>NC_141991.1:146600242-147228641 GCF_049901715.1 Pseudonaja textilis
TGTCCAGAAGCAAGACTGACTGCGCATGCGCGCAGTAAAAAAAAAATGGTGCCAAAGGGGAAATTGGTGCAGAAAGAGAATCTTTCATGACTCGATTCAAAAATTGGGTGGAATTTTTGTTCGTCACCCGATTTGGTCCCAAACGGGAGCGTTTGCAACCCAAGGTTCCACTGTAGTTCTTCTGAGATTTTTGGCAAACCTGATTCTTTTTCTTTTTTTTAAAGAAGATAAGAGGATGCAAAAGTATGTAGGAAAATTTTGGGAGACAGGAGGAAGAATCACAGCCCAGACAAGAGGCTTATAAATAGAATCTTGAGTCTGAAGTGGAGGCAGAGAGAATATCTCAAAAGGGAAAAATCCCACCCCCCCACCCACCCACCCCCAGTTTTCAGGAATAAAAGAGGAAAAAGGTACTTTCAGACTTGCAAGATACTGTTATTGAAATCCTAGAATAAAGGTAGCGTTAATATTTACAGCCTTCTTGCTTGGACTGCCTCAAAGAGCCAACACAGGGTGTGTTTGCGTTAGATGAAGAAGTGCATCCAGTTGTTTAACCTCCCAAAGTGCTTAGGAGCATTACCTTCCATATGACCTTTCTTGTCTCCCTTTAGGTGTCCACTCAGTTGATGTGACCTATGATGGCAGCCCTGTACCAAGTAGCCCTTTCCGTGTACCGGTAACTGAAGGATGTAACCCTGCCAGGGTTAGAGTGCATGGGCCTGGCATCCAAAGTGGGACTACTAACAAGCCCAATAAGTTCACAGTGGAGACGAGGTAAACATTAGAAAGAGAGAATGCAGCCGTATTTGAAAAGGAGGAATGAACTGGAATAGCTTTTAGTATTGGCTGGCTACTTTTACCTGCCTTTCAAAAAGGCATATATTAAAAGTTGATCAAGAATATATATTTTTCGTTGCATCTAGCCTTTCATGTTGGAATGTTGCTGGGTGGGGTGGGGTGGAGGGAGGAAAGGCAGGCACTGAGGGGGTCAAATTAGTCAAGTCCAGATAGCACCATCGCTTCCCTCCTGTATTTCGCGATTTGCAAAATTTCCCCCTATATAATCACACTAAAAAAAATTAGTTTGGCATCAGTTTTTGCATTTGCTCCGGGAACCATACCAAAAGCTTTGGGGCATTCCATATGGTGCTGGAATTCAGATTGTATGCTCTTCAACCACTTACTCTGATGCTTCTCCCTGAGATTATTGCAAAGCATTTTAGGCTAAAACGCAAACTTGTGGTGGGTTTGGGAAGGCTCTGGAGTGCATACCGTTGCTGAGAAGACAAGTAATAAAGCCATTACAGGTAGCCCTAAGTAGATGTTAGGGCTTTAAACAGAAGCGCAGGGCTATATAGATGAAATACAAGTAAGATACAATTACATCCTACATGTGTCCATGGTTTCTGATTCTGTAAACTTTACAAATACATTGTCTTCAAATCGGAACATAGAAAGTTGAGGCTGCCCATCCCTCCAGGGTGATGTAGTCTTACTGAATTGTTGAAACTTTTATATTCTTTTTCTCTCTCTTTCTCTCATAGCAGCTGTAATTCCTCATAGTAGAAGGCTTGGTTCAAAGCTCAGGGGCCTCTTTGGAATGCATGACCCAATTGTTCCTTCTTTCTGCTACAGGGGTGCTGGTACTGGTGGCCTGGGCCTAGCAGTTGAAGGTCCCTCTGAAGCAAAAATGTCCTGCACCGACAACAAAGACGGCAGCTGTTCTGTGGAGTACATCCCCTATGAGCCTGGCACCTACAACCTTAATGTCACATACGGTGGCCACCAAGTGCCGGGTATGAATTGAGCTGGATATAGTGATAATAGGCTGGTGATGGCAGTGCTTATTAGAAGTTAGAATTTGGTAATTGAACTGGCTTGGTGGCGGTAATCCCTCAAGACTTCCAACAGGGATTCTATCTGGGCCATGAGTGCAACATAGCTTAAATGCTATTGACAACTCGGCATAGTCACTAACTTGGCAGTTTTTTAGGCTATGATCGGCCTAGGTTGGGGAAATTATTCCAAAATAGAAGAGTGGGTTGTGTTTTTATAGGATGATGCGCTAACAGTATTTGAGTAAATAGTATCCCCTCTTGAAGCCTTATCCACCTACAGAGTAGTAGTCTCTCTATGGAGGAGGAGACTCTTTGAGTATAGTTGGATGATTCTGATACACAGAAAGAGGAAGTCACTTTCCTTGCAATATGGGCAGAAAAGTAGTGATGACTTAACGATGGAAGAAGCAGCCAGGCCTCCTCGTTCTCCATTCTGGACATGTAGTTTTCACTGGACAAAGAAGCCTTGTAGGCCCTATCCAGCCTTTGGACCAAAGATTATTGCCTCTTTATTTATTGCCTTTATATCCTCCTGCTTCTCTGGGAGATGAAAAGACAACTTGTGTGGAATCTCCCTAATTTATTTGTACAAGAACAAACCCATGAGTTGCATTGGGTTGAAAAACACCGGTTGGTCCAGCGTTTGTGACTCAACAGGGATGGGTTCCAGACTCCCCAATTCAGAACCTGCATCTTAATCTCTGCACTGCATCACTGGTTTCCCATCATTTCCGTATGTATAAGCCATTACTGCGAAATGGTTAATCTTGACCAAAAGTTGAATGACATGGATGTCTTCAGCTTGGTTCCTTCTGAAAAGAATAACCCATAAGTTGTGTTTAGGTTTTGGAGCCAGGATTTTCTATAGTAGCTAGGGTTTTGGTGCCATTGAAGTCGATACTATGACCTGTGGCTTTCATATGTTGAACTAGTGAGGAAGTGTGTTCCAGCTTTTTTATTGCGTTCTTGTGTTCTTCAAGGCGGGTACTTATCCTTCTGTTGGTTTGTCCTATGTATGTGGCAGGGCATGATGCGCAGGGTATTTCATATATGCCTTGGCTGCTCCTATCTAAGCAATAATTATCAAACCAGGAAGGGTAGAGCAGGAAATTCTAACTCCTGGCATAGGATTGGGTGGGTATAGTAGGGTATCTTGGGCTGAATACAAGGCACCTGTCCAAGCTATTGTAACATCTTGGTGCTGGTCACTAGTAGCAGGTATTGTCATGCTATGGCTGGAACATGTTCAGAATCATCAAATCATCAAATTTAGTCATTCACTAAAGCTCACATTTCCCAAGCTTCCTTAAAGACCAGAGAGATAAACAGAAAGGATTAGTAGAGAGGTTGCGAAAATAAGGATTACAAATGTGTCTCTTTCACAGTAAGCAATGGATGGTGAGAAATCAAATAATCTTTTTTTAAAAAAAAAACTGTAGGAAGCTTACTCCAAATTGTAGTTCCCTGACTTAGGTTTTGTTTCTTTCTTCTCTGTAGGAAGCCCATTCAAAGTCCCTGTGCATGATGTGGTGGATTCATCCAAGGTAAAATGTTCAGGCCCTGGCCTGACTCCCGGTGTCGTCAGAGCCAATGTTCCCCAGTCCTTTACAGTGGACACCAGCAAGGCAGGTGTTGCACCCCTCGAGGTTAAAGTTCAAGGTCCAAAGGGTAAGTAAATCTGTACCTGACTGGACAAATAGTATCTTCTTTGAGCTTGGTTCATCCCTCACCTCTTGCCCTTCTCCAACAGGAGTAGTTGAACCTGTAGATGTAGTGGATAATGCTGATGGTACTCAGACTGCAAGTTACGTCCCAAGTCGTGAAGGACCGTATAACATTGCTGTGCGCTATGGAGATGATGAGGTGCCTCACAGGTAGGAATGGATTGATGGGAGGCCAAAGAACAGAAGACTCTGTGGCAGAAATGCAGAAACACAACGTTCATTGACAAGCTTCTGAGCCTTACGATTAACAGGCCTCTCTTCTCCCAAAAAAGAATATTTGAAAAACGGAAGCTCAGGTGGCCCGAGAAGAGCTTCTGTAGCATTTGGGATACTGTACATGGTGGTTTCCTCCCATTACACTTACTCCAGGGTGACATAGTGAACGGTCTGCGAACGGTCATTTTTTAGGCCTTCAACCGTGAAGAAAAGGAAGACCTCTGGACAGAAGATACACGGGGGAATGCTTCCCTTGTTTAGGTACAGTTGCTTCTGCTGAAGCTCCACCAACAGCTCTTGGATTTCTGCCTGAAAAAGGAGTGGAAATAAATTCAGCAGTAGCATTATGAGAGGCTCTACGGACCCTTAGTCCCAGTTCCAGCTTTTTTTTTAATGTGATACGTTTCTCAATATATTCAGAGTGAACTTCTCAAAACTCAATTCAATATGGCTGAAAGGAATTCTGAGGGTGCCATTCTGATTTTTTGGATAGGTGTCAGTTTGGGAAGACTGTGTTGTAAAATAGGACAATTACAATGATTTCTGATGCTGAGGAGCATTTGTGCACCTTAGAAACACAGAGGTCCTTAGACTTTTCGATAAACTAATATGTTTACTTATCCCTCACATTTCTTCTTTCTTGTATTTCTCCAGCCCGTTCAAAGTTAAGGTTCTACCTACTCATGATGCTAGCAAGGTCAAAGCCAGTGGTCCCGGACTAAACACTACAGGTGTTCCAGCCAGTTTGCCAGTTGAGTTTACAATTGACGCTAAGGATGCTGGAGAAGGCTTGTTGGCTGTACAGATCACGGTAAGAAAAAAATAGGCCCACCATTAGACAGATATCTGCATTTTTCACTGTGAGGTTTCCAGAAAGTGGTGAAATGCTACCGGTTCGGCCCGGTTCAGCCAAACCGGTAGCAAAGAAAAAAAGAAAAAAAAGGCTCTGACGATCAGCTGAGAGGAGAAAGAAGAGAACAGCGCAGGATCAGCCCTCTTTCCTGCCCCTGCGCTTTTCTCTTCTTTCTCCTTGTCAGTGGCTACCATACCAAAAAGATCTTGGATAGCACTACAAATCTGCACATCGACAAAGTGTCTGTCAGTTACAAAAGACCCCACTTCTTAGATCTGCACATGTACTATGCCAATCGGTTCTTGGCAAGAATTCGATGCACATAAAGGCCAGCATCAGCTAAAGAATGGGCAGCTGAGATTTCACACTGTTCTGTAGCAACATTGACCCCTTCGGTAGTCTCATGCTTACAAGCCAATACTGACCACTTTGGGAAACCCTGACCTATAGGTTGGGTGCCTTCCACTGGCTCCACCCCAACCCACTTGCCTTGCTCTTTGCTCAGGATCCTGAAGGCAAACCCAAAAAGGCCACCATCCGGGACAACCAAGATGGCACCTACACAGTGTCTTATGTTCCTGATATGACTGGCCGCTACACCATTCTCATCAAGTATGGCGGGGATGAGATTCCCTACTCGCCCTACCGTATCCGTGCTTTACCAACCGGTGATGCCAGCAAGTGTACGGTGACAGGTGAGAGCTCTTCCAGGCCAGGGGTCTCAGGGAGGGGGAAGGTGCTGGAGGGTGGGCAAGCCACGCTGAATCAACGCCACGCCCCACACAGACTGCTTCTTGCCGGGCACCTCCGGCCCCACTGCGCACCACTGTGGGGAAAGGGATTTATGTTTCCTGTGTGTGTGTGTGGTTTTTTTTTTTTTAATTGTGCACTGTTTTGTGTGATTTTTGTCTCACTCTGATTACCCTTGCTCTTTGCCCTTTCACCTCAGTGTCGATTGGAGGTCATGGGCTAGGTAAGCAGCTTGCTGATGGCTCCCGCTTCCCCTCCGCCTGCTTGCTCCCTCTGCAGTTTTCCCCTTGCATGGTTCCCCCTCCCCTGCGTTAGACTCCACCTGTGCTTGAGGTTGGGTGGCAGGACACCCTTTGAAATGGAAGAGGCTGCGCGCGTACGCTGGAACTAGGCTCGTCCAATCGGTCTGTCAATGTCGGCGTGCCATTTGCCAGAAATAACACAGAGCTGCTGTGTATTGTTCCACTGGCCATGTAAAGGAACCTCTTAAGTAAAACGTTAGGGTGGAATGACTTGGAAATTTAAAAAGTGGGGCCTTCAATTGCAGCCCTGCTGATCCGTCCGTTGACGGTTCAGATTGTCATTTTAAAAACCAATTATCGGAGTATTTTTTTTGATTTCCTGTAGATATAGCGCTGTTAGATGAATGGGAAAATAAAGTGGTTTTACTCTACTATTAAAATGCCGGTTTGTAAGAAGGCCCCCTGATCAGCTCTCAAGCCTTGAGGAAAGCAGATAATCTTCATGTCCTGATGCAGGGTTCATTTCTCTCTTCACTGAGCCAGGGGTCTTGGCCCTCGTGAACATCTGGGCTATCAGTCCTACCTCTGATTACATCATATTTTTCACATAGTCCAGATGTGTCGTGAATATTGAGCTGAGGTGACTGATATTTTCCTCCAATCACTCAACTAAGGGTTACTTGTAACATTGGCAAGCAGCTCTGCCTGATTGGCAAACCGCCCGTACCTGTCCTTGTGAGGTGAAAAAAAAAACAAAAAACACCTTGGACTGTGCCCAACTCAGTGAACTGCTGAGAAACAACCAGGTGGATCTAAATGTCAGGGTCAGGTTGCAGCATGGTGGTCCTGTAAATCCCCTCTCCCATTCCCCAGGTAGCCCCCTCCTCTCCCTTCCCTTTGCTCTTGAAGTCACCCTCTTGCTTGCACCGTGAAGGGGGGGTCTTTATAATCAGAAATAAATGGATTGGCTCCATGCATGTTTCCTAACCTTTGGGGGGGCGGGGGGGGAGATTCCCTCTGTATCGACAGGGGTGTTGCAACTTGTGGGGAGGGGGTTGGAGGGGGCCACCTTGTCCTGGAAGATGCCTACTGCCAAGGTGCAGAAGTCTTGAAGCAGGGAACAGACTGCATTTATAGAAGTAGCTAGCAAAATCTCCCATGTTAATCAAAGAACTGCTGGAGATTTATTTTCAGACCAGGGAAGGGTTTTTTTTCCTCTCTTTCCGCAAATAAAAAGAATCTAAACTCCTAAAATGAAGCTGGGTAGAGTGCAGGTTCAAGATAGTTAAAAGGAAGCACAGCAGTCCTTCACACAGCACACATTTCAAAGTTATAGGAGGAGTTTGCATAATATGCAATGACAACTTCCAACTTTGGTGGCTCAGAAAAGAAGTATTAATGGTAATTCCCGAAAGATAAGACTGTCCTAATTGCTAATAATGATGGCTATATGTAGGTAGTCCTCGACATACGACTTGTAATGCAGCCTGTATGTTGTGACTAGCCCAATTTTATGACTGCTTTTGCAGCAGTCATTAAGCGGCTCCCTGCAGTTAAGGAAATAAGTGCTGGTTTTCTGCAGAAACGTTGTAGTATACAGTTACATAACCACTGGATGCTGCAAGTGAACAAGTTGCTGGGTGCCCAGAGTATGGTCAGGTGACTGCGGAGGGGCCCAATTGTTAGAACTTTGAATCTGGGTTGTAAGTCGTCCCCCCTCCTTTGAGTCAATTGTGGTCACTAAGAGACCGATTGTAAGTCAAGGACTCCCTGGAGTAGTCATTACTGGATAACATGAAGCAGAAGTTACTTCTTCTTGTCTTGTCCATTCTGTGGCGTTCCAGGGGTTGAGCCCTGTGGGAGAACCATGTTAAAGTGTATGTTCTTTCACTTGATCAAGCATAGGAACACAGATCTCCAAGGTCAGGGAAACTGTGGTGTTCCAGATGCTTCCGAACTACAATTTCTACCAGGTTTGGCCAATGGATACTGGGAATTGTACTTCGGTGACGTGTGGAAGCCTAAGAGCTTAAACAGGTAAATTATTGGATTCTCTCAATATGAGAGAAAAAGTTGTGGATCTCTGCCATCCAAATAAGAGCTGTAAATTGCAAGGGATGAACAGGTCTTTAGCCTGGACCTAGCTTGCCAGATAGTTAGAGACATCTTTTTGGCAAGGAGTTCACCAAATAATCTGAGGAGGGAAAGCACTCGCCCAAAGCTTTTGCTCGTGTGCGCCAAACTGGCAAAACATGAATTCAGGCATTTCCCTTGTCAACATGCCTTGCCAATACTGAAAAAATATTTACCCTGCCAAAATAGTGCTAATTCTGGATTCCCGAAAAAGGAGCATAGGCCCCTGTGGAAGTCTTGATGGCTTTGCTTAACCTGTGAATTCAATGTCCTGGCAGAAAGCAACAGATTCAGAAGAAGATAGCTGAAAATTGAACCAATTTATCTAATAGCCACCTATTCCATGTGCAAATGACTCTGGGCACCAATTTAAAACAGTAAATATCTAAAAATCATTACAGGGTCATGAACGAATACTAAAAAAAATTATCTCTCTCTCTATTTTTCTATCTATCATCTATCTCTTTTATCTATTTTTCTATCTATATCTCTCTATCTCTATTTTTCTTTCTATCTATCTATCTATCTATCTATCTATCTATCTATCTATCTATCTAAACAGCTAAAACAATAGACCAAGGGATGTAAGTACTACCGCAACTGCTTCATCTCATTCACCTCACTTCCACCTTGAGAATTATAGAGAGTGGGCTGCCAACTGGAATTTCAGCTAAGGTTTTCTCTTACTAAAAACAAAGCTAATCACCATATAAAAGTTATTATATAGAATTAAGAAAAGCACCTTTATCTATGGCACTTCCCATACTTCCCCTGTTAAGTTGGGGGTTATTTTCCAGGGGAAATGAGCTCTCCCAGAAACCTTTGGCATTGATAGATCCGGTCACTGGAAACTGTTCCCTTGCTTCAAGAATCTGCTCCTGATAGTGACTGACCATAGCTTTGATTACTATAATAACGCTAACTATTTGCTCTATTTCTCAATGTGAAATTGTCTGATTTAGTCCTAGGGACTGACACGAAGTTTCAAGTATGTTTCTGATCTAGCTCTCAGCCTCTTGTGTGAGCTTGGTAGGGTTTATAACTTACATTTTTCGTCCACCCCTATGCAAATAGCAATTGACGCCCTACAGTAGCTCTTCTTTGACACCTCAACAGCTTCCTCCTTGCATGAAGTGCATGGACAACTGGGAGCAAGCTACTGAGATGCATAAAGAGAGGCCTGGGCTAAAGATTCTGGCAATAAGGAATGGGAAGCGTTTTCCATTTATATGGAACGGAGTTGAGGTGGGGCCTAGTTTCAGCTGTTTGGTTCTTGTTCCCTTTTAAACATAGTGATTTTCTAAAAGAGTTTACTGAGACACGGTTAGAAGTGTTTGCTGAAGTGGCCATGATTGTTAACAGCCAAGAGGTGAAGGAATTTGCTCTAGTTCTGCTTATTCTGAAGGCATTCTGTGGTGAATGTTAAGGAGCCCTCTGTTGAAGGTGTTCTCATCTGACTTGCATTGAGCTATCCCAATCTGATAATTCGTTATTCTTTTATCTATTTGTGAATCGGCCTTTTGATTCCACCTTCCGCTGACTAAATATGTAGGGGAAATTGGTAATACAGGTTGATCCAACCTTCCTCAGTCAGATATCTTTCAGAGGGAGGCTCCCGTTTACAGAAGCCTGGATTGCTGAAGAGGCTTAAGAGTTTAGCCGATTCAGAGTGGACAAGGGGAGGAAAGGTTGGGTGTGGGTTAGGATCAAGTTCTCCTTTCCCACGATTCATTCTTTTGCTAGGAGCCGGAATTGGTCCCACCATCCAGATTGGTGAAGAGACTGTCATCACTGTGGATGCCAAGGCTGCTGGAAAAGGCAAGGTGACCTGCACAGTTTGCACACCAGATGGCACAGAGGTAGATGTTGACGTGGTAGAAAATGAGGATGGGACCTTTGACATCTTCTACACGGCACCCCAGCCGGGCAAATACGTCATCTGTGTTCGCTTTGGAGGAGAGCATATTCCCAACAGCCCATTCCAGGTTACGGTGAGTATTATTACCCTGATGCGGGAGAAATCTTTGTATCAGTGGCCTCCATAGAGTCTGTTGTGGTAGCTTTTGTGGGGAATACACTGTCTCCTGTGCAGACAAAGTGCAATCATCTTGCAGGTGCTTCCAACAGACTAGTGTCTCTGGAGGCCAAAGATTCACCTGAAAGATGCTGTACAGGTAGAAGCAAGTTGTGTGCAAATCTGTCCAAAGGTTTTGATGAAATGGCTGCTTCAGTTTCCTCCTTCCCCTTCCTTTTCACCCCTCCCTCCCATAAATAAAAGGAGGAAGCTGCTGGTGCTTGGATTTAAAAACTCAAATTTTGAGTGGGAGGTGGGGTGTGTGTAAAGCAAATTGGTTAACAAGTAAAACTGGTACAAGTCAGCTCTTTCTTTCTGGACAGTATAAACATGGAGTAAATCAGTCGATCAAATGATTGGATCACGGTTAGAAAAGAGGACTGTAATGACAGAGACAAAGCTACTTGTTCACACTAAGAAGATGAAGCATTTCTCCTTTAAATCTGACACCTTAGACAAAGGATTCCTGCTCCCCCTTCCCAGCGCTGAGCTCAGAACCGAATTCTGGGGTGCCCTTCAGCGGGATGAGCATCTGGCTACTAAACCTGTTCTCTGGTTGTTGGCTGAGCGGGGGAGAGGTCAGAGGGAAGGTGTTTTCCCTTCCACAAAGACTGTCCTTCAGCAGCAGTGCAGCCCCTGAACCTCCTGGCTCCCCTTGGGTCTCCTATAGTCACAAGATCCAAAGAGAATATATTTTCTGTGCATAGGAAAGCAGGATGTCTGCTGCCTACTTTCCAAAGCAGCAACCACAGTGCTTCCTCCAGTTTTGAGATATGATTCTACTTAATTTTTTTTTTTAAAGGAGGAGCTTTAAATTAGGCAGTCTCTTGTATTCTTTGCGGCTGGTTTCTGAAAAGGTTACTTAAACTCATCCAATTTTGCCACACCATATATCTGAGGGCTAGAAACTTTTTTTTTTTTTTAAATATCAAGATGGCAGACCCATGTTTGCAAGTACGTTGCTTCAGTTTCGAGGTTTAGGGATTGCATTTCGGAATGCTTTCTCATGGAAATCGCCTGTGTGGAATCAAGCAGCTCAGAAGTAACGAAGGGGTGTGTATGAGGAAGAGAGTTTCCCCCCCACTTGACAGTGGCCTCTGACTGTTAAAAGCAAGTTAGCAACTCAAAACTGTGATGTGCGATTTATCTGTCTTTAACAAGTGACTCATTGTTTGGCATTTGGACACCAAGTCTTCCTGTTCAAATATTTGTCACAATAGTCACACTTTCCAGGTTCCAACACAAAAGGAGCCTCCTGGCTCACCTCAATGAAAGGAGGGGAAAGGGAGGGGTACTGAAGCAGGCAGGGCCTTTCCTCCTCCTCCTCCTCCTCCTCTCTTGTGGTTTTAGAAACAAACAGGCAAGATTCCCTGAATCAAGGAAGTTTGGATTTGGTGGAACGCAATAAACCGTTTCCCTTTTTCTTCCCCACCTTGCAATTCCACAGTTGCAGAAACTTGGGGACTTAATTCTTAACTTTTTTCCCCTTGGTGTTGGCTTTGCAAGCTTCCTCCAGCACAAACTACGTGCCGTTTGATAGCTCTCAACCACTTCCTGCTGACCATGATCTGCATCTTACTGCCAACTTACGGTACCAGAATGAGACGAGTTGACCTGAGATAGCCTTCTCCCAAGCTGATGCTGGCAGATGTGCTGGCCAAACAACTCCGCTCCTTCCCAGCCAGCATGGCACATGGTAGGGGTGACGTTGTTGAAAGCCTCTGGCAGGTGTGGGAGAAGGCTTACACCTAAGGACACACAGAGACCTCTCCAGGTTTTCTGCTTGGTCATTTGACTCCCAGTTGCCAAGGAAGCACATTACTTTGATGACAATCAGCAGCTCATTACCCCAACTTGGTTATCCCAACAATAGTGTGATTTGGTTGACCCTCTATTGCCCCGCCGTCCCTCCCCCACCCCAACCTCTTTTCATGTCTGTCTACAGCTATGCATTTTGGATTTACACAAGGATGCGATCCTGAGGGAAAGGGGGGGGGGATCCATATATATTAAACCCACCTGCACAGAGAAGGTGCACACACATTTCTTGTCAACCCCCACAGTTCAGGCGCAGTATTGAAAACCTTTAAAAAGGAAAAAAAGTATACTTTTTTTCTATTTTAATACTTCCCCGGCAGCGCATGAGCAAATGGAGAAACTCCTCTGCTGAGTTTCAACTATGTAATTTCAGGCAGCCTCTTCTCCAAATGTAAATTGGTACTGTGTTATATAACACATGTTGCTGTGAGATCATTATTTGGAGTTGGCAATCAATGAAGTTGTGTGAGTGTGTGTATGTGTGTGTGAGAGAGAGAGAGAGATCTAGGTCTTAGAAAAATAAAGCCTCCCTTAAATTAAACTGAATTCCTGGACACGTCCCCATAGACTTTTTTCTTCTTCTTTTGGCAACAATACCAAATTAGCTTGCCATTATTTTCTCCCAATTTTTCCAATTTCCAATCTAACATATAGCATTGGAATTTCCTAGTGGTCCCCCATACAAGATTGGCTCCACTTAGGATTCAGAGATTTTCCAAGGTTAGCCAGGTGCTGCCATCAACTTTAGACATTTTTGGTTGTATTGGTTTTTAAATAAAAAGAATTGAAGCATCCAGTGGCTTCACGGGTGGGGGGCAGAGCTCCTCTCTCATGTTCTCCCTCATATTCCTGGGTTGTCCTCAAACTCTGTGTTCTGTGTGGGTATGCCATTGCTGTTGCAGATAGTGGGGTAGTTTTGTTTTGTTTTTGTTTTGTTTTTTAAAAAAACAAGTTTCGAGCTCTCACTTTGGTAGTGGCAAGATCCAGATCAAATATGAGTTCTCTGTGATGAGTTCTTCTTTCTTTTTTCTTTTCTTTCTTTCTTTTTCTTTCTCTCTCTCTCTTTTTCTTTTCTCTCTTTTCTTTTTCTTTCTTTCTATTTTTCTTTCTATTTTTCTATCTTTTTTTTTTTTGAAGAGTAGAATTATATTTTGGCTTTGGGGTAGAATGGAATCACAAAGATTAGCATCCACTGGGAAAAGCCCCAAACCCTGTGGTCCAACAGCAAGTGCTGAATCGTTTTATCCTTTGCAAACAAGCCCTTCTAAGCAGCGGTTGGTTAAGATATCTCCATTGGGGATGGTTCTCCAGCTCCAAAGGGGGGGAAAACAAACAACAGTTGTCCTTTTTCTGTGTCTGAGCTCTGAAACGCCGTGATGACATCATTGGCTTGGAGCCAGCCTTTCCGTCGATCCTATTCTAACCATCTTGCCCCGTTCCTGCCACAGGCCCTGGATGGTGAGCGCACGACCCCCCAGCAGATGGCCCAGCCGATGCGTGCCCCACCCTACGCATACGCACCTGGTGCACAGCAGCCCTGGGGACCGGCAGGAACAGTTCAGTTTCATAGAGGAAAAGCTAGCCCAGCGCATTCTGGGGGTGGAGGGAAGTGCCCCATGGAATTCAGATGGCTGCTTCGCTTGCCTTGGCACTGCTTGGGGGCTGACGTGGCTGCTTGAAATGATATGGTGTCAGGGCCGGACTTTTCCCCCAAGACAGGCTCCAATGAATGACTTCGGATAATAGCAATAGCACTTAGACTTATATACTGCTTCACAGTGCTTTCCAGCCCTCTCTAAGCGGTTTACAGAGTCAGCCTATTGCCCCCAACAATCATGGTCCTCATTTTACCAACCTCAGAAGGATGGAAGGCTGAGTCAACCTTGAACCTGGTGATGGTCCTGTTATGGGGAACGTGGGCAGGGGTGGGATTCTACAGGTTCACATCTATTCGCTAGAACCGGTTGTTAACATTCTAAGCAGTTTGGAGAACCGGTTGTTAGAAGAAATTACTGGGCTAATCCTGTAAGGAAGGCAGGAAGGAAACATTCTGGTGTTGCTTACAGAAACTGCCTCTCCGTTAACCCTTATTACATTCTTGGCAGGACTAGACTTCCTGTCTCAGGAACTTCTCTGGAGTTTTTTTCCACTCCTTTGCTGGTACTTTGCCTGTGTGGAGTGACCATTCAAAGTTACAATGACCCTGAAAAAAGTGACTTATGACCATTTTTCACACTTACGATTATTGCAGCATCCCCACAGTCACGAGAGGCCGGGCGAGGAAATGCGTGCCTCGATGTGAGTGAAGTTGAGTTGGCCATGCCCAGCCAATAACATGAGCACTAAGCCACGTCCACCCACTCACATGACCACCAAGCCAAGGCTACCACCTAAGCCATGCCCAGAGAACCAGTTGTTAAAAAATTTGAATCCCACCCCTGAATGTGGGCAGATCCTATGTGGAGCACCATTGGTTACTGTCCCTTGAAACCACCACCAAGCTGCAGAAGCTGTGGGATAGAATTCAGTACAGGGAGTCCTCGGCTTACAACAGTTCATTTAGTGACCCTTCAAAGAGCACTGGAAAAAGTGACTTGTGGCCATTTTTTTCACAGTTTTGCAACCTTCATAACGTCCCCAGGATCATAGGGTCAAATTTCAGATGCTTGGCAACTGGTTCATACTCACGACCGTTGCTGTCTCCCAAGGTGATCCCCTTTTGCAACCTTCGGACCAGCAAAGCCAACGGGGAAGCCAGATTCACTGAACAACCAGGTTACTAGCTTATCAACTGCAAGTGGTTCACTTAACAACTGCAGGAAAGAAAGGTCGTAAAATGGGGCGAAGCTCCCTTAACCAATCAAAATGTTAGGCTTAATGGTGATCGTATGTCGAGGATTACCTGTCTCTCCCTCTTACAATATAGGGATGATACAGCCATGAAGGGCAGATGGAATTGGGTTTTTGGGAAATTCATTTTTTTCCACTGAGAAGCCAGAAACAGGTCGTCTGAAATTTAGAAGTGCAGGAAGTATTTTTTTTCAGCACGTTACTTAAAAAAAAAAAGAAGAAGAATGAAATTGTCCACTTGCAATCTTGTTTGAGATCTTGGAGAGCCACGGTTGGTTCGGCATTTCTATACATAGCAGCTATCGGATATCTCTACGTGGGACTGAACGTGGGACCTTCACCATGCAAAGCAGGAATGATGGTCTCCCTCCATAGCACGAGGGACGGTCAGAATCAAACCAGATACGGTGATAATGCCGATTACAGTACAGCCAGTGAGCTTTCTTTTATACAACTAGGAAAACAGGGACTCTCTATCAACAGGATTACACCGACCATCAAACCAATGAGCTGCTGAGGGTTGATTCTTTTTCCCCTCTGCCAAGCTTATCAAGAAATGGGGCTGTTTTTAGAGAAGCCTAAACTTTTCAAACTAACTGTCCTAAAGGTGCTTTTTTCAAGAGGCAACTGGACTTTCTTGTTTTTCTTTGAAAACATTTCGCTTCTCATCCAATCAGCTTCTTTAGCTCCTCTGACTGGATGAGGGGGGCGGAAAGCACCTTTGGGACAACCATGACCTGTATGACCGAGAATCTCCATAGACATGTTCAACTAACTGTTGAATTTAGGGTCGCTTCCCCCTTAGGTAGCTGATGCTTCTTTGCTGGCTTGGCTATAATCTCTCTTGGCATTCTCTGCAAACACAAAACACTCTTCCAGCACGCTGTCTCCTCCACAGACATTGCCAGCTAGCAGTTAATGAATTAATTCTGCAAAGTATGGTATGAAATGGAGTTGCTTGGCTATCATAAACTCCTTGGCGAGCTTATGCAGAGGGCAGTGCTGCAGGCGTGATACTCTCACAGTGGGGCTTTCTCATAGGGCTTGCGAGGAACTCAAAACATAGGCTTGGTTGCTTTTGAGGACACTTTTCTCTGCACCCCATAAACATACTCCACTGTGCCTGCTCGGCTTGAATTCCAGAGTGGGTAGGGGACTCTCCAGAATGTGGCAGGTTTGGTGCTTTTCCCAGGGTGTCTCTGTCTGAGGTCACATCCCTCCATCTCTAGATGCCATCTACGCTTTGTGTGTCGTCCTTGTCAAGGCCTGTGCTGGGCAGGGTTTCCAGGTCCTCCCCAATCTGGCTTAGGTATCCTCCTTATTCCAGGTTATGAAGGAATGTGGTTCACCTCTTTGTTCAGGGTGTTCTGCTGGGGGCCTGGCTAGCGAAACGTAGAGTCCTCCTTGGCTTGATGCTGGCCTGGTGTTTTGGGGAGGAAGCTTGCTGACGGGCGGTGTCTGTCTGGTTGTCCATTTGTTGGATCCCAGTACTTAGCCTTCCAACTGAATTATATAAGCCCGGCATAGGCAAGCATGCCAGCCAACAAGATAGGAGAAAGGGACAAGTATATAGCATAAGTAAGCAGTAGCTAAGCTAAACCCTTCTGAGGAATATCTACCCTGGCAGCTAAAAGCACAGGGGGGTTGATCTTACTCTTTTGGAAAATATGAGGTCTGTAACTCCTTTAAGAACAGGAGAAGTAGAACCTGGGGATACAGAAAGAAACCTGGGCAGGAATAGTGATGCTCCTGGGGGACAAATCTATTGCCAGGTGCTTCTTGAAACAACTTAATGGACAAGTCAGCTGGACTAGTTTCTCTTTGCTCCACTGCTTTTTAAAACAAAAGGGGAAAGAAGGGATACAGTTGCCTGAAATTCTGATTTTGGAGACAAATCCTAAATCCAATTCTGACTTTAGAGTCCTAGGGAAGTTCTTGAATATTGCAGTTTCATTAGCTATTGGCATAATAAGCTATGGAGAGAGAACATTCAGCTTCAGAGCAAAACCTAGTCATGTCCTGGGTTCGAAGCCTGCATCCAAAAGCGAAGAGAGGGTCCTGTTCTTGCAGAATGCAGACTTTGCAACCCTGAACTTTAAAGCAAAGAGAAATTGTCTAGCTCACTTGTATTCAGCAGCAGTGCACCTGGTTTGCTAGCCATCCTGCCTGTTCATATTCTAGCCTTTAGGATATTTGGGGAGAAACTAGGGGCTTTTCAGAGTCTGTCTTTGTCGGCTGTGTTCCATTGCTTTTTTATGGATTCTTGTCATTTCTTCTCATCCCTTCTTGTCATCTTTAAGTGCCCTTTCTCTTTCAACGTGCACTCCATGTTTCTCACTCCTCTTGTTGGGATGGTGGGTCACCTCTATTTTCCAGGCCACAGATCGTCCTGTCAACGGGCTGGATGCTGGACTGCGGCCTTTCGACTTGGTTATTCCTTTCACTATCAAAAAAGGAGAGATTACAGGTAATTTGGAAATGTAGCTTAAAGGCAGCTATATGCATTAATAGCCTGGGGAATGAAATATGTAACATTCAGCTTCCTTGATCCCTATTTTTATTTTAAATCGCTATTTTTTTACAGCTAAGGTGTTAATGAGCAAGGTCTGTTGAAATTTGTGAGGAAGTTAAAGATTTATGGAGATTGGCAGGTTGAGGGTTTTAAATCTTTCCTTTTCCCATGGTTCATAGCTAAGAGATGCAGAAAATAATCATTAGCTTTTATTTTGAGGGAATTGCAGGTGTTCTTGGGGCAAAATGTGAATTACCTGAATGCAATACATGTGGCTTTTCTTCTAGGTACTTTGCAGAAAGTGATCTGCTGTCATCTCTTAGCTAGATTTGACACAAAACTAAATCCTTATCTTTAGCCAGAACTTTCACTTCGTTGCTATCTACCAAATAAGTTGAGTAACTAACCATCTATTGGAAGCTGCAGGGGAGATGCTAAGGATATCACTTCAAGCATAGATAGTATAGCTTTTCCTGTCTCTTCCAAATATATTGGCATGCAATCGACATCATTCCCAGCTGATACGACAGAAAGTGCAATCCAGAGTATCTGTAAATCCCCAGGCTATGGAAGGGGGATTTCAGTGGCTAGCTTTAGGCCTCTAAAACCACCACTGTCTAAAAATGTCCTTGCAAAATTCTTAGGGGATTCTAGCCTAGTGTAGATAAATGCCCTAGATCGTATCCTGTGAGTTGCTGCATTGGACAATAGAAGTCAGGTTTTGTTCAAATGTCCCACTGATCGCATATTAACAGAATAGTATTATAATATTAATAGAATAGTAATAGCATATGGCTTCCCGCTCAGACTAACCGAAGCCACTGAATTGTTTTTGTTTTTCTTCCCATCCCCTTTCCAAAGGAGAGGTACGTATGCCCTCTGGTAAGGTGGCCAAGCCAGATATTACTGACAATAAGGATGGCACAGTGACGGTGCGTTATGCCCCCACCGAGGCTGGCTTGCATGAGATGGACATCCGTTACGACAACATGCATATCCCAGGTAATATTGCAGACTCTGGAGTTTCCCGGTTATCCTGGTTGGCGAGTGCTGAGTAATATCTAAATGACATCATGACCCCTTTCTGATTCAATAGGTAGCCCCCTTCAGTTCTACGTGGATTATGTTAACAGTGGCCATGTGACAGCTTATGGTCCTGGACTCACCCACGGTGTGGTCAACAAGCCAGCTGTCTTCACAGTCAATACAAAAGATGCTGGAGAAGGTAAGCTGTGGCATATGTTCCTCCTACCAGAACTGTTCCTACTTCTGTTTGGGTCTTTTCCCTTTGGAGGACTTCATACAGCAAATACATACATAAATTGTACAAATCAGTTACTGGAACGCCTTCAAACAAGTTGGCTCTTAAGCTTGTCCAGGGCCAACCTGTCTTCAGTATTTGACCTTCTGGTGTTTGCAGGTGGACTCTCTTTGGCCATTGAAGGACCCTCTAAGGCAGAAATTGGATGCACGGATAACCAGGATGGCACCTGCACAGTATCCTATCTCCCAGTTTTGCCTGGAGACTACAACATCCTGGTGAAATACAACGACAAGCACATCCCAGGGAGTCCTTTCACTGCCAAGATTACCGGTGAGATGCAAGACTGCTCTGATGCGAGGTGGGCTAGGCAGCCAGCTGGCTGATGCTGAAGCCCTCCTGCCTGCCTCTGCTTCAACAGGTGATGATACAATGCGCATGTCCCATCTCAAAGTGGGCTCATCGGCTGATATTCCCTTGAACATCACTGAGACAGACTTGAGCCAGCTGACAGCCACAGTGGTCCCACCTTCCGGTCGTGAGGAGCCTTGTCTGCTCAAACGCCTACGCAATGGGCATGTGGGTGAGTGCCCCTTTTTAGCCTACCTCTGAGAATTCATGGGTAGAACAAAACCGTCGGAGAGGCTTAACGAATTATCTCCTCTTTCCTTCCCTCTCTTGCAAATGTCTCTGTAGGAATTTCATTTGTTCCCAAAGAGATTGGAGAGCACATTGTGAACATCAAGAAAAATGGGCTGCACATCCCCAATAGCCCTATAACGGTGATGATCAGCCAGTCTGAAATTGGAGATGCCAGCCGTGTCAGGGTTTCTGGCCCAGGACTCAGTGAGGGCCGGACCTTTGAACCTTCAGAGTTCATCATTGACACCAGGGATGCAGGTACACAACTGAAGTTTTAATACAGCCTTTGAAATGTCTTTAAGTTACATTGTTAGATTTTTTTTTTAATTTAATATTCACTACTCTTATTGTCCCTATGCTGGCTGGAAATGACGGCAGGTGGTAATCCAGCACATCTGAAGGGTGCCTAGTTGGGGAAGGCCAGTCTAAAATGCAGCCTACCCCAAGAGGTAAAGTGAATATGATGAAGTTCCTGAGGTAGACGGGGCAGATTTCATTTACAGGGCTTCAAAGATAAGACAGAAGGTTCTGGAAAGCTACTGTGCCATTTTCCCACCTTTAGCTCTATGAGGATACCGGCCAGCTTGGAATGGTTAAGAAGCAGGGGTGGGATCTGACCGGATAACCACCCGGTTTGGGGAGCGCATGCATGCAAGTCAAATGTGCGCTGCACACGTGTGTGCACTAACGGCTTCAGCAAGCATTTCCCTTCTCCAGCTGACAAGCGGCACTCAGCTGTGTCGCGAAAAGCAGCTGAGGAGGAAAACGCAGCCACTAAAGAACAGCCTAGAGACTGGGAGGGCGAGTGGGCCAGACAGCAGACCAAAACCTCCTCCCAGTGAACCGGTTCGGTGTCAGCTGCTCTTCGGAGCTACTGGTTCTATAAAACCGGACCAAACCGGTAGGATCCCACCCCCCTGTTAAGAAGGTCTTATACAGGTAATCCTCGACGTATGGCCACAATTGAGCTCAAAATTTCTGTTCCTAAGCGAAACATTTGTTAAGTAAATTTTGCCCCTTTTTATGACTTTTCTTGCCACAGTTGTTAAGTAAATCACTACAGTTGTTAAGCTAGTAACACAGTTGTTAACTGAATCTGGCTTCCTCATTGACTTCGTTTGTCATACGGTCACAAAAGGCGACCTTGGGTCACTGCAGCCGTCCTAAGTATGAGCCAGTTTGCCAAGCATCTGAATTTTGATCATGGGAAGCTGCAACAGTCATAAGTGTGAAAAAAAACATCATAAGTCAGTGCCGTTGTAATGTTGAACTGCCACTAAATGAACTGTTGTTAGTTGCGGACTACCTGTATGGCATTCCAACTAAAAAGAAGGCTTAGACTGAACTAAGACCCACCCTAGCTTAGTGTTCTGTTGCTAGAATTAAGTGCTCATGTCTGAAAGGTAGAGAAGTAGATTATCTCAGTGAAGGGTCTCCAGAAAAGGAAAATTTTCACACGGACAAGGATAAAGTGACCTGCACATTTCCCTTTGATGAGTAATTGAAGGGAAATTATGTAGCATTAGCATTAAATTGTACACATAAGTTGCTGTATTATTCTTAAGGGTGCGTATTTTTACCACGATGATGAGTTGCTCAAATGTATCCAAAAGCTTTTGATAATAAATGGATCTTTCTTTAGGCTACGGCGGTCTGAGCTTGTCCATTGAAGGCCCCAGTAAAGTTGATATCAACACAGAAGACCTGGAAGACGGTACTTGCAAAGTCACCTATTGTCCCACGGAGCCGGGCAACTACATCATCAACATTAAGTTTGCAGATCAGCATGTGCCTGGTGAGTGCATTCGTCCTTGTTGTATCACAGGGGACCAAAGGTGGGTTCCAAAAGTGTTCAGGGTCCCCCCAAAAGATGGTTCCAATAAGGGTCAGGCAGATAGGTCTTTAAAATCTGGATGGCTGAACAAGCTGTTGTAAGACTTGGTTCCAGGGGTGGGCCTCAAACATTTTAGCAAAAGGCGTTCTGACTGGTTGCTGGGTGGGTATGGCCATGGTGGGCGTGGCCTAGTTGGCCTCCTGCATCATGGCGGGGGGCATTTTTGCCCTCCCTGGGCTCCGGAGGCTTTCCTCGAGCCTCCAGGAGGGCGCAAACGGGCTCCCTGGGCTCCAGAGGCTCTTTGGAAACTGGAAATGGGTCCATTTCTGGCCTTCCAGAACTTCCAGGAGGCCCGTTTTTCACCCTCCCCAAGCCTTCGTACACGCCTTGCATCCCAAACGGGCCACGTGGAGACTCCTGGGAGGGGTGGGGGTGGGGCAGGGTGGGCAGGGCCAGCCAGGCGTGGGATTTGGGGGTTCTCCAAACTGCACAGAATCTTAGCTAGGGGCTCTCCCGAACCCCTGGGAACCCCCAGCGGCCCACCCCTTGCTTGGTTCCCAGATAGATAAAACTATGATATGAAAGACAATAGCGAGGGGTTCGCCACTGTCAGGCGAGCCCATAAATATTACTTGGAAAATCATCACTTAGTTTATGTCAGCAGTCCCCAACTTTCGCAGCTTTGCGGACCAGCGGCGAGAGTGGCGGGTGGGAGAGGATGGTTCTGTACAAGCTGTGGGTGAGCGTGCTCGGGCCGATGGAGATACCCCCTCATTCTTGCATGCCACTTGCACCACTCGGGATTGGGCCAGGGCCCAGGAGTTGGGGATCCCTGGTTTATGAAGCTGCCGAAGAGCCTCACACCTGCCAATATCATTCTTCCTCTTGTCTGCCAGACACTTTCCTTAAATCAGTATTTCCCAAACTAAGTGAATTATGGGGGTTGTAGTCTAGCTCATTTAGACAGCGCAAATCCATTCCAGGATTTCTGCTATACTGTAAAGCAGGGGTCGCCAACCTTTTGGACCTCAGGGACCACCAAACTCATAATTTTAAATCACTAGTATGAATTTTGACTGACTGTGGCTTGCTGACCTTGGTGGGAGAGAGAGAGAGAGAAAGAGAGAGAGAGAGAGAGAGAGAGATCTAATCTAACTTCAGAGGGCTGGCAGTCATGTTCTCTCTCTCTCTCTCTCTCTCTCACACACACACACACACACACACACACACACACACACACACACACACACACACACAGGTCCCTCATGCACACCCATCCCCTCCAAGGCAACCACATTCCTTCACTAACCTACTTTTCAGCTCCTTTTTGGGGGGAGAGAGGGAGGGAGGGAGGGTATCCTGCGATTCCAAATAAAGAATGATTGGTCGGTAGGAAAATGGGGTGGGGGATTTTCCTGCAGACTTTTGGGGGGATTTTCCCAGGGACCACCGAAATTTTCTCACGGACCACCAGTGGGCCTTGGCCCACCGGTTGGCGACCACTTCTGTAAAGCGCGGGTGTCAAACTCGATGGTGTCATGTGGTGTATTGCAACGTGTTGTTTTTTTACCTTTGCGGAGCTGGGGTGTCCATGGCCTGTGCGTGATGCATCCTGCCGAAGGGCCACCAGTTTGACAGTCCTTGCTATAAAGGGTGGTAACAGTAGCTGAAAGTTTAAAGTGGACATTATTTTCTAGTGCTTGCTTTGGGATTAAGTAGAGAAACATGAATCCAAAATGATGGGGGAAGGACATCCTTACCTACAAAACAGCTGGTTTTGAACATGCGCACCCAAAAGTTGCGTGAGCAAGTAGGACTGAGTATCTCAGGCTTTTATCAGTTTTTATGACACCAATAAAAGAGATGATTGTAGCTTAGGGTTGACCTGGGGAATCCTCGGTGATAGTTTTCTTGAAGAGATTTCATTATCAAACTAGGCTTGGTAATGTGAAACATCTGCAAGAAAACCACCAAACACAGAGAGCGTCAAGGGCATCACAATTTGTATAATTCTGGTCCTTTTTCCCAATCTGCTGCCTTTTACATTTAGGCCAGATTAACTCCCATCTTCCCTGACTTCCCTTCCCTTTGGAAGGCACCAGACTGGAGAAAGTGGCTTTAGGTGCAGCTAGGCACATAGTTGAGATGCCACATTGTGAAAAGTAGCATAGCTAGCATCCTTAAGGACATTCTTTCCACTGCAAAGTTTTTTTGTGGAGTTTGTTGAAATATTTAATTCTCCACTTCCAGGACTGATAACCTAAAGAATATGACAATTTGCGCATGATCATTCAACTTAGCAAGGTTGAGTGCTGAAAGAAAAGCTGTTGCTACCATAGAGAGCCAGACATTCCCCAACATTTCCAAAGTTGTTGTAGGGCAGCTAATGCTTCTGGGGCTGTATAGCCTTGATACCATTCTGCTTCTGCACAAAACTTATTTATCAATTTCTCCCGTGAAAGGATAGATAAGATCTGACTGGACTGTGGAGAATTGGGGGCTGTTTAAAAACTGCCATTAACAGGTAGGTTTTGCTTCCCTTCTTGATCTGGTTTTCTGACACAGGGAGCCCATTCTCGGTGAAGGTGACAGGAGAGGGGAGAATGAAACAGATGATTACGCGCTGCCGCAAAGCCCCATCTGTCTCCCATATTGGCAGCCAGTGTGACCTGAGTCTGAAAATCCCAGGTAAGCGGAGTCCAGGGGGAGAAGTGAGCTAAGTAGGGGGTTGAGCAACTGTTCGTGGGTGAGACTAATCCAGCGATAATGGAGAGCTATTGCGAGAGCCCCATGCCTTCTCTGAGGACAAAGGAAGCATTGTAAGAGTTCACGTACTCCTGCTTGTTTGAGCAAATGCTAAATTTGGTATGGTGTTCAGTCCTGGACCGTTTCAGGCAGGCGTCCAGGTCTTAGCAGCAAGGGTCTGACCATGTTGAATAGATTCAACTCTTCTGGTTTCCAAACCCTGGTTTATGCTAAGTATTATCTAGCCAATGGTTTGATTTAACGTGGTTGATTTAATAAACGGTGGCTTAATGTATATCCAGCATGTGTTCCACGTTCTATGGTGAGAAGTAGCCCTACCAGCTAAAAACCAGTATTTCATGTAGCAAAAATGTATCCATGTGTAATTCTTGTGCTGCGGTCCCCAGAAATCAACGTCAGGGACATGACCGCCCAAGTGACCAGCCCGTCGGGCAAATCCCACGATGCAGAGATCTTGGAGGCAGAAAACAACACCTACTGTATCCGCTTTGTGCCCACTGAGACTGGCATCCACTCAGTCAGCGTCAAGTATAAAGGACAGCACGTGCCCGGAAGCCCCTTCCAGTTCACAGTGGGTCCTCTCGGGGAAGGGGGTGCACACAAAGTCCGGGCAGGTGGCCCAGGCTTGGAGAGAGCTGAAGCTGGTGTGCCAGGTATGGTTATCAGTTGGGGGAAGACCCTTAAATTGTGAGTACCTTGAAGGTCAATGGAATGCTCACCCTCACGTCGTATTTAATGCATCAAGGGTAAAATGGCAGGTGGTGATGGATGGTGGGTTAAGTGGATCCTAGTGGAGGATCTCTGTGTGGTCTCTAGATTAGCATAAACTGCTGTCTTCTGCTTGTCCTGATTTTGCAGTCAGAAGCACTGAGGCGCTTCCAGATTGAAAGGATTAGCCGGTGACCTCACCATTGCCCTGAGGACACCCAGTTGGGGGCTTCTTTCATGTCCCTGGCAAGAGCTGGAGTGAAGGACGAGAGCTCAACCCTGCCCCAGGCAGCTCTCGGGTCTCAAACGCAGGCTTGCTAAGCTGCCCAGCATGCCAACCACTTGAGCATTGTGGTCCTTTTGCTTGTCCTGATGGTACTAATATTTAAAGCCTGGGTACATTGTATAAAAGTCAATGGCGCTTTAATCATGCTGTTATTGAAACAGCTGGAAAGCAATTTTCCAAGAACTGATTTACATCTAGCCTGATTCCTTTGATTTTATCCCTCAGTCTCACAGATAAATAAGCCAGGCTTCAAATAGATGCAAAGTTATGTAGGATATACAACACTTACCAGAACTAATTTTCCACTCCAGTGAGGAAGTGTCAGCTCTTTGAGATAGACCAGAGAAGGAAGCCAAAGTTATAAACACTAACATCGTTTTTATTATAGGGTTACAGCAGCGGCATCTTGTCAGCCTAAATGTGCCTCTCCCCTGCCTGCCTTTGTTCTAACGAGAACTAGGAAGGCTGGAGTCTGAAATGTTTTGTCAGACTACATTTTTGTTTTGGATTGGGATTTCTTTATTTGTCTTGACTGCGGCTCTTCCTCCTGTTCCTCGAGGGTTATGCCCTCCTCCCATTACAGGAAGTGTGGGGGAAACTGCCAGATGGTAGGATTGGCATGTAGGAACTTCGGATCTGATGAAGAGATTCCGGACAACTCTGTTTTTGTTTGTTTGTTTGTTTTTACACTTTGGTTACCCTTTGCAAAGACTACGTGCTGTATTTTAAATGTTATCTACTGCATGGGTTGACACATCCACCATGGTTTTGTAATAAGAACTGTTTGCCTTGTTCCCCAGCTGACTTTAGCATCTGGACAAGGGAGGCAGGAGCCGGTGGTCTCTCCATTGCTGTGGAGGGCCCCAGTAAGGCAGAGATTGCTTTTGAGGACCGGAAAGATGGTTCATGTGGAGTTTCATATATTGTGCAAGAGCCTGGTAAGCAATGGTGGGGGAAGTGAACAGTCACAAGTAGTGGGATTCCAATTATTTTACTACCGGTTCTGTGGGCGTGGCTTGGTGGGCCTGGCAGGGGAAGGAGACTGTAAAATCTCCAGTCAGAGGTGGGATTTGCCGGTTCTCCGAACCACTCAAAACTTCCGCTACTGGTTCTCCAGAACTTGCTAAATACCACCTCTGGAAGTAGTTGCTTCTGAACTAGAAACAATTGCAATAGAGCTAAATATTTCACTATGGGTTAAAGAGAAAGTCAGTTACAGCTTCAGCGGGGCAGAGATTTGATTTGGACATTTATGAGAGGAGGTGAATAGTTAAGGATCTTCCTGGAGATTATAATTATGATTTCTGGCAGCTTTATTGTAAAAGCGTTGACCTCTTCTCTTCAAATCCTGGCCAAGCAGATTTTTTTTAAAAAAAAAGAATTGTGAAACTGTAGAAGCAGGATAGGAAAAACACGGCGTTCAAGTATTGCTGGACTGTTCATTGTGAACACTGATTGGGCTTTTTATAAAAAAATTCATTTGGAGTCCAGTGCTTGGATTCCAACATTTGAAGATACCTAGACATGTCTGCTTTACAGTAATCAGTATTATTCTGAATAAGATAACCTTTATTGTCACTTTTTTCTGCGAACTCACTGGCACACATTAAAAATAAATATATACTGTATATTTTCAAAAGAGTAGCATGTGTGTATCCCACACTTTTACACACACACACACACACACACTGAATACATAGCGGAAAAAAGAATCTTAAGAATGAACAAGGTTGATACTATATGGTACAAAGCTATTATAGAAATGTAGCTGTTCTGTTTCAGATACCACAAAGCCTCTTCCCAGAAGGTCACCCAAAGAATTGTGACAGAATATTTATATGAGTCACCCGGGGGGTGGGACCCTATGCCAAGTCAAGGAGTGAAAAGGATAGGAATTGAGGAAGAGGGCCACAGGTCTGAAAGTAGGGAGAGCAAGGACTTAAGAATGGGATGCAGTTGGAATGGAACGGCTTTTCAGATGGTAGAAAAATAAACCTGAATAAAGAGAGAAGTTTGTTGGGGCAGGGATCTCCCAAAGAAAATCAGTATTAATTCTCACTAGAGTACGAGGTGGCTGCCTTTAATATTTTTTTAAGGTAGTAGTGTCAGAGCACACTATGGAGAGGCTCCGACTGTCTTTAAGTCTTTTTAAATTTTATTTTAACGTTTACACAAAACTTTTTCAAATGCCTCTACTTTAAATTTCAGAAAGCTGGGTTCCAAAATAATGTCTAGATGGCCCTGAAAACTGAAAAGAGGAGCCCCGTCCAACCCTGAGGCCACAGATTGTCACCCTTGCCATAGCATGATCTCTCACTTTTGTAGGACATCAAAACTGGGGTGTTCTAGAGGAGGAGTCCCCAACCTTTGGGTGGGTCCCCAACTACTGGGCCGCGGTCTATTTGTCACCAATGTGAGTGGTTGGCTAGTGCACGGGCATGCAGGCACACACACAGCCCCACTTGTGCAAGCATTGGGGGTGCTCATGGCCCCACTTGCACAAGTAACAGGTGCTTTTGCACACATGCACCTGCCCCTCCCACAAAACCACCCCCTCTTTACCCCCTTCCCCCCTTCCAGCCACCAACCCAGGAAGTGGTGTCTAGCTTGACTATAACTTATGATGCAGCATATTCCCAAGCTGGGGTTGGAGAAAGCAGGACGCGGGAGCTCCTTTCTAGCACCTTCTCTTGGAATAGGCTCTGGCAAATCCCTCCGTGAACTGCAGAGCAGCCAGATTCTGCACTCCCAACTGGGCAACATTTCTTCCAATGTTGAAGAGAACTTTCTGTTTGGTAGGGAGGCTGGCAGCTGTTCAGCGCAGCGACCATCTGGAACACAAGCTGGCTGACTTGCTAAGGGGAAGAAACCCAGAGATGTGACCCCCCCCCTTCCCCCCGAAGAGCTTGCCTTAAATCAAAATATTGTATCTGAAAGCAGCATTGTTCTAATCCCACCATAAATCTTGTCAGGGTAGCATTGAAGAACATACTATGGGTGTGATCTGCCCTATGCTAGCTCGAGCGACAAAAATGCCTTTTAAATAGAGAGATCTAACTGGTTGGAGATCTTGTGTTGAAATTTTTTTGGCAGTGGTCAAAATGCATCATCTCAACCAAACCATTAAATGCCAAATGCTGCTGCAAGTTGTGCACCCAGAGCTGCCAAATAATACATATGTGACAGCTTCTCCATATGGACCCATGGAGCAAATCTGGGAAGAAATTTCAATTCCAGGCCCCCAAAACTCAAGCGCTCTTCCCTCTGAAGCATTTGCTGTGTTCTGTTTCATTCTGTGTTATTGCTGTTGATTTAAAAAGGATGACGAGTTAGAGTTAAAATGCAACATCTTTAAAGTGTTACAATTAAAATTTTTCCAAAACATTTCTTCATGCAGCAGCTAGCTTTCTTTTTCTTCCTGCTGGCTAAACCAATCATGTTTAATTCATCTTCTGGAGCTTGTACCCTTTTGAATCTGAATTAGTGCCTGACGGTTGTTTTTTCTTCCTGTGTTCCCCTTTCCTGACAGGTGACTATGAGGTTTCGGTGAAGTTCAATGACGAGCACATCCCAGACAGTCCCTTTATAGTACCTGCCACTTCCACCTCTGATGATGCCCGCCGACTCACTGTTTCTAGTCTTCAGGTGAGGCACTGGGAGAAACCGCCCACTTGCTCCCCCTGCTGGTTGGGTGGAGTTGGCACTGTTGCTCTCCTGAGTTGGCTTTCCTTCACCACAAAGAAAGAAGAGAGTAGATCCAGGCTAAGGAGAAAGTGTCCAGGGATCTGTCCTGCAGACGTGAAGTAGCAGGGGTGGGTTGCCCGAATGCCTGGTCAGCTGCAGGGGAAGGAGATCAAGTCAGTCTCACTCAGAATAGTCACGGTGCCAACTTCCTGACTAGACAGGGATCTGCTCTGGGGTTTTTCTCGTGTCTCGTTTAAAGGCTGCTAACAGTCCTGCACTCCATGCCAAGGTTTAAAGATGGAGAACTCCCCTGGGCACGCTGCATCTGCTGATCTGCTGCCAAGCTGAAAAGGCTACCCAGCCTTCCTCTTCTCTAAGCTGTACCCCTTTGCTTGCCCTCCTGCCGCTTGTGCTGTGCCCAGCTTCCAGGGGAGCTCTCCCTCTCTAAGCCACCTGGCTCAGGTAAGTGGAAGCCTGTCTTGTATGTGTCAGGGGAGCGGGGTGGGGGACGCAGGGCTCTGGAACTGGATGCTGCGGCCCTCTTGGCCCTTTCTGCTGTCTCATGTGCTCTGTGCTTCCAGGAGTCAGGGTTAAAAGTGAACCAGCCAGCCTCATTCGCTGTCAGCTTGAACGGGGCCAAGGGTGTGATTGATGCCAAGGTGCACAGCCCCTCAGGGGCTTTGGAAGAGTGCCATGTCACCGAAATCGATGAAGGTAGGTGCTTTGACATCCTTCTTTTTTTTTTTTGCAAAGTGCCCTGTTAGGCTTACTGCATCAAAGGGCTGGTTGACCCACCTATCTCGCCTCCAGGTGTAGAGCAAAGACTACCAAAGTCTCTTTCTTCAGCTCCAAAAAGTGGAGTCTAGAAATGCCAGTTTGTGTCAAAAGTAGAATCGGACTATTCTGTGTCCAGATCCCAGGCCTTTGTTCTTTGTATAAATAGCCGAAGAGTTTCCCGAGAGACTGCTTTAACAATGATCTGTGTCATGCCCCTGTCAGAGTCTGACTCTGAGGAGGAAGCCGAACAGCTGACAGGGAGTGGGAATGGCTGTGGAGGAAACTGGGGAAGGGCAAAGTCCGGCTGGGCAGAGCAGGGTTGAGGTAGAACAAGGGGGAGGTAGAACAAGGGAGAGGGAATTGAGAGGAAGAGCCAGGCCCACCTCCTCTTCATCCTAGGGCACGCAGGGTAGAATGGAGAAGGGAGCAACATTGCGTGGCTTACAGGGGAGGAAAGGGCCCTGATTCCCTTCATTAGCTGCAGCTGGGAACACAATGTATAAAAAAAGGCAAGCTGCGTGCAGCAATCTGTTGGGAGCAAACGTGACTTTATCTTATATCGTTGTGGCTTATTTGTGTTCCTGGCGTCTTCCCAACTGTGTGAGTTTTGCTGTGCTTTCAAATCTGAAATTCTTGCTCCTGCCCTGCCAAACTAATTACTTCAGTTTGGCTTGTTTGGACTTTAAGTTACAGTTTGTGTTTACCCTGTTTTGGACTGAATTTTCTGCAGTCAAAGGCTGCTCCTGGGAGAGTTTTTCTGCAGCCAGAAGGTAACCTAGACATTGGGGCAAAGTTGGAGATAATAAAGGGATATTGATTATCTGACTGTGTTGTCTTTGTGCCACGCCCCGGGTCATCACAGTCTGTGGAGATTCTCAATCATCCAAGTTATGACTGTCCCAAAGGTGCTTTTCCCAAAAGGCAACTGGACTTTCTTTTTATGCACTGAAGAGGTTTCTTGGATGAAAAACAAAACATTTTCAAAGGAAAGAGAAAAAAAAACCCAAGGAAAATCCAGTTGCCTTTTGGAACACGTGCTACAATATTAATGTAGAAGCATTTTTAAACCTAAATTGCTTTCTTGGTCAACATTGGAAGTACTTTTTTCCATGTACTTGAAAAAAAGTAAACTGTCTCCTGGTGAAAACCATCGTGTATTGTAGTGTGGTGTGCTGTGCTGTAGCAGCGCCACAGAGTAATTGTGCTCAGTTGTAGCTCGGCCCATGCCATACTAGACTTTTGGTTGAAACGGCTTGCATTGACTATGGCTTGGAAGCAGATGGAGAGCTCTGTAAATGAATGATAGTTGCTGTAATGTAATCCTTCATTCAGCTAAGATACACTGGAGTCACCAGCCTTTATTGTTAATTCCGTCAAAAACACATTGCTCTAATCCAGGGGTGTCAAACTTGCGGCATCACAGCAGTGTCACGTGATGTATTGTGACTTTTCTCCCCCTTCACTAAACAGGGCGTGGGCGTGGCCAGTGCACGACGCACCTGGCCCGTGAGTTTGACAGCCCTGCTCTAATCAGTTGTTGTCACATTGTAGATACTAGAAAACAGCTCTACCTTTTAAAAACTTGTTCCGATAAAAGGACTCTTGCCCACTGTTGCAGCCCAAGGCCGTCAAGTACGTTCTCTGAGTCCAAAGGCAACAAGTCAAATCCAGAGAAAACCTTCCTGCAGTCTGTAACAGTAGTGGCTCAGCTGGGGCAAGAGAGTGGTGAGTTGAGCTGACCCAGCCTTCCAGAGAGGCAGACAGAACTACTGGCAATACTTGTATCTTCAAGCTACTTTACCAAGGTCTCCTGATGGGCATAGCCACAAAATGTCTCCCCACGCTGATAGTTCTCCAGTTCACATTTGCTGCTTCGGGAGGCAAGAACAGAAACAGGCCCAGAGCCAAAGCCAAAGCAGATTCTTGGCTACCTGCCACTTCCTGCTTACTTAAGGACTTTAACAGACAGATCTCCATCCTGGAGCCTGAACTGTCCAGGATAAGAAACAATGCTTCGGCCCCAGTTCTAATTATGGGGTAGCCCCCACTGTCAGACTCCATCTGTCACAATTCCCATCTGGTCAGCATTCCCCAAGTATGCTTAACTGAGGCTTAATTATTTTAAGCAGCAAGCACATCTGCTCACCACCACCTACAAGTTGTAAGTCAGCATAGGTCAGCTTACTCCTGGCAGTGTAAAATGCTCACAACACAAATAGCTAACACCTGATAATTCCCCAAATTTAAAAGCAAATGGCTGAAATTTTGTAAGCACTTACAAAAGGACATGGAGATATTTTCTAAGATTGTAGCAATCACTTTATTTTGGTGTGTGGGCACATATACACACAAGTGTGTCTATGTGATTGCTAAAAGTTAATGCCAACTGTATATCATTGATTTCTGTTCTTGCTGTAACTGATGGCCACAATATGAAAAATCATGCCATATTGTTAGCTGTCCAAGCCCTGGTTTAGCCAATGCTGAACTGTTGCTTTTGCAACCGAAAACAACCTCCAAAGCAAAGCTTTGTTCTTAGATTCCTTGCTGTATAGATAATGAACTGTTTTTTGTTGTTAGTTGCGAACGCCGACTGCTTCAGTGACTCCCTCCAGTCACCTCATTCTCTGTCGTCCCTTCTATTGCCCTCAATCTTTCCCAGCATTAGGCTCTTCTCCAGTGAGTCCTTCCTTCTTCTTTTTTAAAAAAAAACAATTTTGTTTCGGTTTTCACAAAACACAGAAAAATAAAACATCTTTTTTTTAGTGAACAGCTTGGTTCCAGGTTTTCAAATCTCCATACAGATATAATCTCAGTTACATATTCATCTTTCATATTCAATTTCATATCTCAGCACTACTTTGAATGTTCTTTATTATTTTTCCCCCTCAAATACTCCCCTCAGGCTTATTTTATAACTCTCTCATTCATTTCTAAATCTATTGCATATCCCTTTCAAGGTTTTCATATTTTCAAAATAATTATACTTTGATCTGTCCTGTGTACAATTTCAATCCATATCCACATTTCAAACATTACAAAACAAGGTTTCCCTTACAGTTGCCAATTAAAGTGTGTCACCTTCATATCTTATAGTTGATTTGCTTTCACATCTCATTAAATATTCTACTTCTAAATTATCCCATTAAATAATTATAGTCCTTCCTTCTCATTAGGTGGCCGAAGTATTTGAGTTTCATCTTCAGGATCTGGCCTTCTAAAGAGCAGTCAGGGTTGATCTCCTCTAGGACTGACAGGTTTAATCCCCTTGCAGTCCAAGGGACTCGCAGGAGTCTTCTCCAGCACCATAGTTCAAAGGCCTCAATTCTTTGGCGCTCAGCCTTTCTTATGGTCCAACTTTCACAACCATACATTGCAACTGGGAAAACCATAGCCTTGATTATACACATTTTTGTTGGCAGGGTGATGTCTCTGCTTTTTAGTATGCTGTCTAGATTTGCCAGAGCTTTCCTCCCCAGAAGCAAGCGCCTTTTAATTTATTGGCTGCAGTTCCCATCTGCGGTGATCTTGGAGCCCAGGAAAATAGAATCTGTCACTGCCTCCATTTCTTCCCCATCTATTTGCCAGGAATCGGATGCCATAATCTTAGTTTTCTTAATGTTGAGTTTCAAGCCAACTTTTGCACTCTCCTTCCTCACCCGCATTAAAAGGCTCTTTAGTTCCTTTTCACTTTCTGCCAATAGAGTGGTATCATCTGTATATCTAAGGTTGTTGATATTTCTCCTGGCAATCTTAATTCCAATTTTTGATACATCTAGCCCTGCCTTTCTCATGATGTGCCCTGCATACAAGTTAAAAAGGCAGGGGGACAGTATACAGCCTTGCCGGATTCCTTTCCCAATTTTGAACCAATCAGTGGATCCGTGTCCAGTTCTCACTGTTGTTTCTTGACCCGCATATGTTTCTCAGGAGACAAATAAGATGGTCTGGTACCCCCATCTCTTTAAGAACTTGCCACAATTTGTTGTGATCCACACAATCAAAGGCTTTAGCATAGTCAATGAAGCAGAAGTAGATGTTTTTCTGGAACTCCCAACTTTCTCCATGATCATCCAGCGTATGTTGGCAATTTGATCTCTAGTTCCTCTGCCTCTTCGAAATCCTGCCTGTACTTCGGGTAGTTCTCGATCTACATACTGCTGGAGCCTAGCTTGTAGGATTTTGAGCATAATTTTACTAGCATGTGAAATGAGTGGAATGGTGCGATAGTTTGAACATTCTTTGGCATTGCCTTTCTTTGGAATTGGAATGTAAACTGACCTTTTCCAATCCTGTGGCCACTGTTGAGTTTTCCAAATTTGCTGGCAAATTGAGTGTAGCACTTTTACTGCATTGTCTTAAGATTTTGAATAGCTCAGATGGGATACTGTCACCTCCACTAGCTTGGTTGTTGTTCAGAATTCCTAAGGCCCATTTCCACTTAATTTTATTAAGTTTCCATATTTTAAAAAACATAAAACAAAACTTTATACATTATTATCAACATCAAGACATCTTTTGCATTTCCTCACATTTTTCAGTATATGTATTTACTTATTCCTTTACCATTGCAACTTGCTCTTACTATAAATCAATAGCTTTTATCCTTACATCTCAATCTTCTCCATGGTATATTTGCTTATTTACATATTTCCTCATTCTTTTCCTAATTGCCGTTTTATTTTCTTAACCACTTATTTCTAAACCACTCATACTAGGCATACCAGGCCCTATAATAAATTGAATCTTCTCTGTCTTTTATTTTGATTGTTAGCCTGTCCATCTCTATGCAATCTATTATTTTTTTTAATAACCATGCCTTCTGGTGGAACCCTTTTTTCCTTCCAGAGTTGTGCGTACAAAATCCTTGCAGCTGTTAATATATGTAACATAATATATCTATCTGTTTTATTGCATTTTTGTGTTATTATACCTAATAAAAAAGTTTCCGGATTAAATTCAGTTTTCTGATTCGTGATTTCTTCTGTCCATTGTCTAATTGTATTCCAATATTTTTTCACTTCCTGTCATGTCCACCAGGTATGAAAATAAGTGCCTTTTTCTTTTCCACATTTCCAACAATTTGGGTCTGAGTTAAACATTTTTGCCAATCTAGCGGGAGGAAGGTGCCATTTTGTATTGATGTTCCTTGTATGCTGTGGATGTAATTAGTTTGTAATTTGATCCCCACATTCTCCAATTTTCCAGGTCTATTATGGCCAACATTTTTCATCCATACCACCATTGTCTCTTTGACCACCTCCTCTTCCATTTTAAAATCTAGTAGAAAGTTATATATTCTTGAAATCATTTTCTTTTCCATTAATTGTAGAATTTTATCTAATTGATGCTTTTCCATGCAGAAACCAAATTGTTCTTTGTCCTTCTGATATCTTGCCTGGATTTGCATGTATGGTCACCAATCTATCTTTATATTTTGTTGCTGTAATTCTTGTCTCGTTTTTAATCTTCCTTGTGTGTCTAATAGGTCATTGTAACTCCTCTTTTCTCCCAGATCCATTACATATGGGTATATTTGTGCTTCCATAGTTGACAACCAGTTCGGTCATTACTTTTAATGCCCCATGTTTTCCTATCCTGAATATATCTTGACTGTATTTGTAAGTAGGACCACCACTCCAGATTTATCCCTTGCACAATCAGTTCTGAACTTGTTTTCAGTTCTCCTTTCTCATTCAATGTATCTGTATGTAACATTTTTCCATGTTTTTAAAGGATTTTTACACATACAGTACCTATGCACATCTTCCTTTATAGTGTCTTGTACTGCTTACTTTTGATATAATATACTTGAATACAGGTAGTCCTCAATTTAATAACAGTTCAATTAGAGACTGTTCAAAATTATAAGTCACTTTTTGAAGTGCCATTGTGACTGTTTTTTACACTTAAAGATCATTGCAGCATCCCCATGGTCACATGATCAAAATTCAGGTGCTTGGCAACTGGTTCATATTTATGAAGTTTGCAGTGTCCAGGGTCATGTGATCAGTTTTTGCAACAAAGTCAATGAGATATCCAGATTCACTTAACAACCATGTTACTATGCAATGATTCATTTCACTGTGACAAGAAAAGTTGTAAAATGGGGCAAAATTCACTTAACAAATGTTTCACTTAGCCATATAAATTTTGGGCTCAATTACGGTTGTAATTTGAAGACTACCTGTGTATTGTACAATTTTCACATGGAGAGTAGTGTAACATCAAATACAGAAGGCAAAAATTTAGATATCTGTCCTTTCCTTTTCTTGTGTATGGTACTCATTTTAAGATTCCTGTCTCTTAAAGATGCCCGTTTCTCCACCTATGTGTTGCTACAGACAAATACGCAGTGAGGTTCATTCCCCGTGAGAATGGTATCTACTCAGTTGATGTCAAATTCAATGGAAGTCACATACCTGGCAGTCCCTTCAAGATTCGTGTTGGGGAAATAGGCCAAGCTGGAGACCCAGGGATGGTATCCGCCTATGGCCCTGGCTTGGAAGGTGGTGTGACAGGTAAAAAGGAACCTGGATTAAAGCCAAAGATTCCTGTGAGATTTTGGTAAAAGCTAACTCTCTGGCTTCATGTGTTCTTTTCTTCCCTCCCTCTCCTCTGTAGGAAACCCTGCTGAATTCATAGTCAACACTACAAACGCTGGGTCTGGAGCGCTATCTGTCACTATTGACGGTCCCTCAAAGGTGAAGATGGACTGCCAAGAGTGCTCGGAGGGCTACAAAGTCATCTACACACCCATGGCACCTGGCAGCTACCTCATCTCCATCAAATTCGGTGGTCCTTATCACATTGCTGGCAGTCCTTTCAAAGCTAAAATCACAGGTAAGCACACAATGGGAGAAAAAAGTTGCCTATGATTTGTTGAGAGATTCTTCTTTACGCTATGTCTGTATTTTTTCCACTTTTTCCCTCTTCACTGTTGAATTCCCATTATCTCTAGAGGAAGCCCTCAACCATTTGAAGGGATATAGGCTGGGGAAGCTATGGGCGTTTTGTAAAAATACAACGAATGTCACCTGCTTGCATTCTGCTAAAGCCTGGAGCTTTCATTTAAGTGATGATGGAGAACAAATGGCATATGGCATTGACATGACTGGATGTGCTGTCAACCCAAGGTTAACGTCCTCTCTTCTTCCTGGCAGGGGCCCGCCTTGTTCCCAGCCACAGCCTCCATGAGACTTCCTCCGTCTTCATGGATGGAGTACCCAAACCTGATGGAGCAGCACCCAAATTTGCTTCAGATGCCAGCAAAGTGGTTGCCAAGGGGTTGGGCCTCAACAAGGGTTTTCTAGGCCAAAAGAACTCTTTCACAGTCGATTGCAGCAAAGCAGGTGGGTTTAAGTGACTCCTCAGGGTGTGCAGAGGCTACCGTATCTCCGGTCAGATATACTGATATTTTTTGGCTTCTTAGAAAGCCACACCCCAACTTTTTGTATGGTTAGCTTTTGGGGGCTCAAAATTGAGCAGTGACTAGGGACCTGGTGACTATTGTGGTTTGATCTGTTCAAGGCTGTCTTATTAATCTGAAATGTCTAAATACATGTCTGGCAACATCCTCCCTCAGACCTTCAAAGTAACGATGGATGAAAATCTAGATCATGTTCCACCTTATTCCACCTTAGATTATATAGCAGGGAAGGGGAAGGAAGGAAGGAAGGAAGGAAGGAAGGAAGGAAGGAAGGAAGGAAGGAAGGTAGGTAGGTTGTTGTACTAGGCTATTATGTGATTGGGTTGATTTTGGCTTAATGGTTTGTGTGAACCTAATTCCAGTGATTTGTGGACCATATTTATGTGGGACAGAGTTTATTCATAGCGTGTGAATCCAGGGAGTGCCAGGGAGATGCACCAAGCCAATTGTTTTAGACGTTCTACTTAAGGGGGTGATCCACTCGACACAACCTCATCGCCAATGACCTTTGTAAAGACGACTTGTTCTCTCCTTCTTTCTCTCCAGGGAACAACATGTTGCTGGTGGGTGTACATGGCCCCAAGACCCCATGTGAGGAGATCGTGGTGAAGCACTTGGGCAACCGGTTGTATAACGTCACCTACCTGTTGAAGGACAGAGGCGACTACATCCTGGTGGTGAAATGGGGAGATGAGCACATCCCCGGCAGCCCCTTCCGTATCTCCGTACCTTAAAGCTCTTCCCTCTGCCTGAGCGTAACACTGCCTCTCCTGAACTCACTTTGTAATGCTTCTGCCTCTTACTTACTAATTGGCAGGGGTGATGCCAAAGAGGGTGGCTTATGGGGTGGGAGGGATGAGTGTGGGTGGGTTGCCCTCAGAAGGAAGAGATTCCTGTGGATCTGTTTACATGCAGCAGTAATTATTTCCAACCATTTTGTTTTTCCTCCCGTGTCTTTCTTTCCTTGGCGGGAGGCTCCATTGATTTTTCTCACCAGCATGCCAGCTTCATGCCCATGAACTGAACTTGTGCTCTCCCCCAGAAAGGCCACCTTCCCCATCAACAAAATATGGCACATGGATACTGCCGGTGCATATTGTTGCCATCCACTGCTGGAGAAACCGCTGCTTCTCCTGGAGTGCAGACGGGCCTGTCCCTTTCGTCTCTTTGTCCTTTCCCCTTTAATGGCTTGAGATGGAAGCTTTGTGGGTAATCAATAACCAGTGGCAGGAGCTGCTCCTTGCTTTGCCAGTTTATAGCCAAATCCTTGTTTAGTCCTTCCAAGATTTAAATTGGAGTTGTGCACAACTGCCAGTACCTTTTCTTCGACAAGGGAAGGGAATAAAAGTTCTGCTTCAAATGCCCGTTGGTGGTCTCTGACTGTTTTTTCCCCTTTTAATATTGTATGCTCTGTTCAGCCATTGTCTGTTGAGATTCTGGGTTATGTCCAGTGATCTCCTACTTAGTTCATTGAAATGGCTAATCCTCCTTGTTTAGATCATCTGACTTTTGTAACCATCGCCTTTCAGTAGCTCCACAGTTACAAGGGAAAGCTGATAAAGACAATCTGTATCAGAGAAATCTCCTTGAACTTTACCGATCTTCTGAGGAGGCTCAGAGATTACCAGGAATCATAACTGCTACACTCTGAAGCAAATAGTATTATATAAGCTGGAAATTGTTTTGAGATTTGTTTATTTTTTTTGAGCAAACAGTAGATACTGACTCAAGTCTCAAGTTCCTAGGATTGTTCTCTGTCAGGCTGAATTGAATTCTTGCAATCACATTTGCCCATTAAAACAAAAACCAGCTACAGGCCTCTAACTGATCTAACAGAAAGTGTCATAATAGACATTTATCAAGTATGGAAGCTTCAACTTGTCTTGGACTTTGTTCTGGGAAGATGACTAGAATATATTAAGTCTAAAGAGCTGGCTATTAAGGTAAGAAAATCCAAGTTGGACCAGAGAAGGAATCTAACTAGGACAGGATTCACTTCCCTGAGCAATTAACCAGGTGCCAGAGGAGAGTCCATATTCAGGAAAAAATACACAGCAATCGCCTGCTTCTGTTTCCTAGCAACTGGCATTCATAGGCAATGAATCTGTGACACTGGAGGCAACAAGCAACCATTATAAGTAGCCACTGATAGTCTTCCTCTTTATAAACGATGAGTTGAGAGCTAGCATATTATAATGATTAAGGTGCTGGATTCACATTGGGGAGACCAAGATTCTAGCCCCTGCTCAGAAACAAGCTCACTGGATCAGGGGTCTCCAACCTTGGCAACTTTAAGACTTGTGGACTTCAACTCTCAGCTTTGCTGGCTGAGGAATTCTGGGAGTTGAAGTCCACAAGTCTTAAAGTTGCCAAGGTTAGAGACCCCTGCACTGGATGATTTTGAACCAGCCCAACTCACCTCACAGGGTGATTGGATAGAAAGAAAATGGGAGTAGGAATGGTTATGTATGTCGCATGTATGAGCTTTAGAGCAAAAAAAAAGGGATATAAATTCAGCAAACTCTGCCTAGTAGATGAGAAGACAATACCGATTATGTTGGCTTTTTTTTTTTGCCACACTCATTTGGGCATACAAAATAGCAGAAGGGACTATAGAATATTTCACCTTAGATGAAGAAGTTATAATGGTTAAATGCAGAATTGTGCAAACCCTACCCTTCCAAGAAGAAATGCCTTTAATTTTGTTGTCAAGGCAACACATGGAGTGATGTCCAACTGTATTTGTTTCCTTTATACAGTAAAAAACGGGAGTTCCCTCCTAGTTCTTGGCAAGCAATGACTATTATCTCCTATTTTATTCTTTGCATGTTATCAATGCTGTCTAATAGGCCTGAAAACTAATGTTTAAAGAGACCAATTGAGAGTTTCCTAAACAAAACAGTATGAATGGACAAGGGCACTTTGCTTGGGCCAACTTTACTAATTGTCCATTGTTTCTCTTTCCACTGAAAAATATATTTGGCGTTCCTTGGAGCCTTAGAAAGTTTTCAAGCGCTAGGGTTATGATTAGATCCTCTTTTACGTGCTCCTTGCTTAAAAAAGACAGACAGCTTCAGCAATTAACTGGCTGCAGGAACCTTCATAAGGTTATGTGGGTAGACTACAATTCTGCGGAAAAGACTAAAACAGGTGTGAAATTTGTGTCATATCTGGACTTTTCCCCCTTCGCTAAACTGGGCATGGACAGCCCTGGTCTAAAACATCAGGAATGTAGTAGTTGGCAGAGAATGGAGTTTCATAAAACCACGTCCATCTTAAGAAAAGCACATTTTAGAGCACTTACTGCTGCGAAGAGTACTGCTAGAAAGGGTGTGGCCAAACTCCCAGGACTATCCATCAGACTTGGGGCTAAATTTCATTTTTTCAAAATAAGAGGATGGGGCTCAATGCTTACTCAGGTATTTCTAATGGGCATTGTCCCACGAGATAAAATGTTGGCATATTTGAATAAGCTACTTGGAAGTTGTGACTATCTAAATAGCAACATTACTTATCCCACCCCATTACACCCTTCAAATTCTGAAGTAACTATGTTTACAAAAAACTTGCTAAATTGCTATATCTACAAATGAGCAGATGGTAGAGTGGAAGGACTTTTGGAATGAAGCTCTAATCCTCAAGCACTCCAGCCATATCCAAAGACAAACTATGTTTTGGGATGTTGCCTAAGTACTTGTCCAGTGGAACTTCCTCCCATCAACTTGGCTAAAGATCCTGAATGGTGGCTACCCAGGGTTCTCTGAGGCTAGCACTTCACTTGACAGAGAAACATCAGAATGCTTAAGTGTTACTAGCTGGTTTCCATTCTTCATACAGGGACAACTTTTATGTTTAGGCAAGCCAATTCAAATTACAAGATTCATGGAGAATATTTACTACAAATACAGGTATAGTCCTCTACTTACAAACATAATTGGTAGTAGAACTTCCACCTCTAAGTGAATCTACCTCACAGTCAGTAAATCACAGTCATTGATGTTGCTGGTCGGAAGCCAGCTGAATGTTGGTGAATGGCAACTCTGTCCCCAGGACATTGCAACCCTCATAAATACATGTCGGACTTGGTTACCAAACCCCAAAATTTTAATCCAATGAGATACTTTAACCATCATATGTGTGAAGCCTTGATAAGTAGCTTTTTTCAGTGCCATCTTAACTAAATTGCTAAACATATGATTGTAAGTCAAGCTATCTGTATATTTATAGATCTGGTGCACGATGTTGCTGATGTAGAAATTAAAACTTCTCCCAGTTGTTCTAACTTGCAGTTGGGGAATGACCAGAACAAAAAGAATAAAGAGAAAAACCAGAAAGCTTTCCGGTCATTCCAACCAGCACATGCTGTTGGGTATTAATTTGGCTGGTTCCTTCCACAAACAATTGGCTTAAGTAATCACATTTGGTTCCTATAATTCCAAAATGGCACCAATTTTGCACTCCCTTCCCCATCCCTGGTCACATGCAGAATATTAACCAGGCTTTTCCATTTTGTCAAAACTCCACATGGAAGCCACACGGCTAGTTAACTAAAAAAGCATTCTCTCAACATGGGGTCTTTATAAATGAGAGTGTAAATTAGATGTGATCATTTTTATATTAAAGTGCAGTCCCCCAAATGCCAGGCACTACTTTGATGAGAAGAGAGGCCAGAATATCATTTAAAAAATTCAAAACTATAAATAACCACCTGAGTAAAAGTGCTCATTTTTTTCTCATCGATTCTTTGCCCAAGGCAATAATAAGAATCTGCAGAGAATTAGGAGGAAGATCTTGATGAAGATAGGCAGACTGGTGTCAGATTCACTGAAATATAATGAGGAAGAAGGACAGCGCCAGATTCTGCATATCGAGTCTCGATAAATTAATTACAAAAGTGTCAGCTGTTTAGTCTTCTTGTGAGATGGATTGATTTCCTAGTCTGGTATATAGGACTTCAGCTTTGAAATCTAAAGTAAAACACCGGTTTACATTTGGAAGAGGCAAAAAGTAAATGGCCACCTCACACACCGAAGGCAGAGCTGCTAGTTGGATGGTAGGGTGGTAATTCAGTGTGACTTCTAGCCCGATGTGAGCATTGCCACCTTTCGTTTGTGAATATTACATGTTTAGCCACTGTGATGCACAACAGGGAAGTTGTTAAGAACAAGCACGTTGACCCACGTCACCCAAACTCTCAAGCAATGTGAAATTGACCAGGATACTTGTGGAAAACAAGTCCCACCCAGTTGGCAGGGAACAAACCGTCAAGGCTCTCCAATATACAGAGGAAGTAAAAAGTAAATTGCAGAGCTGACAAAAGGGAGAGGGAAGAGAATCTGTTCCTGGCACCGGGGAAAAAAATGGCGGTGGGGGGGAGAACTGGCTGGAGATTGTTCCTTCCACGCCCTCTGATGTCCCCTACTCAGAATGTGCCAATAGGCCCTGGCTGGCCGGACCTATGCTGGCAGTGGTATTTATTAATTTGGTTGGTTGTTTTCATTTATTTATTTTCCACCTATCTCACCAGCGGGGCTACTCTTGGCAGTATTAATTAGACTTAGAAGAGCCTTTGGGTGTGGTTCCTGTTTTAATATATTGCTACTCTTCTTTGAATCACAACATAGTGAGAGGTGGTATTCAGCAGGTTCTGACCAGTTCTAGAGAACCAGTAGAAGAAATTTTGAGAAGTTCGGAATACCACTTCTAATTGGCCCTGCCCCCATCTATTCTCTGCCTCCTGATTGGTTGGGTCTTCTTTGGTTGCCCTGCACAGGAGAACGGAGCTGGAAAGCAGGTTAGTGGGGAGGGGAGAGAATGGGGATTTTATCCTTTCCCTGCCATGCCCACCAAGCCACGCTATGCCCACCAAGCCACACCCACAGAACCGTGAGTAAAAATTTTTGAATCCCACCACTGAACATAGTGTATTTAACCAGAACGTTCCCCCGCACTTTCATGACAGCCTTTTAAAAAGAAAAAAGAAAAGAGAGACAATGAACTAAATCATTGTATTCCTTTCCCACATCATTGGGCAATTCTACCATGCCCTAATGCAGGGGTGTCAAACTCAAGGCCCACGGGCCGAATCCAAACCACAGAGTACTTAGATCTGGCCCACGGGGCTGCCCTTGAAACAATGAAGGACCAACCCGCTGTGTCTCTGCCAGGCAAAACAGGCTCTCAAGCTCTGTTTTCAGCTGCGACGGCCTCCTGCAACCCCCTGCCAGCAAAAATGGAGCTCGGGAGGGCCGTGTGTGGCCGTCCCAAGCTCCGTTTTTGCTGGCAGAGGATTGCAGCTGAAAACAGAGCTCGGGAGCCTGTTTTGCCTGGCAGGGCACTCAGGCCACCACAGGCTCCCCCAACACGAGTGATGTTGCTCTGGCCACACACACATCCCACGCCCCCCACCCCCCGGCCAGCTTCCCCAAGGTCAAACAACCCTGATGCAGCCCTCAATGAAAACCAGTTTGACACCCCTGCCCTAATGTGATGGAGAATCATTACAGGAAAGATATCAGGATCCTGAGAAACCTTGACTGGTGGTTAGATATACTGTAAGTTGAAATAGAAAAGACCTTTGATAGATTTCCAAGATTGTTTTACAATCTCTTAACCACATGCAGTACATTCCAAGACTCCTAACAACAGCCCTGTCTTGTCTTTGCCTATCTCAAAAAGCTGACACTTGAAGAGGAAATGGGATTTTGCCTTGGGAAACTCCTTCTATGCGCATTTATTTAAAATATTTATATGGCTGCCCATTTATGAGATATAACTGGGTAGCTAACAGCAATAACAAAAACACAGCAACAAACCAAATACACGACATAAACCTGGTGCCCAATCAATAACATTTATCCAACTTCTAAGTCCTCAGGTTTCTAGTGTCTGGAGAAAAGTCAGCTCTAAACAACTTTCCAGAAAGCTAAGAGATTGGGGGCAGTGGTGGGATTCAAAAATTTTTTTACTACCGGGCGTGGCTTGGTGGGTGTGGCAAGGGAAGGATACTGTAAAATCCCCTCCCCACCCTATTAACCTGCTTTCCAGCTCCGTTCTCCTGTGCAGGATGACAAAAGAAGACCCAGCCAATCAGCTGGGACTCAGGAGACAGAGAACAGATGGGGGCGGGGCCATCAGAGGTGGTATTTGCTGATTCTCCGAACTACTCAAAATTTCTGCTACTGATTCTCCAGAACTGGTCAGAACCTGCTGAATACCACCTCTGGTTGGGGGTAGCTGGATCTCTGGGGGAGGGTGTTCTATAGGGCAGGAGTCACAACAGGAAAGACATACTTCCTGATCCACTAGATCAGCAGCCCCCAACCTTTTGGGCACCAGGGACCGGTTTCATGGAGAGCCACTGGAGGAGGTATGGTTTTGTGCGCTGCCTGAATCCCACGGATGGGCTGTGCTTGTTTGTGCGGCCCAGTTTCTGGCATGACATAGACCAGTGCCAGTCCCCAGACTGGGGGTTGCAGGGGGCCTTGCACTAGATGGCAACATTTGAGGGAAAGGAGCAGGCCCTGTCTCTCTGGGATGGACAGATACTCCCCAGGAGAAGTGGGTCTCACAGATAACCTGGACCGTTTCAGGCAATCTAAGGGCTCTGTCCCCAAAAGCAGATTCTAAAAAACTGGCTCACAGTAAGCACCACATATACGATCCCCATGTGATAAATAAGAGGGCATGTCAAAATAAACTCTCAAAAGAGACATGAGTAAATAGGTGGAAAGTAATAAATGTTTTGTAAGGCATATCATCCAGCCCTAGTTAAGTAGGTAACCAAACTCTGTTGACAACAATGGGATTAAAGTATAACCTTGTTTAAAGCCCTTTTCCTCAACTTGGTAAATCCAGATATATTGGATTCCAATTCTCATTATCCCATCTTGCTGGCTGGCACTTTGGAAAATTGTAATTCTGCTTAATCAGAAAAGTGCTAAAGTTTAATTTAAGATGTGAGCTGAAGCTGCTGGACTTCTAAAAGACGAGGTGAATTTAAGGTTAATATATCCCGGGATTCCTAAGTGGGTTGCATACTTCTTTTAAGCAGGCATTTCATGGGTGCTGGTATGTAAGGCAGAATCTCAGGACTATCCCAGAGAGTAAAGATCTGTAGTCAGATCTTCCCTTCTTTGGGCATTGCTCCTTTTGGCAAGCGTAACAGTTGGCAGAGAAAGCAGCACTTCTTGCCTGGCTTCCCAGTTGCATTTCACACTGACAGGGATGTTTCCACTGTGTTAGGCCTGAGCTTTTATTCTTATAACCTGATGCCACCAGCTGGACAAGTCTGTTCTTGTATTGATTTTCCCCCCCTCTCAGATGCATGGACAGATACCACTGCTTGAACATCCCCGCCAACGCACTCTGATTTTTTCCAAACAGCTGGAAAACTTCAACTAAATTTGAGGAAATGTAGGAATAAGATACTTCCTCTTGACAGTCTTTCGCAGACTGTATTCATTACCTGCTCTGCTGGTTACCAATTTTAGTGAAGAAGATTGGATGTGATGGATTTTCTCTGTCTTCCCAACAGAAGAAGGTGTAATTTGCTGAAATTCTTCTGTCAATACTACTGCTAAAGTCTAATTCAGGCATAAATTCCATAAACCAACCTCAACCTAGTCTTTTCTAAGACTCCATTGTTGCTGAAAATTTAAATGACAATAAAGTAAACTAAACTAAATTTCTTGGGTCGTGAAATGCCCAGTTTTAGAATATTTGTGGCCAACCTGATGGCAGGGAGCTGGAGAAGCTGAAAGCCTGGTTTCAGCATTATGCTGATCTTACAGTATATTGTTGCCTGATGTTTCAGCACTGAATTGCATAGTTTCCTGCTCTTTAGTTTGGTATACTCAAAGCAAACTATTTTGAGATCCAGTATTTCCTACTCTGGCTGATACCACAGCCCACCAATTCTCTCTGACTGTTGCCTGTTCTTTTTAAGATGGAGATTTGAACCCTGGGCCCTCACCATGCAAAACATATATTCTGCTATTGAATGATGCTCTTGCATCAACAATACCCTGCTGGTTCTTCCCAAAACAGCCCTGCCTTTTTACAGAATATTCTATAGTATTCCATTTCTTTCCCCATGAGTCAAGATTCACAGCCCAGAAGGTATATGTCACTCCTTGTTGAATTGTTTGGTTTTCCTCTTGTAGAATGTGGGCTGGTTGGGTTTGACTGAAAGCCTCATCTTTTGCCAAGTGTGCTAGCCATTCCCTCAGATGCATAGAAACTGCTAGTTTGGGCTAAATCAGAGCCAGAAGCCTTTTTTATATATATAAAAAAAAGATTCTGAAGAAAGATAATGGCAAGAAAGTAAAATATACCGTAGAGGTGTCCATACAATCCTCAGGCATCAAACTTAGCTGAAAGAAATCTTTACTTTTGCTTTTTGCTGTGCCTATCAGCCTTTCCAAAATCTGGTGCCCTGAAGAGGTACTGAGTTGCAGCTACTATCATCACATTGCACTGTACACTGTGTTTTTAATTGTTTGTAAGCTGCCCAGAATTCTATGGTATATGGACAACTATGTACATGTGATAAACAAACATACACACAAATCATAAGACTTTTTTAGTCTATATTTGGAGGATTCCAAGTTGGGGAACTCCAGTTTAAGGGAGAACAGAAGAATAAGGAAAGGGTCTGTCAGTACATAGACACTGAAGAACAGGACTAGGTAGCTTTTTTGACAGTGAAGCAGTATGGGTGTATGGATCACAGCAAACCTGACAAAAAAATACATGACAATGCATAGTCAAGAATGGCCAGGAGTTTGTATTTTTGCAGTTTCTTTTTTGGGGAGGGGGAGGAGGAAGGAGATTGGGGTTTTTTTCTTTTTCTTTAAAAAAACATTTAAAATGTGCATAGATATATATATATTTACGGTTCACACTAGTTTTAATGTTTCCACACTAAAAAGGTAAGAATTTGTGTTTGGTGGTGCTTGTGGTTTTTTGGGGGGTGTAATTATATCCTCAAAATCTAGCAGAAATTTTAAGTGTCACATAGACCTTTAGAAGATGGTTCTGCAGGAGACTGAATATTAGAATATGCATTTTACAGCTGGAAGATTAAGGCCAAAATGCAAATTCCCAAGCACATGTGCAGGTTTATTACTATTAAGTGTAGACTGAGGTGCAATGGCTTAATCCTCCAAGCAGCCTCCAGCATCACAGTCAAGCCCACTTCTCTGCTATAATATATAAAAATGGCAGCATTGTCTCCAACACAGAAAGAAATGCATCGATGGAAATATTTTTTTCCAGGCAGTCATAATAGGCTATTGTAGTAAAAGTAGGAAAATAGTCCTGTGGCATCTTATATCTTCCTAAGCAACAGCTGCATGAAAGCAATGGATTTTTCATTCAATTCCTAAATACTCCAAGAAAGATAAAGGAGGAGGAATTAATATCTTAAGAAACATGAAACAAAATTAATCTGCAACGAAAACCAAACTCAGACCACTTTATGATCCAAAATCTAAAGAAAAGAAAACATAATTCAACAAGACTGACATTCCTTCGCATGCTGGGGGAGAATAATTCTGGCCCGAAAGGACACTCCTGAGCTTGGCCCCTCTCCCAGTTCTCACTGTCTTTGGATTGCATAAACCCAACTCATCATAAGCCATAAAAGTCCATTTTCAGGAACAAAGCCTGTGATTTATTATTCTCCTCATAAATAAAAGTGCAGGATGGCTCAAAGGATTAAGGGAAAGGAGACCTATTCGAGGAATACTGGATCTGAACAAAATACCAGACATAAAAAGGGACTGAAAACATACAGTTAGCAGATTAGTTACAACTTTTATTTATTTTAAACTAGCTTTAGTTGGGTGCACAGTTGGAGTGTGTTTTTAAGGGTCAGAACACTGTTTCCATTTTTACTGCATGTTTGGGAATATTCTATCCTCCATCAGAATATCCTTGGAAAGAGAACTTTCAACATAATTTCACACCCCACATATTTCGATTCACTCAAGATCACATTCCTAGCAATAAGCATTAGATCTCCTGATTAAACTTAGCAGATACAAGCAGGGGGAAAGGCTGAGAGCTACAGCTTGGGAGACTCAAGGGTTGGAGTTTGATGGAAAGTATGTGTTAATTATCACAAAGCAACACTTAACTCACCAATTAATTCAGTTCCCTCAACTCATTTTTTTAGTTCTTTGATGACCCCCAAATGTATATTCAACTAACATTTTTAATCAAACTAAGACCTGGCAACATCCATTCCTGGTAGAACATCTATTTAAATAAAAAGTTAAGCCCCAGACTACTGTGCGAAAAAGGCTGCAGTTCCAGCTGACTGCAATACGGCTCCAATATGACTGAGAGACAAAATGAAATGCTTGTTCCAGGCACTTGATTTTTGAATGCCCTTGAAATTGGAGGGAACTGGCTCCTAAACATACACCCAGAGCATCAACATAACAGTTTTCCTCAACAGTCCAATATGTCTCATCTATCCATTCTTTTTGATTTGACAGAGACCTCTAGTGGTGATAATGAAAGTCTATCCTACTTGCTTTCTTCTAGTCCTTGCCAATATTTGCAACTGGGTTCTTCAAACTGCTTGAACGATAGGAGATATTAGGAAATAAATGCGAGCATAACAATTTATGCTCATGTTTATATGCCCCCATAAGCCACCCAGAGTTGCCTTGTGATGAGATAGGAAGCAAATAAATGTAATAAATATATAAAGAAATTTAGAGTTTAGGATATGGGCAAGTCTGCACACATAATACAAAGATGGAGAACTTGTTTTTAATGTTGGCTTTTAGAACCCACGGCCAACGGGTTAAAGGCAGGTTTCAAATGTCACAGGTCTAGTGGCCCAAGTCAGCAATATTCTTTAAAGTGAACAGGAGCAGTTTCACCCAAATTCTTCTTTTTAATTAGAGAACATGGGAGTTTCACAACACAGGATTTTGTATCATACCAAGGCACACTCTTCGGCAAAATTTGACTCAATAAATTTTAACTCAAATATATTTAATGTATTTTAACACTCAAATTTTAATATACCAAAGTGACTGCTTTTCTCTGCTTTGACTGTTATTTATCCACAGGAGAGGATTAATAAGTTTTTTGCAGCTCAAGAGGCAGAAATCCACCCCCAAATATATATATATTAATATATATATATATACACACATATACATATATATATACATATACATATACATATACATATATATACATACATACATACATACATACATATATATATATATATATATATATATATATATATATATATATATATATATATTTCTTTCCTCATGCCCAGCAGGATTTTGCAGGAGAAAACAGAGTCAGGAGCAGGAAGATTTAGTGGCTCTTTAGTGTTAAAGAATTAATGCAAGCTTGAAACAGCCATGAAGCATTTCAGACTAGAAACAATCTTAAATGAACAAAGCTGTGGTTAAAGAGTATGGTGCTAATAACTGTTGTACCTACTAGCAAAAAAACATCCAGTATCCACCTAGAGTTTCTCTTTTGTTTGACTGCACAACATATTGCCTTTCTGGGAACAGGGCTGGACAAATGCCAGAAACAGCAGTATTCCCCATCTTTTCACTCAACAAATGTTGTACAGACTAAACCTCAGGGAACCTCTCCCTCCTCTTCCAACAAATGCTAGAAGAAAAATCAATTTCTCCCATTTTGGTTCATTAAGCAGCCATGAATGTGTCTCTTTCGCTACAATGGAGAAATGGAGCAAATATGTTTCCTGTTATGAAGCTGGTTACCAACTCTTTCATCTGCAGGACTAGTCGGTGATGAGTGCCTTGTAATTCTACATCTGCTTTGTGGTTAGTGACTCAATCACAATTATGTCCACAATTTCAATCAATGCCTTTTCTGGAAAAGTTATTCTTAAAATGAAACACTTTTTTCATTCATACTTCACAGATTCGGCAGCATCTACAAGAACTGCCAGTATTTTCAAGATATGCTCTGACTCTTTATTTTATACAGAAGCCTCTCCACTTCTTACACACTATACACACACAGTAACAATTTGCAACGCCTGATCAAGGGAAACCATCTCAACCCGGCCACAAAGTTCAGTGGGTTATTCATCATTTCTCAATCTAACTCATTTCACAAGATGATTATGTATGCTAAAAGGAACACAACTGCCCTCAATTCCTTGGGATAAGAGAGATATGTGCTCGGAAAAAATACACATTTCCTTTATCCAACATGATTTGTTGCAGAAAGCACCCTCAAAATCACTGCAGTCCATGAATAGCACTTCAGGACTTTTCACTTGCATTTAACCCAAGCATGACCAACTAACCTCTTTTTTGAGCTAGGTCTTTATGAGAACACTTTCTTCTGGTTCCCAACCTATACCAGAAATAAATTTAACTCTTTCTAAATTATTCTCATTTTAAAGAAGCATTTTCTTATCAGATACAATGTGAATGTAAACTGCATGCTTCACCAACTCTTAGGTTGTTGGTATGATCAGAACACTCCTAGTAGTTGCATTTAGTCCATCTTCTAATGGCCACTAACCCAACAAGCATGCCTGTTTCTCCCCAGATCCACAGAAACTGTCCTCCAGTCCAGACCCATTCTGCTTCAGGCAGTGAGTTCTCCCCTTAAATCTGCAAGTGTGTCGCTTGAAGACCTCAATGCCCAGCCGCTTCAGGGCGAGACGTGGCTACCCGTGTCCCCTCGCCTTTAGGCAGTCTCTTTTGGGTGATGGAAGCTCCCCAAGTGCAGTCACCAGCCACATCGATTGGCCGGTAGAAGCAGCCTCGGGGCGAGCGTGCACACACACTCCCCTTGCCCCGAGGCCGCTTCTATCGGCCGATCGAAGTGGCTGGTGACTGCACTTGGGGAGCTTCCATCACCCGAAAGAGACTGCCTAAAGGCGAGGGGACACGGGAGTCATGCCACACCCTGAAGCGGCTGGGGACTCTGCCTTCAAGGGAGCTTTTGTCTGCCGATAGAAGCGGCCTCGCGGCGAGGTACGTGCGTATGGGCTGCTCTAGGTGGGCGAGGAAATTAAGTCACTCCCGAAAAGACGGGCCTAGCCGTTTTTTCAGGGGTCAAAAAAAACTAAGGCCCGGCCTTATTTTGTGAAAAACACAGTAGTTGTAAATACATGCAGAGGACAAATTACTTGGTATTCTGATAGGATGATCAATGAAAAAGAGAACATACTTCCATTGGATTTGTGGGAAAATGAAACAGAAATTTTGAGTTCCAAAATATAGGAAAGTCCTCTTTTATTTTTAAGTATGATAATTTATTTATTCATTTAATTTATTAGATTTATATACTGCTCATCTTGTCTAGAGGCATCTGATTCAGTCATACTATCATACTGAGAAAACCAATTATTTGGATATCAGAATAACTGAAGAGATGGAGATTTTAGTTTTGATTCTTGCCGAGATATATCTTGATTCTTATGAAGTAAGGATATTAGCAGAATAGCAAGATATAACCCTCTTTTTCCATAACAAAATGCCATATGCTAAATAAATAGTCCCTAATGAAAGAAGAAAAAGTTAAGAAAAGCTATGCTAAATCAGACTAAAGACTTATCTGGTTTAGCCCTATTTCCACATTAGACAAGCAGACACCTTTGAGAAACCACCAGGCAAGACATAAAACTTAAATAAAAGATAAGCTTTCTCCCATTTCTGCTGTCCACTAAAAATGCCAAATGAAGAAATTCCATTTACCTTCCTCAAGCTTTTACCATCTGGCTTCATTGGGTCATCTCAGGTTGTAGCATTTTGAGAGAAGCCTAGCTAACCGTCTCCACATAATATTTAAGGTACCCTCCACACGGGAGTAGTTCTTCTCTTCTTTCAGTTGCCATTTTTCTTTACACATTTACTAGCTAGTCCATATCTATTATACTGCCTGAACTATTATCTTTCAAGTGATCTGTGGCCTACCCAAGTTGCCTTTTGTGGTTCTACTTGTCACTTTATCCCTTTTCACCTTTCCTCCCAAGCCAGCATCTATTATCCTATTTATATTAATGACTGTAACCATTCACTTCACAGCCATATAAATCCTAAATTTATTTGATGGATAGCCAGCCTGGGGTGCTAGCTAATCTAAAGAAATCCCAGAGTTCTTTTCAGAGGCCAGATATTTGGGCAATCCTCCATTTCTCATTGCTAGGTATTTGCAGGCTGATAAGAGAGCTGAGAATCAGTTCTTTAACATTCCTTACCGTGTACCTATCACCTTATTATTCCTCATCATTCTTAGTAACTAACATCTGTTTTAAATGGAAAGTATCCTCACTTGTGTTTCTCCTGTACATCAATCCATCACCCCTTAGCCCAGGGTTGTCAAATTCCCAGCCTGTGGGCCAGATGCATCGCATGCTGACCACGGCCACATTCGGTTTAGCGAGGGGAGGGAAATGTCCCAATATGTCACGTGACACCATCATGATGATGCGAGTTTTACACCCCTGCCTTAGCTGTCTTTGGCGGAACAAAACAAACTTAAATTGCTGAAATGATACGAGTTAAGCTGCCTGTTAAATGGGATTTAAGTACATATTTCTCACAAAAACAGGACAATTCCCAACATGGGAATCTGCCTTTTTCAAAACAGACACAATTGGTTCTGTATTGTTTGGGCTCACAAGACATAAAGAATCAGACGTGGTTAGTATAGACTGGAAGAGAACCAAAGAATGTTATGAATGTTATATTAGACAGACGGGGTTAAAAATAAAAGCAAAGGAAAGAACTGTTGCAGAAGTAAAAAAGGTAACAAGCCATTCCCATACCGTTCTGCAAATGAATGTATTTGGAACAGTGTTTTTCAAACTTGGCAATTTTAAGATGTATTTTGTATTTATTTATTTAAAACTTGAATATAGCCATCTTTCAATCAACTCTGGCCGGAAAATCTGGAAGCTGAAGTCCACATATTTTAAAGTTGCCAAATTTAATATACAGTGATTTAGACACCAGAACTGAGCTTGATTCAAGGGAATTTTATCTTCATCATCATAACCCCACCATCCCTTTTCCAGTCAGTAACAACCAGCTAAGAATCTTTCTGTATATATAGAAAATTAGTATTGTTTGCCCTAATCTATGTCCCTTTACAGCTACTGTCAACATCAAAATTGGACACTGATTATTCTTATTTCCATACTATTTATGAACAATTTTAAAAATTCTCATCTCAATCCAGATGCAGGGGGATTCTGTATGTTCTACAGTATTTCAAGAATGGACCATTTTTAAAAGAGAAGATTAAAGAGCATCTTTTCTGTTCTGTTCTATTACAAAAGTTACTCATCCGTGCATACCTGAAACTTTTAAAAGTTCAGGTAAATAATATCAAGTACATTAGCCTATTCATATACCTTTCTGACTTGTTTCAGACTATATACCTTACTTAGCAAAATTGTTAGATTCAGCATTGAGAAATAAGGGCTCCTCCACAACAAAGTCTTCTTTACCCATTCTGGAGTCAGCAGAAAATTATAGCAGGATGACATTTGCTGTATCCATTTGCCAATCACTATGCTGCCTCTATTCCCTTGGTTTTACCTCATGGCTCAATAGCACTGTCCTGATTTTGCTATGCAGGATGTGAGAAGCAAAGGAATTAGTAGTCGATTCCTCTGCCTTTGCTGTCCATCCTCTTTGGTGTGTACCTAAAAAGGGAGAGGAACATCTGCCAGCAACACCATTGCACAAAAGACAGGAATGAAATAGGTCTGGCTAAAGTACCCTGTCTCATTTCTAGGCTTGTGCCTGTTTCCTTAACTACCCCCATTCTGCCATAGTCTAGGCTAAGCTGAATGACTAAAAAAAATATTTTGGAATCTCAAAAGGAGCCAAGTCTCAAGCAGCATTTTAATTTAAGATTTCTCTCCTCTTCTTCTCCTTATATAGGCAATAAATGCCAACTTCTGGATTCCTCTGTGTTCTGTTTGGGAAGTAACAGCCCCATCACTCAATTGTTTCATTATTTTAACCTTGTGCGCAACCTGTCAGGACCAGAAAGTTAAAGCACTTACAGTACTGCTGGCTGAGCAACCCAACCCTCTTGTGCTATTTTGACAAACTATTTTAATTTTAGTGGATACCATATGTATTCAGCTGGGGGAGGGCTCCCTTAGCATGCCAAAAGAACCCATATGCTAAAAAAACTCTAGTGCGCTCAGCAAAGCTGAAAGACCAGCACAGCACAGCACTGTCTGCCACAATTGGCAAGGACTGGAAAGGAAATGAGTCCACATTTGGGTTCAAATGGTCAATAAGAGCTGTGGTGGTGCAGTGGTTAGAATTGCAAGCTAATTTTGCCAACTGCCAGCAGTTTGATTCTCACCAGCTCAAAGTTGATTCAATCTTCCATCCTTCTGAGGTGGGTAAAATGAGGACCTAGACTGTTGGGGGCAATAGGCTGACTCTGTAAACCACTTAGAGAGGGCTGTAAAGCAGTAGTGATATATAAGTCTAAGTGCTATTGTTCTGATCCTGTCAATTCTTAAGCTCTGGACTCTGCTTTCAACATAATAGAGAAGATTTTGCACACTATAATGATGGATGCTTTTAAACAACATCAAATGAGGAGGATGCGATTTTAACATTGATATAGCAAAGGATGACTTAAGCCTGGATCATTCATAACCTCATCATGAGAACATGGCAAGAAAAAAAAAGCATGTTGCAACATGGTTAGATACATGGTTAGGGAAATTATAATATGGTTTGATTTTTGAGAGGTGTGGGAAAGCAGAAGAATCAACCACCCCAATCTTAATTCAAGGCCAAATTCCTTTGTCAGTTGAAATGCTTATTAACCCAACTCTTCAGTGGCTAATTCTTGTGCTTCCCCTTCTGCCTGTAGAATTAGGTCTAACATATGAAAATGTAAAGAACAATTGCAGGAATTGGGTAGGTCTAATTTAAAGAAAAGGAGGATAGGGTGATGTGATAGCCATCCAATATCTAAGGGGCTGCCACAAAGAAGAGGAGGTCAACTTAAGAGGAAGCCAACCCAAAGCACCCGAAGGCAGGACAAGAAGGAATGGATGGAAACTAATCAAGGAGAGAACCAACCTAGAACTAAGGAGTTTCCTGAGGGTTAGAACAATTAATCAGTGGAACAAGTTGCCTCCAGAAGTTGTGGGTGCTCCAACACTGGAGGTTTTTAAAAAGATGTTCGACTGACACGATTTTATTTTATTTTATTTGTCTGAAATAATTCCTGCTTGAGCAGAGGATTAGACTAGAAGACCACCAAGGTCCCTTCCAATTCTGTTATTCTTCTACAGTACATGCCTGTCCAGTTATCCGACCGCAACCTTCTCCACATTTAACTGGGGCGCCACCGAGATTTACTGTATGTTTCTGCCGCAGCAACATGTAGACGGTTAGAATATTACAATAATAATTCCGCGGAATTATTCTCCGTAACATTTAATGGGCCGCAAAAAAACCCCTCTTCATGGTCCTCTGAGGAGGTTGCATCTCTTACATCTCTGTTCCACGGCAAGCGATCTCTCTTACAATTGCTCCAAATACCTTTTCTCAAAAAGTGTTTTCTAATTGTATTATTAAATAACAGCAACGGGGCGATCATTGCAAATTAGTTACCGCGGATAGTTTAGCGCCACCTAAGCAATCACTGCATAGCACAGGAATAAGCAACCCGCGCTCGGCACAGCGCATTACTCATCCCATGCTCGGATGAGAGCAAATTCCACGTGACGCCTGCGCAGTTGGAATCTCTTTGGGCTGATTCCGCCCTCTCGCCATTGGCTGGGCAACAAAAGTTCCGAGCGGCCATTTTAGAAACATTCCTTTCGCGGAGGGCCACGTTTCTTTCTGCTCGCCCCGCCGCTTGTCACGTGCCGCAGCGGCGGTTGCTGGAGCAGCGTCGGCCGTGCTGATTGGCTGGCGGCCTTTCCCGCCGTCCCTCGCGACGGAGGCGGACGGCTGGGCTCGACGGCCGCAGGTTGGTCCCTGCTCGTTCTTTCCCTGCTTGGTGATGGCGGGGGCCGGGTTGGGGCTCCCGTGGTTGGTATCCGCCTTGTTGGTGCTGAGTGGGGTACGAGGTAATGGAGACTTTCCGGGGATCTTCTTGTGGCCTCTTTTCCTTTCTCATCTTCGGGAGAAGTCCCTCGGCTCCCGGGGCTTCATCGAGTTTGTGGGCCCTTCCGAGGACCTTCCCTCGTGTAGCCCGCATTTCTTTCTTCTCTCCCGGAGATTTCTTCAGCTAGTTTCAGGCAGTTTCCTCAGCCCAGTTCCACCCCCCCCAACCCCCCACCGCCGTGAACATAACTCGCAGATAGTCCTAATAGTCATAATAATTAGGGGTTATTATGGAGCTCGTAGTCCTGATATATATGGTAGATATCTGGGGTGGAGAGTTTGTTAAGGTAGGAGACGCCTCGCTGAGGTACCTATTGTGTGCTAAAATTATTTCATTAGAAAAATTCTGAAGACTTTTTTTTACTGTCTCATGTCTAAGCAGGCAAGATAGGTTAAAATGAAGGCAGGAACTATGGAGAAGACAGAACAACTAGATTTTAAAAGGTTGGTTTTATTGTTAATGCACTGCTCAAAACATATTTGAAACTGAAACAGAGTCATTTAAAATTCTGCCCATGAATGCGGTATGAGATCATGAAGCTCAGTTAAGGACTTCAGTTCCTTAAGCCTCTCATTAAATGGCCTACCTTTCCACTTCAAACTCAAAATATTTTGATAAAATCTTTTTTTTCCCCCCGGCAGGTGAAACATGTACAGAACCAGTTATCTCCCCGTCCTATTATACTACCTCGGATGCTGTTATTTCTTCTGAAACCGTCTTCGTTGTTGAGATCTCCCTTACCTGTAAAAATGGAGCACAAGTAAGTACCTGAATGGGGATTTTGTTTTACACTTTAAAGGAAATACAATCTCAAAAATATGCCACAGATACAGTAAAGTGTGTTCTAAGTGATTATGATAGGACATTGAATCTGTCCCATCGTTTGCATGGCTTTGGATTTATGGTAGGTCCCTTTCCATGGGCTTCCCATAGTGGACTCCATGCCAGAGAAACTTGTCTCCCCGAACCATTGGCTGTCTGACTTACTGTGGTCCTAGCTACTGATGTGGGTGGTACATTTGAAAACAACAGAAAAGTAGGCATCTGAGTTATTTCATTGATAGAAAAACTTGAGTCCCTTCTCCACTGGATTTTCTATTAAAGGCAAGCTTGGAGGGGATGCTGGCATTTGATCTGATGGCAAGAAATGAGATCTGTCTTTCCTGTTATTTCAGTTTCCTCTTGTAGACAGTTAAGATTTCAAGATGAAAGATTGTATGGATTCCTATTACTCTGATACCCATCATATTTTTTTCTGTAGAATGTGGCCCTCTATGCAGATGTCAATGGCAAGCAATTCCCTGTTACACGGGGTCAGGATGTTGGTCGCTATCAGGTAAGAATAAACATGATTCCTGCTAGTCAATAAATGCTAATTTTACCATTTGAACAGGTCTACTATATTGGATGTCTTATCATTTTGCAAAATACTGTGTTTCTCATATAATAAGGCCGGGTCTTTTTTTTTTTTTTTTTTTTTTGAGCCCCGAAAAAATGGCTAGGTCATCTTTTCGGGGGTGACTTAATTCCCCCCCTTGCATCTTTGGGCGGGCGGGCGGCGACGGCTTGGATGTTGACCTCGGCATTGGTGAGGCACTTAGTATCGGGGTCAACGCAGGCAGCACCATATCCGGGTGTGCAACAAAAGTACTTCCTAACAACAAGCCCCCCCACCATTCCCCCCCATTTTGCATGTTTTAATACAGGCCTTAATTTGGGGGGAGGGGCTTAATTTCATTTCATGCCTATAAAACATGCTGGGACTTCCTATTGGAGGAGGCTGTATTGTTGGAGAAACAGGGTACTTAAATTCAATTTTTATGGAATTAGTGAAGTTATTAAAATTTGGCCTTGGTTTCATTATTAAAAATATAAACAAAAGAAATTGTCATATACAAAACCTGGTTCATAGTTTGGTTTTAAAATATGAAATTCTTACAATCTAAAAAGATGGTGATATGAAAATCATGTAACTTGTAGGCAAAATTGGGTTTTGTCTATGTTGGAAGCAGCCTGCAAGTTTGATTAAATAAGTAATATAACAATGGTTAGTCTTTAATAGGATTAATGGCATTTGAGATTAGTGATAAAGAATAAATTGCCAATCCTTAAATCAGGTAACTTTGGATAAGGAAGGCATTGGTTTTGTGCCATAAATGCATGGCTCTAGATTTGTGGTGGGTCTGATTCTGTGAGTCCCTCCTTCTCTCCATGCTAAAGGAAATTGCCATTCCGAACCATTGGCTAGTTTGGTTTTTTATAGCCCTGGCTACTGAAGTGAGTGGAACATCTCTGTTAATGTCTTTGGGTTTGTATTTATTTATATACCTGTACTATCAAAAGAAGACAGTTTCTCTCATGGCTGATCCTGTATCTTTTTTTGGGGGGGAGGACAGGTTTCTTGGAGCATGGAACATAAGCTGGCTCGCTCGGGCACCTATGAGGTGAAGTTTTTTGATGAGGAGTCCTACAGTATCTTGCGCAAGGTGAGATTGCACTGATGGATGGAACAAAAAGATACAAGTAAATTTTGTAGACTATGCAAATTTGTGATCAGTATAGGAATAGGGGAAGCAAATGTTTACATTTTATTATTAAAGTTGGTACCTTGACTTTTTTTTCAGTAGCTGGAAGCGCCATAAATTACAGGTAGTCTTTGTCATGGCCACAACTTGATGTGATTAAGCAAGACATTTAAGTGAATTTTGCCCCATTTTATGACTTTTCTTGCCATGAGCCTTCTTTCTTGGCCCATGGAGATTAAAATTCAAGAACTACTTTACCTAGTTTGACATTGAACTGAAAACACAGTCCTTATATTCTGTTCGCTGCTAGATGTTTTGTCAACCTACCATGGTTTCCTCTGCTAATACTATTCATGTAGTGTCTCTGGTGTAGGTAGATGATGTTGCTGTCAGGAAATTATGTCATGGGCCTTTGGTTAATTAATTAAAGCCTTAACTCAGCTGTTAATTCTCTTTTCTCTATCTTAGGCTCAGCGCAACAATGAAGATGTCTCAGAGATCAAACCTCTTTTTACAGTCAGTGTGGATCATCGGGTGAGTGCAGCAGTTGGGGGTATGGGGCTGCTATAATAGCTGGGCAATACAACCAATCAGATGGTTAATACTACCACATTTGGATAAACCAGGCTGTTTATAGCATATGATTGCAGTTTATGTATTCTGTGATGGTATCTTTAGTTAATTGAACCAATTATCTCTATTTACGACCAGTTGCTTAGCTTATTTATGATCCAGTTGCCTACCCCATGCCCACATAACTGCTTTTTGGGTGCTCAGCAACAAGCCTGCATTTACACTCATTTCTAGTGTCATATAGTCACATGATCATGATTGACCATGTTTTTGCCAAAAGCTGGTGTTTACTTCTGGTTTGGGGCAAAAATGCCCCATTGCGAACAGTGGGTTGGCTTAATGACTGCTGCAGAAAAGGTCATAACATAGTCACCAGATGATTTGCTTTATGACTGCCGTAGCTTATGACCTGTATGCTTGAATACATGCTGCAAAGAGTTATAATGCTCCCAATTCTCAAGGAGAATCCAGAGATTAATCCAGAGATTGATGAGATAAAACCTATATATGCTATTAAAGTAGAGGGAATGTGATATAACAGATATAAAAGGCCAGTTCATAATGAAAACTTAACATATTTTAGTGGGATTATAGTTAATGGTGTGTATGGTATAGTTAATGGTATAGTAAAGGATGTGTGTATCATTTGGTGCGTGTTGCCAGAGGTCCAGCCTCAAATATTTCTAAACAGATTGCATTCAGAATTGAGATTTTGCTGTGTCATAGAAAAAACACAGAAACAATATAAAAATGCTTTCTATATTAGCAAGCACAAAATGGCTGCCAGAGATGATGGTATCTGTATATAAAATGGCTGCCATAATGGGCCACTCATGCATCAGACATTTCATAGCAAACTAGTGAAGTTGAAAAGTTTCTCCCAGGTTGATCTGCTTAAATATTCCCCATAGTTAGGACTAGTTTTATTACTTGATTGGGGTTTCTCACACTACAGACAGGCCATATCTAGGCATAGTTCCTTATGCTTAAATGACATGTCCTGTTACAACTCACCCTTCTGCTGCTACAGTTTAGTCCCTTGTAGCTAAGACAAATTAAAAATCATGGTACAATACTGAGAAAATTCAGTTCCATTTCTTATTCTTTCCTTTTAATCATGCTGTTCATGATTCAGTATGTTTTTATTCTTTCCACCTTCCATTTGCAGGGTGCCTGGAGTGGACCATGGGTCTCCACTGAGGTATTGGCAGCATTAATTGGTATTCTGGTATATTATATGGCATTCACTGCTAAGAGCAACATCCAAGCATAAAGCACTTCAATAAACTCTCTATATACCAACTTCACTGCTTCCTGCCTTTTCTTTAGAAAGTAAAGATTTTCCCCAGAATGTCTTCAAAAATGCTCCTGTGTGGCTTGTCAGCATCATTAATTTCTATCTCATGTTTTGGTTTGAAGTAGGTCAGAATTGTAACAGTTTTAGAGCTTCTTATGGTCTGATTACATTTTGTGACGATCTTGCCACCTTTCAAAGTAGGTTTTTTGAGACTCAAACTGCCTAAACAAAGAGCTGAAAATAAAGCAATAAAACATGCTTTCCATGGAACTGGAGTCCTGGAAAGAAGTAGAGGACACACACATACCCTCAAGGTGCATATTTTGCCAAGCTAACGTTCTGAATTGTGGCTGGCTTAATATTACAGATCGGCTGTGATGGCTGATTGGCTGACCTGCTCCTGAGTTAACTGCTCCTAAGTCCATTTTCCTTTGCCATAATCCCATTAAGCAGTGCACCTCTGGGTGCAGTCAGTAAGTATACTGCACTGTAATTGTAAGCCACTGCAGCCAGGGTGGGATTATCTCATTTCTTTAAAGTTTTATTCATCCCAGATTATAAGGGGGAAATAAGTTACATAGAATGCATGGTTATCCTTATATTTGTAACATTTGCTATTTCTGCAACCCAGTCAGATTTTTAGTTGCTGCAGTCTGCATCTGAACCAGGGTTGAAGTCAAATTCAGGTTAGTTTTACAGACCATATTTATTTCTTTGTCTACTTGTCTCCTCTAATATAGGTAGTCCTTGTTTAGCAACCACAGCCAGGATCAAGTACTAGGTGGTTAAGTGCTCACTAAATGAATAGCCATGTGATTGTGTTTTCAGCTTTCCTTTGTTTTTCAGAACTGCAAAGATTGTAAATATGGTCATTGGTTACAAAGTTACTTTTTCATCACGATTGTAACTGCGGACAGTGGCTGCCAAGGCAGTCACCAAGCAAGGACTTTCTTTAAATAGAACAGGCAGTGGCTACATGCAAAATGATTCCAGAGTTTATAGAAGAACAAAATACAATATGCAATATTGTATGATGCAATATAAAAGCTAATACTAATATAAAGATGCTGATGTGGAAATACTGGAGTATCTTCACTACTGTTCTCTTGGTCACTGTCCTGTATTTTAAAATTGTAAATTTTGCCATTATCTAAAATTATCCTAAATTAGGTTCAATAGCCAAGCAAAGCCTTTGGTTCATCCAGCATACAGCTGGGTGGTACTTTTTCAAGGGTATAACAAGTGTCGGGGATATATCCCAATTTATTACTTGAGTCCTTTTTGAGATGTGATTGATCCAGACTAAGACTTCATGCATGTTTTTTATGATATTGGAGGATATTCAGAAAATATGAACATGTTTGATGACTAGGGTTTCAGAAATTATTCTACTAGTATGTCTCAGAAGTGACCCAATTCACACAGTACATATCCTAAGATATTTGGTTTATTTGACCGTAACCACTTCTAGTCCATGAACTCTGGATCACACCAGTGTAATTTTACAAAAATGCTTGTAATTTTAAAAAAAGGTTGCTTGCCTCACATTAATTGTTCGATCCATTTTTCATAATCACAAAGTTTTATTAAAATGGCTTGAGCAATTATGTAACGTGAGGCAAACAATCCCATGCTGGCTTGTGAATCAATGTGTTTTGGGTGGACATTGCTGGTAATGATATTAAGTAGGTGAGGTCAGGACACCTATGGAAAAGATTTTCCATATTTTCCCTGTTTTTGATGGGTAAGAGAGCTTGCAACTGGGAAAGTTCAGGTTGCTCAACCTGAAGGAGTGCAATCTGTAAACCAATTTTCTGGATTCACATTGTACCCTAATAATATAGACTCCCAATTGTTGGGATTACTTTATGACACTTCAGCATATGATGTAAACTTGGAAAATGGATTAATGTGCTTGTGTTAAGGTGCTTGAGTTAACTAAGCTTGTCATACTAGTTAGCTCTGTGTACTGTGAACTAACATTTTCACCACTTTCCACTCCTGTTGCTGTTAAAGGTACCATCTGTCTTCCCACAAACGCCTATTGGCAATGCTGGCTTTCCACATACATGCTGATTATATTCTAGAGATGTCCTACAGCATGAACGGTTTTACTAATTTTAGGCAGCCAGCACCAGATTCAAAAGTGTTTATGCTGATAATTTGTGTAACTTGGTTTCAATGGATAAAAACATTTTTTTTATTTTTATTTTATTGTAACAACGCAATTTCAGCCTCAGGTACAAGGTTTGCTACAAGCTTTCCTTTGCTAAACTTCCCTATGCTAAGCTACTGCCTCTTCCTGAGCTGGGAGGGAAGGGCAGTGACATGGTAGAAAACGCAGGAAGGGAGCACTTGGACACTTGTGGATTGAGCCTCCAGGGCTCGGACCTCCATCCTGGGAGAAATTTAAAAAATGTAAAATCACAATCACAAAAGAGGAAAGAGAGAAAGAAGAAAAATGTCACAACATCCCAATTTGGGAAGACAGGAAGGGTTCATTGGTCCTGTTGATGGGGATGAGCCTCCTTTTCTTGTGCTCTGCACAGTGTCTATAGATGAGAACTGGTTCTTTGTGCTTCAGGATGGGATTGGCATGGACCAAGTTTAGCAAAAGCTTTCCCATAAGTGAAAGGGGACAACAGACTTGTACAATTGCCTTCAATACAGATGGTGCACACATCAGGAAAACAGACTTTACTCCCTAGCAGGCTCCTTATGGTAGAGGCTTGGTGGCCTATTTTGCCCCCTGGTCCTTAAGGCAGGAAGGGATGCTGGGTTTGTCACACTCTAAATTTGGTTTAGAGAGGAGGGCTCTTTGAGCCCACGGAGTACAAATAGTAAAAGGTCCCAAGTATGTTCAAATAGCAGTCGTTCTATTAATCAAGGAGGAAACAGCTGTGTTTATTCTACTTTCTCCAGTCTGGCCAGGAGACAATGGTGCAGCTTCCCTCCAGTTGTCTTTCCTATACACTCAAACAGTAGTGACTGAAAGCAGCGGGTTGTAAACTCTGCGGCCATCTGCTGAGCGAGTGCCATGAGCCAACATTTCTTGGATGGTAATCCAGTTGTCCAAGATACGTCGGCTCCGTTTCTTCATGGTTTTACGATGGCTCAGTGCCAAGATGTTGACTTCGCCAGAAACCCCTCGAGCTTCACTTCCTTCCCTTTCTCTCAAGCACTCCAACCGACTCTGCATCATAAACTCGCGGCGTTTCCGTTGCTCGCGAGCTCGAATCAAGTGCTGCTTCCGTTCCTCTTTGCTCCAGTAACGTCCCATCTTCATCTCACTGACCGCATCATCATCTGTCGTCATGCCGCTACGTTCCTCGCGGATCTTCATGGCCCTGGCTTTAAGGAGCCGGTCCCTCACCGGTCTCTTGGCCACGTAGCGAGTGCCATCACTACGGACCTTCACTTTCCACTCCATGCGGGGTTCTGCTTTGCTCCCAAGCGAGTCCTTGCAAATGCTGGCTAAGCTCATGGGGCTGATAGGAGCAGGTAGCTCTTCCCGCTGACGTCGACTCAAATAAGGGCTGCTTTCCCCAGTTGCCTTGGGGCTGCGCCGCACCCGTTCTTCCCGGCGGAACTTAGGGTGTGGAGGGGAAGGAGGAGCTGTGCGGTTGAGATTGGGGGTCTCAGCCAAGCGACGCAAGGGGCTTTCCAGTAAGGGGGTGCTTCGACAACTTTCTCCAGTGTTGTAAGCACTTGTGCTGTCCTTATCTGAGCGTTCTGGCAGTTCAGTGATGTCTGACAGTTCGTGCTTCTTAGGTTCCCCTTCCAAAGTATACAGCCCTTCCTCCTCAAGCAGCCAGGCCTTCATGCAGCGTTCGCGGAGCTGTTGCATCTTTTGTGCTCGCAAGATGTTGCGGCACTTAAACTCCAGGTGGCGAAGCTCCTCTTCTAGCAGAGCCACCTCATTGCGGTTGACATCCAGGGCAGCGCTCACTAACCCTGGTTCATTGCCATTCTCTAGATGACACTTGAGCTCCAGCAGCTCACGGTAACGTTCATACTCTTCATCGGTAAGTCCTGGCATCAGGTCTGTGCCCACAGCACTAGGAAGCTCCCCTGCCAGGAGGGAGTCCATGCTATAATGGAAGTCCCGAGGCTGGAGGCTAGGTCCAAATTTGCGCAGGCTGCCTGGCGTGTTGGCAGCACTAGGCGCTTCATCTCCTAGCAGGTCATGTTCAGAGCTCTCCTCGTTGCGGGTACTTTCATCTGTCCGGCCAACTCCACTGTCCAGTTCCTGGCTGTTAGTCAGAGGTGTGGCTGCATCCCCAGAAGGTTTTTCTTGCAGTGGTTCCTCCTAAGATAAAGAGGGATAGAGCACCATTCAGGGAAATCATCTCTAGATTTTGGCCGAGAATTTCCTATCTGACACTTTTATGCCAGCCTTTGACCCTTGCAGTTAAACTCTTAGATTTGAATTTGGCAAAGACTGAGGGGGTCTTTGTGTAACAAGAAAACGGATGAAAGATTTCACTCCCTTTACCAAGATATGGACAACCACAAAAGCACTGCCAGGGCTTTCTTCCTATTCATCTCGTCTTTTTAACTACAAAGGCTTCTTTGGCCCCTTTCATCTCACAACAAAAAGAGATGAATGACAAAAACAGTCCATTAGGCAAGTCCCGGGCTGAAATTAATGCAGCTCAGGGCCCAGTTTAGGCTTCCACAATCTATTCTGCATTTAGTTAAGTCAGATGAGAAATTGTGCTGTGGGAGATAATCAATTCCCCACTGCATCCTACGATCTATACACTGAGGTGACCTTATACACACACAACATTCCATATTCCATTCCAGTTACTTTCCTTCACGTACCCTAACTAAATATTACTGTATACAAGTGGGTGTACAGGGGGCAGTTACCATTGTCATGGCAATTGAATGTATTTTCAAACAATCAGATTTTTTTGTTGGCCTGCTACAAATCATCCAATAGTCTGCCAGAAGATCTCAACCTCCTTTTTTTGTGTACCAGTCAAAGAGCAAACAAGTGGAAGTGAGCAGAATTGATAACGCTGCTGGCCCTTTTCATACATTGGAAAAAAAAGGGATGATCAAATTCCTATGGAAAAGTCACGCAGGCAAGGGAGCAGAACCTTACTGTGGACTAATTAACTTCCACTTCTAAACCACATACCTGCTGGCCTGCGGGAGAAAGCAGCCGTTGTGGTTTTATTCCAGCTTCATGGTCAGAACCAAAGTCATCTAAGAAATCCTCACGGTCACTGTCCTTCCAACGTTTGGACAGCTGGAATGGTGAACACAGTCAGAATGAAAAAGGCCAGGAATTCCAGTTTCTATTTTCCATCCCAGGTTCTTTCAAGGTGCCCAATCTTCATCAGCTTGATTATTTGCTACTAGCCTGTACTCTAGTAGCTACTAAGAACAACCAATACAGAAACATATTTTACCCAGATTGTATGATGCATTTAATTTCTAATCTCATTTCATTTCAAGTACTTGTGAAATTCCCTTATTAAAGGTTTTTCTTCCCTCTTCAAATCAGGCAAGTACTACAATTCACACTAAGAATAAAAACAGAGCTTCCCTTGCCAAATGCACTTTCCAAAAATAGCATCAGGACAATTGACAATTGAAATCTAAATTCAAATCCTTTTCTTATTTGCATTTAGGCCCCATGAACCAAAATTTGTGTAGACAATATCATACTTGGGCTTTGAGCAGTGTGCTATGGATTGTTCTTCAAACATGTAAAAAAATAAATGAAGCTGGTCTATGTCAAAGGATAAATCTAAATTAATTTAAATGCAATTGATTATTTGCAATTAATCTTCCAGCTCCAAAACTATTCAATAATTTCCCCATGGTTTGTCATCATTTTCATAAATAAATTTTGAAGAATTTGCATGTAACAAGTTATCTCGCCAAATTAGCTTTTTTTTCCGCTTTGTGATTAGCTACCGGTAACTTGTTTAGCAGGCTGTTGAAACAGGGATAAGTAATATGTCTTACTTTCAGCAAAACATTTGATGAACTGTCCAATGGGATTCTGATGACCAAATCAATAAAATGTGCTCTGGATGGCATGACAGGTAAATGGGCAGGTTGCTACTGTAGTTTTAGAATTGTGCTCATCCAGGGTTTCTCATCAAAATGGATTTGGAGATTACCCATATGTTTCCTAGTATGATTTGATTGTTTATTGTACCCTGTGACTATTAAGTGTTGTACCTGATGATCCTTGACTCTTGACGAATGTATCTTTTCTTTTATGTACACTGAAAGTATTTGCACCAAGACAAATTCTTTGTGTGTCCAATCACACTTGGCCAATAAAGAATTCTATCTATCTATTTATGTACTCCGAACAACTGTTTTCAGTGAGTGGATGGTAGAAACCAATGGTCTCAGCTGGGAGTCACAGTTTTCATCATGCTCTGAGCTATAAATGCAGCCTTTCATGGACTCAAGACTCAACTAAATCTAATTTTTAAAATCACTTTGGAGCTTTTTTTCCTCCTTTATTGTTTATTTAATTATTTATTATTCAACCAGAGGTTGAAAAACCTTTGGAACTGCAAGTTTGCCAGTCACTGGGTAATTTCCCTTCAATCCTTTAAAAAAAATGTGTTTCCAGTTTTATAAGATCTTTATTTTTTGTTGTTTTTTGCAATACACAGGAAAGGGATGATTAGCAAGTTGGTTTTGGCAGGATTTTAAATGCTAAGACTTCGGAAGAAATTGATTTAAATAAAGACTTTGAAGTTAATTGGAAAAATCCTCTGGCATCAGAAAAAAATTGTCTTGTTGATGAATACGGAATTGAAGGTTGATTAATAGAGAGCAGAAGATGGCTACTTTAAAGGAAATGTTTGTTCTGTGGACTCAAGACGTACTTGAGCTTTTTAACTCTATACCAGAACCAAAAGTTATAGAAAGACAAACAAGTTCCTTGAAAATAACCAAATTGGATCTTAAGATGATCTTAAAATCATAGCTTATAAAAACAAAAAGGAGATTGAAATATTAGATTTACAAATGAAATTGGACGATCATGTAAAAATTTTAAAAGATATACAAATAATATATCAAAAGAGCAATTAGTTTAAATTAAAAGATATGAGACCTACTGGAAATTATAAATGGACTTGGATAAAGATTACAAGAATTTTAAAATAACAGATAAAGATAATAGAAGAAAACATAATTTTATTTATCGGACTTAAGGATGGGCAGGAGGAAGGAAAAAAATATGAACAATTGGTTTATTTGAATGTGGATAAATGAATTGCCATCTCTGGTGATAATGATTAACTTGATTGGATTGGTTTTGGGGGAGGGATGCTTACCTGGGTGTAATAGATTAGTTGCAATATCTACATTATTATTTTGATATGTAAATAAGGGGTTACCATTTCTGTAATGTTCAATAATTTTTAATTTTTTGCATTTTTTTTGTTAGTTGAGATTAGATTTTGATTATTAAAGAGAAGGATGAAGGGGATTAAATTAAATGGAAAGGGGGACTATATAATGCTTTTGGTATTTCTGTTTATTTCTATTGGACCATAATAACTGAAAATTTACAGATACATTTATAGAAAACAGGGTGAGGTATGAAATGAAGTTGCATTTGGCTGTATTTTAAGAGAGTGGTACGTTAATGTTGAATATATTTGCTAGAAATGAAGGAAGAAGTTATGTTTCTTACTACTTCCTTTTGGGGACTTTTTTTCTATTTTTAATATTTTTTTCCGTTTCTTTTCATAAATGTATTTTTGTATTAGGTTCTTAGATTTGACTAATATAATACTTAATACAACTGAAAAAATTACAATCGTGTACATGCAATATTAAAGATATGCAAACCTTGCTTCCTTGATGGAAGAAGCCCCTTCATAAGAATGCATGATAGTAATACTGTATAATGTATTACATTTTTAAAATAAGTACAATTTGTAAAATGAATTGTTCCTTATCTCATGTGCTAAATTTGTTTCCAGCAATTGGACAAAGGTGTGGGAAAATTCACTAAAATGACTGGGGACAGGGGAAAAAGTGAATTGCATAAGCAAGTTTAGGATTGGGGTAACTAGGATTTCCCTTCTTCTCTTGTGCAGATCCCACCTGCCCCTCCTCCACTTATTACTGTAAAATAAGTACAGATCTGGGGATCTCTTCCACTCTTGTTTTAAGTCCAAGTCAACAGGAAGTGAGAAGGCCTTTCCCTAGTGTTTCATAGAAGTGAACAAATGGGAAGGAACTCTTTTTCCCCCTCGCCATACTCCGAAGAGCTCTTTATCTCACTTATGCCCCTCTGTATCACACAGCCAAAGCAGCTATCATGATTGTGTTACCGTGGGGACGGCCAAAACTATGAGGAACTGTTGTAAGTACCCTTCATTGTTCATTGGAGCATTGTTACTTCAAATAGTAGCGGAATGAATGGATGTTAAGGGGGGGACTATGTGTGTTCTAAGCTCTGGCTCCTCTGTGCATATACTACATGTGTTCTCCATCTGAGTTACAACCCAGTTCCCCTACATCCCCTTTTCTTTTACCCGTAAGCGCTTCCCACCTCAGTCTCAGGCCTAGCCAGCAGCAGAGAAATGTTTGTTCGCTCCTCCTGCGTAAGGATTGCTACAGCCTCCTCTCGGTTTTGTACCTCCATGCCATTAATCTAAAAATGAAGAAAATGTATAGAAAAACAAGTTGATGGCAGATGGCATACCAAATTAAATGAATAAATCAATAAAATATAGCCAGCCTTCCCAAACTGAATCTTCTCCCGTTATCTTGGATTATGATCTGCAACAGTTCAAGCCAGCAAACCAATGTTGTGCTGATTGGGTACAATGGGAGTTACAGTCTACTATGAGTTGGAGAGGGCTATATTAAGCTGTCCTTTTTCAATTCTACAGCATCCTCCCTCCAAATTATTTCCCTTAAATGTTCACCTGGACAATGCGATCACCTTCCCGAATTCGTCCATCCTTGGCTGCAATGCTATTGGGACTGACCTAGTAGAAGAGAAATCAGATTAGGAGAACTGTTAGGGCTTTTTACCAACTGTGGGTTGGTAACCATGAGAACTGACTAACCTTGAATCTGGGCTGGATAGCTAGTAACCATTCATGTGTTACTGAAATGTAATGTAAATATAATTTTTCATCATAGACCATGTCTAGCAACACCTAGATACCCATCTAGACGCCTATAGCTAATCCCCATTTTAAGTACTGAGTAGAGAACCAAGGAACCCTAGCATCCTAACATGGTCAAGTGTCCTGTTTTCCTTTCCGGAACAAGTCAAAAGGATAAGGAATCATAAATACAGAAAGAGGACATATGCATTCTTCCAGATGCATTGGCATTCTCCATTAGGCAATGTTTGATCTCCTCCTGTCTGTGGCAGCCCCTCAAATATTGGAAGACTGCTATCATGTCTCCCCTGGTCCTTCTCTTCAGTAGACTAGCCAAGCCCAGTTCCTGCAATCATTCATTTATGTTTTAGTCCCCAGTCCCTTAATCATTTTGGTTGCTCTTCTCTGCATTCTTTCACTCAACATTTTTTTTATAGTGTGATGACCAAGATTGGATGCAGTATTCTAGGTTGTGGTCTTACTTTAAGGCTTTATAGAGTGATATTAATACCTCACTTGATCTTTATTGTATCCTTCTGTTAATGCAACAGGATTGCATTGGCTTTTGTGGCTGCAGCTGCACACTGTTGACTCATATTTAATTGGTTGTCTACTAAGACAGGGGTCACCAACCTTTTGGATCTCAGGGACCACCAAACTCATAATTTTAAATCCCAGAACCACTAACCGGTTCTGTGGGTGTGGCCTAATTTGTGGCTGTGGCTTGGTCATGTGACTGGCTTGGCATGGCTTGTATGTAAATATTATAAATATTTATATAAATATTGATTTTTTTTATTAAAAAAGCAACTTTTACCCAAAATCAGGAAAAGCGGGCAAGCAAATTGAGTTACTCACAGAATCACGGATTCATTCAGAGATCTATCTATCTGCCATTAGCTAGGTCAGTCTATCACACAAAATTTGCTAGCAAGCAAACTCGCAAAATTAACTCACAACACACCATGTATGTAAATATTGAATTTTTTTATATATAAAAAAGCAACTTTTACCCAAAATCAGGCAAAGCAGGCAGGCAGATTGAGTTGCTCACAGAATCATTCAGTGATCTATCTATCTGCCATCGGCTAGCTAGAAAGTAAGAAATCCAACCATTTCCTGCTTCCTAGCTCATCTAAATCTCCCAGCACAGCAGAACAGATGATGGTCGGAAAAATAGCAATTTAGCAGACAAGTGTGCTGGGTAAGGAGTGAGTGGACGGGGAGGGTTCCCGCGGGCCATGTGGGCTGCACAGCCTTGTGTTTCTACGCAGCCTGGATTAATTGCTTTGGGGGGGGTGCTCTGGGGGTGAGATTTCTCTGTGGCCCCCCCAAATTTTCTCACGGCCCACCAGTGGGCCGCAACTCACCGGTTGGTGAATGCTGCACTAAGACTAAGATCCCTCTCATTGTTACTGTTATTAAGCCTGGTTTCACCCAGTCTATATGTGTACTTTTGGTTTTTCTTGCCTAAGTGTAGGACTTTACTTTTCTCTACATTGAATTTCATTTTGTTAGATATGGCCCAGTGTTCAAGTCTGTCAAGATCCATCTGGATCTTTAGCCTATCATCTAGGGTATTGGTTATTCCTACCAGCTTTGTATCATCCACAAATTTGGTAAGTTCTCCTTCTAGTCTGTCATCTAAGTCATTTATGAAGATATTGAAGAGTACTGAGCCCAAGGTGGAACCTTGTGGTACCCCATTGCTTACTTCCCACAACATGAGGATTGAAACAATAGGAGAAAATCCAGGTTCCAGAGAGTTCCAGATGGAGAAATGGCAGATTAACGCACCTTCGTATTATTGGGACTATCTGAGGCAGAGATTGTCAACTAGATAGTGGGCCCAGATCTAGGGAGTTTTTGTGGACAAAAAAAGAGCTGAGAATGCCCACCTGTTTTCCAGATAAAGCCAGAATCTCAAATGGAGCCTGCTAAAGGACACTCTACCAACTCTACTTTCTAGAGAATATTAGGGTGGAGGGAAATATAAATGCTATCGAGATCTTGAAAGCAGCAGAATACATAAACTACCTGGTAAGTGTATCTCCAACCCAAAAGATTAAAATAAAAAAGAAATAATTATATGGAATTTAAAATATTAATAGCAAAATGTTTGCCAAATGTGCTAAGAAAGTTTAAAATGAATTAAGGGAATAGCTGAATTTGGAATATTGTTTGTTAAAGTACTTTTGAACTAAGTAAATAAATAATACATACCTCCATGGAAAAAAAAGATTGTTTAAATTTGTTAAGAAGGAGAATAAGTTGGTTTTGTTAAATGACTGCAGAGTGATTTAATTTTCAATTATTTTCTTATGCACAATTGGGAAAAAGAATATAGAAAGGTAACTGGAACTGAACAACATAAGACAATATTTGAACTCAAACTGTACAAATAATGAACATGTGATTGTTAAAATGTATAAACTTTGTTGAGGTTTGACACAGAAGAAAAAGTTAAAGATTCATGATGATATGGCCTAAGAGTTTTGGTTATAGTTCACAGATGGATGAATGGGGGACAGAATATGGTTAAAAGAATTGAAATTCAGAGTGTGTTATAGCTTAAGAGAATTTCTATAAAATGATGTAGTACTGATATATGACTTCGTAGAAATTATCTAAAATATATAAAAGTACTTCTAGTCAATTTTGGAAATGTGAAAAACATGGACATTTTAACTTACCATGCATAGTGAATGTGAAAAAGAAAAGGGATACTGGATTCAAATACATATGATGATACAAAGAATATTAAAGATCAATATTCAGATGAAACTAATTTTTTTAATTGGGAGTTATGGATAACCAATTACAAAAGACTCATAGAAGATTGTTTTTGCATATGGTAACTGCAGAAAGACTATTATATGCACAACATTGAAGAAGTATTAAAATACCCACAATAGAAGAATGAATTGTGAATATAGGAGAATTTGCAGAAATGGCAAAATTGACCTGTTTGATCAGGATAAAACAATAAATCACGTTATAAAAGACAGAAACATTAATGGACTTTTTGCTGAAAATTAAACAAAAAAGAAATAGTGATTTTTGGATTTGCTGACTAAAATGGGTTGAATATGGGATAGAGAGGAACCATGTAATGTAACCTTCGAGAGGGAGGAGTGGTAATATGGTTGTTTGTCATTTCTGTAATGAAGATCAGACGTTTCTGTAGTTATCAATTTCTTTTTTTCTTTCTTTATCTGTAGTGGCTTCCCATTTTATCTTTTTCTTAGCTTTCTTTTATGTTTCATGTTTATCTTTTATTCATATAAACATATTCAATAAAAATGACATATTTATAAAAAGTTGACCTCAGATCAGAAGCTATTTACTGCCACTGCAGATTGGGCCAACGGTACCTGGGCTCAATGCTTATTTGGCCAGGAAACTTACCTTGGGATGGTTGGCACCTCTGGCCCTAAACTATCCCTTCAAGCTGTGAGGAAGAAGGAGCAAAATATGCTCAGTATGGATTTGGTAGGACAGTATCATTAAATAAGTGACTTGAAGACAAACGTCTTGCAAATCCAATCTCTATCTTAAATATATATTTATATCAAGTTCAACTGTTGGAAAAATTCCACAATGCACTGGAGATCTACTCTGGTACTTCAAAGAGTATTGATTTTTTTATTGATTTATGTCTATTTACAGAGACTGCTGGTATGGAATGCTACAAATTGAATAGCTGTTGGATTTTAATCAAAAAATGTTCCTGGAATGTTGATTTGTGGTAAAACTAGTGATGACATTAAAAACCGTAACATTGTGATTTTTTAAAAAAGATTGCAAATAACAACTGCAAGGTTCCTGAGAATAGAGAAAGCAAGCCATAATCCCAAAGAAAATCTCCACCAAAATTGAATTAATCTGGGTTGCACTATTCAAAATGACCACTAGATGACAACAACAATGGACTGTGTCTCCTTTCTGCCATCTAGTGGTCACCTGGAGTTTTGCAGCTCTTTGCGGTTTAGTAGTCTTAAACAGATATAAAATTCCTATTTCATTAAGAAGGAAGCCTCTATAAAATTTACACATTCCTCCTTCCTCAATGAAAATAGTCTAGATTTCATCATAACTTCAACTTTGAGTCTAGGCTTCTGCTATCTCCAGTAGTAACCACCTTCATACACAAAACACAGTCCTACACAAAATTAATATTTCTTGCTGTTGAAGCAAGAACAGAAAATCAGCAATCATATACATGGAATCCCCACATGTCTCTTTCCCCCATTTAGCCTAACCTATTGCACCCCTTTAAACACTGCCCCTGACCCCACCTCTCCAACGTAGATGCCTACATCGTCCTCGTCATCAGTTCGATAACAAACCATCAGGCCCAACTTATCCCGGTGACTGGATTTGTACAACTCCACCTCCTGTAAGACAGAGAGAAACGCCAGACAAAGATCACCCACTGTTAGCAATCCATCTGACTCTTAAGATGCTCTGGAACAAAAGATTCCTTCAGTAAGAACTTAGTCTGATTCTTAATACTTCATACAGTCAGTTGACTAGAAGTTACAGCTCTCATTGAATTGGCTCTGTTTGGCTGTCTTTCCGCCATATATACTCAAAAAACCAAAGTTAGGTCTTCTGCAGGCATTATTATTCTTTTTTAAAAAATTCCCCACTCATAAGATAGAAGTAGATTGGCAACTCATAACCTGTGAGCTGCCTGCAGCCCTGTAACTCCAGATAATTCTTTAGTTTTTCTGCCAAAATTTGGAGATGTGCTTATCTGGTATCTCTGCAATAAACAGTGCAAAGTAGGCACATTCAAACAACTAAAAGATTTCTTGCTTCTGCTTGGTAGCCTTTGACTTATGACCACAATTGGGACCAGAATTTTTATTCCTAAGCAGAGTGGTTATTAAGTGAGTCAAGCCTGACTATTTTGCCATGGTTGTTAGCAAATCATTATAGTTGTTAAGTGAATCGTGGTCATTAAGTGAATCCAGCTTCCTCCATTGATTTTGTTCATTGGAAGCTGGCTGGTGAAGGTGGTGATCACATGGTCCCTGGGACATTGCAATCTCCTAAATAAATGTTGGTTGCCAAGCATCCAAATTTTGGTCAAGTGACCATGGGGAAACTTCAAGGGTCATAAGTGCAAGGGCAGGTCATGAGTCACTTGTTTCAGTGCCATTGTTATCTTTGAACAGTTGCTAAATGAATGGTTACAAAACTACCTGTTTTTTGCTTTTTCTAAAAAAAAAATCCAAAATGGTACCTCTATGTTTCTGGACCTACACTTATAACTCTTTGAACTCAAAATAATAATTAAAAAAATGTAGATTTCCCAGCCATTCCAAGTGACTTAGATATGGCTAAATAAGGCTCATTTCACACAAGCATACTCAGCACTCGATGGCTGTGATCTCAGCTGAGTGTTTATGAACGAATGTGTGAATAGCAAACCCACCACCTTTGTGTCACTTCAGATGTACTGTTTTTCAGCGGCATTCAGTGGGCCATCAACAGGGAAACTACTAAGCACCAGCGTTACATGCGGAAATTAGATTAAGACATTAAATGTTCTGTCATATTTCTTGTTAATCAAACACGGAGGCTGCTAAAAGAACCCAGTGATTATTAAATGAACCCATTTTCACCAACGGGTGTTTTTTTGCAGGAAATTGGAAATTAACACCAAAACTTGCCAAAAATCACAGTCATGTAACTCTGGAACATCGCAAATGGCCATAAATGTGAGCCAAGGGCACAACATGTGTTCACATGGCCATAGTGTGTGTACATGTGTTTGTACCTGTGGGATTCAAATATTTTTACTACAGGTTCTCTGGGCGTGGCTTGGTGGGCCTGGCAGGGGAAGGAGACTGTAAAGTCTCCAGTCAGAGGTGGTATTGGTCGGTTCTCCGAACTACTCAAAATTTCCACTACAGGTTCTCCAGAATTGGTCGGAACCTGCTGAATACCACCTCTGATGTGCGTGTGTGTGTGTGTGTGTGTGTGGTATGGGCATGTAGCTATTGGAATTTCAAAGACGGGTTTTAAGTAGCTCTGGGGAAGTCTATCATAAATCTGAATGGTTGCTAAGCAATCAGTTGTTATGTGAGGAGTACCTGTAAGGGGGATCTGCCACAAAATGTTTCAGTACGTCTCCCTCCAAAAAGAGGAGCTGTGTTTAAAATTCCAGCCCACCCCTTGGTCTTAGCAGGTGTCCTGCTGCCTTCTGCCAGCTCACCATTTCCTTTCTCATGATTCTAGGATACTAAGTGAACTCTGAGAATCTCAGTTCTAATCAGATTATTCTAGACAAATAGCAAGCTGCCTGTTCAGACCATGGTTTTCCCCTGAGCATGTTTCCTCCTTTATTGACCCTTTTGGCTCTAATTCTAAAGGCACTCATCTGTTGAATTCACAACCAGAAGGAGAAAGCTATTTCCCCCGTTCAAAATGAAGCAAGCCCTTCATCCTTGCTTCAAAGTTCTCTCACAATGACAAGAAGGCATTACCCTATATTTGACATTGGTAGACAATGTTTAAACATTTTCCAGGTGCAACCTTCACCCTTTTTAGAAAAAACATGGCTGTAAACTTTTTGCACTGATGTCTCTTCTGGATTTGGGGACCTATTGAGCAAAGCATCAACCAAGCTGGTTGGTTTTAGCCATTAGCTTTGATTTTAAACACCTGAATTTATTCTGATGTGAAAACACATCATGGTAATCCAAAATCCTGCTCTAGCCAGAAAGTTGAAATGGCGTTGCAGTTTCAACGCATTCTCACCTCGTATTCTAGGTCTTCTGCTCTCTCAGCCTCTGGAGCAGCTCCTTCCATGAATTCCACAGGGTCATAATATTCATGAGCAATTGAGGGGCTTTGAAGAAGAAGGAACAAAGGATAGGAAGGTAAGTTTTCCGCTTTCCTACTTAGAACTTTCCCAGGCTCTTTCCAATCAAGTGTAATTTCATCAAACAGATACCAGAACTTCATGTGACAAACTTAAGATAGGAAAAGGTAAGACAGAGCCAGGGTTTTCACAGGACGATATGAAAGGAAAAATTCTATTGCTTACTTTTTGTACTTCTGAAAAGATGCAATAACTAGTCTGATATTTTCATGTACAGGTAGTCCTCAACGTACGACCACAATTGAGTCCAAAATTTATGTAAAACTTTTGTTAAGTGAGTTTTGCCCCATTATACGATCTTTCTTCCCTTAGTGAATCACTGCAGCTGATGTTAGTAACCTGGCTGTTAGGTGAATCTGGATTCCCCATTGACTTTGCTTGTCAGAAGGTCCCAAAAAGTGATCACATGACTCCAGGACATAAAAACGAGTCAGTCCCCAAGCGTCTGAATTTTGATCATATGATTATGGGAAAACTGCAAAGGTTGTAACTGTGAAAAATGGCTGTAAGTCACTTTTTTCATTACTGTTGTAACTTTGAATGGTCACCAAATGAATTGTTGCAAACTACCTGCATTCAATGCATGTTAGGTTTTTAATCTCCTAGATTGATATTATTGGCTACCCTGGACTGGCTTGTACCAGAAGTGTACAAGATATAAGTACAATCAATGGTAAATAAAGAAGACGAGACGATATTGTGTCTTCCTCAGGGTAATGCTTACAGATCAGGCAACCCGTAGGGTTCCATCCTCACAGCCGGAGGGCTTGGTGGCCGCATCCTGCCTAGATCCATTAAGTGTTCAAAGGTGATGTCGGTCTGGGTTCCACTATCGACCAGGGTTGTGATTTCTCCTTGAGAGGTGGATCCCTCACCACCTCCACCTCGGCTACGAGGACTGCGCCGCAACACCTGGATGACCAGAGGTTCCTTAGAGCACCGGAGGGCCTCAAGCGTCTGCTCCTGTGAGAGACGGGACAGTTCCCGGCCATTCACCTGAAGGGGGAAGAAGAAAGAAAGCGGATGTCAGAACGTTCTAAATTCTTCTTCATGTGTCCACTGTGAAGTCATCCTCAGATATCTTTAGACTTGAGGTATTTATTCATACAGTACTGGTTTTGCAACTTCCCAAAAATGGCTTCCCCTCTTTTTTTAACGGAAATATTTTCTTCCGTATGAAGGAAACAGCAGACTGGCCTCCATTTTATTTGCCCAAAAGGGGATTGCAGTTCGCCTTTTCCTCCATTCTCTGCTGCAAGAGCACATTGTAACAATGGACAAAGAGAGACTGCTGGGTTAACAGCAGGTTTTAAATGTCACAAAAGAGCAGCTGATCATTAAATTATTGAAGATATTATCATTGTATTTTCATGTCCACGGAGAGTGAAAAATTGTTACACTAGGAGCCAAAATAACTTGACATGATTTGTATATTATATATCTTGAATATATGTGTGTTGTGGGAGGGGGGGGTATCTTCACACATATTTCTAAATATGGTACCACAAAATCTTCACCTTTGGTTTACTCCTAGCTGCTGCTCTTCAGACATTCCCAGACCCTCCAGAATACATCCATGTTATCCCAGTTATATTTGTTTATAATAGGTGATTATGGAATTCCAGCATTCAGTCCACTTTAGCATTTGACAATGTCATATTCTCCAGAGATCCTGGATTATAATTTGCATCACCACCAAATTGATAGTCATACACTGTGTGTACAGATCCCTCTAGGGCGCCAAACTGGGAAAGATACAGAGCTACAGTTTTATGGGTTAACCCTAGACGACTAGGCGCCAAGATTCTAGAGACTAGCATGATTCAATTTTCCCATTTTAGCAGTAGAAACACAGAATTTTGAACCAGGCAGTTTGGTCATCATTCATTATTTCAAGAAAGCAAAGAAGTTGTAAACAGGATACAATAAAATTGGCATGATAATGGTTAAGTGCATTAATTAAAAATTAATGATTTTTATAGTCCCTTCTTATCCTAGAATGCTATATGAGCTTTCATGAAAATTATTACAAATTGGTGTATGAGAGTTATTTAAAAAGGCAGGAAGCTCCTGCAGTTTAGGAATGTCACTTTTCTGGATTGTATCAGAAGAAATGTACTTGTCTGGCAATTCCTCTTTCTGGAATCATTCATAGTAATATAGAATGGAGCTGCGGCAATAACATGCACTAATTATTATTCATATAAATGTAGTAGTCCTTTGAGATCTTGTTTCAAATGCAAAAAGCACAAAGACAAACATATGAGCAGACTCCATTATTAGGAGAATCTATTTATTCAGCGCTCAGCTTCTGTAATAGAGAGAGTCCCTAAATATTATGGGCAATTCATAAATCAAGAAACTCAGTAAAACATATATAAGGATAGATCCAATTTTATCCTCAGAACTATCTGAAAAATAGGCTTAACTCTCATGGGTAATAAACCGGAGGCTGGGAAGGGAAGCTCATTAAGCTCAATACTCTTTAATTTAAAAAAGCTTGCATAGGGTTTTTTTGCATGTTAGAGAAAGAGCCATCTTCACAGTCTATTAATTCTATCACTGTATCTCATGATGCAAACCATGTATTGGAAATTCTATAGGTAACCCTACACATTAAAAAGTGCATTTTGTTTTTGCCTTCCAAAAGTCTCCCTCTATCCTATAAACCAGTGTTTCTGGCATGCTAGCTGCGGATTTCTGGGTGTTAAAGTTATTACGGTTGAGAAACATTGTTCTAATCCACTTTTAAAAATGCCTCTGTTCAAGCTCTTCGCGCTCTGCCTGGGGCGCCCAGCGCAGCTGACAGGCGGGCCCTCCTGTCTGGCGGCAGAGCTCTCACCAAGGCAGCGAGCACCTCCCCACCGGGCCCTCCGCTCATCCCACCAGGGCCGCGCCGGAGCCATGCGGGCTGGGCAGAGCTGGGAAAGCACCCGTGGCTCGCTTTCCTGGCTCTGCCCAGCCCGCACGGCCCTGGCGCGGCCCTGGCGGGATGAGCGGAGGGTCCGGCGGGGAGGCACTTGCTGCCTTGGTGAGAGCTCTGCTGCCAGAAAGGAGGGCCCACCTGTCAGCTGCGCTGGGTGCCCCAGGCGAAGCTCTTAGCGCTCTGCCCGGCGCCAGGCAGGGATGGTGGCTGGGCCCTTCTCCCGAGGTGGGCCGATCCTGCGCTGCGGCTCCGGGAGATTCGCCTCCCCACTTGGGGTTGGGCTGCCCTCTCGGGCAGGGGAGGCTTTGTTGTAGTAGGGTGTCGTTTTTAAAATAATTCGCTTTACCTTCAAAGGCAAAGGGAAGGTGGCGACAGGAGCACCTGAAGCCAAGTGTCTCCTCAGGGTTCCAGTTGCAGGGAGGAGCCCTGACTGGCCGCTCGTGGCTGCGCCAAATGCCGTGGCGTTGCTCTAACGCCGTGGCAGCAAGGGAGAAGGGAAAGTAACGGTGGTGGAAGGCCTCCCGAACATCCAAGCTGTCGCCGCCCACCCACCCGAGGATGCAAGCGGGGGGAATTAAGTCACCCCCCAAAAGAAGGCCTAGCCGTTTTTTGGGGGGTCAAAAAAAAAATAAGGCCCGGCCTTATTTTGTGAGAAACACGGTATTACTCATGCTTAGTGCTAACAGTTCTCATAGAAAGGATCCCTGTCTTGTTTAAGAATGGACCTCAGAGCCTGTTCTCTCATTCATAGGTCTTTAATGCTGCTCCTCTGGTGCTGCTCCTCTGGTGCCAAATGAAAGCATAGCTCAAGCGGTGCTTACTGAGAGAATGAGACTTGGGGCTAATTGATCAAAACCTGTTTTGTAGAGAGATTGGGAATGCACCCAATAAAGATACTCCTCAACTTACAACTCTTTGGTTAGTCACCGTTTGAAGTTACAATAGCACTGAAAAAAGTGACTTATGACCATTTCCCCCCACTTATGACCATTGCAGCATCCTCATGTCACGTGATCAAAATTCAAATGCTTGGTAACTGGTTCATATTTATGATGGTTGAAATATCCCGAGGTCATGTGACCACCTCTTGCAACAGTGGTGGGATTCAACTGGTGTAACAACTGGTTTTGTGGATGTGTGATTTGCGCGTGCGCAACGTTTGAAAACCGCCTGTTTTCAGCTCTAAAACTCACTTCCGATTGCAGCCCTAGTAAGTACAACAGCTGATTCACACGGCAATCTGCTCTGCCATGCGAATCAGCTGAGCTGCAAAACAAAGAAATATAGGACAGACTAGGGCAGGTGTGGGTGGGCGGGGCCAACTGATCACCGGAACTACCAGTTTGCCCAAACTGGGGAGAACTGGTAAGCAGCCCACCCATGTCTTGCAAACTTCTGACAGGCAAAGTCAATGGGGAAGCCAGATTCCTCCCAATTAAAAAGCTGGCTGAGGAACTCTGGGAGTTGAAATCCACAAGTCTTAAAGTTGCCAAGGTTGGAGACCCCTGGAATAGTAGAAATGGGTCTCATTACATTCTGAGTATTCAGAGAACCATCCCTGAAAGATGATTCAGCATATGATCATCTAACATACCTTTCCCATTTCTGTAAGACCAAAACCCAACACTATCTCCTTGCACTGGGGTTTGTTAGTATCCATTAGGATTGCCATCATCACCATCTTCATCATCCTCTGAAATGGCCAAGAACCCTACTCTACCCTATCTAGCACAAGTGCTTATTGCTGCCAAATATAAACACACAAACGAGATAAAGGAAATCTGTCCAATTTTTCTTCCCAAATAACGGTTACACAAATCTATCACAAACAACACTTCTGTTTAGACAGACCTCTTGAGAAAACTCCAAATCAAATGCATCTCCCTAATCAGGCAGACGGTGTTCATCCGTGGCTGACAGTTATACTGATTTATTAGGTGGACCTGCCTGCGATAGTAGCTTGATTCATTCACTGTGAAGCCATGGTTGATTTTAATCAGTTTGTTGAAAAAGCTACAGTGGATAGTTTATATTCTGCTTATCCAGAAATTCTGGTTCACGAACTAAAGTGCCCCCAACTGAACAAAGCAACATATTATGTAGCTTCCTCAGAGGGGCATACCTTTTAAGGCTCAGGTGGCTCCTGAAAATCTTGGTGTAGCGCTAAGAAGTTTCCAGAAATTGCCACCATACTGCAATTGTTATGATCTCAGAAGGGAAGAAATTATACAGTGCATGTCAGAGTGTTTGTGAGAAAATCCAGGAGCAAAACACAGCACACACAGAGGCTTTGTCTTTTAACAATGGTTTATATACAAGACCGCTATATACCGTATTTATCGGCGTATAACACGCACTTTTTCCCCCTGAAAATAGGGGGCAAATGATGTATGCGTGTTATACGCCGATGTCCAGGGAGCGGAATCCTCTTTAAGGGATCCCGTTCCCAATAGTGCCTAGCGGCGGCGCAGCGTCGTGACGTGATGTCAGCGCTGCGCCCGCCGCATATTTTTTTCCTGAAATTTCCCTCTTAAAGGGAATGCGTGTTATACGCCTGTGCGTGTTATACGCCGATAAATACGGTACATATACATGGTAGGCAAATACCTGGCAATCAATCAATCTTCTTTACTCTTCACAGAGAACCAAAATGGAGACAGAACATAAGGAGAGAGAGGTATGCCCTCTCATGGCCTCATATATGAGCTTCTTAAAGTGGTAAAACCCTGTGAGACCCATCCTCAGTCTTAAAGCGGCAATAACCATGCTGATTCATCCTCATTGCATCAGCCTTACAACGGCTGGTCATCTATTAAATCTCAATACCTTGACAGTGCACATATTGGTCAAACTTAATGTTTAAAGGTTATAAATGAAATCAAAATATACTTTATTTAATTTTTGACCTGGCTTCATGCCTTGCTTTTTGAAAGTTGACTGACTCCAACATGTTATTTAAAGGCCATAGTTCAAAAATATTATACATCATTGGACTGGTATATTTCAATACAACCATGGTGTGTTTCAGGTGATGGGTCTGTTAGAAGTACAAAACACTGCTGGTTGATTATAATTGGCTTGAGCTTAAAAAAAGAGGAGTTGCAGTAAACTGAACCAAAATAATCCTATTTTTTAAGAATAAGTACCCTTAAACAGCTAGTGGAGTTCATGTTCCATTTAGCTCAACACAGACTGCATTGTTTGGCAATGCTCTCCAAAATACTCTCCTACCAGTGTAGATGGACTCCAAGTCCCATTATTTTTTTTTAACCATTGGCCATATTATCTGGGATAGAAATCTGGGAATCGGCTGCACATTGTGAAAATAATAATGTTTGGGTTATAAAGGCCAGATAAGTTGAAACAAAAGGGCTATTTGAAATTAGCTTTTATGCCTGTCTTGGGATGAAAGGAAGATAACAACAGAGACCCATCTTGCAAGGTTTCCTAATGCTCACTTTCAGTTTTGTTCAGCTATATAAGCATGTTCAGAATTCTTCTGTTTTGGTAAATTAAAAAGAGGACACAATAAAAAAGAACCCTTAGATTAAAAATCAAAGAAACAAGAGAATGGTTGTATTAGAGGTAATCCTGGCTGGCTATTACCGGTACACCCTATGCCTCTCCCCAAAGCTCCAATGTCTCTGTACATAAAAAGCTGTTGTCACTAATTAAAAATAGGCTGGTAGCTGATTCTTGAAGGAAGATAAAACCTTAATGCAAAACCTCTTGACTTAGGCAATTCTCAAGGATCTTCATACTCTTGAAGTTCCAAGGACAATGCATTTCTCCTCATAAACCTCAAACTGATAAATAATGCCTATAGTTCCTCATTTTACAAACCCTGTGGTACACTCCCCCTTATTTGGCTTCCCAGAAGGCACACCCCCAGCACACCCATTTCCTACATTGTGTGTGTTCTGTCATGGTCAAACAAAATGCAAGACATGATGCAGTTACCGTGGGAACTTGCCCAGCCACTTCATTATGCGTCACAGGCTGACGCACCTGTGAGTTTGTCGTTGTGCGGTGCATCTGTATGCAGAAGGATTTCATGCATCACATTTCCTTTTGCTGAACAGACGTGTGTGTGTGTGTGTGTGTGCGTGTGCGCGTGTGCATGCGCGTGCCTGCATGGGTGCATCTCTCTTTCTCCATCACTGCAGCTGCAGTTGCCATGGCAACTGAAGTGATTGATACAGGCATCTGCAGCTGGGGAGAAAAAGGAAAATATGGGTAAAAGGGATCAAAAGCAAAGCACATCTCCTTCCTACTCGCTACCCTCAAACTCTAGAAATGGGTGGGTGGGTGGAGGAATATGAATTATCCTCCTTTCTTTTTCCTCTTCCATTTGGGGCTGTGGAAGTTCAAGGTGGGCAGGAGGAGAATCTGGGAAAATGGATAGTTTGCTTGCCTTGCCTTGAGGACCACCAGGGGAACATTCCACGGAGGTGGGTTGGGAGGGTTAAGATATTAAGTAAAAAAAATAATAGAAAAGATTGTGGATGCTGGGGTGGGGGTGGGGGACAAATGATGAAGCATCAAAGAAACTACAGGGTAGATAAAAGAGGCTACCTTAGGAAAACTGTGAGGAAGACAAATGGATTGGGGAGGGGCTGTGGGTGGGAATGAGGAGGACATGCTTTGCCTAAGGAAGGCCCTGTAGGAATTTATAACAAATGCCAATTGCATTCCTGGAGTGTTATCCAGCCTCAGCCCTTCAGCTGATGGCTCCCCATAGCTTTCCTTTGTGTGTTTATTTTTTTCTTCTTCTTTTCTTTTCTCCAAATTGCTCTTCAAGTGATCATCGTTTTCCCCGATCTCTACTCTCTACAAGATCTTTTCCCCTTCTCCATTTTTCTACTGAGCCATGGCCATCCCGCTCTCCAATTTTATAAAAACCTTTGGCTGGAATCTAACATTAGAATGCAAGGTTCAATCCCACTAGAGCAGAGGAGGCCGTAAGCAAGTGTGTGCTCTAGAGAGATTTTTCTGTGTGTCTACTATAATCGTTTCAACTGGGAGAAGAAACTATGAATGCATAAGAAGCATCATTGTAAAATGATGGATGCCACAGCAATTGGACATATTTTTCTAGATACGTATGGCATTATTTGTGAGTGTAATTTTTTGCTTGAAAATATAATGTATGTCTACAAGATGTTTATATTGTTGCTCACTGCACTGATAAATGCCATTCTGTGTTGTATGTACTATATGTCTTTTGTATACAACAGAGCTTAACCAGGGTTTTGTGTGTGCGTCTGTATATGTGTGGGTATATCTGTATCTACTACAAGAAACAGCCACATTCCTGTCCTGTTAAGGATTTTGTGTATTCATGTGTGGGGATGCACATTGAACATGAGAGAGTTATACTATATTTTCTCCATCTATTTTTTAAATATTGATATGCCATATCAATAATAAGGATGCATATAATCCTTAATACTGATAGTGTTGCTATTTTTGTCTATATAGTGCCTAACCAGATTTGGTATGGCCTGACCAGTGTGTCTTTTTACAAGTGTGTTGACAAGTCACACTAAACCCAAATAAAACCAACCACACAATGCTTTAATTTGATGGACTTGGGCCATCAAACTTCTAAGTAATGTGTTCAAGTCAACTTAAGCCACAACTACAGGTGGTCCTTAGTTAATGACTGCAATTGGGACCTGAAATTCTGTCAGTAAGCAATTAAATTCATCACATGACTACACGATGTCACTTCTACTGCAGTCATTAAACAAATCACCTGTAGTCATTAAGGGAGACATCATGTGACCAGGACCTGCAACTTACTGCCAGCATCTCCATTGACTTTGGCAGAAGCTTGCACATGGTGATCTTGTGACTTACGGGATGCTGCAACCATTGTAAGTTTGAGGACTGCTCAAAAACCTGTTTTGTCATAAATTCGAATGGTCATTAAACAGGATAATCATTAACTGAGGACTAATTGCACCCAAATATTTTCTTCCCTTGGGAAGTCAACCACTGATGCTAACCTTACTTTGCAAAGGACCATCTTAATTCCAGTCCAGCATTTTCTACCAACCTGCAGCCAGGTCGCCAGGTCTTAGGCAATTCACAAGCCTGTAGACATCATCCTATGTATTGTAGTATGTCATATTCAAAGTTATCCTTTAGATTATTTAATTAGCAATTTGCTATGTCTAGGCATAATATTCCTCCAGGTGTAAAACCTGGGTGGTGAAGGTCCAGACCAGTATATCTTATATCTTTTTCCTCTCAGAGCTTCTTTCCACTAATTATGGAAGACCTCAAAAAACTTTTGTTTGTATGGGTTATATGTATTGATATTTACCATATTAAAAATTAAAATTGACACATTTGCTGCTGCTACTGCTTCTCATGATTGTCTGATGAGATTTTAATATTGTGTTATTATTTTTTAACAATAATTTTGTTCAATTTTTTGTTCAAAAATCAAACATTTTGATTTTTCAGACTCTTGAGAGGGTGTTGGAGGGACTCCCAGAGATCCTAGGAATACATTTTAAGAATTACTCTGGGTTTTTTATTTTATTTTAATGATCCTGTAATCTATTGCATCAGGGTGAAGTAAGGCAATTGAATGGAGAGGACCATTTACTGGGCGATACTCCTCCTGATGCCTATGCAGAGTTCACAGCAGATATCTTCTCTTTGCCCAGAGAGAGAAATATCTACCACTACCTAGGATAAAATTTAGGGCCTCCTGATTGTGAGGTGAGAGATCCACCTGTAGGCCACCATGATGCTCTTAAGAATTGCTCTGGATAAGATATTCTTTAATGCCTGAGGTATTGTAGGCCAGAGCTAGTAACCCCAATTTCTTCTTTTTTCAACTGTGTTGGGTTTTGTGATGGCAATTGGTCCATTAAACAGCTTATGAAGTTAAACCAGGGGAGAAGATCATTTTGTTCCATGAAAGAAAAAGGCTATGGCTAAAAATTGTGTGACAGACCCTATTACTTAATTTCTATAAATTGGCAACAAATTTTGATATACATTCATTAACAATCAAAACCACAGGTGCAGAATCTGCTGAAAAAACTCACATTGTCTTGAATGGGTCTGCTTAGAGAATACTGGAATTCTGTTTCATTATTGCTTTGAACCTATGTAAATATCAAGACCAGTATATATAGATGTCTGTATTCACTGATTTTTCATGACTTAATAACATGTAGTTGAACATGTGTCTATTTATTGATAGACACAAACGATGCTATTCTGAGCAATTACTGTCAGGCTTAAGTTATTCTACTTCAGATACATTATGCAAAGATTGACTCTTGGGACCAGGCTGTAATGCTAGGAAAGTAGAAAGGAAGAGAAGAAGAAAGAGAAGAAGAGGACAACCAGTAGAGAGATGGATTGACTCAGTTGTCGTGACAATGGGGTATCATTGAAAGAGCTGAAGGACCAGGACAGGCCACCATGGAGGAAAATCTCCCTGTGTGGTTGCTAAGATTCAAACTAACATGACAGCACATAATCAACCAACCAATACATTAATCAATTAATAACTGGTGATCAAACAATAAAACTTGCAGGAGTCAGTCAACAGAAAGAGACATTTTACATGCCCCATCCAAACAACAAACTGCACGTTCTTGTTACACTCTAAGATACAAAGAATTTTGGAGTTTACAGAAATGGTTTCCTGTAAATTTCCCCTAAAGTTCAAAATAAGAGGTTCATAGCCTGTTGTAAGAATTCATTGTGCACTGAGAGTTTGGGAGATGGACCTGGAAGACCTGAGTACAGATTGCAAGTCTTTGGATTGGATTGGAATTTGTGATATTATTTATTGTACTAAAGTGGCTGCTGGGCTGACAGTAAAATTCTAGATGTGTTTCTAGCCACACGGATTGAGAAAAAGGAAGGAAGGAAAAGCTGGAAAATGCTATTTGAAATTATACTGTACAGATAGTCCTTATGATTGATTACTTAGTGACCATTCAAAGTTATGCTTATTCCCCCCCTCCCCAAACTACTTATAAAAATCTGATGTTTGGTGTCCCTCCCTCGTAGTGACAGGACCACATTTACACACATTTGTAGAGCCCCACAGCTGCAAAATTTATGAATTCACCCAATGGATGTTAAATCTGCTGACTATTGCTGATCTCTACCTTGCCTCAACTACAGTTGTGATACTGATATTACCTTGATTTTTCATGTGCTGTGCCTGATAAAATGATTGGCTGACACCTCTAGGTTAGTTATTTTCTTTTTTGCAAGTCACCAGCCAGCTGAGAAAGCATCTGCCAATCACAGCCTGCAGCAGGAAAGGAGGCTGGATCTAATTGTGGAATTCTGTCCATCATCTCTAGGCTCCACCCCGAGCCTTTTCTTCTACTCTGTTTTCTTACAGTCCAAGGTAAAGAAAGTTGCAAAGGGAGCTGTGTTGCATGCAGCCCCTTTACTTAGTTATTCTCCTTTCTTCTTTTCCTTTCTCTGAGAGGCAAGCCAGATGCTATCTTCTGTACTCTTCTGTGCTTGTGTGTTCAGTCCTTTAGTGGCAGATAAGGCTGATGTGAAACCAGATCAGAAGATGTGTATGTGTGTATGTATGTAATGCCTTCATCAGCCTGAAATGGCCACTAAATACTACTTTGATCACACCCACTATTTAGTCATCTGACCTCACCTCTAACTCAAAAAGATGCAGCCTGGTGTGACTTTTGGGATGAGACTATTTTAATTCTCAATTGAAAGGTAATACTGTTTTCCAGATTGCTTTAAATCTTTATGAAATTTGTTTCTTTTCTTTGGCCATTTCAAATCCAAGAAGCAAAAGAGCAATATATCATTCCTTGCAAATAACATTTGACTATATGGTATTTCTTGTGTCATGATTTTCTATACTCTGGTTACAAGCAAATGCTAGTAATCTTTGGATTCAAATGAGTTTCAACTTTATTTGTTGACTTTTTATTATATACTCAATACTTTTCCTAATGTATTGTTTGACACGTTGAGAATATTTTACTTCCAGACTTTGTGAAGCCTTATAATAAAAACGGCATTGTGAATTCTAAAATGTCTTGTTTCAATGTTATTGAAAGTAAAAATGTTAAACTAGAATTTATGCTGAGAATTAAATGCAATGACTCCCAACTGGCGCTCCCCTATACAAGATAGACCAATTTTCATTGTTCATGCTGATTAGAATTGATCAAATATAAGATATCACAAAGTTGGCAGGTTAGGGAAGACTGTTTTTCAAGCTATTAATAAACCCAAATAACCTATTCATTCAGTTTATAGCCCAGATTTCCTTTCAAAAAATTATCAAGCTAAAAGCAACTGGAATATATAGTCAGGTTCAGACGGTCCCTCCAGTTGCTATGACTTAACTCCCATAAAAACTATCCATCTTGACCAACAGTGAGAAATTATGGGAGCTGTCTTTCAGATATCTGGAGAGACCAGGATCCCAGCTCCTTAATTTTGTTTCAGCAAGATATGGAGTGGGACCATGGACAACAGAAGAGGAAGAAGTGTCTCCTTTTGCTGTCACCTGTTGAACGCCTGAGCTATAAATCAGGGCTTCTGGACACAAGGAAAATGCTGAGAGTACAGCTAGATCTCTTTGCTCAGCTCAAGGAATGCTATAAGCCACAAATTCCCTTTTCATCCCCTTTATTTCCCACAGTGAGGGGCAATTTTATTACAAGAGATGAAAATAGGAATGATGTGCAGATCTGAGTCTAATAATTAGCTGATCAAATGGTTCCAATCTAATGCACAGATTCTTTTGCCCTTTCTTTGTAGAAAAAAAAATCATTCTGAGGACATCAGTCAAATTCATTCTGTTCCATGACAATCTGATTTCCATGATCAGCAACAGGAATAAAATTACAAAAGGACACTCACCCCCACCCCCACCCCCACCCCAATGGCTCTTGTCCAGTGTTGTGCTGATTGGGAATTATGGGGGCTGACATTCAACCTATGTGGAGTTGAGGAAGGCTGATGAGAGAAGACCTTATCCACGATTATCAATCACAAGGATATACAGGCAGCAACACTGTATGTATTTGGATTTGCTTCTCAGTTTATATAAATGAGCTTATTTGCTACTTTCATGCTGTAATGTAAATCTCTAAATTAACAGAGTTTAAATCCTGACAGTATTTAAAGGATGGTAAGACAAAAGAATAGATGGTCCCTTATGGGGCAAGCAAGATTATCTACACAAACACAACCCCTATAATGTATACACTGATAATTGCACAAAAGACAGCTATGTAAGTGCCTACAAGAATATATAATACCATGTATTTCAGTTCTACACATAGGCAGGTACAAATTAACTGTGAGAGAATATTGGAAAACCCAGCCTGTTTGAAATATATAACCCTTTGTTTTTTTTTATTATTTTTTAAAAGCCTCTTGCTTTACCAATTACAATATAGCTTCCATCTCTGTAAGGCGGACTAGGAGGTTGTCTGATTTTTGTACCTATGACCTGGGATGAGAGTGTGCGATGGAAAAAGACCTGGATAAATGGCACATACAAAGGAGAGAGAGAGAGAGGAAGCAAGACTGATGGGAGAGATAAAAAGACAAAAAGAGGAGGGAAGGGAGGAGTAAAGAAACAGATACCAGAATAAGCAAACCACGGGAGGAAACCGAGGGACTGGAAGGAATGACTTGGAGGAAGAGATGGAAGCAAGTGAATGAATGAATGAATCAATGAATGAATACCTGTCACTCCCTTCTCAAACCATTGCTTCACCCTTCGCTGCTCAGTGCCATTCATCCCAATTTGTTCTCCTCCCCCCCCGCATTTTTTTTGCAGAAATCCTCTCCCCATTATTTCAGACACTGTACGCTATGGGAAAAGGGGGGGAGACTAGTTGCTAAGCAACCTCCCCTCACTCAGTACCTGGTCCCTCCCCCATTGCAGCATTAACCCCCTCCTCTATTCTCCGAATGGTACTCCAAATCCCCACTCCACCCCAAAAGGCAACCTGGGATTCCTATTTTGATGTCCTCCCCCACCCCCGCCCCAAGAAACATCTTTAGATCACCTTGCTTTCTCTCAAGACACCCCCACCTTCCAGCCCTCTACCTTGCCCGCCGCCCCCCATGACCGAAACTGCCCTTCCCGTGGGAACGATTGGAAACTCCCTTGACCCTTTCCAGTGCCTTCCTTCTCCCCAGACGACCCTATTCTGCCCTCTTTTCATCTTGCGTGGATGTACCATCCTTACCTACACCCGCCCCCGATTCCCTTAGTGCTTCGCTCACCTCGTCCCATCAGCCGCGTCCCATAGATCAATGCCGCCCCCATCCCTGCCCTCCTCCCTCCATCCCTCCCTCTCTTACCTGCAGCATCACCCGATATTGTTCTTCGGGTTTCTCTACCACACACATGTTACATCCCATGGCGATGCCGCTCGAGGGGGGCGGACCGAGGGGGCCACAATTTAGGAATGGGCGGGGGAGAGATCAGCTCATGGGGATCCTACAGGTGGGGGGGCGAGTCGCTCGCCCTCCCGGCCCCCCCACCCTGGCATAGCCCTGGGCAGGGAGGTGGAGGTGCTGTCCGGTGCTTGCCCCCCATTCACCCCCCTGGCGGCATAGCGGCGGGCTTAGACCGAGCAGAAAATGGGGGAGGACGGCAGGAGATGTTTCTCTCCCCGCCCCCTCCGCTGGAGGTCGACGCAGGATCCCCCGGAGGCGAGGGGGACGCCTGTCGCTGTTGCGAAAAAATGCACCCTCGTCCGCCGTCTGGTCTGCCTCGCTCCTTCGCTCCGTTTGCCAAAAGGAGGAGGGGAGAGGGCGGAGTGAATGGGGAGGGGGGGGGAAACCGACGACGGACGCGGCGTTTATAAATATGGATGACTTCGGGGAGGGTTTGGGAGCCCGGCCGTTGTTGGCGCGACGAGCCTCCAAGTCCCGCCGTCGGTGCCTCCACGAATTGGCCTTTCCGGATGCTGCTCTCGCTCCACGGTGCCAGCCTTGGTTTTTCCCTCAGTCCTTTGTCCGTCTCTGGCCGCGTACAACGGCCGGCCTGCAATCTCTATCCATCTAGTCTGCTCCAGGCTGGAGGGGCCGTCAGTCCCCGTCCCGTCCCGTCCCGTCTGGTCCCTCAGATGTCGGCGCTGCCTTTTAGCGTCCGGTCCTTTCGCCCCCTACTTTGCCCTCGTCGTCCGCCTTCAGACGTTAGGTCAATTCGTGCATCTGTTTGCCAGGGGCCGATGCTTTGCTCATAGTTTAGGGAACGAATAGAAATTATCCGCTCCATTTTTCACCCTATCCATGTACCCAATATCAAAATTGTTAGCTGCCAGGGGCCGGAAGTGAAAATGCCAAAGAGGGAGAGTTAGTCATACAAAGGCAGATAAAACAAAATTGCAGAAACTGATAGATGGGACTATTTTCTGGTTCCATTTGTTAATTATCCATTTATACCTATTCCCATTGATGCTTCCTGCTGGATAAGAACTGTTCTAATGTCCTATTTTCTATAGCAATCAGTATAGATAGTCCTTGAGTTACGTTCATTTAATGACCGTTCAAAGGTACAACAACACTGAAAAAAGTGAATTATGACCGTTTTTCACACAACTGTTACTCCATGGTCATGTGATCAAAATTCAGCTGCTTGGCAACTGACTTATATTTATGATGGCTGCGTATCCTGGGATCATGTGATTACGTTTTGAGACCTGACAAGCAAAGTCAATGGGGAAGGCAGATTCACTTAACAATTATGGCAAGAAAGGTCTAACTAATAATTTAAATTAAATAATTAAATTTAATTAAATAACTTAACTGCAGTAATTCACTTAATAACTGTGGCAAGAAAGTCATTTGACAACTGTCTCACTGAGCAACAAAAAATTTGGGCTCAGTTGTGGTCATAAGCCGAGGACTATCTATATTCTGTTGGACATGTCCTGCATTTAAGCTCAGGATTTCTAACACTAGGATTACAACAAAAAAACAAAAGAAAAGACAGAGCATTGTATGACAGCCAGCCAGTCTAGTAGCGAGGCCTTGAATTTTTCTGTCCAACCTACCTCATAGGGCTATTGTTGGGCCAAAATGTGACAGACAAATGTGACGATTGGTGCAACTGCCAATCAAATCACGGAAATGAGGAGCACCACCTCCCAGTTTATATTTCAGGAGAATGGAGTAACCGCAAAGGAAGGAGCTATGCCTGGAAAAATGAGTCTGAGGGAGACTGAGAGCCCTAGAGTGCCTGCCAAAACCTCCATCTGTCAGGGCTAGAGGTTTTCAGAGCAGAAGCAGAAGGGGGAAGGTGTGTGAATTTGTTTAAAGCTCACTTTTTGGTTATTTAATTAAAAAGTCCGTTTGTTCCTTTGTTCCTATGTTTACCAGATCTCTGTGCTACCCTGTCTCTTCCCCATATTCTATCCAAGTACTTTTCTTTAGCGATTTAATTTCTAAACCAGAAAAAAAGGAGGCTATCAATGGCAACAGAACAAAATATTCAAAAGACAACCCCCTACACACGTATACATCAAGGGGAGGGTTATGTGCTACCCTGCCTTGCTCTTCTGAACAAAACGTGAAATATAAATTTAACCAAGAAATATGTAAACATCAACCAGGCAGTATGAAATACTAGTATCCTGACCCCTAGCCAAGAGTATTATGGACTGCAAGTGCAGGTTATAAGGTGGAAAGGGCAGTCTTGTATCTAGTGAGAAAATAAGCAGCGGGAACCCAGCAGGGTCACTTTCTCCATGTCTGCCATTGTTCTCTCTGTTTAACCTCCCCCAAAGGGAAGACAGTTTCGTAACAGATTAACAGCCCAGTCACCTGCAAGAACCTGCCTCCAAACCAAGTAATGTGAATACATCTGAGAAGAGTTTTATGGTTGCCCGCTAAGCATGCTGTGGTCTTTTGGAAGTTAGGCAAATTCACAGAGTATGTCCTTCACGCACCATGTGAGTTCTCCAGACATGTTGGACCAGAATGCCCGGGTTTCTTATAGTCCAAAAATATTGGATTTGACATTTCCTGAAGAACATTGGCTCAAAAGAGTCAGTGTATCTACTAAGAAGATTATCTTTCATAGCTGGAAAGAAAGCAAACCTTTAGGTGTTAAAGAGCAAGTTCAATTATACATTCTATTCTCTGTTAATCTTGCAAATATCCATTTATTGTAAAAGTGGCAAGACAAAACACTATCATTCCATATGACCTGGATTTAATAACATATAATAGGGCTGAGGTTGCTATATATTAATATTCTTTGTTGGGACTTCTTCCAGTTTATTGCTTTGATTGTTAGCACTGCTGTCTTCGTTTTCAATTTATTGGTTAATTTCATTTACCATATTTTTCACTTCAAAACAGAACTCCCCCAACCCTCAGACAAGGTTAGGGAAGGTGTATGTGAGCAGGGTTCATCCATCTCTCCATCAGCCCCAACTGATGCCAGCTCTGGGAATGGGTCTAAAATAAGGCAGGGATTAAAAGGGGGGTGGTAAGCAAAGCGAATGGGGAACCATGTGTTACTGCAATGCTTGCCCCGGGGTTCCCCCACAACATCTCATAAATGATTCCAGGCATGGAGTGAGTCGAGAGGTAAATTGATTCTTTGATTCATTGTGACAGGCCAGAGCTGATGAAGAGCAGAGAAAGAGCAGCCTGTGCAAAGAAATAATGGGGGTTATGAAATGTACAATGGCTTGTCATGGAATTCCTTTCCCAAGGTTCACTCGCTGGCTGAACGTAGGGCTCCCCAAAACTCACAGCTATTGTTGAGGCACCGCAAACTCTGAGGCAGGACGTGTTGATTCAAACAGCCTCCACCTCATTTCGTGGCACTTTCTCAAGGGAGCGTCACTGCATCGTGCACGGGAGGTGGCTGTGCCGGTCAGGAGAAATAGGGAGCCTCCTCTGCTCTCATCACAGAAAGGTGAAAGGGCCCCAAAGATGAGAAATTATAACCATTATAATCTTCCTGACATTTAATGTTTTCTCATTTAATCTTCCCCAATTACAATGCGTGGTTATCTGACTAGGGACTGCCTCTGTGTGTGTGTGTGTGTGTGTGTGCGCATAACTGGGAAAAAAAGAATAAATACCGAGATCTTTATTTTAGGCTTTACATCATCCTTACCAACCTAGCATCCGCCTCCCAAGTGGACTGAAAAGCATCTGTTCTGAGCTCTGGATGGGAGGCACTCAAGTCCAATTAATCCAGAAGGTGTCAGTTTTGGCATGGCAGCATGATGCAGAAGGAAGCTAGGATAATATAATGGTTAACATGATGAACTGGTCCTGAAGAGACTCGGTTTCTAGTCCACTGTCAGGCACAAGAACTCCCTGGGTGAACAAGGTATAAAGATGAATTGGTTTTCATAGGCGCAAATACATTCAAGGTATGACAAAGATTCCAAAACAGAAGGTTTCTATGATAAACTGACTGATTTAGATAAGATTTTGACAGATACAGATGAAAAGGTGATTAAAAAATTGTATGGATATTTATTAGAAATTAAACTAGAAGAAGAACAAGTTAAAGAAACTATGATTGCTTGGGGGAAGAAATTTGGATATGGGATTGATCTAGAGAAATGGCAAAAATTGTGGTCTCAAAATTATAAAATGACAATGTCAACAGCATATAAAGAAAATTTGTATAAGATGTTTTAGAGGTGGTATTTCCCCCCCAACAAAAATAGCCAAGAATGTTCAAGAACAAATCTGAAAAATGTTGGAAATGTCATCAGATACCTGTCTCATATTACCATATGTGGTGGACTTGTGCAGATGCCAAGAAATATTGGACTAAAATCTACACGTGGTTGGAAAAAATGACAAAAAAGCATATAGACTTGAAACCAGAGATATTTTTATTGGGAATTTTACCTGAAACATATAGTAAAGAATTGAAATGTCTGATTGTAAATGTATTAACAGAGGCTAGGATTGTATTTGCCAAAAACTGGAAAAATGAGAAAATACCATCACAGGAGGAAATTATTAAGAAAATATTGGAATGTGCTGAAATGAGTAGATTGACATTTGAAATCAGAGAACAAGATGATAAACGATTTTATAAAATTTGGGATCTATTCTATCAATGGTTAAACAATAAAACATGGTAATGAAATATGTAGATCTTTAAAAAATAATAAATATATAAAGATTTTTTTTTTCTTATTGTATCTACAAAATGATTGTAGGATAGATTTGAGATGATTATATGAACTGTCATAAAACAAAAAGTAAAATATGGATTATCTCGTAAAATATGAATGAATAATAGTATAGTCAAATGATTGATGTATTTAATATTTGATTGAAAATATGAGAATATATACAATGTAATTGTAATTGAAGACTACGAAATGGAAGCACAAAACAATTTGTAAACCAACCGACATACTGTATATGGAAGATGGCTTGATGTTTTTACGTTTTGTTTGTCTATGTTTGTCTTAAAAAGCAATATTTTTTTTAAAAAAAGAACTCCCTGGGTGATTTTGGGTCAGCCATTCTCTCTCTCAGCCCAAACCACCTCGCAGGGCTATAGAAAAAAAAAATGAAGGGGAGTGGCACTGTTGGAAGAAATATCCTTCTGGGTTCGGTTCCAAGTGGGGAAAAAGACACTGGAAACATGGAGGCTGTTTGAAAGGTTTAATGGTGGGCAGGACCACATGACCTGGAGCTCCAGAGTGAAAAGGAAGGTTGATCACATGCTTCAGGATGAAGGAAACGATCAAGAAGAGACTGAGGTGCTGAGAGTGCCTGGGTTTTATAACCTTTGTTGGGATTTGAATTGGAGCTTGTATTCTGATTGGTTGTCAGACTCCCTTGGGGCCATGCAGGGGCAACTCTGTAGGCTGTCCTGAGTTCCAGGCTTGGTTGAGCCTTGCTGGATGATGATGCACTGAAAGGGCTTTTGAGCAATTCCCATAGTTTTATCTGGAGATCTTTGTTATGTAAAGTTTTCTGGCCCAGGCCTTAATGGCCCACCCATTAACAAAGGTGGGGGTAGCTTCTACTTCTGAGGTGAGTTTCTGCTTCTGAGTTTCTACTCTTTTTAGGGGAAATATTCTGCCTTTTTAATATTTCTAGGAGAGGTGTGGGTGCTAACTTCTTACAACAGTATACCACCTTGAGCTTCTTACCAATCTAACCAACCATTCTGCAAATATATAAATAAATCTCTCAGCCTAACCTACTGTGTCGGGTTGTTCTTGTAAGGATAACATTAGAAGTGACAAACCATTTATGCTATCTTGATTTCAGAGCAAAGGTAAAATACAGTATAAGTGTAATATAAATAGTAATTGCACTAGATCTGCAGCCTTAAATGCAGCCTTAATCAAGCAGTGATATATGGTATTTAAGAGAGAAGTCATGAGAAGGGTTCTCCAGCATCCCGTCCTTTTCCTTGTCTCCCCCCTCCTCTCCAGGTTGCTGAGGTTATTTTTCTTGTTTCCCCTCCCCCCCCCCAAGTTCCAGTAGTAGAAGTGAGTCCCGCAAGGATAAAAAACAGTTTGTAGACAAAAGGAGAAGGCTCACTGCAGGAGGGAAAACAGCCAATTGAGGTGGAGCTCTATAACCTTCATCCTCTTGTGCTTAAAGTCAAATCCATTACTTGGGAGTTTTAAAGGAGATGAGAATATGATTTCTTTTAAGGTGTTAAAATCTGCCTGTTCAATATCATTTGACCCTCACAAACTGCTTGCAAAATGTTTGCTGCAAATGCTGCAGTTTAATTTAAATCCGATACAGACTGGGCTCCAATCAAAGGAGTGCCTGTTTTTCACACTTATTCAAGGGTATGTAATACAGGCAAGGAATTTAGTATGGGGAACAGAGTTGAAGGACCTGAGAAAGTCAGCCTTTGGTTCTTTCATTCCTCCATCCTTTTCTGTTGGAAAGATCTTACCCTTTCAGCTTCTGAAGGTGGGTGTCAAATGTAACAATCAGTATTCATACAGCATCCTTTCTTGCCCCTTGACATGTCAGGCAGTTCGCAGATCTCTGAAGCATTACGAGGCAATAGCAAAAGGCTGGAGAATTGCAGGGTTCAAAGTGGGTGGGTGGGTGTGGGTGTCAAAAAATGACATCCTTCTCTGCTGCTGACTTAACAACAGAGCAGGCAGGCTTGTGAAAATGTTGTAAAACCCAGCAATTCCGAAAGTTGAATTCCCTTTGTAACCTGCCATCCTTCTATTAAGTGTTGCTAAAACTTGTATTTCTACAGAGTATACCGACCCAGCTTTATATTTGCTAAGAGCAGCTAGCATACTCTGTACTTCTCCTTAGAAAATCCATACAATTTCCTTGGTCGAAGGATGGCAAATTAAGCTGTGGCTTGATGTCTAAAATAATCTCACGTTTAAAAAAATAAATCTGACACAGAATTTAATTTAACATGGGCGCCATTTTTGGACTGTAATGCCACCCGTGACTTATATCACAGCCAAGCTTGCATTCCTCTTAATGTTAAGTCATGGATGATTAGGTAAACAAGGTTAGATTTCTGATAGATTGGATTGGATTTTAAGGCTGTCCAACTCCAGGAGAGTCTGAGTAGCTCACTACATTAAAAGGTAATGAAATAGTAAATCAGTACGAAACACAATCAACTTGCATCTGCCCCCCCCCCCAAAAAAAGACCCCAACAAATAAAATCCTATGGAGGTTTGGCACCCCTGTTAACCCAAGGTCTGAGGTAAGGGCCCTTGAATATCATCAGTGTAGGATCCATGGGGGAATACTGTTCCAGAGGCCAGGCACAGTGACAGAAAGGTCACACTTCCTGGTCCCAAGAGATGTCATTGTTTATTGACTAGTACAGATAGTAATTTTTCACTTTAAATTTCATAGTCTGCTGATTACTGTCATGGATACCTATACATTAATTTGATTTTAATGATGATTTGTAGTTTTAAAATGATACAAGATGTGGAACTAAATTAAACGTTACTTTGAGAATTTGTTCTTTATGCTTCTGGTGCCTGTACATCGCTTGTCTATTTACTTGCATTTGGCTCTTTCTTTTTCTTTTCTTTTGCTTTTTTTAAACAAAAATTAAAACAAGAATAAAAATGCAGACAAGGCACTCTGAGAGAGAAATAATCCCAGTAAAGCTTTAGATCTATCCACTGCAAGGCAGGAAATCCAGCAGCTTCTTCCACTTCAAAGATCCATCCACAAGGCAAGTGAACAGTTCATAAAAAGGGATTTTTATAACCCTACAAACTATAAACCTCTGTATTGAAACTTTCTCATAAACTTCATCCAAATAAACATAGTGTCTGGATTAAATCTTCGATGCATCTGGGCTGTGCATCCACATAATTTCTTGCTGGATTCTTTGCTCTGTGTTACTTAGATTTTATACCTAAGACATCCAAATACCTTCAGACATTTGGTTGTCAAGCAAAGTGGTCATTAAATGAAACTGAAGCTGTGCTTACAATCTTATTTCAGCTGTCCTTTGCCTTACAGACCTGCAAAGAAAGTAAGTGCTAGGATGGCTTACCAATTTACTTATTTTAATCACTGTCATAAAAGTGAATGATTGCTGTCTGAAGCAGTCAGTTAATGAGGACTACCTGATCTGTCCTTGCTTTATTATTTGTAAATGTTTGATTTTGCTAGGCTGTAATTAATTTTTTTTAAATTTAATTTAAAATCCCTATGCAAATTACAATGAAAAAAAGCACATTCCCTAAGGGTTCCTGATTTCAGTGGTTTGTGAACTCCCTGAATGGGATGTTACTAAATCTACCCTGTCCGACTGCTAAAACAAGCAAGTCAAATCCTATTTTAGGGAATGCAACCACAAAGAGATGGCTGGCAAGTTTCCCTTTGGGCCAGATGAGTCTGTCTCCTCCTATTTGGGAACTTACTTTCTTCTTAAAGATTTACATCTTCTATATGTGGCTTTAAGGACGTTACTGCTGGTTGCTGTTTATGGAGAGTGAAATATCCAGGCAAAGGCCAAGGAGGCATAGTTTTAAAGTTACAGCTTGTATGAAACAAAGCAAGTGGGAAAATGCTTAGTTTTAGCCAGCAATTGAAAATTGTTATTTGAGGTCTGCTTTCAGTCTTCTGCATCTAGGGATGCATTTGGGTGCATTTGGATGTCTATAAACTTGCTGCTATTTTCTACTCTGGGCCAATTCAAATTGAAATAGGGGCCCAACTGAGCACTATAGAAAAGATGGGCTGATGTTTTTGCTTGGAACAATTGGACAGGTACAAAACTGCCCCCTACGAAGACACATATTTGCAGCTCTGTAAGCACAATGTTAATTAAATTAATCGAGTTATGGTTGACTGCCAGGAAATCCCAGGCTTATATACTACTAAAGGGAAGTTGGAAATTCCAGAGGAAACAATAGTGAACTAGTATTTCAGTATTGCTGTCAGACATCATTATTGTCAAAACCATGACAATCATGACCAGGAGTTGAGTTCTGCTGAAGGGAGATTTTATTTTTGGATGCCAATTAGACCACTGATCTCCAGAGTCAGTGAAACTGAGATTCTCTCTCATAACTGTTGAAGGATGCGACATTCACCAGAGTTATATTTTTGCCCCAGAGATCTTAAAAGTTTCATGATTGTAAGTGAATAGCTTTTATTCAGAATTCTCCAATTTTCTCAACAAGTACTAATGCACTTTAGAAGGTCCTTGATTTGAATTCCAGATGGAAAGCACAGAGATACAAAAGCCTTTAGTTTGAGGAACCCCCCAAAAATGTATACAATAGAAATAGAGCTCCTTTATCCTTTTGATACAAGCTGAATTTGATTTTCATGTTGTTTGTCTCCATTGTATGCATTGTAATAACTATGAACAGGTGACAATTGTAAATAAACCAGATTTACTAATGTCTTTATAGCCATCCTATGTAGTTTGACTGTGTGCACCTCTGTATGTATTTCAATAAGAACATTTCTTACCACTTCTTGAAATAAAAGTTTTCAAACAAAATACAGACAAAATGTATATTCAAGTATAGTTTTCAATTATTTGCCTGAAATATTTATTATATCCTTTCTTTGGCTACAATTATTATTGACCCCATAAAGAGATAATGGCATCTTCATTGTAAAGATTCATCTCAGTGCTGGAGGAAAAATAATTGATGTTGAATACTTGGCAGTGTGAGTATCATGTTCATTGTGGGTACAAGGAATTAGAAGCCAACAATCAGTGTACTACACATCAATAAAATGATACAGTGCCGCTGTTCCAAAAAGGAAAGTAATAGTGCAGTTACAGACAAGATAACACAAAAGTCAGATCAAATTCAGTAGAACAGTCAGCTAAGTGAATATAAAACAATGTGTGTAACATCTATTCCTTTTCAGATTTCCTTGGAATTAAGATTTATTTGATTTGACTGGAGTTTATTTCTCAGCAATAATGCATTTAATAGCAATTTTATTATGCTGTTCTATACATATTGCTTCAAAAAGGCACTCTAGCTGAAGTTAGGGGAACATGTTAACAGGATTACCCAAGACTGCAGTTTCAGCTGAATAATGCAGATGTGTCAGTTGAACTCCCAGAAGTTGTCTCTTGATAGTGTCAGATGTTTCAAATATCTGCTTAGCGTTGATCTCAAATCTGAACCAAAAACAATCCTAATCAACTATTTGTGTAATACATTCATTTTCCTCTGAGGCAATAACAATAGGGTGGAAAGATGCAAAATCAGCCAATGCAAAGCTGAGGGGTTTTTCTCTTTCTTTTTTGCCATTGGCTTCTTCCACAATTGAGAATTGCTCTGCTCATCTTTTAATCTTCATCACACAGAAATAAGCAATAATCACTAAGGATCAAAGGCACTTGGTATCAAAAAGCCATAGCTTCATTGATTTAATTTTAAAGCAGATGTGAGAATGGATCACTTTGTTGGGAGGAAAGGGTGCTTAATTTTTCTTCTGCCAAAGTCCAGATTTTACATCTTTATTGATCCCTCCCTCAAGCTACCCTTAGCCCTGCTGTGGAAAAAAATGCAAAATTGAAGGCATGTCACAGATAAGGGAAGGTTAAATATCCTATAATTGGAAACTATGCTGAGATTATACAGTATTTTAATATGCAGCTATGTACCAAACCCCAGATTTGAGATTTTCTACATATGGTTTCTATATTTCAAATTCATGAGAAATTGGATGCCTACTACTAATTGATTATGGCTTATAATCAATTAGTGGTATAATCAATTAACACCAATTTTAGCTGGTGATTTATATTGTGTTAACCACGTATTCTTAACACAAAGCTTAAGAGTGATTCTTAGTTTTCCCTTTTAATAAGTGGTTTAATACATTTTATAGTTGCTAAGCTAATTAAGGATATTTTCTATAATTTCTATTTCCTATGATACTTTAGATCCCTTTACTTATTCATCTCACTATTTGTACTTTACCCTTTTATTTTTTACAAGTCTTTTATCCTTCCTTCCTTGTATTCTTTAAAATGTTTAATATAATAAACTAAAATAACCTTTACTTGAAGGGTTGTCTAGCTTCAATTCATTTTAATGGTATTTTAAAACACATGTATACCATGAAGAACAAGACATGCTTTGAGGTTGCCCATTGATAGTTTGTTCTCGGACAACGAATTGAGTGGACTCATGAATCATCTGGTCTTCACTTAAATGTTTTTTCCTATTTCTATATAAATTACAGCAATTATTCTACATTTATATCCATAAACAACAATCAGAAAATGTCCATTTGATGGAATTGTATGCCCCCTTGTGTCCTCTTGTAGCAAATATTGTTTACAGTACTCTCATTTTTTTGGCAGGACACTTATGCTGAAAACTATATAAGGAGAAACTTGTAGATTAAAATCATGCCCGCTCAGCATTAAAGACATGATTGCTTTAAAACATGGATGAGTTAAACTTTTTTTTTTAAAGCTGAGTTATGGATCTACCACTATACATATTGCATGTACTGGCCCTAATGTAGAACCCCAACCACATAGTAATGTTATAGTGCTGTATACCCTCTTAAGATCAGGAGCCTTGAATTGAGCTTAATTCCTGATAACCTTTATATAGGTACATCCAGGGGTGGGTTTCTACCAGTTTGCACCTATTCTCTAGAACCGGTTGTTAACATTCCAAGCAGTTCAGAGAACCGGTTGTTAGAATAAATTACTGGCCTAATCCTGTAAGGAAGGCAGGAAGGAAACATTCTGGTGTTGCTTACAGAAACTGCCTCTCTGTTAACCCTTATTACATTCTTGGCAGGACTAGACTTCATCTCTCTGGAACGTCTCTGGAGTTTTTTTCCCCTCCTTTGCTGGTACTTTGCTTGTGTGGAGTGACCATTCAAAGTTACAATGGCACTGAAGAAAGTGACTTATAACCATTTTTCACAAGACTGTTGCAGCATCCTCACAGTTATGAGAGGCCAGGCAAGGAGATGCGTGCCTCGATGTGAGTGATATTGAGCTGGCCACACCCAGCCAATAACATGACCACCAAGCCATGTCCACCACCTAAGCCACGCCCACAGAACCGGTTGTTTAAAAAATTGAATCCCACCCCTGGGTACATCTACACACCTTCTTTAGCCACAAGATATGAACCAATTGTCATTCTCCTGATTTTTTTCCCACTTTCCATGTAGTGTACAGATCTTCATGGTCTTCCATCTACACAGTATTAAGCAAAACCCTTTCCCACAATCACTCTTTAGATATATTCAATGTGGAGTAAGAACCATTAAACACATATGGGTTTTCTTCTGAATGAACATGCATATGGTTGTACACATACTCTTCATTATCAGCATTAGGTAGTCCTCAACATATGACCACCATTGAGCCCACAATGTATGTTGCTAAGTGAGAAATTTGTTAAGTGAGTTTTGCCCCATTTTGCAGGTTTTCTCACCACAGTTGCTAAGTGAATCCCTGCAGTTCTTAAATTAGTAACACAGTTGTTAAGTGAATCTAGCTTCTCCATTGACTGTCAGAAGGTTGCAAAAGGAGATCACATAACTCTGGGACACTACAACCATTGTGTGAGTCACTTGTCAAGCATCTAAATGTAAATTATATGATCATGGGGATGCTGCATAGGTCATAAGTGTGAAAAATAGCCATAAATCATTTTTCAGTGCCATTGTAACTTTGAACAGTCACCTAATGAATTGTTGTAAGTCAAGGACTACCTGTAATGTGGCAATGCAGCACAAGAGTAGCTGATCATTGTGATTCTCTCCTGCTGTGTGTGACCACTCCTTAACTTTTCATCTTCACACTCTACACACATTCCCACAACAGCAGTGGGGCTTGAAGCAATTGAACCAAGAAAACACTGCTGGACTTCCTTCTTAGGCTTGGTTTTCTGTATCTTCTCTTATAATCACAGCTTGAAGGAGGATTTGGGAAATCACCAATTGGAGGCACACAGCAATACCTCCTAGTATTGGAGGAAAGGCCATTTCTTCACCAATAAGCAAGTGCAGCCTTGACTCTCCAATTTTTCTAGTGAAACAGCGGCACTTTCATCTCAGTGCTATTGTTATTAACAATGCTTGAGATTCTGCTTTCCTTTTTAAACACTGATAGCATTCCTATAAATGCCCATATGTATATTTATGCAGGAGTCTATGTATGTAGCTGTGAAAAGTAAAGAAATGATGCCAGAAAACTCATAGCAAGTTGTGGGAATGGAAGGACAAAGTACTTTAGAATGCATGCAGTGCTGCAGATGGGGGATTCCTCTGGAAGATATCATGAACGAGGCCTTGTCAGTCTTGGTGGGATCACGAAGTGTAACAGCTTCCTTTCTGCAGTGGACTGTCTCCATATCATTGCACTGCAGATTTGTGGAGAGAGCCACAGTGGAGGGATGGGGCCAGTCTGCAATGCTGTTAAAAGCTTTGTTTTACGAGTGTACTAATTTACAAAGTATGTTGAAATGTACTCATTTTCCTCACGTGCCCCAGTGACACAAATGTGCTCCAGAAATCTCTTGTTTCTGATGTTTCTTCAAGTGGCTTTATCCCATCATCCGCCCATCCTTGAGGCAGCCTTAGGTCATCCTTAGTTATGTGTTTTCCCCATTATCCCAAAAGATAACAGTATGATCTGATGCACTTTCCCAATAATTCTTTGGCCGAAAGGGGATGCTTAGGGTAGAGGGTAGGATCAGTACTATGAACCATCTTGGTGCAGGGATACTTCCTTCCTTAAGTATCCTGGGACTTGTCTTGCGTCATTCTGATTTGGGCAGCTGATAGTCCAGGTTTTTTTTTCCCAACCAGGCTCTCCACCTGCGCAAGCACTGAGCCCATTCTTCAGCTCAGAAACTTGGATGACTTGAGCACAGGTGAGTAATAATGTTTTGGGGAGGCCGGGGAGAGACAATTTTATCCCTCATGGTGCTTCTCCACTCCCCAACACCACTACTACGCACGTACACAAGTGACAGCTTTTATTTGGTCTAAAGAACATGGATTTATGGTGCTTTTCTGGATATCAATTGATAATAGGCTTTTCTGACATGAGGTTTAGTACTATTCCAGAACAACACCATTACTCTCCAGAAGAACTGATATTAGCTGTTAGCTGGGTTTTCTTTAAATCTGTGCCCAAAATAAGAGTTTTGATCAATGGATGAACTTTCCAGTCTACTTTCCAGTAGAAATTCACTTTCTCCCCAGTGATTCCTAGATATTTTCCTAATGATGTTTGATGGGAGGAGAGGGGAGAGGAGGGAAGCAAAGCTGGGAAAACCAGTAATCCCTTTCCTTAGTATGATCTGTAGTATGATCTGGATAGAGATCTCCATTGGGCGGTAGAACATTAATAGATTAGTAACAGTTTTCAAGGATTGGTGACTGGTATTTTAACTGGGCTGTGGGGAAGAACCCTTTGGGAGACTGAAGGACAGAACCATAGCAAAATATCCAGCTTCCTCTACAGGCAATATCCACAACTATTTAATTCAGTTTCTTGTTTCAACATCTTTTGCGTCACTTCTACAAAAGTTAAAACTGTAGGAGAATTCTAACCTTAAAACGAAGCTCTACCAAACACCATCATACCAAACGCTAGGGTTAGCAGCATGTGCATGTCACAATGAGAAAGGAGTGTAATAGACTTGGTTGCTAGAGCAGCATAAACATTGAGTTATATATATATATCCTTCTTTCAAACTGATAAACAAGATTCCTAGTGGCCACAAGAAGGAAGGGATTTGCTCCAGAATTTTGAGATGAAACACGTAGACTATCTATTACCTTGCAAGATCTGAGAAGGTCCTTTGTGAGACTGCAAAAGACCTCTTGGTAGGCAAACTGGGTAGAATTGACAGGCAACTTTCAGGCCATAAACCTTTCTGTCTTAAATCTTTTTGAGCTCAGTGTAAAGTGCATTGGAGGCTTTATATCAGGGGTTCCCAAACTTGGCAGCTTTAAGACTTGTGGACTTCAATTCCCAGAATTCCTCAACCAGCTATGTCTTAAAGTTACCAAGTTTGGAGACCTCTGCTCTATATTAACATTTTATAAATTTGAAAACTATTCATAATTTTGTGGCATGACCTGCTGTTAATTATTCTTAACAAGTGAAGGTTGACTCCCCCATTAATTAAGCTTAAATTTCACGATCAGTTCTCCGTAACAATATTGATCATTTGTTCAGAGAGGGGTTAGCAATGCAGGGGGCTGCATACAAACCCAACTCCCTCACTGTCAGTCATTTCATATATCTATTTAAGTTCTGCAAGACCATTGCCAGTGTTGTTGCTAGTACATTTTTCAGTCTGTTGATATCTTTGCTTGCATTTTGAGGGTTGTAAGATCTCCTTTTGTAGCAACAAATAAGATTAGTTCACTGGCATTCAGGGTAACTGAAGCTTTGGCAAACTGACTTGGAAGCAAGCCCCACTGGGAATAGAGACAGTTTGAGCTAGTCATTGTATCTAGTTGAAGGAAAGATCTGGTGGGGTTTAAAAGAAATCATTTTTCATCCAGCTTCCTGCCCAGGAGATAGAAAGCCACCTATGGTTTCTTATTCAGAATGGTTTACATCCAAATAACTAAGTACTGGTTTGCAATTCCTTGCTTTGTTCCAACATGGGTTTCTGTCACTGCCTTTGTTCTACAATTCTCATTAGCCCCAGCCAGCAGGAGGAGGGAGTATAGATTATGGCAATTGCAATCTATAATATATAGATGAATCCACCTTGGGAAAGGTTGGCTTGTAACAAAATGGAATGCCATCCAGCTCACCTCTGTGGTTTTCTGTTGCAACTAATGAAGGTATTAAGATGGTAACCTAGGTAACCAGATGGGTCCTTTGAATCTATAACATTACCTTTATCTTTGCTAGCAGTTGTTCACTTTTTATTCCTTTTTCCATTAATATAGGTAATGTTTTTCGTGGCTCTATTGTTATATCCTCAGAATTTTACTAGTCTGACCCAGGGGTTGGGGTTTTTTTTTGGCTGGTTGTTACAATTGCAAGATGCAGAGCAAAGGGGAAAAGAAACCCAATCAAGCTATTCTTGCTGCTAGTGCCTGCATGTGTGCATTATCACAGATAAATTAGCCAGTGCTTACTGATGTAAGGAGAACTTGGGAATACAAGCAATTGCATTGCACAGAGATGAATTAAATACAGCTTTGGTATACATTGTGCTGTTTGTTTTTTTGTCATTCTTTTTGCTAGAGGCATTCTGCAACGGTGGTAGCTTCCTAATAGCTACAAACAGCGAAGTCCACATTAAAGAATTTTGCACATAAAAATGTCATTTAATTAGTCATTATTCCTCAGTTTCACCTGAATTCTCTAGTAATGGTTTTTAAATTATTTATGAAATCTGGAATTTCTCATGGTGTAACATTAGTAATGAAAGACTTTCTTAGTTAGAAAAGCTGGAAATTGTTATGCTAACAGGCCAAATAGGCTGTTTGGAAATCTCATCCAGGAATGTTCAGAGTAGCCTTCAGTCACTTTTTCTACTACTAGTTGCTTTGAATATAAAATGATTATATTTGTTCATCTTTCCCTACTCTTACTTGAGAAACTATTGCTCGCCAAGAAAAAGATCGGTATTTTCTTTGCTATAAACTTAGGAATCAGAGGATATAGAATATGCACATTACATTAAAATATCAGATCCACAATAGACTCTTGACTTTCCCAACAAAAATGTACATATCTCATTAGAATTATGAAATTTCTAGATTTGGGGAAATATAAAATATATATCTATTATTTTAAGTCAAATGTGACCAGGCTTGCTTGCATGTTGCTTCTTCTAGCAATTATATTTGCAAAGACAAAATCTGCCATTATTGAATACAGCTATTATAAAAAGCTACCTTTTGGTTCTATATTAATCAAACTTGGCAGAAGAATGGAAAACGGTGACGTCTATCCTCTACACATCAGCGTGCCCTTCAGACTCAGAAATACTAGTTAATCAAGGGCAAACTTTAATCTGTGATTAAAGCTTTACTTGATTACTCTGCCAATTATATTGATTAAATTACATTGATTAAAGAGATGCTGCAAGAAGTATAAGGCCAACCTACTCTTGTTTTTACATGCGTATTTTTTAAACCAGAAGGAAGAAACAGTATATAGCCTAGTACATTCTCTGCAGCAACAACTAGGGTATCAAACTGGGATTTATGACAAGCATGCAGGTATATCTATCATTAGGTTCATCTTCTCCTTGCCCTACTTATTTTCTTTGCAGCTCACTATTGCTCCAAAGGGCATAAAGCCAAATGTTTTCAAAGGTCTAGCTCAAGAGATCTCAAGATAAGATAGAAGGAATAGTAGAAATGTATGGAGCATCAGTCCCAGCAAGAAGACACACTACTGATAATTCTTCCTTCTGAGAGAAGTACAGGTGCTTCATATCTATTGTAATACAAAAACACCTCCCTCCTCCTCCTCCTAGGTGCAAAGAAACCATAGAAAGCCCTATAGAATCAGCAAGGCACCACTTCTCCTAAAAAAACACTGTTAACAAATGCCGAGAGAAAACCAGGTTAGTTTCCTGAAATCTGATCAGACTCAATTTTTCCTAGTATTATCAGTTTTGATTGAGAGCAACTCTCTGTGGTCTCAGACAGACTTTCCTATCCCCAAACCCTAAAAACTTTAACTTTAGACTGTCTACTGTTGACCTCACCCCTTTTCTAAGAGGTCTGTAGGGGGCGTGCATAAGCGCACCAATGTGCCTACCGTCCCTGTCCTATTGTTTCTTTTTATTTTTTTCTTATACGCATCCATTTCATGTATTCATAACTAAGTTTATACTTATACCTATTATCTTGTAAGCGATTGACAAATCAAATAAATAAAAATAAATAAACATTCTCTGGGTTTCTTTTTTAAACTGGAGATGCCAGATATTGAACCCGCAATCATTCTTCCCTGATTTACTTTTCCACTTTATATTGTACAATCCCAAAATTCCCAGAGGAATTGGCGAGAGGAAAATTTATTTTTGAGAGATGTTTCCTAACTTTCATGCAGGAATCCTATAACAACATACATGAGATAAATCTTCCCAACCATGTCTTCCCCATCACCAGTCCAAGCAAGTTCCAATTTCATCATTTATTTATCATTTTATAATTCTGTTTATATATATACATATATATACATATATATATATAAAAAGCTATCAAGAGAGAAAGTTAGATCGCAACAGGCCTGACAAAAGAGAAGAATACATAGGGCAGGGAGGATGGGTGGATGGAAATGGCATCACATTTCAGGAGAAAGGACTGTTTAAAATACTTTTTTCATTTTTTTTCTCTTTTTAATTCTAAACCACCTTAATAGACCCACTAAAAGACTTCAAAAACACCAGTCCTAAGACATCTAAAACAAACTCAAGCACAAGAACTGGAAATATTTACAGAAAGGAAAAAGGCAGGAATGACTTTGTGTAGGGCTGCTCAAAACACCAGAGTACTTTTATTATTTTTTATTATTATTTTAAAAAACTTTGTATGCAAAAAAAGCAAGGATTCATTTCATCCCCGACAAGCAAGAGAAAAAATAGTCATCGTTACAATAGACAGAGGTGGAAATGGGGTAAGGGTTGATTCAGTGAACAAGAAGCCACTTTTGAAAGACAAGAGTGTGTCGCAAGGCAGCTGCGTGAGATGCATTCAAGAAGCAGGGAGGGTTTGGGGGTGTTTTTTCTTCTTCTGCTGCTGTTTGAGAGGAGAGTTGGAATCAAGACAGAGGGAAGAGGAAGAGGAAGAGGGAGGTTGTCAAGTGGAGGGATTTGGCCCAGTGGAAAGAACCGGATTTTGACCACCCCATGAAATAGGGAATGTGAGTTAACCTGACAGAAAAAGGACAAAGGGATCCTTCGAAGTGGGATGTTCAGCACCAGGAGACCAGGTTTGGCAGCAGTTCTCAAACTGTCTTTCTGGGATACCTTGAGTTCTCTTGGCAATTGATCAGTGGCTCGTGTACAACTATGGTAAACAAGTGCCACTTTAATTGCAGGTGTAGCGTCAATTCAGGTGAAGTAAAGAGGATGTTCAATAGGACCAACTGGCCAAAGGCTTCCCTGTATGCAAAATAGGACAGAAAAATGGGAATATTCTAGTGGACGAGCAGACATGGAAAGGCTTCCCTCAAGGTAAAAAGTTTGAAAGCCACAATTTTGAGAGAACTGCTGCCTTGGCAAGGCCTGATCTAGAAAAATGAGCAACAAAAGGTAGAAAGAGTGACAGATCAGCAGAGAGGCAATCAGAAGATTTGGCTGAAGCACCCCTTCCCTTCTGAAAGAGGCCTCAGAGGAGATCACCCTTAGCTGAATCCACGAGAAGGTGGTAAATGGCAAAACTGAAAGGCCCAGACCCTTTCTGGCTTTCACCCATTAGTATTCCTTCCTTTTGCATAGCTACGACTTCTGGCTTCTAGTTCTTTCTAATCGCCCCTTTTCTCAGAGGCAGAGAAAGGATTCCCTGTTTTTCGGTTCCCATTCTTTCAGGCCACCTTCTGTTTTGTCTCCTGCCCTGATCTGGGTTGGGATTAGACATTGCAGCACCATTTAACATCTCCTTCTTGAACAAGAACAAAGAATGAACATTTGAGGATCTTGAGAAGGGGTGGGGGGTGTCATCTGCTCTTTTGGCAATTTTGAACCTTGATTCCCTCCCCTCTTATGAAGCCCTTGGGCTTCACCAATAAGCTCATCCCTTGGATCATGTCATATGCCCCTCCCCTTCTCCCTCCCTTCCCCTTCCCTTCCCACCACACAAAACATGGACATAGTTTGGCTGAAGGATAACTGGTTTGGGGGGAAGGTGTGGAAATGAGATACTTTTTAGGTGGATTATTTGAGGAATCCCCTGATTTTTCTAACCCTCCCTGATTAGTTATTTTGGGGTGAGGTTAGCCAGTAGACAAAGGGTAGACTCCACCAATTACTATTTCCATTCGAAGAACATTGATTCTTTGATTCTTTGCCTGGGTGAGGTGATTAACCCTGTGCTCACCTCCCCTGCCCCCAGCAATCCATAGGGAAATCCTCTTCTCCAGGACTGGGGGCAGGGGGAATCCTTTGGGAAAACGCCTCCACTTATTCCAGGGCAGCGACCACATTGGTAGGACTGGTAGCCCCAGAGCTGTCATTTCCACCTCCTTCTTTGCCTTTTTGGCCGCTGTACTGGCCAATGAAGGAGCCATCCTCATTGAACTGGACGTCCACACTGCCCCCATAATCTGCCAAGCTATCGTCGCTCCCCAGAGCCTTGATGTCACCATTCAAGGAGGGTTGGCTGCTGGTGAAGGGTTTCTCCTCATTGTCACTGTAGGGGGGAAAAGGACAACAATGAGAAAGGATAGTAAGAGTGGGAGGAATCACATCTTTATTTATAGCAATAGAAATTCAAAGTCAGATAAAGGATCTGAAACTCTGCTGTTGTTTTGGACTAAACAGTTCCAAATCCACAGCAGAATTGGTTTGGAGGATCCAAGTTGCTTGGGGCTTTTAGGGGTTGCAGTCCAAAAGATCTGGCAAGCGGTAGGCTGGCAACCCTGATAAAAGCCACAGCATGCTAAGAAAATAAATAATAGTAGTATAGAGGGAAGTGTAGTAGCACTATATATGTGCACATATAAGCAAGATGTGCATAGCTACAGGTGAACATGCATTAAAACTCATGCCAGGGGACCAGTCCACGTTCCATAAAGGGGCTTCACATAATCTTAGAATGACTGAAAGGGAAACTCCAGCTGCCTTTATGGAAGACCAAAGTTTGCAGCTCACACCAAAATGACTTTGTCACAGCATAAAATGAAATGGCCCATCTTTAGACAGCAGGCTATTGAGGTCTGGAAGGCAAATCCATCTGACTGATGGGGTTTAATATCGCTCAGAAATTATCCCATCTAAACCTTCCATATTGGTTTCAACAGTCAACGTGCAAGAAAACTTCCCTGCATCTTTTCATAGCCGTTGAAACCATCAGTCCATCTGGATCATCCCTTTAGGAAGCCAGAACACAAGACCCTGGTTGCTTCTCCACTAAAATATATGCTAAGAATCTTTCAGTGGGCAGCATGCTGTCAGTTCCGTTGGAGTGCAGAAAAATGGCCTTCAAGACAGGGTTTCTCAGATCAAGGAACAAACCAAACTTTGTGTGACATGTCACAGGCCACACTCTCAACGTAGGCAAAGCCAAGGCCCATTTTAGAAGAGGAACTCAAGAGTTTTAAAGGTACTCAAGAGTTAAAGAACCCTTTTTGTGCCACTTCCAGATGAAAAGTTCTATAGTTAGCTTCCTTCTCCCTAAAGAGAATTCCCCCAAAATCAGAAGGCCACATTCAGCCCTGGGTCATATTTTGTGCACACCTGCTTTAAGAGGATGGGATGCCAAAGCATAAGTGCTATATATATATATATACCAGAGTTGTCATTTGTTTTTTGTTTTGGAGCCCCACTACTGGCTAATGAATGAGCTATCCTCATTAACAGGACAACCATGTTGTCCTAGTCTTGTAAACGGTCGTTCCCTCCTCAGGACTTTGATGTCACCAACAAGGGAGGGCTGGCTGCTTCTGAAAGATGCTGGAAAATGTGCTTGTGTACACAGATGTGTCCTCTAGAGGCAAAGTGAAATCATGCAAAACAGGAAATACCACTTATGAAGGGCACAACTGAAAACAACTTCAAGCTGATATGAAAGGGATCTCATTAGTTGGATCTGGTCTCATCTTATTCCATTATAATCTGTTAATCATGGCTGGCTATAGTCAGACTGTGAACAGGTTGCCTTATTTGCCAAATTGTAACAAATTCATTCAAAAATGGGATGTAATTAAAATGAAACAAAATGCAAACATTCATCTTCCAGTGTTGCTCTATATCTCACACAGATGTTCCCAATATTTTTCTTAATTAGGCCCTTCTTTTCTCTTGGGGGAGGGGACAGTCATTACAGCATGACTTTCCCACATAATGTATCTAAGATCCCAATATTAAAGAAAAAATATTATTTTAAACAAATTACTGAAATTAGAGGAGATTGTGGCCATCTTACAAGATATTTGTATTTACCTATATTTTGTGATATTTTGAGATACAACATCAAATAAATTCTGAAACATACAGACCACTTAAAGTGCCCTCATGGCATGAACCATGGCTAACAAGCTATTTGATTAAATTTGGAAACACATATGCTTAAAAATACAATACTTTTTCACTTATCAGCAACTAACAGCTTTCTCCGAGTATGTGGTCCCTGTATGTGCTGGAATTCAATTCCCAAAATCTATTGCCATAGCTTCAGATTATGGGAGAGGAGCCCTCACACATCTGGAAAGCAGAAAAAGCCTGTGCAATTTAGTTGTTATAGTACAAAATAAAGCTCTGGTTTTTATGGACCTCAATCTGTGAGCTTGGGATGTAATGGATAACATCTGAAAGCACCCAGCGGATAACATTCAGTCTCTTGTAAATTACTCAGGAGAATGTTCCTACACTGTCACATCCATTATATTTATTTTACATACATTTTATGCATTTGTATGATCTCATTATCATATTAATAGACATGAGGCTAAAAGTCTCCCCCCCATACATACACGTTTGTTTATGAAGTTGAGGGTTATTTAAAGTTAAGCATATTGACTGATTTTGTTCACTAGCTGAAGTCTGGATTTTATAGACTATGTGTATTAAGGCAAATAATAATAAGGAAAATAAAATAGAGTGTAATTAGGAGGAAGTATACAACTGTTGTGGATTTATGGGCACATCTGGAATTTGGAAGCCATCTTATGGATGCTTTTTAAAAATGACTGCTGGGAGACTGGTCCTTTCAGAAAATGGCGGTCATTAAGCGATAAGAAAGCATAAATCTACCAGAATGGTATCTGCTGTTATCTCCTCCCTCTCTATTCCTGATTGCAGTGCTTTCTAGCAGTTTTTTTTTCTTTTAGTCCTTTAGTCCTGAACAAATAGACATTTTCTCAAAGAAAACATATAGTGTTCTGTGACTGAAGTAGGTGAGGTTTTTTGTCAGAAGTGGCATTATAAAAAGCAAAATAATGACTACAGTACAATAAGGCAGCTTTGCCACTGTAGGCACTGGCCTGGAAAATGGGAAGCCATGAGTTCTAGTCCTCCTTTAGGACAGGAAAACTCACTGGGTGACCTGGGGTCAGTCTCTCCCTCTCCCTCTCTCTCTGTCCAAGCCACCATACAGAGTTGTTGGGGAAAATAGGAGGGAGCATTATTTACACCATTTTGAATTGCAAAGAAATAAAGATGAAATGTAAATCAAATATCCCAAAGGGGCTTTGGGACTTCCTGGTTTTTCTTTGAAGATGTTTCGCTTCTCATCCCAGAAGCTTCTTCATTTCTGAGAAATGAAATAAATACATTATTCTGTGGATAAAGAATTTTATTTTCATTTTAAATTTATTTTTATCCTACCTTCATCATTTTTATTATTATTTATTTATTAAATGTATACGCTACCCATCACACTATCAGGCAGCTCTGGGTGGCTATTAATAACTCAAGGATGCAATCATACTTAATATTCTATCTTCCACCTATTTTCTCCACAACAATGTGAGGTAGGTTGGACTGAGAGAGATTGACTGACCCAATGTCACCCAGTCAGCTTTCATGCTTACAGCAGGACTAGAATTAACAAGTCTACCAATATTTAGCCTGGTGCCATAAAACCACTACAACAAACTGGCTCTCATAATATATTTTAAAGAATATACTTTAAAATCTTGCTGTCATCTTCACCTCTCCGGGATAAATTTAAACTTCTTATACTGATATCATCTCCTTTCTAACAATTTTTTCCAGATACTTCTATGTCTGCGAAGGGAGGAATCTATGATCCTGTCTATTCTTTACTTACAAATTATGAATAATTACCGGGTTAACTAATATAATTGTATTAAAGAAGCACAGCACACGAGCTCTTCTTTTTAAAAGAGCTATATCCTTGATCTTTAATTACAGAATAACTTTCATAAGAATCACCATTGTTTTGCCTCTCTTTTGTGCATATAGAAGAGACTCCACTCATTTCCTTTTTCTACCTTCCCACTCTGTGAAAAGGTGACTCCTTTTCCTGTCCTGATATGTCTAGGCCATATCCCTGCTTGCATCTAATCACAATGCAAACATCTTCTAGTAACATCTCTCCTCCTTTGCATCTCCATGATATTACCTTCATCCTGTCCACATAGATCATTTGACAAGCCAAAAAAAAAATAAATGCAGGGATTGACAATGGGGATGGCAAATGCTATGCTGGTATATCTTTATGATTATTTAAGAGCAGCTGGATAGCATTTGAAGCTGGCGGAACGGGGTAGGGGGAATCCTCAGTTTTCTCTTTGTGTTTCTTTTGAAGAAGTAGCTAGTTAAACCTTTGTTTGCATTCTATCAATGAAATAATTGTTGCTTGGTCACACATCTTTCTGAGGTCCAGGAACATTCTTAAAAACACAAGCAATGCTAGAGGCCATTACTCGGTCTGCAGCATGCCACTGTTTCCCTTTTTTAAAATTAAATATATATATTTTTTAGATAAGAAGCCCATTGGACCACGAAGCCAAGGAAAATGTTCTGATGTACTGAACCCCCATAGATATAAAGGAAATTATTTATCTAGTTGCCTCAGATGAATGTTTAAAAGGACAGCATAAAAATGTAACAAACAAACAAACAAACAAAATCAAGGAAGCAAAACTCCTGTTTAATATCTTAAGCAACACTTTGCCCTGCTCAGGTATTAAGCCGAGATGGAGGCCTCTTTTTTCACTCCAAGCAAGACTGAGTGAGATGTGAGACTTGAAAGCCTCACCCAGTTGGGGAACTTTAAATGGAAGCAGGCCAATCAGAGGGGAAAGGAGCAAATGCAGCAGTATGGAACAGTGGTCAACCTATGGGCCTAGTCCATTTCTGCTTTCTGGGCAAAGATAACCTATTTTTAGTTAATAAGGTCGTCACCTTTTCTCCAGGAACTCATATATAAAAGAGTTCTTCCGTCTGGGTACACAATTTAGCTCATAAAAACCCTGTGAGCTCTGAGGTAACAACTGCCCTCACATTACTAACTGGCTGAGTAGGAATTTGAACCTGACTTTCCTAACCCTCTAGCCACGCAATCACACTGACCCCTTGTGCTTAAGATACACAGACGCTGTATGCCTAGACTGGCTTTTCATCCCTGGAAAAATCAGCACAATGTTTCCTAGTGCTGCTGTGCCGATTTGCAAGAACAGCAATGCATATCTAAAGTGATGGGTGTGCAACCATGAAATGAAGTACAAGAAAAGGATTAGAACGTGAGCATCCCTATCTGAAGGAAAGCCTGTACTTCAAAGAAGATAGCTGCACACTAAGGGGCATCAAAGTTTATAATAGTTTCATCGAAAGAGAACACCCCTAGATATCAAATACTGGACATAACAGAGAGCTTGGATTTCCCCCATTCTAACATTAAAATGTCCAGCTTTGCCTCATTGGGTGAGGAAGGCTCCAATACACAAAAGGGAAGCATGCAGAATTAGGTTTCTGAATTCCACGTTCCACTGACCAACAAGCATGCACTGGATGCACATAAACTTAAAAGGAAACCCTGTGAACATGTGTGGAGGAGAGCTGAAGCAGAACCAAAAAGGATCCGGCCAAATATATTTGATTTGCATTTAGAATCAACAGGCAGATATGGAAATTCGTAGAACCAAAGGAGTACCTAGGAAGCTCCTTTTAAACTCAGGAAGCTCATTTTAGATTGCAAGTGAGTACTAAACCAAGTCAAAGGCTGCGTGGACTGACCCAGTACTAGAGAGAGAGGACTGTGTGAATTTAGCAGAGAGAATTTAGCAGACAGACCGCATAGCACCTGCCAGAGATTTTCAAAAGAGGGGCTGCCAGCCAGAATCCCTATATTTGAGATCCAACTGGGGTGGGCAGCTGGCTAGATACAATTTTGGTACCCAGGGGAGGTAAATTAGAGGAGAAGTAGCAAGATACAGCAGGCAGGCAGGCAAGGGAAGGGGAAGGTTGTTACCTAAATCTAAACATAGATGAACTTCATGAAAGGGAACAATGAGAAAGAGAGGGAGGACAAACCATGCAGTTAGCACTGATCACTTTTATCCCAAAAGCATTACAATGCCTATCCACACATACATTTGCACATACACCAAAGGTACCCAGCAAATATCATTGTACTGATAGAAAAGAATATTTGTAGCTCAGGGTTAAACTGTGGGGTCCTTGGTGCTCTCTGAGCTTGGTGGCACCTATTCACTACAACCGGTTGTTAACATTCTAAGCAGTTTGGAGAAATGGTTGTTAGAAGAAATTACTGGCCTAATCCTGAAAGGCAGGCAGGAAGGAAACATTCTGGTGTTGCTTAAAAAAACTGCCTCTCCGTTAACCCTTATTACATTCTTGGCAGGACTAGACTTCCTGTCTCTGGAAGTTCTCTGGAGGTTTTTTTCCCTCCTTTGCTGGTACTTTGTGTGGAGTGACCATTCAAAGTTACAATGGCACTGAAAAAGGTGACTTATGACCATTTTTCACACTTAGAACTGTTGCAGCATCCCCACAGTCAGGAGAGGCCAGGCGAGGAGATACGTGTCTCGATGTGAGTGATATTGAGTTGGCCACGCCCAGCCAATAACATGACCACCAAGCCACACCCACCAACTAAGCCATGCCCACAGAACTGGTTGTTAAAAAAATTGAATCCCACCCCTGGAACTAGGTATCACCTGCAGATGATGTTACCTAGTTTGAAATGTCTGCAAGAAAACTACCAAGCTCAGAGAGCACCAAGGACCCCATTGAGGTTTCTTTAAAAAACAAACAAACAAATGTTATTAATTTTAAAACCCATTGAGGTTTCTTATTGCTGTGGCTGGAATATAACTTGGTAGAAGATTTGGGATTGTTCAAAGAGCGGGACAGTTCTTTTTCTGAATTTCCATTCTTAAAAAAAACCTGCTTCCTAGAGAATGGAAATCAGGATTCTGATTTAAGATAGAAAGAGAACATTCATATTATCAAAGACAGCTCTCTTGTCCTTAGGCACATACAGTATATCCACATGCATAAACACAAAAGAGACAACTTTTTAAACAAGGAAACCCTCAAGTATGAAATCTCAGTATTTTCTTTTAACAATTTGATTATATTTTATGTTCCCTCTGGAGGGAAAGGAGATGATTCTTTGAAAAAGATGTCAGGGATCAAATGCGTTTACTTCAGGGACAGCAAGCTAAATTTAAGTCTACCTGCAATTAAGGTGGACACTCTTGACAAATGACAGTTTAGGGAAAAATGTATTCTGAAATTTTAAAAGCCATTTTCATATGTAATCCCTAGCCAATATTCCTTCTAATGTGAAATATCCCTTTTGCGACTGCTATTTACTAGAGAGTAGAAACAGAAAAGGATTGTTTTAACATTTACCATTTTTAGGATTATTTTTTCTCCCATTAATTAAGAAAAAAGAAGCAAGACTTCGCTTTATGGAAATGGCTTTTCTTTCTCCCGGATATGATAAGGCCAGTGAAATCCAGAAGCATGCCAATGGGTAATGTTATCCTGGCCCTTCTAACACCACTTTCCATCAGCAACATGCAGTGCAAAATTCAGTGTTTATCCCTTGCATTCTTACCTCTCCAGGGACCTGGGTTAGTCAAGTAAAAGGCAGAAAAAAGAAAAAAGAGAAAAAGTAGAATCACATTTCAAAAAAGGTAAGTTGAGGTCAAAGGAGAGAAACGGAAGGCACCAATAGATCCTGGCACAAGTCAGATGGCTGTATTGATATACACAAAAATATATACATACATATACGGGGGAAACACTATGAACTTCCCTTCCTTTGGTTCATTGCCAGTCCTTGTCCTTTTTGTTATCTTTTTATACTCATGAGCATAATTTAGCACTCTTGATAGCCCCAGCCTTCTATTGATGCACTGTGAATGACAGTAGTTAGATCTTTTTGCTGCTCTAGTATACCAAGCCACCAAAAACTTGCTGACAGGGTCTCATACGTGTATTAAATCATTCTATCTCCTCCTGCCCCCTCCCAACATTAACCATCTGTTGGCAAGTTAATGTGCTTTTCATTAGAATCTGTTAGAATCTGTGGAAATTGTCTCATTCCCACTCTGTTGTTTTTGCATTCTTGTTGCGCTGTCATACTTTCCTCACACCCTAAATCTATGGCTGATAACCCCAAAGACTTAAATAAACAAGGCTAAATTTGTACCCAAACCATACAAATTTGTATCAAGAGAATCCCAACTGATCACGACAATGGTACATATTATAAAACAAAGGAGCTATGTATGTCATTTGTTTGGTGCAATTTACTGTTTTCTAGCCATGAAAGGGAACAATGACTTATTGTACCTGTATTCTCCAAAGGTCTCATCCTTCATGGGCCTGGCCTCAGAATCCACCTGCGTATCTTCTTTGTCTTTCACTAGGGTAAAAGAGAGAGTATGTTACACAAGGCAAAAGGGTTGGTGGGCAGGGACCATCCAAAGTGGGACCTTGGGAAGGTGGGTGGGCAAGGGGATCTCCCAAGAAGTAATGGGGGGAAATTTTAAAAATATGGAAAAGAAGAATGGGCAGGGGGGGGGGTGTCTCTCAGTGGGGCTAGATTTCTCTTTAGCTCCTTGGGGGCATAAGGGCGTAACCAGCAAGATGTGAATGCAAGATGGGGGTGGGTGGGGGTTGAGAGCAACCCTATAGTACTAGGAGGTTGGAGTTAAAGGGACCATTGTGAAGAAGCACATGTCCACCCATATTGTACCACAGCCTTCCCCAACCCCAGGTCCTCCAGGTGCATTAGAACTACAACTCCCAACACTCAGGGACAGAATATTCAGCAACAGCACTGGCTAGAAAACAAGAGTGATTTGTGTCCCACACCTCTGAAAGGTGCAGAATTGGAGAAGATTGAAGTACACTAATCCATCGTCATCTCTGGACAGTTTTTAAGACACTTGTGAAGCATAAAAGAAGCAACAGTGCTGTTCTTTTGTAATACCGCTTCCACTATTACTGTCATCATTATCTTGATTTATTGTTTTGTCTTTCTGCTCAAGGGTACCTTTTTATTCTTGAACTGAAAAGAACAAACATATTTTCTCATCTTCTTTGGCAAGCAGTGATGGGAGTTGAAGTTTTAGAAATGCAGAGAATCTGCTAGAACAGCACTGGCCTGCTATGTTTCCCACCCTGCTTCATTAGGTTTACAAATTACTAAACAGATAGCATAGCTTTGTCTATAATATCTTCAATATTTCCCCACCATGCTTTTAGCTCACTATCCTAAGCCTGATGTGCTATCTTGATTGCTGGACTAAAAACTCATTGTTTTCTGCCAATCTGGCAGGCAGTTATGAATGTGGTAGCATATCTTCAGCTCAGGAAGTCTGGCTTAAACGCATCTAGCCCAGACCAGCAGCTCAAGCGTTGATGTGAGCTTTGGACACCAGAGTCAAACTCTGAGCTCAGTTGTAAACTTCAGCTTCTTTTCTGTAAAATGGGAACAATAAGAACCTACCTCACAGGACTGTTGTGAGGACCAACGGCACCAGGCACACTAAGCGCGCTATATAACTGATAACTGAGGGGGGAGGCCCATGGGGGTCTGCCGCGAGGTGCTAGGGTGGGGCTGGGGGCACCTCACCCGAGTACTTGCCGCCCTTGCTGCGCTTGATGAAGCAGAGGAGCACCAGAACCAGGATGAGGAGCACAATGGCGCTGATAAATCCGATGAACCAACCTTCCGCAGCAAAGCTTTTTTGTCTCTCTTGAACTGTGGGAAATAATAAGTGCTTAGCATTAACACCATCTCACCAAAAGCTGCCTGTTCCCTAACAAGCAATGTTCTTGTCCAAAACAAGGGACAGAAAGATGTCAACAGACAATCCTCTCCATAAGGACAACAGGCTACAGAGATGGAGAACCCAGTGCTGCTGCTCTCCTTGAAAAAAAACACAAAAAAACCATATTGGCTGGTGGAAGAATATTGGGGACTAACTCAAAGGGCTGCTTTTCGCCTTTCTAGAGCTTGAAAGGACCTGAGAAGCTGCTCTACTAATTTTGTAATTGGAAAAAAAATTGGAACTTTGTTATTATGCAGCATATGTTGACCGCAGCAAGACTACTGTATGCACAAAAATGAAAGGACACTTGGATTCCTACTGTGGACTAATGGTTGCAGAAGTTAATGGAGTTGGCTGAAATAATAAAATTGACTACTTGGATTAAAGAAAAGAACGTAAGTACTTTTGCTTCCACATGGAGACCGCTTCCGAACTTCGTGCTTGATGTGGAAAAGAATGAAAATCTGACTTTGGGTTTTACTGATTGGACTGATAGATCTTTATAGAAATAGCTTGTTCGTATTATTATGAAAAACAAAAAGTTGTGATTTGATGTTAATGACTTATTTAATGTAACAGAGAGTCAATGCTTCTTTTTCTTTCTTTCTTTCTTTTCTTATCTTACATCATTTCTCTTTTTTTCCTCCTCCCCCCCCCACTGCTTTTCTATTTACTTTGTATTTTGTATTTTATAATCCCATATAATTCAATAAAAATGTTGACAGAGAAGCTGCTCTACTAGTCCTTCTCCTCCTCTTCCTCCTCCCTGATTGAGGGATAAAACCCATCTTCTTTCTGCATCTCTTTAAGGGAGATGATTGCACACACTCCTGTCTACAGAACATTGGTCCTTATAACAAAAAAGCTTGCTTATTTCTAAAATGGAAATGGAATATTAAGAAAATATATATAAAAATATATGAAACGTTAAAAAAATAAGTTAAACTTAAGATGTAGGGTTTAATGTTTATATTCCTATTTGAAAAAGGATACCATTGTCTTGTGGTGAAAGGGAAGGATGGGAGGATTATATGTTGCCAATATTGATTACTTCCCTGATATAATCCTTGGGGGCAGGGAGCAGAAAACATTTGCAGCTCATTTTAACTGAGTTATTAGTTTCTCTTTAAAGAGAGCAGTTTTTATTGACTTTTCTCAGGAGCATACGTGATATGATCGTGCTGCCTGTGAAACAGTATAATTCAGGACCTCCCCATCTAACCCATAAGCCCCGGCTGCCAGGGCCCATCCCCTCCACTACCTGGCCATTTCTTCCTGCTCACAATCTCGTTTCCAAACCTCGGCCTGCTCAGTTCAGTAGTCTGAGGAGAGCCCACAAAGAGCTGTAGGGGAACCCCTGCAATGCTGTGTCCTGCCCTTTATAGGGAAGAGAACCGGAAACAGCTGAGTTGTGAGAAAAAGGTGTTGTGGATGCTTTGCAGCCCTCTTCCCTCAAAATTGTTCATGTTTCAAGCTGGGAGCTAAACTGGAGAACAATAGGATGTCCCCTATTCCTGCCTTTTAATGGTTCACAAAAGGTAGCCATAAATCCACACTCAGCAGGACTTTTGTTGGTGACTTGGTCAAAACAGATTTTTCCTTTCCTAGAAATATTGCCAGATCAGAGGACCCCCTGAGAAGTCAAACATTCTAATGGTTATAGCACTGTGGCGGGAATTAATTGGAAGGATTTTCTCCTCCATTCCCTTAGAATTGTTCTTTTCCAAAAAACATTTTTCCTGAGGAGAAATGTTCTAAGAAAGGTTCTTTGTTGGCCCTTCCCCCAAACTGCTAATTAAGTTCCCCTTTCTCCCACATGCTGAATGTAGCATTTGGAAATATCATTTCATCTCAGTGGATCCTTCAACATTGCCATAATTATAGAATGAGGTCACTTCCATTCCTCAATCCCCAAAAGCATTTGAAGCCTTCAGGCTCTCTGGAGTGATTATTTTCACTTATGCTGAAGCTGCAAAGTGAGAAAATAAGGAACCAATCAGCGTCCTCTGCCAGCTGATCAGTAGGAAAATTGCCACGTTTTCACCATCATCTTGCCCAGGTCCCCAAACTCTTCAGCTCATTGATCCCTTCATGAAGTTTCAGATTGTCCATCAACTTTACAGTTCTGGAGATTTTGTGATGATGCGTGTGTGGTATTTCGCTTTTATATATATAGATGTTCAATTATAAGACTTTAAAGTAAATTAAAATGACACAACACAGAATAGAAGCCAAGTCAAACTAACAGAAAAGATTAAGCAGGGTAAACTTTTGGGGAAAAAATCTGTCCATCTACTTACTTATTTATTTAACAAATGTATCTCTCTCCATTCATGTACATGGTGACCAAGCGGCTTACAACAAAATCAAAATATAATCACCTACTCCCCACCCTGAAGGTATGCCTCAAAACCCATGAAAATAAGTTAAAATCCAAGAGCAACTACTCAACATAGCAGCTCAAAAGCAACTAAAGACTCGAGAACATAAAATAATTTTTATCTAGTGCCTAAAAAGTAGTTAAACAGCCTGCAAAACAAAATCTATCAATTTATCCCTTTCCCGTAGCTTGGATCATAGAGTAAGCAAATGAAATGTCAATAATACATGAATACTTTCTGAAAATTTCTCCCCATCACAAACAACAACAAAATACCATTTTCATGTTTTAAGCCATAACAAACATATTATGATCTACTGTTATCATACTCAGATTTTCCTAAAATTCATTTACCAGTTATATTCTATGAAACATAAGGAAAGAAGCATCTTTCTTGTCTTTGTTGCTATGACATTTAAAATATTGCAAGAGTCACTAACTCCCTGCTTTCTTCATCTTTTCAAAAGCCTAATGCATTTCAAGGGTCTCCTTTAATCTCTCGCTTTCCAACAATATGAAAATGGAACATGTTTTTTCAAACGCTGGAGTGGTTTTCCTTTCTTTATAATGTGAAATTAAATAAAACAACTATAAATAATAAATTACAAAATGTATTAAAATGCCTGAGACATCAGGAAGGAGACAATCTTTAAAACTAAATATAAGGTATATTTTAATACACATTTTAATACATATTTAATGCATATTTTGCAAAAAAAACACCCCACCCTGATATAATGAAAACTACTAGCTATGAATAGAATAAAAAAACCCTAAAACCTTTCACAAATAATTTACCTTTAAAATGGAAATGTTGTCTTAAGATTTCCTTAAATACAACAATAGAGAAACTAGGGTCTTTTTAATCCAATTTCACTTTTCAAAGAAGGGATTTTATTCTCTGAGCCAGGAGATACAGCTATGAACTTTCCTAACAATAGAGCTCCTAACATAAAGAGTACAATAATAGCCCTTCCAAATGAAAGCTACTAAAGATACAAATCAAGAGGCATTGTGCTTCTTTCCAATTTTTTTCATCTCAATACATTTTTGAAGGAGGAAACGGAAGATCCAGGGGGAAGATCCAGGTTTCACGCTTGGCTATGGAAGCTCAAGTGGTGATTTGGAGTCAATTACTCTCTCTTTCTCTCAGCCTAAACAATTGTGTAGGGTTTTTGTGAGGAAAAATAGGACTATGTCCACCGAAGACTCAACTATGTGAGCCTTTGAGTGAAAGACAGGGTATAAATCCAGTAAATAACTATTTCTCAGACAAGTATTTCATTACCAAGTCAAAGATAGCACTGGCATTTAGCAACCAACAAGTAGGTAATATTTTTACTTCTTCTTCCAGTTCAATAAGGATTTTCCGCTTAGAGTCATTCAAATTCAAAGCTATCTTCAAAATGTAGTATACTTCAAAATCAATCAAAAGTTCCTGTCGAGTCTCAGAGTCTGAATGTATGGACTCATTCTTCAGCAAGAGGGAAGAAGGAAGATTCAGCAAATTACTGACCAGTTAGCTGGGATTAATACCTCAGAAAAATCTGGAGCAGCTCATTTAGATATGGATTGCAAAGCACTTTAGAAACAATAAACTAAGAAGTTAGCATGGATTTGTCATGAACAACTCTTGTCAGGCTAGCCTTATCTATTTCTTTTTTAAATTGGATCATTTTTAATTGATTGTAGGAATGCAGTAGTCACACTTGTAACTTGATGTCAGCAAAGCATTTGACAAAATATCCCAATGTCATGAGTAAAATAAAACATGTAAAATGTGAGCTGGAAAGCACAATAATTAAGTGGATCCAAAACTGGCTCAAAAAGCATATTCAGAGTATTCATCTACAACTACTTTCCAATAGATGTATAATTTAATATAAGCTTAAAAGATATACTGAATAATTTAATTCACAAATCACAGGAATTTCAACTACTTCGGCTAGGCTCCTTAAGTAGTGTGTTCATTCCTGGGCACTACATTCAGAGAAATTGGAACAGGCTCAGAGAAAGGCAATAAAGATGATCAGAGGATTACAATCTAACTCCCACGAGGAAAGATGGTTCAAATACCTGGAAGGATGACACTTAGAAGAAGAACTCTTTGGTTGTAGAGCACAGATGGATTTAAGTTATAAGAAGCCTCATTATCATCATCATCTTTTAACATAATCCACCCTATAATCCCTTGCGGGGTGAAGCCCAGGCAACTGACTAGAGCTAGCAGAGCTTTTAATGGCCGGATGCCCTTCCTGTCGCCAATGCGGAGTTTTGTTCAGCAGATATATTCTCATTATGCCCAGAGAGAGAAATATCTGCCTCTACCTAGGATCGAATTCACAGCCTCCTGATTGTGAGGCGAGAGCTCCACCTCTAGGCCACCGCACCAGGAAGCCCCATTTGGACTGAATTTTTTTTTTAAAATCCTAAGAATTTCCAAAGAAGGGGCTGAAATCTGGAAAGGGATTTCTTAAACTGGTTTCATTCCTATCTGGTATATATGGTGTACACGGTGGAAAAGCCCTAAAATTAGACCACATGGCAAGTTCCCAACATTGGCCATGTAATTGAAACTGCGTCTCCAAGCCATTTTCATTTTTCCTAACTTGATAGCTAAACCAATTAGGTATTGCCTTGGGAACATTCAGTCATGAAGCAACAAAGCAGCCACCCTCTCAGTGGCTAGTAGTGGATAGTCAGTTTCATTTATTGCTAGCTTAGGAAATAATGCTACACTTTAAAATAGCATAGTATCAACTCACTAGACAGCATAGCACTGGCAGATGTGCAGGCAGAGAAAGATGCTTTGCGATGGGTGGACAAACTGCAGTAAGGAGAAAGTGACAGTGACACGCCTGGGAGGGATTAGTGGATTAATTTGGTTAATCTGATAGACAGTTGTGAACAAAAAGGGTGTCCCTTTACAATCAGCCCCTCAGGGTCTGTCTTTGAAATTTGCCATGCACATTCCTAACAAGGCAAACCTTCATTTTCAATGTAATCATATTCCATCTCAAAACAAAAAAAGTGAGAAAGTCATTTGAACTTGAACGAGAGAGAGAGAGATTTCTTTAAAAACTCTAAGCTTGATAATTGGAAGGAAGAATTTTGAGCTTTCCCTACTTGCCACTGAACTGGGAAAGTAGTAGAAATTAATCATCTCTAGAGCAACTTAGATCAGATAGGGTTTTTTTTTTCCAAAATTCTGGCTCCATCCTTGGAAAAGCATTAGCAGGTTTTGCACAACCCTACTCTAAACTATATGTATGTTATCAAAAAAATATGCAAAGAGAATATGGAGTGCTAACTGTTATTGTTCATTTACTTTAAAACTATACTGCAATAGATCCAATACATTCTTTTGCTGCTTGAAACCCCTTCCTTCCTTCCTTCCTTCCTTCCTTCCTTCCTTCCTTCCTTCCTTCCTTCCTTCCTTCCTTCCTTCTACTAATAGTTATTCTGCAAGTGTGACAAAGAAAGATCAAATTTTACCAAATACGACATTTATGTGATGTTTATCACCAAAATACCTTACTTTTTGATTGAGTGAGGGATTTGTAGGAATAGTTTGTAATTGAGATCCACATTAAACTATGGATAAAACTGTTATTCCAGTATAAAGGAACTCATGCCCTGACTAGAATTAGCTTGTCTTCCAACTTCTGATCCTATTCTAGCCAAATAAGTTAGTTAAGGAAACAACAAAGTAATTTTAAAAACAGATTTTGACCATTATAATAAATTAATAATTATGTCTTAGATGATTCTTGGATCTCCAATATAACTTACCCACACCACTGGTCTCCACATCTGACTCCCAAATGACTTGAACATCCCCAGTTCGGTGTACTTTCACCAGTCGAACGCGATACTGCTTGCCTGGCTGCAAATCTGAAATGATGTGTGACCCCTGGGCAGAACTGCCCTTCCCTACATCAAGCCATGGTCCTTTGTCTATTTGAAATAAAGGAAGAGATAGAAAAGTTGTGTTTGAGTTCCCCAGTCTGCTGAACCAGCATGCATTGCCTTTGATTTTAATCTAGTAGGAATCCAGCCAGTTGTAATTTATTGCTGTCATAGATTAATACCCTATTCTTCATTACTCTTCAGCTGCTAGCTGATGGAAAGTAGACTTTACTATGGTGATTGAAAATCACTTATTTCCTCAAAAGGAAACTAGGCATTTACAAAAAGAGGCCTTCAAAAGGAAGAAACTTCTCCCCTTCCAGCTGGCAACTACTTGCAAAACACTGATTTCCCAACATAGACTGTAAAATTAGCAATTTCAATAAATCTGCTGGGAAAGCAGGGGGAATTCCTCATCCCTCCCAAAGGTATTTCTACAGATGACTGGAAAGAGGGAAGAAAAGAACAATAAGAAGAGATCCACCTAATCCGGCATTCAATGCTGAAATTGAATGGAAGGTTTGGAAAGCTCACACATTTAAAGACCTGAATAGGATGAAAAATCTGTTTGTGTGCATGTGGTGTGTGTGTGTGTGTGTGTGTGTGTGTGTGCTTGTGCAACAGTGTAGGCAAGGTGAAATGGGTCAAGATGGGTGCCCAGATGTAGGAAAAGAGTGGTAGAATGTATATGGTATGAGATATTAGGGAAAGAGGATTTTGTAGGGAGCATGCCTATATGAACAAGTATACCTCCTAAGCCAACAGTGAGTGATCTACAGAACTTTTCACCGAAAAGATGCTGACCTATGACCATGAAGACCATAAAAGAAAGAGGACATCCCCCTCTCTCTTCTTTTTTTACATTTACATTTACATTTGATTTGATTTGTCAATCACTTACAAGATAGAGGTATAAGAATAAATATAGTTTTGAATACATGAGAAGATACTTATAAGAAAAATAAAAAATCAATAGGACAGGGACAGTAGGCACGATTGGTGTGCTTATGCACGCCCCCTAGAGGCCTCTTAGGAAGGGGGTGAGGTCAATAGTAGACAGTCTAAGGTTAAAGTTTTTGGGGTTTGGGGAAGAAACCACAGAGTCAGGTAGAGTATTCCAAACATTGACCACTCTGTTGCTGAAGTCGTATTTTCTGCAGTCAAGTTTGGTGCGGTTAACCTTGAGTTTGTATCTATTGTGTGCTCTTGTATTGTTATGATTAAAGCTAAAGTATTCATTTGCAGGTAGGACATTGCAATGTATGATTTTATATACTATATTTAGATCGGACCGGAGGCAGCATAGTTCTAGGTTTTCTAGGTCTAGAGTTTCAAGTCTGGTGGCATAAGGTATTCTGCAATGAGTAGCGGAGCGGAGAACTCTTCTTGTGAAATATTCCTGGACTTTTTCAATTGTGTTAATATCAGATACATGATATTCTTACCTGTTTTGCTCATCAGATGGACTGCAAACTCCACATCTCTCTGGTTCTGACGTGGGATCCAGATGATGGTGGTGAAGTTTTCTCCTGTCTCACCCACACTGATGTTTATAAAAGACAAGCTCACTGGGCATAGAGGCAGGGAGAAAATGAGAGAAAAAAGTATTAAAATCACAATCTCCGGAGAATCTACATAAATCCCACCCCTGTAGGATTAACTAAATTTCCACTGTAGGAATTGGGACATACTCATCCAATTTCTGTGGCAACAATATAAAACTGGACCATGGAGTCCATGGCTTAGCAGGTTCTGTGGTAGTTCCTAATTCATGCCTGCCTTTGCTTAGTTTCCCAGCCCAGACAAAATCATGCACCTTGGGAGAAATCCCTGAAAAGGAGCTTTTAAAAAGTAAAGGGAGCAAAAAAGTAAAGAAGCTGAGATCAAAGAAAGGACTCCCACCCTGAAGGAGCTGCTGTAATGTAGCTGCAACTGCACAAAAAAATGGTCTTTGTGAATATAAATGTTATTAGCTAAAAATCAGGGTTTTTACATTGTGTGTATCTAATGGTTACTCTCTCCATAAATTCTGATTATGTTGCCAACACAACCTGATACACGGCTGCTGTAGTTTCTTGTTTTCAAATTGCTTTACACATGCTGGACCATCCACTATGACATCTGACACTTCAGTATCGCTGAGTAGATACATACATACATATGTACATATCATGTTATTTCCTTTTGGGTGAGCAGATTTAGGTAGAGCTCAGTAAAGGAATAAGAAATAATTAGATAAAGAAATTAGAAGGCAAGATAAGGGGAAAAATATTAGTAAACACACCTAGAATACCCAAACCATTCAACACATTTCTCCATATTTTTATATCAAGGTAAACCAATCATTCCTTCTACATCGTCTATACAGTCCTTTATACATTGCCTGTTCTGTAATGTCCCTCTCTTTCAAAATCTCAATAACTTCATACAACCATGATTTTTTTGGTCTTCTTCACCACTCCACTCTTCCTAGATGTTGTACAATTCAACTCTCATCCCCTCTACATGACCAAACCACTTGAAAGTCTGTACTGTCATTTTATTTTGAATTCAATCCACATTCATTCAGCACTCATTCATTCTTGGCCTATCTCTTTTTATTTGACCACGCACTAAGTAACTAATTCTACTGTATTCAATTTCACTTTCATGCTTCTTTTGAATATCCCCAACTCTCGCCTCTATATAACAAAGTAGGCAGAACACACAAAGCTTTTCACAGCTGAAAGTAGGGCAAAATGAAAGGAATTGTGACAGAGAAATACACAGGCTAACAGTGTAAACAATTCAAGTAGACCCTAGTAGAGATATATCATAAAACCAATTATGGTCTACAGGGATTCCTTGACTTACGACCACAATTGGGATCAGAATCTCCATCATCAAAGCAGTCATAAAGTGAATCATTACAATGACTGGCCTCAATTTTATGACCCGTCTTAACATGGTTGTTAAATGAATCACCATGATTGTTAAATGAATCCTGCAGTCATTAAGCATATCCAACTTCCCCAATGGGCCATGGGTCACAATTACAAAATGGCAGGATGCTGCAACTGGTTGTAAATGTGAGTTGGCTGCCAAGTGCCCAAATTGCAATCCTGTGACTGCCGAAATAGTGTGATGGTTGAAAGTGTGAATATAGGACATAAAGCCATGGATGCTCAGGAGACTTCGGGTCAATCATAGTCTCTCATTGCAATCTACTTCACAGAGTTATTATAGGTGAAAATTGAAAGAGGGAGCACTATCTTTTCAACACAAGCTGCTGAACAAAAGGCAAGGAGCAAACCAAACAGTAGATAATAATAATAAAAAATATGAAGCATACTTAAGCTCAGCACACTAACTACAGCTTCTAGGAGAATGTTGTAGGAAATATACCTTCTCTTTCTCTGAGATTAGAAGGAAATATTTTTAAGGCTTCACATACCTGACTGATGCATGTTATGTTCCTCAAGTAAGGATATCTCTCCTTGACCCTCTTTGGTTTCTGCCCACAAGGAGAATTTGTAGGGAATGTGGGGATCAAGGTCGCTGAGATTGAGGCTTAACTGGGTGGCTGGGATGTGGATGTCGCCAATGTCCATCTCTGTCTGATTGGCTAGGCACAGGATGGCAGAAGAATAACAGGTCAATTATCAGAAAAGTATGCCTTTGTCATCCAACCTGCTGACCATATCTGATGGATTTTATTTTGCAGAACCTGTCAACTTGGAGAAGGCGGGTATCATGCCAGAAAATGCAAATCCTGTTGCTGAGTTGGCAGTGTTCAACAGGCATAAAACAGATAAGAAGGAACTATGCATTAAGGGAAGGAAGATGGGAGAGATATTAAAAATGGAATCTGATTTCTAATATATTGTGGCAAAAATCACTGAATGCTAGCTAGCGATTCTTGCCACAATATGCTAGAAATTAGATTCCATTTTTAATATGTCTCCTCAGTCTTTTTAAGTCCCTTCAGAAACATGATTATCTACTTCCAAGGAATGGAAGAAAGACACAATCATTTTGCTTTCAAAAAGCTACGGCCCATTCTGGTGCCACATATTTTACTAAGACATTAGTACGTGGAAACCAGCATGGTAAAGATCCTGTGAAATCAGTCTCCACCTTGAAAAAATATCGAAACAAGTGGTAAATTCAGCTTATAGCAAACAAGACTAGGGGGAAAATGTTAGGATTCTTGAAGTAACTGAAAGACTGAAGGTAGGACTATTCTGCATTGCAGCAGATGGTAGGATTACAACATCAGGTGGAAACAACAGGAAAGCAAATTTCAGCAAAACATCAGGGAAGTATTTGATCTGAGAAGCAATTCTTCTTTGCTGGGGATTTTTAAGTACAGGCTAGATAGTCATCTCACAGAGATTCTCTAACGGCATCCTGATCCTTGATCATCTTCAAAGATCCTTTGACTCTACAGCTCTGAGTAACAGCACTGATACAGCAGTAATAATCACTCCAAGAAAGTTGCATCAAAAGCAACATAACTAAATATAAAATGTGAGTGAGGATTTTCCTCTCCAGATTCCCAGGATGCTGTGCTACAGACCCCCGAAAAACCCAGAGCAGCTACAGACTCACCTTGTTGGTATCCCAATACGTATCTCAGTAATCTCCCATTAGGGTATTTTGGAGGCATCCACTCTAGCAATACTGCTGTGTCCGAGAGAGAGTTCAACTGAAAGGATTCAGGGATGCTAGGTACTATGTAAGGAGGCAAAGAGAAATGGAGAGTGAAGGGCACAAGGAATGTAAATGGGAAGGAGGGGTTTATAAATGGTGAGAAGTGGGAAGAAATCTGTAGTAGACACGGCATGCTCCAGCTTTTTGGATTCTCCAAATACTTGGAGCAAATTCCCATTATCAAGAACAGGCCCATCGAAACAAAAGATCTATCTGCCATTAACAAGCACTCACCACATAATTCTTAATTTATCTACTCTATCTGTCACTTTAGTATTACATTTGCAACCAAAGCCGCAATAGTGGTCCTGATAGAATTAAATCACTGTTGTTATGAAGAGGAAATTAAATTATCCTACAGTAGAATGGATGGGAAACTTCAAGTCCCAAAGACAGGTATGTCTTGAGTCCTCTTTGACCACAATGCTGTATTGCGATTTTTCTGCCACTATGAGGGTAGGAAATAGAGAGTTTGATGTCTTTTCTACATGACATAAGACTACACACTGCAACAACCTATCATAAGCACACAAATTGGGAGATGTGCTGAGGATTACCAGACCACAAAAAGTGAGAGGCCCTGAGTTTCAGAAATGGAATTCTATGACAGCTTAAACCAATGAAACATCTTATCCTCGAGACCAAGATAGTACCTTTTCTGTAACCTTTTAAGATTAAAAAATAAACAAACTTTTTTCCCATAGAGCAGTGTTTCTCAACCTTGGCAGCTTTAAGTGCGTGAAATTCTGGGAGTTAAAGTCCACAAACCTTCAATTTGCCAAGGTTGAGAAACACTGACACAGAACTTTTGAGGAAGAGGTTGTCAACCCAAGAGTCTTGTCTTCTCTCTAGCTTTTCTTTTTACTGGTTTGCATTTTTATTGTTATGTTTTTAGAATTTGTGAATTTAGTATGAATTTTAGATATAAGTCACGAAGAATCTATGATTAAGGCAGCATGTAAATGATGCTAATGAGCCCTTCACTAAGTTTCAATAACATAAAGAAAAACCTAATTTCCTCCAATCCATAAAAATCCAGCTCTACCCACATACTCCGATATACAGTAATAATACTTTGCCTACTTTCTACTATTACTCTTCCTATTGCACTACTAAGCCTCTTTATATTCTTTTACAACCCCTAAAAGATTGTCCATACCTACCATATCATTATTTTTGTATAACTAGTAGTAGCAATAACAGCAATAGTTTCCCCCTCAATATCTGCTTCATGCAAACTTTCACTTTTAAGACAATAGTTTCTACAAACTCATTAATTGAGTGGGCAGGGGACACTGTAGTTAATAGAGGATCATTTTAATTTATTTGATTTAGGATCACCGTCCTCCAATCCAGATTTATGCCTTATACACTATTTCCCTGGTTGCATTACCATATTTTCTTGTAAAGTTAAAATATCATAAATGGGGTTGCCAGATAGAAAACAGTTAGACAGCCTGGGATTGGTTTTGTTTCAGCACATTCCATGCCTTTCAAACCTGGACCTGGTTTGTGAGCAAAGTATTTCTGTGCTCACAACTCACATTTCAACTCTTTCATACATTCTGTCCGATATTCTGCACATAATGCGAGGTCTAAATAAAGTAATATGGATAGAGAGAGCTTCTAGGAGTAGGAGCAGAAGTTGGAAAGAAGTTCAGCAGGTGCACAGAGGGAAGCAAAGATTGAAAGTTCTGAGAGCGAAAGGCCGCCGGTTCTTACCTCCCTCAGGTGTAACAAACTCCATGGCCTCGCTGCGGGGCCCCTCCCCCCGCCCATTCAACACTGCCAGCTGAACCTGGTACCGGCTCCAGGGCCTGAGGCCCCCCAGTATGACTTCAGACACATTCCCCAAAATCAGCAGTTCCCCGTGGGGATGGAAGTGAAGATGGGCCTGTCGACGGCTACGTTCTGCCAGGGTTCCCAGCCTGGAGTAATACACCTGGTGAAGGCGGAATTTCAGAGAAAGAAAGAGAAAGAGGGAGAAATTATTTGCTCAGACTTCAAGATACCCACATCCTCCAGCTCACTCAATATTGGCAAGTTTTTTTGAAAAATGCCTGTCATCGTAGGTGGAATCGCTCACTCCTCCCCTCCAAAATGTTTTGGAAGAGTGCCTCTGAGCATGTCAAGAATTATGTCTCCTTCTTAATTTGTATGAATAGAAGGCATACAAGGCCAAAATGCTTTTCAGCATGTATCAAATATTCCCTTCCCTGAAGGGCACCTTTAACAAGGAATCTCTCACAAAAAGCGGGGAAATGATACAAACAAAACATACAATTTCTGGGTTTACATTCAGTTGTAATTCTAGCCTGGTCAGTAAACTTCTGGCCGAATGGCAGTTCTATTCAGAGTCTTGCTGAAGTCCCACAGGCCAGTGTTTACCCTGAGTTTAAAAAACAAAAAAATTAAAAAGCAATTCTGCAGCAAATCAATCTCAGTTCTGTACCATAAACATCTGCATCTTGTAACCTGTGTGGATATATTATACCCGAGGACTTTCCACAGTTCCTCTTATGTGGTGAAATTTATTCCGCATCAGTTGACTCTTTTTACATTGTTTACTCTGGTTTTACTACTTGGAGATGCAATATTACAATAGCTTGGGAATTTATATGAAGGATAAAGTTTACAGTATGAAGGCAGTTAACAGGATTTATACAAGGGATAATGTTTACAGTAATTGTGACAGAACAGATTTCTGTCTACCCACCCACTCTGGATCGGGAGTTTTCCAAATATTTTGAATTTTAACCCATAATACTCCAGGTAGTCTGCCCTTTGAGGATACTAGGAGTAGTACTATCACACTTGGGCTGCAGAAATCTAGCCAGCCACTAGATATGTCTAATTCTAACATATCTTGAGGGCACCAAGTATTTTAAAAAGTGCTTCAAATGTGGTCCTCCAGGATACAATGCGAAGTTCTTATGCCATACCTTAAATCCCTTGAGATGTCCCAAAATTTTCTCTTTGTCAGGAAGGATCCAAGAAAGCTTGATGGTGGTGCTGTTTATCATCTCAATCAGCAGATCTTCAGGGACAGCCTCAGGCACTGGGGAAAAGAGAAATCCTTTACACTTACAATTTCAGCAAGAAAGGAAGGGAAGATGAAAGTTCACTTCTACTACAAGACATGGCATTAGGAATTCTGCAAGTGCCAAGATTCCAAATCCCCCAAGAAAGCTCTATTGGGGAATTCCTCTATTAAGATAGTCCCAAATGTCACAAAGTAGTACAATAACAAGCTTTTTAGGTATACAATATACTTTATCAAGTTGGAAGCAAAGTTAGCAAAGAGAAAAGAAAAATCAGAAATGGTGTTCCCCATCCTTCCAAGCAATACAGTAAAACTCCTCCCTGCCAGCATGAGAGGGAAATAAGTTGGAGTATCACAGGAGACACAAATAAATTAAAAGGAAGTGATAGAAGAAATCTCTAACGTACTGTGCAATCTTAGAAATGATTACTAAGGAACCTCCCAGTGAGGTTAGCTAAGTAGGTTCAGTGCTGGAATGCTAATTGGGTCAAGGTCTTCCAGTACTACACAATTTCAGTTTGAACTTTGGGGAAAGTTTTAGTTGAAACTGCTGGCTGAACAAGCACGCAATGGCCCACACTTAATTTAGAAAAAAAATAAAATCTCAAGGACCTGTCACCAGTATTTTTTTATTTACATATGACCAAGATGACTATGATGGTAATAGCAATAACTGAATTCTGTCATTAAAGGCTTCTGTATGTTTAAAACATCCAATTTTACAGGACTGTTGATGTAAACTGTTGCTTATCTTTTGGCACTTTCTGCTGGGTATGGATGAGAAGTAAATCCTGCTCCATTTGTTTTACTGAGTAGTAAAACCACTCCCCATCCAACAGAGCTATCTGTCCTTGAAGGCAGCCAGACATTATAGGAGAAAAGCCACAATAGCCACAATCTCAACCTGGGCAGCTTTAAGATGCCTGGATTTCAAATCCCAGAATTCTGGAAGTTAAAGTCCATGCATCTTAAAACCGTCCCAGTTAGCAAAAATTTTCTCGCAGCAATTTTCAAATTAAGAAGCCTGCAAGGATGCTATAGATGCTTCCTCACTGGAGGAAGCAAAAGTAACACATTTAAATCCTATTTAGAAAATAACTGTTACATAAACATGGGAGGTGGGGGAATCACCTTACATCTAAAAGACGATAAAGAAGATAATTACAACTTTTTTCTTTTTCAAAAACAAACATTTTCAGAAATAAGGATGTAAAAACTAGCTCAGAAATGTGAGAGAAATGGAAATCTTAGGTGCAGGGTGGAGAGCAATGATAGCATAGCAATATTCTACTGAATTGTTTGAAAAAGATCGGTGCTCAGCATCTACTTTGGTTTCCTGCCGCTATTGGTACTGAAATAATCTACATTAGCTCCACCCTCCTCAGATAACAGATAACCAGAATTGGAAGGGACCTTGTATGTCATCTAGTCCAACCCCATGCCCAAGCAGGAGACCCTACACTATTTCTGATATTTGATACCTCCTCCATTTGATACCTCCAGATGTGCTGAGATTAAAACTCCCTCAAATTGTAACATAGCTGAGTTTTGTTGAATCTATGGGCATAATGCGAATGGATCCCACATTACTCACCATCCTCCCCTGAGTAACCTTTTTTAGATTCAGGTTCAGGCCCTTTGCCAAAATCATTCACTGCTTGCACTTTGATCTCATAAGGTGAGAAGACAGGGGTATCTGTCACCAGTACAGGAGGCTCTTCAATTTCCACCTCATCCCATTGGCCTTCATTCTCAAGCCGCCACTGCACATGATACTTTATCATTGGGGCATTCCACTCCTTGTGAGGCAAGGGCTGAAAAATAAGCAGGAGGAAGAGAAAGACTTACAACCAACAGCAACCTTGGGTGAGAGACAAGCTTCACTGAATGGGAACACTTTGGCAGAGCTCTTCCCAATAATCTTTTCCAGCTGTTTTGAAGTCTGCCCACGAGATCACTTTCACTCCTGCATAGCAATAGCAAATCAAAGCTGTACGTTGGCTTCAAACAGAGGAAGGTACTGTCATTTGGTGACCTGCTAATTAATTTGGATTTTTACTCTTAGCAGCTCCAGCCAGCACAACAGAAGAATGGTGAGAAAACACCATACAAAGAGAAAACAGAAGCTTTTCATCATCTCTTACAATTCTAGAACTCTAGGTCCCCAGAAGAAGACCAAAGGTGAAAGATTTATGACAGACGAAATAACAGGTGTTTTGCACCACAGAGTGCATGGATCCTGCTGTCTTAAAAAGCTGCACTGGCTCTCAACTCTGCTTTTATTACCCTTTAAAAGATATTAGAAACTATCAATGCCTATTAGTCACAATATTTTCAGGATCAGAGGGAATAGGCCTCTTGACACTAATTGCTCAGGAACACAAAGAAAAGGTTTCTATCCTGATCTTGTTAATCCTAGTATAAGATGTGAATGATTAGCAGGTGATTATTTGTTTGGGCAGCTTTTTTTTAAAGTAAAGTCATGGAAGGGATAAATTAATTGTGTTTACACATAATGTCGAGGGTTTTAAATTATAATGATCTTGCATATACCTAAGAAAGCTATAATATACAGACTCACACCTCTTGCATAGCTTAAGTGAACCTCATTATAGCCTAGGATGAAAGGTGTGCCCACCCATCCTCCTGACAGTAGCTTTCAATTAAAAAGAAAAATAGGCCATGACTTCGCGGAAAGCAAGGTAAGGTATGGAGTTCTCTTGACCGATGTACTCATGCAATTGCATTCAGAATTTGCAATCTTTGCGGGTCAACTGGCGCATACCAATAGATGCTGCAGTTTTGCACAACTGTGGTTAGAAGACTGAGAAATATAAACCCACTCCATCTTGGAACTGGATTCAAGGAGACAGCCTGCCATCATAGGCAGAATAGAGGAAATAAGTTCAACAGATCTTTGAAACATTTAACTGTGCAAGAAGATAGGATAACCTGTTACAGGAACATATTCAGCTGAAACAGATGACAAAGTTAGACCTTTTGACTTTTAAGCAAAAAAGAAACCCTTGAAAAATCACTGAAATGTCACATTTTTTCCCTAGCAAACTTAGAAATAAAAGTCTATCATAAGGGCACAGGTTTTTCTAAGAATTAGCACGGTGACCTTGTAAATTGAATGTCTGCACAGGAGAATTGATGCTGTCAAATGGAGGCCTTGGAGATTGGTGAAATAGATCCTTCTGTCTCCTTGAAAAAACAAGTTTTCTCAAATAAACAGAATATCCCAGTAAGAGTATCAACCTTCAGTTGCCTCTGTCACTGTGGGTTTATTAAAATGCATAGTGATACCAGTAGTAGCTGGAGGAGGCAAGAATAAATCTTAGTAATGTGAAAGATTAGAGCAAACACCTATAAAATGATTTAATCCAGTCATGAACCATCTGCCAATTTCTGATCATGAACAGGACTTCAGACACTGCTTGTTAGTAGATGCCAACACATGTGGGCTGAGCAGAAGAGAAGATGCAAGGCTTCAGATTAGGGCATCCATTTGTGGAATGATTATATCCGACTTAACATGGCTGGCTGGTTTTCTGTATTACCAGTGCAATGTCTCCCTGAATGCATCCATTTCAGAGATTAGAAGTTAAGCAAAAGCAAATCTGCTAAGGAACCACAGATGTATCTGAATAAATGGAAGATGTTTTGAAAAGTAATTTTGGGAATCTAGTAATTTGAACATGGAAGTTTAGGGACATTTGGCATTTGAATGAAATGAAATTAAAATATCATTTATATTGTCATTTATATTATATAGGTTTTCCATTAGAAAGATATGGGTTGAATGAAGGATTTATACCCATTACCTAAAGTGTAATGTAGGCAGTACCTGGAGTATAGGTAGGGCATTGATTGAAAGCTAAAAATGATAACTGTTTCACAAAAGGAAAGTTTTTATCTTCTAGAGAGAATGTGGAATGTAAGTCTGACTTCTGGGCCAGAGATTATAATGAAAGGCTACCAGATTGTGATGAGCATGCATCAAAGTTGAAGGGATTAGAAGTTTGAGGCAAATGTTGGGTTAACTCAATCTCAAAATTCAGGAGTAGATCCATGGAATGTAGAAGTAGAGTAATAAAAGGAGTAATTCTTTTTTAATATATGAATCAGCTGTGAGTCATGCAATCAAAGAAATGACGTTTAGACTTTTTTCCTTTCATTTCCTTTAGGCAAAAGAAAAACTGAAGAATATTATACTTTTAATAGCAAAGTTGGAAATAAAAGTCCATCGTAATATTACCAGAATATTACACAAAGAAATGTGGGTGTAGACAAATCTGTAGCCTTTGGGTATTGTTCCTGATTGAAAATACCTTCTCCAAGCAAGATTTTTATTCACAGTGCCTTCATTAACAAGCCATTGTTGAGATGAGGGTTTACAGGAATTTTAGTAACTGAATTTATACAGAACTAATTTATTACCTGACCTAAAATAGCTTACGAAGGGGATTTACCCCATTTCTTCTTAATTGTTTTCCTCACATATTGAGAAGACAAGCAGATAATCAAAATTCAGCCAGTTACCAAATCTTACAGCTGAGTTTACCAAATCTCAATTTAAATCAAGCTGTGACCTAATCATCACAAAAAATACATGGGTATTTCAATTATGCAGGAAGCAGAGGCTTGGTTAGCAGGTGCTATTTATTTCATATTTCCTCTGGCTTGGGATAGGAAAGTCAGCTTCCAATATTCATAGTAAAAGAGGTAGGTATCACTCACAGTGGGCTAGATAACTGAGCCCATCCCATCCAAATTCCCAGGAAAGAGAATAGTATTTTATAAAGACCCTCTTTGTAGCTCAAATTAAGAGATCTGAACATCCCAAAGTAGTGTCCATCTTAGTAATAAGTTCTCAGATGGGAATAAATAAAAAAAGCCATGAGTCTGAAGAATCCAGTTGCGGCAAGAGGTTCCTGTCCCTCAGCAACAGATTAGTCTGTTGTGTTTATTCTTTGATTTTCCATCTTGTTATGACCTCTTCTTATGCCTACTGCAGACAGTCCACTCTTGATTTTTGTTGTAACATTCAAATCATGGCACCAGAAAGCAGTCAAATTGGAAGTCCTAAAAGGGCTATGGAATAGAATATGCTGCTTTTTCTGCCCCTGGGCTCATGGCTACCACAACAGATAGCAGCAACAGAGCAACAGATGAAAAAATGGAACATGGGGCAGAAGGGAATGAGCCTGCCAAATATTTCCATGCTTGTTTTTAAACCGTACTTTCATTGTCTGTACATTAAATCCATCAACTAGGGATGTATATCTGGATTCTGGTGAGAACACGAAAAAAGGCTTTCTTGGTGGTGAGCCCTTCTTTATGGAACATCACTCCCCAAGAGGTACAGTTGACCCTCATCTTGTTGTTTTTCCAAAAGGCCCCAGAACAAAGTTTTGTCACTGGGCCTGGGGACCATGAATGGAGATGGAGCCAGTCAAGAGGCTGATTTGATTGTGTTATAGGTGTCATGGGGAGTAGAATGTGGTTTTTTTTCCATGGGTTTTTATTATATGGTGGATTCTTTTAAATATTGTAAGCCACCCGGAGTCCCCTATGTGTAAGATGGGCCGCTACATAAATTTGTTTAATAAATGAATAAACTTCCTTTTTGAATGTCAGCCTGAGTAGTTATGTCATGACCAATTGCTTGCCATGGGTCATTCAAACAAGAAATGCATTACTTTTCCATCTCTTGATACAACATGAGGTAAGCAGCAATGACCAAATCTGGAAGGAAGACGCTGCTTAAGAAAAGGTTGCGGAAACCATGCATTGGAAGCACCACATGTCTCCAAAACATCAGCAGGCAGAGGCACAAAGACAGAAGAGATGGGGGCAAGCAAAAAAAAAAGCAAACATCTTATAATAAGGTATGTTGCAAATTTTCTTCAGTAGCCATCTTTTTGTGCTTTCAGCTAATGCCTAAAGCAAAGTTAAAGTTTGCCTGTTAACAGTTCTCAAATATCAATATCACTTAAAACCAATGGTGCAAACCATTCGAGCCCCAGTAGATTTGGTTGATTTTGGTCGACTATGGTTAGTGGGAGTACTCTGTATTTTTTGAATGTTACCTTGAATTGCCCGGTGCCCACTACAGGGATTTTGTTCCCCTGGTAGTCTTTCAGCATCAATGTTTGTATTTCAAGTCCTTCCCGGTTGATGTTTGGTATCAGTCTTTTTATAGTGTCCGATGTATATAATGTATATTTTATAATGTACGATACCATTGATAAATATGAGCCTGAATCCACTTCCATCCGGCAATGTTGGCCTTCTATGGTGACCTGGACATATACTTTCCTGGAGTTTGTCGTGTTTGAGTGTCCGATGGTCACTGTCTGGTGTGTTTCATCTCTTCTGTTGCTTGCCTCTTTCCCTCGCCTGTTTCGGTTGTCTTGGTTCCAACAGCCCCATTTGTTTCTCCCTCTCTTGGGGTGTTTGTGTTCCAAATTTGTCTAGGGCCATAGTGTTCCCTTGCTTGGCATGCCCTAGCAATATATCCCCACCGTTCACAATGTTTGCAGATTGCATCTAGGAAATGGCATTCAGAATGAGGATGGTTCCCCTCGCAGCCGGCACAACGAAATTCCTTCCTTTTTCCATTCCGGTCCCTTCTGCTAACCCCTTTGTCTTCCTCTTCGTCTTCTGATGTGGACTCGATGTCCTCGTGGTAGGTTGTGGTGGTGTTTTTTGGGATTTCCGGTGGCACTTTATTGATTTTTCGCATGGCAGCCGCCGATTTCTGCACTGCTTCTGCTGCAGTAGCCTCTTCTATTGCTTCTTTGAGTGTTATTTTGGGTTTTGTTAATAATCGCCTTTGTAGTGTAAGATCTCTCAGTCCCAGGACCACTCGATCTCTCATGGCCTCATCCATGTTTAGGAATTTGCACGCTCCGGCAATGTCCCTCAGAGTTGCAATGAAATCGCTGATGCTCTCACCTTCTTTTTGGTCATGCCGATAAAATTCGTGGCATTTGATGAGTCAGGAAATGGTTGGTGTGCCCTCAGTATTTGCTCCATGTCCAGCCAGGCCATCGTTTTCACATCAGTGGGTGCCGCTAACGCTTTGGCCATTTTGAATACGGCGGACCTGAAATGTATGAGGAAGACGTCTCTCTTCCTGTGTTCGGAGATGTTATTGAGGTTGCTCCTTTCGAGGAACATGAGAAATCGGTCAATGTACGATTCCCAGTCTTCAGTTGCTGGATCAAGCAGTGCGGGTGGCGTGTTGTTTCCGGCCATTTCATCTCGATGAGTTGCTGGTGTTCATCGGTCGCCACGTGCTCACTGGTTCCCTTTGTCTCAAGATCCCACCTTCATTGCCAGTATTAGATCGTGGGAATAAGACTCAGGACACCAGCATGGTAACCAGTCATCTTTACTTTTCTCTAGAACTGAGTGCCGAAGAAACCGCAGCAGCCCTTTTACAGTCAGGCTGCTTGCGGCTGTAGCCAGTGACGGCTTTTCAAATTTCCCGCCGCCACGGACCGACCAATTGTAGGTAAGTATGTTAATACATGACAATTTCCATAATCAACTTCCCCTTTTTCATGAAGAGAAAGACATTTCTAATTCAGGAGACAAAAAGCAACTGGCATCTTTGAAATGTGTGGGATTTTACATGGCATCTTCCTCTAGGCGTTACAAATGAACCATGTGGAGCAACCAGTGCCAGGCCAGCTGTAGCAGGAATAGCAGCTGAATTTGGTAGAAACCTCCCTGAAATGAAGCATCTGGCATCAGTTCCCTCTGGGAATTCAGCCAAAACAACCTATCACTATGACAAGCGTGACAATTCAGGGACAATTCTGGAAGAGAAGCACATTGGTGTGCTGCCACCTATTTTTGCTGAAACGCAAACAACACAGCAAGCCCAAACAGAGTTAAGTGACTAAAATGGACAGTTGGGGTGTGGGAGCATACACTGCTTCAACACAAACATTACTTGCAGACCTTGCAATACACACATTTTCTGTCACTCCCACACACGTAGCAAATTGACCACTGGCACACATGACAAGCTAAAGAAAGGAAGATTCACCATGAAGTAGCCCATATGATTTTGAACGGAACAGGAAGCCAGCAAAGTAATAGCAATTTAACATATTTACACAAAAGCAACTCTTTATTGCTGTAAACTTCCTTAAGTGCTTTCAGATGCCTAAAGGCAAAGTACATGTTTAATAATAAATAAATAAACCACAAAAGGGAATGTGGGTGTAATAAACATATAGCATCAAGAGCTTGATGATACAGAATGATCTTTGGTTCCCATTTAAATTATTAAATGAATTAGGTAGAAACAAATGACACTTTCTCAAGAGGAAATGCCACGATCAAGAAGATGTCATTAAAAATCCCTTGCGTACTCATCCACTTGATCTCTGGGGGTGGGATATAAACAAAGACAGCTGGAGTTTCTCATAAAATGTGGCCATGTTTAGATAACTGTGTGAACTGAAAAGATTCAAGAATGGAGATAAACTTCCATTCTAAAGACCCATCAGGGCACAATTGTTTTCATAGCATTGCAAAATTTGGGTAAAATTTGAATTAGATGTGTGCAGCTGGATTTGGAAAATGCTAATTGCTTTGAAGGCAGCAGTGATACCCCTCCTCCTGAAGAGACCATCCTTCAGTCCCACCATATGGGACAGTTTCAGGCCAATCTGCTCCAAGGATAAAGAGGCTTGCAAAATCCAAATGTAGATCTCTAATCATGTATGACGTATAACTGCAATTGGGACCAATTCCTAAGTGAGTCACAGCCAATTTTAAAACCTTTTTTTTTTGGCCACAGTTGTTGAGTGAATAACTGCAGTTCTTAAGTGAATCATGTGGTTGTTAAAAGAATCCAGTTTGTCCCATTGATTCTGTTCTTGGAAGCTAAACTGGGAAGGTTGCAAACGGCAGTCACATAATCCCGAGATACTGCAACCATCATAAATATATGTTGGTTGCCAAACAGCCAAATTATGATTACCTGGTCGTGAGGATGCTATGATCATCGTAAGTGCAAGGACCAGTCATAAGTCACTTTTTTCAGTGCCATTGTAATTGTGATTAGTCATTAAATGAAAGGTTTTAATTTGTGAACTACCCATATGTTACTTCCTTTGGGGGTCTGTTTAAGTCTCCTATGTGCCTGACAATGTTAAACCCATGGATTGTGTTCTGGACTGAACTTTATTTGTACAGACATGCTCAAGGACCTTATACATTAGAAGAAATTTTTCCATGAAAAATAAATCCATCAACCTTGAAAAATTACCCCATCAGAATTTCTTTTCAGTAAAAATTCAACAACTCTAACAATCACTTCTTGCACTACAACATAGTCCTACAAATGATGCTAGTGGCATTGAATCTGTGGGTGATGAGCACAAGAGATTGAGACCAATATCACTGAGATGAAAGAATCAATATTTTACCGTCCAGGTGATGATCATATTAGTGGTTTCATTTCCTTCTCCTCTGACATCAGTTGGGTTTCGCTCAGGTGCTGGAAAACGAAGAGACTAGAATTATACTGGGATGTCTGTATGTTTTGAATCAACCAAGACCAAATATCCACTGGGTCTTCCAGACTGAAAATGCCTGTCCCAGAGGCATTAGGAGCCAATGTTTGTGGGGCAATACTATTTGGTGCATGGCATGGTTGTGTTAACTTTTACAAGGACCATTGCCCATAACAAGGATCCATCCCTATAGCCTTCTTCTAGCATCTTGAACTTTCTTACCTGCGGGATCTGTGGCATAACTGGCAGACCGGCTGCTTAATTCACTTTTCCCCTGGTCATTGCTGGCCTGCACATAGAAGTTATAACTTCTGAATGGAGCGAGGTGAAGAATAGCCCATGGCTGGTTTCCTGGGACGGTGGCTAACCATTCCATTTGTTCTGGCCCAAATTTGGTTTCTTCACAAAACACGTTATATTCTGTGAGGGAGAAGTTCAAATGACTAAAAAAAAACCCGCTTATTAAAATTGCTATCATCTTTCAACTAGGCCCCTGCGGCTTTCCTAGGTTCATGCTACAAGCTGAACTAAAATGCACCTGTACATAGATGAAGCTAATTTTTGGTTTGGCGTGATGTGCAAATCCAGGCATTTTGATTAATTCAGTACCTTGACTGACTGAATAGTTTCTGCATTTCTACACATATACAGAAACGGAGAAATGTAAAGATGGCGTTTTCACCAATGTGTGCTTTATATCTAGCTTCAAAATTCAGGGATATCTCCAAGGAAGCACTGAGTAGTCATTTTACACATCACAGACAACTGCATCCTTTCAATCCATCTTTTTCATTGGATTGCTTCAAATTGTACAAAGTCACAAGTGACAGTGGCAATCTAAACAAAGAAATATAAAGTGGCTGTCTATGGTGCTTTCTAGCCACAAATATTTTCTAAGTGCTGCTGTAAGGGAACAATAGAAGCCAGCCAGGAATGACTATGATCGACCTCTTGCTTTCCTCGACCCAAATGGCTCCCAAGCAGAGACAGCCATGGGAGGGTTCAAAGGATGAAAGCAGTGCTGTAATGTCAGCTCTGCCCCTTCTGTACCTGTGTCGTGACCCCGCATGCGGCTACAAAAGGGGCCAAGGTTGTGGTGCAACAGTGCTACTTTTGTCATTTTGATGAAAGCAGCAGGCCCTTTTCGAAGGGGAAAATCCACAAGTTCTGATTAATCAGAGGTCATTTCTCCCTAATGGCGAGACACTTGGCACAATTCCTTACCTTTTATTTCTCTGTTGTGATCATCTCCAGGTGTCCATGTCAGCTTTACCTCATGATTCTGCTGCCTCTGCAGCTCCAGATTTGACACAGGGCCAGGTTTGCCTGATAAAAAAGACAGTAATGAAACAGCTGCTCACCTGCCTGTCCTCACTACAGAAGAAAAATCCAAGATTTTTTCCCCCAAACAGATTTTCCAAGCCTGCTCACCATGTGAAAATTTGAATTATTTTATTTTACCTTCAGAAACAGAATTAGAACATTAATTATTACAAATGTTAGATGGCGTAATCCGCCATCTAAAGTTGATTAAATTTGTAGCCTTTAAATTTAAAGTTATTGATTGATTAAATATAATTAAAACTAGCTTGTTTAAACAGAGCCTTATTTCTGAAAATTATGAACTTATCCGTCAGTTTTCTGTATATTTGTGGTTCAAAGCCATTATTCATCGGATTTCAGTCTATATTTTTATAACACACTAGAAACAAATTAACCTCATAAAAAATCGGCCAATGTCTGCTTTGTCTTATACACTATGTTTTTATATGTAAATGAAACATAAATTATATTCCATATGTATGTAAATTATAGCATTTACATTTACACATTTTATTTTACAAATCACTTGAACTGCCAAGATGGGCAGCAAATGAATTTGATAAATAAATAAATCTTGTTATCAATATTTAGAATTCTCCACATTTCAGTGAATCATCCAGCTTTAAGAGTTAATCTTCTCCCAAATAATATCCCACTAAAATTAATTAATATCCCACTAAAATAATTATGTTTTTATTGTTGTAAAAGTGCTGTTCTACAGATGGCTTTGCTAGAAATATACCTGGGCCAAATTGCAAAAATAGATACACAGCAAAAAACTAGTGTTTTGTTTTTTTTAAATACCAATTTGTTATCCATGCAGCAGGAATATCACTGCATCTCTTTGAGTTTTCCCTGGTCTGAAATTTAACCTCAAGAGAGAAACAATCCAGATCTAATCTTTCTTTTTTTTGATACTTGCCATACACCAAAAGATTGGCACTTTTTTCTACAGAGTCAAGGGTGGTCCAGGCCAGGCAGCTGTATGTTCCTTGATCAGAGAAGTCCACATTGGTGACTTTCAGGGACATGTCACCAATGATGTATCTAGGGAAAGACCAACATTCAGAGTAAAGTTAATGCAAATGTCCTTTGAACCCTAAATTTTTATTCAACATGATTGTTGATCTTTGAACTTACTTGTTATTGTTATCTGATTCTTCAATATCTTCTCCATCTAGGCGCCATTGGATACCACGTTTTGGAATACTCTCATCAAACAGTACCTTGCAGTAGAAGGTCACACTCTCACCTTGCTTCTTTTCCATGTTGATAGGTCCCTCTTCAATCTGTGTTGCTCCTGGAATAGAAATGGAATATTGTATTGTAGCCTCTCCATCCATGAACTCTTACTGTGGGTATCTATTGTCCTTTCATATATTTATCCCATGTGGCTTGGTGTTTTTTCATTATTCTTCAGCATGGCTTGAATGCATCCTAATACAGCTATGACTGGCCCAAGACATTTTCCAGCTTGAAAATCACAGTAGCAGTCCCTCATTTTCTCTTTAAGGAAGTAAAACATAATTCCTTCCACTGAAAATTTGTCCTACACTTTTCACAGAGACTGTCTTCTTAATGCAGACTGAACCACAAACAAGACAACATTTGAGGCTAGCACATGCCTTGAAAGGATCCAGAAAAAAAACATTTTCAACCAATCTGTTAGTGCTACTCTTTCATTAAGTTCACATACAGCTTAATCATGCTTTACTCAATTGAGCTAATTTTGGGTTTGCACAATGCATTGAACCATAAAGGGTCCATGTGGGCTGAATTCACAATTTGGTGAATGTTGTAATGTTGTTAGTTGCTGATCTATGGTTTGGTGTATTGTGAAAACATTCACATCTGATAGCATTACGGTTCTCTAAAGCATCCAATACATTTGCTCCCAAGTAAAACTGCCATCTACTTAATTTTAAATAAAAGTCTTCAGGTCATTTTCCACATTAAGAGATTATCTTTAAGCCATTCTCCACACTGCAGAAAAGACAATACATCTTTAGGTGCAAAGAATTTATTAGCAAGCATAAATAAACACCAACTTCTCTCATCCTCATCCCAGGAGGGATATGAACTCTTGGAAAGGCTTGCCAGATTAAAAGCTTAGTTTGAGGCCACAGGCAGATGGCCTGGCAGAACCTCACCCCATGGGCATTGGAAGGGGGGGCAAGGAGGAGGCAGATGATGAAATGAGCACCACAACATTGTATGTCGTGTGCTTGTGTGTAAGGAATAGAACATCATGACACAATGCTCATTTCATTGGATTTTACAGATGCCTCCAATGTTATAGTACGACCAACAGTAAAAACCCTGGCATAACCCTGCCACATCTACTAATGAATGTTGTGGAAGAAAACAGTTTTAGAGAATTTAGCTGAAAGCCACAGTACTTTGTTCCAGGTTACTTCCTTCCTATCACATCTCTTGTGGTCAACCATTTTCTGTCATATTTCTCTTTGATTTAATGCATGGTTGGAAAACCTGATCTCACTTTTGACAACTAGGTGGGCAGTGATGGAGACATTGTTTTGATCATTCTCAGCCAAGCATGTGAAGTTTCCTGCATCTTCCTGTCGGACTTCCTGAAGTTTTAGGGATCCATTTGTAAATATAAAGATTCGTTCGTCTTTTAGGGCAGGGTTCATATCTTCCATAAACCTGGGAAAGGAAAACAAGAAATGGGTATGACAAACAGAGATCTCTCTACTACATCTCAGTGCACTTAGAGTTGCTGCTGCCATTTGTTTTGCAGCACAACCCAGCTCTTAGTAATTTTTTCATATATAACACCTTTAATTGCCTTTCTTTTGCTCAAAGTGCTATTTCTTAGGGCTTTATGATATTTTACCTAATATTGCTTATCCCAAAAGAGAATAGAACAATGGAATATGTATGTTTGATTTTTCTTTCCCTCATATAACTTCTGCAATTTCTCAATATACTAACAGTATAATTGTGTTTTTCACTGGCCCAATTCTCTTCCTCCATTGACACTGGCATTTGGCCCATTGGTTTGCTATATGACAGAACTAGGCTAATAAAATCCAAAGAGACATTTGATCTTCCAAGTAAAAAAGACTATCACTGAGTGATACTTAGAGAATTTTGATATATAAATGGAGTTATGTAAACAATGTCAAAGCAGCTGTGGACAAATCAAAACACATCGTGCTTTCTGAAAATGACCCAAAACAGAAAGCGTACCACTGCACTTTAGGTCTGGGCGCCCCAAAAGTCTTGCAATGTAGGATCACTATTTGGTTCTCCACCACAGCATACTCTATGCCATCAGGGGTCAGGATCTCCGCTGGCAACCCTGGAGTAAAATAGAAAGGTCAATAAGTGTAAGGCAAGATAGTTATCTCCTCAAGAAATCCTACCTAGCCCTAAGTCTTGTCAACACATATAGCACCCCAGAAGAAGGGCATTGTAAGTCAATGGAAAACAACCAGAAAAAAAGTATCTGTACTTAGCATATTCAGGTTTTTTTTTTAAATGCCATGATGGTGGACACATGGGCCGGAAAGCAGGTAAGAATATGTCTTCTTCTCATGAGACTGATAAGTTAAACAAACCTTCACTTTTTAATATATTTCCTTCCTTCCTGTCCTTAAGTTAAAGGCTTCTGGGAAGAGCCATTGCTAAACCCACTGCACACTTCCTCAGTGGGGTGCAATTTCCCATGCCACATCATGCCATTAATTTGGAGGCAAAAAGGGTCTTTGTCACTGTAAGGCCTTTGTCATCAGGATTGAGCAAAAAGAGAAGCAGACTCTGTACATAATTTATGAATACTGAATGCCATTCCCTGCAAAGGTGACTGAAGTGCAGACTTCATTCATACTCCTATCTTGTTGCAGGAGAAGGAGCTAATGGAAGAATTTTAAAGTGAGAACAATGGAATAGCCTTTGCTAGTTTTTTGCCTGTCCTCTGAGCTGTGAGCAGCCCCATTTTCATTCAAAGTGGAGAGATGAACTTACAGACAACAAGGATGTATGCATTGGCCAGGATACTGCCGTGCTTATTGTGAGCCTGGCACTGGATAACAGCGGTGTCATTGGGCTGCACCTCACTGAAGATTAAAGCTCCCGATTGAATCTTCCTTCTTGGATCTGGCATCACATCTGAAAAGTGGACAAGAGTTTAGGCCTGGGAAGCTAAGGTGGTATTGTAGCCTTCTGCTTTTTTTCTGCCTTTCTTCTCGCCCATTCACTTACCTTTTAGAGGAATCCCATTTATGCTCCATGACACTTTTGGCTTAGGTTTCCCATCAACTTCGCAATCCAGGCGGACATTCTCCCCTGGTCCATAAATCTGGCTCACAGGCATTTTTATCCACTGAGGAGCAGCTGAGAAAAGAAAATAGCATTCATTAAGACAAAATTAGCTCATTACAGTGAGTAAAGTCAGCTTTCCAGATCTCTTTTCATATAGAGCAAGGGTGTCAAAGTGGCAGTCCGTGGATTGGATATATGATTCGCAGGCTATGCCCACCCCAGCTCCACAAAGGGGAAAAAACCTTGCAAAACATCACATGACAGTAATGTGAGGCCGCAGGTTTGACATTCCCATACAGACTAACACAATGCTCACTTTATAATGAGTTGTCCTCAAACTCCCTATTACCTCTCATATTTCAATTGGGTATAGGCAAGTTGATGCTTTATTTGTTTTGAATCACCATAATAACTAGAGAGTCTAGAGGAGGGGGTCATCATATAAAATACCTGGAGGACAAAAGTGGCATAGCACTTCTTTTATAAACTCTTCAAGGCAGGGAAGAACCTGCCTTTCTCTTCAACTAGGAAATTTCATCTATTTCAAATAAGTGTCATTTTAACATTTGGACGGAGTATGAAATGACTGAATTCAAAGGATTGAGTATTATATATGTTTGCATGGCAACATCACTTTACAAAGTCTGGAAAGGTGGAGTCGACCCAGAGCTATAGGCTGCTGTTGGGGAAATTGTGTGCTGCAATAAAATATTGTGTAAAGATTTCCTAAGCTGCGGTGTGCGTAGTCCTTCGAATGCAAAAAAAGTGTTTCTTGCTGGCAATCACTGGGCTTAAGCTTAAGATCTAAAAGCATGAAATATCAGAATAATAAGTGAATAGTAAGAATTGTTGTCTTTATTTAATCAGGAGAACAACCCAAGTGAAATTTGGAAATTTTAATGAAATTAAAGAAAATACAATGTGTCTGCTTAAATTTGCTCCAATGAATGCAGTGGAGTTCTAACTTGGGGCTGGGTTATAGCTAGCATGCCTGGTTAAGCTTAAAATCTAGGTTTTTATTCACAGTCAATTTTTCAGTTATATTTGGTTTTACACCATGACATATATAGAGCACTGAGCTGCTAAGATCTGTGGGTTGGATTCCTCAGCTCTTATCTTGTTGCTTTGCCACTAAAATTAAAATATATATAATTGGAAAACTACATTTTTTTGAAACTTCCATCTTTCAAAGTAAGCTGCCTTATTCAATATTTTCCCATTAATGCAATTCTTTTCCCTTCTCTCCCTCTTTCCCAAAGTATTGAAAAATGGCTGTTGCCTCCCTGTTTTTTTCCCCACTCTTCTTGCTAACATCCTAAATCATAGTATACAACATAATTACGCTGTGCCTCCATTCCACTTGAAATTCTGCACACAACTGAATGTCATCTGGTGAGAGAAACACAACCTAATAATGTCACATCAAATGGTAGGCTATAGGAGAAAGGAATTTGAAATGACATTATGTTGTAACATCTACTAATCTCACCATAATCTTTTCTCAAAAGAGAAATCTTGATACTTGCCAGTCTGACTACTCCAAATCTTTCCCATTTTTATCCTATTGGCCCTACTGGATTAAAATTGTGGATAGAAATACCCTCAACATTAACGGTATAGGTGTGGTAGATGCTGCCATGCTCATTACGAGCGATGCACTGATAATCTCCATCATCATCCTCCGTCACACTTGGGATGCAAAGGGTTTTATTGTAGTTCTCAAAAGTCACCCCAGGTGAAGGGTTCAATCTGTTCAGGTGGATCCATTCCACCGTTGGTGTAGGGCTGCAGAGAAAGGGAAGAAGACAAAAAATGTGTATAAAACTGGTTTCTAACTCAGTGGAATGTTACTGATCTAGGTCACTGCTTAAAATTATGTTGATCAGTTAAAAAGAACTTTATTTGAAATTATGTTTTAAACAAGATCATATGAAAAACATTTCTATGTTTTCTAGAATTGCCAAATTCATCATATTAGAAGAGACATCTTTCTCCTGTATGTAAAGCAGAGAGGGTTACTTGCATTTTGTGAGGTTTGTGAATATTTTTTTTCCTTTTTTAAAAGCATGTATTTATATGTGTATTTATTTATTTGTAAAGGAATTTCCTTTATTACCTTTGAAATATTTTTTTCTTTAGAACTCACCAGATGCATCTGGATCAAGAGAGTAATACTAGTGCTATCTGTCAAATCAGTTAAGTCCTTTTCCTCCCAACTTAGCACTCTTTGGATTTCTTGGATTCCAAAGTTCATTATCTAGATTCCTATAGGTTCATTGTCTGGGGATGACAAGAGTTGTGGTCCAGTAGATCTGGAAAGTGCTAGATGAGTGAAAGCTATTAAATTATCTCATTGATTTAAATGCATTTGGTGTCATGATGGAGAAGTAGATGATTCTCAGACGATCAGCTCACCAGACACACAGCTCCTACCATATTCGTTGTATGTTCATAAGGAACCTGTGAAGTAGTTTGGCCTGGAGAAATGTGAGCTTCATAGCAGAGCAGGGATTGGCTTGCCAACTGCCTCAGCAAGACACCAGGCTGTTTTGCTTCCTCAGTCCATTCGTTATTGTTTGTTTGTTGCTACCTAACAGTAATGGTTAATTAAACCATTACTAAGCATGTAATCAAAGGGCATCATTCCACTTCTCTGCTGATGTTTTCCTTCTCATCATCAAACCAGCCGCTGAATGGCAGGAGGAGCTGAGTGTCTCTAGAGTAGCAGATGAACAAAATGTTTTTCTAATTACTGCTGATATACTTTGGTTTTTAAATCTCTGCTTCTATCCTACTTGATTGGGAGCCACCCAGAGTTGGCATTAAGTCAGGCAGCTATAGAAATGTTTTAAATAAATACTTCCAAGGCCACTCAAATGATGGGGTAATTTCTACGCAGTGAAAAAAAAAGGGGGCGGGGGCGGGGAATGACTGTGGATTAGAGATTTCCACTGCCTCTCCAAATCAGAAAGGAGCAAGAATGAAATCCCAAGCTGTATTTCCCCCAACAATTGGAAATCAGAAGTCACAACCCCTTAAAACATATCCATCCCCTTTCAAACACACATACAGATATAAGCCTCTCCAATCTACCAGCCTGTCCACAAGAGAATGAGGATAACATTAGGGATAGCATTAGAAACAGCTACCCAAATCAAGATGTACTCTTACCTCATTGGCCATTTTTGTGATCATACCCAAGAGGTATACCCAGCCCTCCCATTCTTACACCAATTCCCCATTCAGTCAATGGGAAAGCCAGATTCACTTAACCAGGTTACTAACTTAACTGCAGCGATTCACTTAACAATTGTGGCAAAAAAGATCATAGAATGGGGCAAAATTCAGTTAACAAATTTTGGGCTCAGTTGTGTTTGCAAATTGAGGACTACCTATATTTCATCAGTTTATGGGTTTAGCAAAGTATCTTTCAAATCTGTGCTAGCAGTTCTTTGGCTAATGTTCATGTTTGTCCATTTGCACACTTAAGCTCCCTGTGCAAGGAAGTTTCTCTGGGCTCATGGCACTAGAAAGATATAGGATCGCATTGCCATATATATATTATTTTTGCTGGCAGATATCTCCAAATACTTACAGTCCTGCAGCAATGCATTCTAGTATCAAAGGCTTTCCTAACAAGGCTACATAGCTCTTGCGTGTGGTCTCTGGCACAATTAGAATTGGTTTCTGGTATGAGAAAGTGTTGGCTGTGGAAGAGAGAGAAGAAAAGAATTACTTGATATCAGAGGACCATAAAGCAGCAGAAACCAGTAAAGATGGCCTAGGCCAACAGAGTTGCAGAACGTTTGGCGTTTGACTGACTTTATATTCATATACTGAGGGTAAAGAGTATGTCATTGGCTCCACTAATTTACAGGCAGTTTGACACACACACTCCTTCATAAAGCCTTCCTCAACTTTCTAAGCTTCTAAATAAGGTTATGCCCTAGCCTACTTGCCTGCCTGCCTTCATTTATTCATCCATCACATTTATATGCTGCCTCTTTCACTCTGAAAAGCAACTCTGGGCAGCTTTAGCAATTCCCTTGGATATTTCTTCCTCTTTAACTTTCACAACAGCTTGATGTGATATACTAGACAGAGAGATAAGAGACCAGCTGCAACTTCCTTCAATGAGATCTGTGATCAGGAAGACTTGAATTTAGTGTCCCCAGTTTTACCCATCAGCTTCTTGTCTTGGTCAATTGCTAGGAACATACAAAAGAGTTCTACACATCACTACTCTAAGTCTCTATCTTTGGTGTAGTTTCTTGCTATCTCTGGTAAATCATTGGTAAATCACTGAGTTCCTGAGCATTATGTAATGATAATAAATAATATATAATATTCTTCTATAATTCACTGCTACAAAGCTCTTCTTAGAGTTTTAAACTTTGCATGAACTTACCTCTCAATTTTCATAATTTCATCACTGGTTATGTCACAAACCCTGCCTCCACTTCTTTGATTCACTTATCTCTAAGCTCCCTAAGGGAGCAATAGATTTTTGCTGCCAAATATTAAGGCAGTTTCCCAAGTTAAAAAAAAAAGAAAAAAGAAACATTCTACCTTATTCTACACTGATTGGATGCATTTTGAATAATGTGTCCTTGAGGAAGGTAATGCAGGACACAGAATACAGAATAGAATTGAAAGGCAGAATAACAGTCTTTCAATTACAGGAAGTCAGATTTGGGTTCAGTGTTACCGTATTTCCCCATGTATAAGCCACCCCTTTTTTCCAAAATTTTCAAGCCCAAAAAGTAGTGGGGTGGCATATACAAAGCAGGTACACTTTTTATACGTGAAAAATGCATAAAATAATAAAGTAGGAATAAACTGGTTTTCCAGCAGTATGCTATACTTTTTTGTAAAAATTGTACGTGATGATACGATTACGAGTGTGAGTACGCGATAGAAATGCATACACTAGGCATCGGCCTGAATGCTTCGTTCCTATTCTTGTTCCGATGCGTAGATTGCTAGCGTTGCCCGCACCGCTTTCGGCGTCATGACCGAAGTTGTAGATCTAGACGTCGAATTTTGTTTCTTTGTAAATTTTCTTTCTTCATAACTTGTTTCTCTAATAAAATATTTTTTTCAAAACTTCACAGTCCAAAAATTTGGGGGGTGGCTTATACAAAGGGGGTGCTTATACATGGGGAAATACGGTATATAAACATTCCTAATGATAAGAACTACGTGATAATGAAATTATTTGTCAGAAGAATTTTCCTTTGTGGATGTGTTCACTCGGAAGTTGGGCAACTCTGGCAAAATGGGGTATTTTCATTTTGGTGCCAGCATTGATCAGTGAATCAACAATCTAGATGAGCCCTTCCAGTTTTATGATTCAACGGACAGCAACACTATGCAGTACTGGCAGGATTGGGATCTGACAGGGTTAACTACCAGTTATTTATTATGTGTTTCCTTGCAGCTGTGTGCGTGCAGAGAAGCAGCGTTTGAAAAAGCACTTTTTTCCTGCTTTTTCAACCACAGCTGTGCCTCGCATGGCAGCTGAGGTTGAAAAATCAGGAAATAAAGATCAGGTAAGAGCCCGGGTGGGCAGGTGGGCAAAAACATCAGCAGACATAGAACCGGTTCTATGTCTGCTGCTCTTCAGAGCTACCAGTTCTACAGAGCCGGACAGAACCAGTAGAATCCCACCCCTGAATACTGGTCATAAGATACCAAGTGAGAAACATCAAAGAACAGTATTGGGAACCAAGTGCTGCAGCATTGCTCAATGTGTTGTCCATTAAATGCTTAGACTTTAACTCCCATGGAAATCCAACACATGTGGAGGGCAACAGGTTGGGGAAAACTGAAATCCTAAATTTGAAGCAAATGACTGATAACTGACAACAAAATCCATGGATAGAGTTTAATAAAGATTTCAGGCAATAATTCATCTCATAATTTTGGAGATTTCTACAAGAACTTCACAACTCAAATGTTAGGATCATAAATTAAGCTGGGTGGGCAGAAGATGAGGATTAAAAAATGTGGTTGATCTCTTCCTGCAATAGCCAGTTACTTCCTCACTTCACCACATGGAGCACCTCAACATAGGGTTTCTGAAGACTTACTTGGGATGACTTTTAGTTCAATGGGTTCTTTCTGGATAATGAGTCGGGGGCCTTGGAAATGGGCGTTGCAGATATAGTCAGGTTGACTATCCTTCATCTGTACATTGGCAAAGTAGAGGTTTCCATCCTGGCCTACAGTGACTCGTTCATCTTGGGTAATGTGCTCAATCTCTGTAGAAAGAGAGATGGGAAGAAGAAGCAAATGAGACACAGCAAAGCAGAAAGAATTATCATAAGACAACCAAATGCCAAACCACTTTGCTTCTTGGCCCAAAGCATCCATGAGAGGAAAGGAAGCAAAGTTATTCTATTCCTTCTAAGTCATAATGATCATCTTCATGTGGAGATTTTGGAGGAGGTGGTCACAGCAGAGGAACTCCATTCTTTCCTCTGTTTTAAAAGTGGATGTTGACTTCCAGAACAAGTTCCAAAGACTTAGGAGTAACCAGAGTGTAAATTAATCCCTGAGAGTGGAGGATTGGACCCACATCCTTTCCAGTCAAACCTTCACTTTCCAATAAGAACATGTCTCCTAAAAGTTTATAGAAAGCCTTGCCTCTCTCTTGCTTCCCCATACTGTATGTTCTGGGACTATTACGCAGGTTGGCATGTAATATATTATGAAATGATCCAGCAGCCAGTGCAAAGGAAAACACCATACACAGTGCATTTATCTGATTCTGTATCTTTAATCAGATTATCTTTAATCAGATTTAATCTTTAATCATATTATCTATGAGTTCAACATCTTCCCTGAATGACATGATTAAAGAATTACCTGGGGCCACGTATTTGCAAAACATGTGTGCCAATATTGCCGTTCTTCCATCTTCACCTATCCTTCACCTACCCATCTACCATCCCCATCCATCAAACCCTTCCAGATCGCTTCACTTTTGTTGGGAACCTCTTGCCGTTTGTCCAAAGCACATGGCTTACTGCCATCTCTTCTAGTTCTTTGAGAAAAGTAATCAGTCCACAGATGTTCCTCAGTCAAATTGACAGTCTTTGGAAAAGACAGCTTCTAATACTCACTGCTGTTGAGCCAGTAGATTTTAGGTGGATCGGCACTGGTGGGTGGGTTACAGGGTAAGACTGTGTGGGTCCCTTCTTCTGCTGTGATGGGTGCCACTTCCTCCTTTGGCCACTGTGGGGCATCTGGAAGGCCATGAAGCAGGAATAGAAGCAATTAGTGAATGGGGCGGGGGGGGGGGTTAAGGGGAATTACAGTACATGGAGAGGAATTGGCTACATAGTCCTCTGAGCTAGGCTTATAATGTATCCAGTTATTCATTGTGCCTAGGGAAAATGTATTTTAACATCAAAATGTATTTGATCATTACTCAGTGAGTGGAGATGCTTTGCCATACTCAGCCAACTAAAGCCAAGGCAGTTTACCAATCCATCTGTTGTCTCAGAGAACTAGTAGTCATTTATACACGCTTGATGAAGTGTGACTTGAACCAAGGACTTCTTGACCCGTGTTTGATTTCTGAAATTTTTATTAATATGTCACCCTCAATAGCAACAGCAATCACATTGTTATTATTAATAGCAGGCAGATTTATTTTGAGAATTTCCGCCAAGATGAAGAATAAAGGATCACTGCAATTTTGGAACAAAGAGACAATGTTCTTAAATCATCCCTATTAGTACTGAAAAATACATCCTTTCTGGTATCAGTGAATGTCTCCTTTCCTGTATCCCTCCAGCTTTTAAATCTTCCCTTCTTCCTTGACAGACGTGCAGAAAGCAAGGCTGAGCAGGAGAGAAAAAAAGGCAGAAGGAGGGGCTGGCAATTACATCACATGACATGATGCTACCATGACAACTGTATCCATGGGAACAAGAGTAACCGGCTGCACTCCGGGGAGTCCAGGCAGGTAAAAGGGGGGAAAGACCCAGGCATAGACATTTATGGCAAGAGGGAGGGAGAAATTTATTTCTCAAAAAATTGGAAGGGGTGGTGGTGGTGGTATATTTTTGTGTAGACCCATTAAGCTGCATCATTGTGGGTCCTAAAATAAGCTTCATTGGCAAAGCCAGAATGAGAAAGCTTTGTGTGAGAGTGTGTGTGCAAATGGGTGTGTACGAATAATGCAGAGCTGGGAGGAAGGCAGAGAATTGGTGGGCACACTTAAAAAAGAGGGAGGGGGAAGCAGGAAAGACACCTTGGGGGAGGCAGAGAGGTACTACTCACTCTCAACAATGATGCGGCTCTCAGAACTCACGGCTGTGCCCAATATGTTGCTGGCATAACACCGATACAGCCCATTGAACCTAGTTGGCACATTCCCATTGTTTGCATGGATGATCAGAGTCCCTGAATTTTCCAACTGTTTTATCCCTCGCACCTCTTCTGGATCAAACTGTTCCCCATCCTTGGTCCAGCGGTACCTGCCAAAAGGAAAACACATGACAAAGGGAAAAGGGAAGGAGAAGGAAAGGGGGAATGCCATCTTCCTACGGAGTTCCTGTGCCATTTTTTAATAACCTCTGACTGGCAGGTTGCTCTATATCTATAAATAACCTTGGTTTTCAGTCTGCACTGATTAAGGTGGGTGTGACTGGAGAAGTGGCGGTGGAAATGTACGGTTGGGGGATTTAAAAACAGGCAAAACCATCATTCTTCTGATACACACAAGAACTGAGGTAAGGAGAGAGAAATCAATTAGAAGAGAAGCAGAGGTCCAAGTAAGGTCAGGGACATTTCCAGCATAGGAGGGAATAATGGAGATATTAAAAACAGAGCAGAATTTAGGAGCCCTGTGCCCTGTGAAATGTCCAATATCAATACTGGAAATCCATTCCTAAAATCAGCAGTCTCAGGGCTGTATATTTAGGAGATAAATACTATTTTTAGATTGCTTTGTTCTAAATCAAAATTGGGACTTAGAATTACAACAGAGGAAGGCTATAGCTGGAAAAAGTGGTATTCATACAGATTTGCTCCTAGTAGAATTATCATGTCTTGTATTATTATTACTGTATAGTATCTTTAAGAACCCAGTTTGGTCTAGTGGTTAAGGCAGCAGGCTAGAAACCATGAAACCATGAGTTCTAGTCATGCCTTAGGTCAGCTGGGTGGCCTCAGACTAGTCACTTTCGCTCAGCCCTTGAAAGGGGTGCAAGGGCAAACCACTCCTGAAGAAAACCTTGCCAAGAAAACTGCAGGGCCTATTCCAGGCAGTGGTGAGAAGAACTCAATATTGAGGTGAAGGTAGAAAAAAAGTGCACCAGGTAATTAGATGCCTTTTTTTTGTTATTCTCAATGTTCTTTCTATATATATTATCTCTATAACGACTTTCCAAGGAAGTCAGTATTCTTAGCCCAATTCTATAGGAGTTGGATGAGTGAGGTTGGCACTACACATCCACATACTCTTAAACATGGAGAAAATTATAAAGAATCTGCGATTACCTAGTCCATCTCAGTCACAGAAAGTCACTGGAGAATTTTAGGTCAATCACTCTCTCTCAAGCAAACTACCTCAATTGATTGATTGATTGATTGATTGATTGATTATGTGCCCTGAAGTCAGTGCTGACTCTTAGTGACCACATAGATTTCCCCCCACAAGACAATCTGTCCCTAACTTGGTTCTTCAGGTCATCCAACAGTGCAGTCATTGCCACTGTAGCTGAGTCCATCCACCTTGCTGCTGGTCATCCTCTTCTCTTTTCTTCCACCTTTCCTAGCATCATCAAACACCAAGTTGGGGGTGTTTCTCTAACAATAACATTTCCCAGTATCAACATGCAGAGGGCCTCCATTAATAAAAAAAAAAAAAGAGTGTCTCCAGGCCAAACTACATTGACTAGGGAAATAAATGATTAGATTTTCTGATGCCTTTTTCTTCGTGGTTGAAAGGGGGGAGAGGAGGGGAGACGATGTTAAATTAAATTATGGCCATAGCACTAGGGAATGGTAGTTAACTGTTTTTATTCAAACTGTGGCCCCAACCCAACTTCCCCTCCCCCACATCCCAAATAAAGCTGCTGATATTACACTCCAGTACCTGCCTTGGGGAAAAAAAGAACAATTTTAACCAGAGAAATCAGAGAGCCAGAGAAACTGCTTAAGAAAAAATAGTTAAATCTATTTCCTCAGACCAATTCTTCCTTGCCTTTCCACAACACAGAAATTTTTCTATTTTTCGACAAATAAAAGCAAGGAAAGATATGATTTGGTCTTTAGCTCTCAGAGATATGGACAGAACTACCCTAGGATCATAAGGAGAACATTCCCACTAAATGATTTCCATTTGGAATGGAACTGAGATAAGGGGAACAATATTGACACTCACGTCACCGAAGGATTTCCAGTAGCCTCCCATTTCAGGATAATCTCATCAGTGGGATATAAAACAATCTCCTTATCTGGTTGTATTGTGAATTCAGGTGGTTGTTGTACTAAGAAACAGAAAAGCGGGACGGAAAATGAGCAATCCAAAAATCCAGCACATAAGGGACCACTGGTCCCATACTTTGAAGACCTCACCCTACCCAAGAATAATGTGATAGCTTCACGCTGCAGACAGAGTATAAAAGTATAGCAATGCACTATTCAGATCAGCAAAGCAATCACTGTCTGGCTTCTTCTCTCTCATCCCAGCCCAATCATCATTATCATCACCATCACCCATTTCGTGGAAGACTCACAGTTTGTCCGGTCAACTGGGTCAGCAAGAAAGCAACAAAAGAAAAAGAGAGAAGTGCTTATTAGTGATCATTCCACCATTCCTGTGTCTCAAGAAAAATATAAGCATGTAGTTTGTAAGAGCAAGACCAAAAGGAAGAAAAATGCATAAACCACACGATCAGCCAAATGAGCATACTTTAAGTAAAAAGCACAAGGGCACAAGACAGAACCCACATGTGAGATGATCAGGTACAAGTGACAGGGAAAGCCAGCTGGATGTCAGCATGTCATATGCAGTGAATGAGACAGTTGTGTTCCTCTGCACCATTAGAGAATTCAAAGCAAGGCAATGTGAAAACCGTACTTCTACAGAAAAGCAGAGTGAGTAAAAATCTGCATTTGAAAGCAGGACAGTTGCAGAAACCTCATCGGATAAAGTACAGAGTCTGGAATGTTCACTAAAAGTGGAAAAATCACCTTCTCTACCCTTTGTGTAGTCTAGATGCTGATGGCAAGCAAGTGATGATTGACTAATGGTTGGTTGTGTCATGCCCAACTCCCAGGGTGAAACTAATATGTGTTTTTGTTTTTGTTGACAGGAAGGTTAATTTTACTTATTTTGTTGGTTTGTTTCCTTTTCCTTTTCTCATTAGTAAGATATCTTGAAAGTAGCAAATCTGAGATGTGAGGTAACTAGACTTTTACTGCCTGTGTGCTTCTCCCATCTGTTCTTAATACAGATTTGTCAGTTTTTTTTAAAAAAGGAAAACATCTCAGTCGCAGTTCTAAGGAAAACTATCCCTCACAAGAGATTTCCCAACCTGATACTCTCTAGAAATTTGAACTTCAATAACTCTCATTTGGTTATGAGGAGTCAGATAGTTAGTAATGAAGCCTGGGGCATCTGGAAGAGGAGATCAAGTTGGCAAATAGTGACCTGTGGAGATTACCTCAGACTTCTCATTGCTTGGAAAGCCGTACCTCTTGATTTGGCATTCAGTACTTCTAAGAGAAATGTTATTGAACTAAGCAAACTTGTGTTCCCATCAAAAATTACCTGAAGACTAAAACAATTGGAATAGAGGTTTTTTTTTGCAATATATTGTGAAATAAGAGGAGAGAACACTTCTTTAGTAGCCAGTTCAATTCAGAGCTTTCTTTGCTCTCTGAAATGCCAGTTGCTTTCTAGAGTTCACCTTAATGCAGAGTACAGGAAAATACAGGTAGCCCTTGTCTTACGACCATAACTGAACCCAAAATTTCTGTTTTTAACTGAGACATTTGTTAGCTGAGTTTTTGCCCAATTTTACGACACAGTTGTCACTGCAATGGTTAATAACCTGGTTGTTAAATGAATCTGGCTTCCCCATTGACTTTGCTTGTCAGAAGATCACAAAAGGTAATCACATGTCTCCAGGACACTGCACCCGTCATTAGGATGAATCAGTTCCCAAGCGTCTGAATTTTGATCACATGACCATGGGGAGGCTGCAAAGGTTGTAAATGGACAGAAGTCACTTTTTTCAGTGCTGTTGAACGGTTACTAAATGAACTGTTATAAGTCGAGGACTACCTGTAGGGGATAGTTATGTTTTATAACATATGATACAATATTGAAGCTTTGCAATGTTATACTATAGCACAGAACAAAAAAAATGTAAATTGAAAATAAAATAATGTACAGATATAATACTGTATATGAGCATGTTTTTAGCGGGAATGGATGCATGCATGGACATTTGGAGAAGATATACCGGTGACTCTCCTTTATAACCATATTCAGCTCTACAAATCTATATTTATAAGTAAGAGATGTTTAAAACAGGCTGTTCCATCCCCATAGGAAGTACAACTGCAAATACCCTAAGTTTAGAGCAAACACATTTTATATTTGGGGTGCCCGTTTTAAACTGATACAACTCCTGGTGAGGTTGGAACTGTGTTTACGCAGTGTTCAGTTAGCCCACTTCAGGCTCAAAATATTTTATACTTGAAACATTATTCACACTTGTTACTGTTACATGCACGTGCACACACACATACACACACACACTCCAGATTACCAAATAATGGGACAATTATGCTAAAAATATTTTTAATTAAGTCAATGGATTAATTCAACTCAGTATTATCCAAATTGGCTATCAGTAACTCTACCGGATATTAAGACATATCTAGGTGATGCCAAGATCTGAATACAGGATATTTTGCATGCAAAGCATGTGTGCTTTGTTATAAAACCACAATCTATCCTCTTCTTTATTTCACTGGTCAATCAGCACAATGAGACAGCGCTCTTTACATTAAGTGCTGCATTTTTATTCAATGCCCTATAAGAAAAGTTGCCTGACATTTCTAGGGACTATGAACAGAGCCATCAGAGTCGCAGATGGCTAGCTGGTTGTGTACTGTGCAGCCAGGACTGCCAGTGGACTGGGGAGGAAAAAGTGCTGAAATGGTATCCTTAGCATCAGTGACAAGGCTTGAAAACAGCAGGTGAATTTTTCACAGCAGGGAAATAAACACTATTGCTTATGAATGTTTGCAGATCACAATGCCCTCTCAGAGAATGGTTTATAACCTGGGGGTTTTATTGTGGGTGTAGAAAGACATTTCCTATGCCAACGTCTTTTCACTTCCTTACAGATCAAACGTGTCATGGAGAAGGCCAAACATTCAGCTAGCCTCCTCAACCCCCTTAATTTAACAAGCTGAATTGATTCTTATAGGAAGTGTTGTGTTTGGTTGAGTCAGCGACAGGTTGGGAAAAAGCTCCGATCCAATTAGCGGAGGGGAAGGGTCTCCAGGGATCTCCTTGCCTACTCATCCAGACAGAAGGGGAGAGGGGAAGAGCAAGACACACAAACACAGACAGTAAGGGTGGGGTGGTGGCAGTGGAATAGGATAATAATAAAGCATCAAAATAGAAAGGTGAATTTTTATGAGCTTTTCATAGAAAGAGTTCATAACCACTGTTATCACTGCTGCAAATTAAGATTTGCAAATCATAACATGATCACAGGGGCCTGTTGGAGCCCAAAGCAAGACTCATAGTTCTTCAAAAAAATAAAAATGGGAAATAAGTCCTTAAATTTATTAGGGAATCAATCATTATTTAGAAATAGAAGTGATTTTGATTTGATGTCTAAACAGTTTGGAGAATGGACCTCAAAATTACAGTATATTAATAGATACAATATAATTTGGGGGGTCCATTCATCAGTCTTTTTGGAAATCAACTCAATAAATATTGATAAGAATCAATAGCTAAAATTAGTAATCTGTTCATTTTGGGGGGTAACTAATTTGCATACAATGTATGAAATGTAAAAAAATAAAGTTATTACACTATAATTTATAATGAGACATATGTCTCACAATATACTACACTATACTACAACAGTACTTATAATAAATAGGATTATGTTTCCCATAAACTGAATTAGAGTCTGTCTATTCTAAACTGTGTGTGTGTCTGTAACCGATCACAATACTAAGAGAGCCACAAACAATTCATTTTATGGGCTAAAGCAAAAGACTGCTATTTCCCTTCTCAAATAGTCATCAGTTTAAAACAACTGATATAACAACAAGATTATATATATATCACTAGCCTAGAAAGCGAGAGACCGTGAGTTCATGTCCCACGTCCCACCTTAGCCATGAAAGCTTAGCCATGAAAGCACTTTCTCTCAGCCCAAACCAGCTCACAGGGCTGCTGTTCTGGGCAAAATAAAAGGAGAAAGATGTGTTTGAGTGTTTTCTAAGGAAAGAGGCTCTAGCATGGATGAATTAAAATATGTCTCAGTCTCCAGTCTTGCAGTTTATTATTTACTGAGATACAATAGCAATTTAAAATCCAGAATGGACCAGAATATCTATTTCTTATTTTAGGGTCTGTTTATTTTTTTTAAAAAAATCATACTTTAGCCATCATATTATTGTGGTTTCCATTAATAATTCTGGATTAGATAGTTCCCCTTCCCAACTTGATTCTTGGACAATGTCAGTAACAATTAGTATCTCAAAAAATGCAGCCATTAGGGCTTGTCACAAAACATTTATATAACAGAAATGGATGTCACCAAAATTTTGTCACCACAATGCATAATATCTACACATAAATTTTCTCATATACTCAAGTCCACTTCTAAAACCTTATGCCAAGTAACCAAGCTTAAAAAAAATCAGGCTAACACCATCAAGGAAAATCCTTTTCAGTATTCATCCCCTCAGCACAGAGTTCCATGACACTAAAGATCCATCAGACTGGCTTCACCTTGGTCCTTCATATCCTGGTCAAAAACATCCTATTTATTCCATGAAACCATTGTAAGAGGTTGGTTTAAATCAAGAGTACACAACACAATGCTTGTGGACCTGCCATTTGGCTCCTCTCAGACTCTCTGGCCCACATGATTTTTTAAAGATTTCTTTGATACAACTAGTATCATTCTCATGAAGCTGATTTACTATAAAATAATGCAGCAGCTTCTTAGCATAATTTTTATTTAGACACTCATATGTTTCTTTTCAGACTTTCACAACCTCCAGATGGTCAGATTCCAACTGACACTGAACACAGATAAAAATCCTCCTTTTACCCATGTCTCTCTTGCATTAAATACAAATCCAACTTTTATGCAAGCATATCTCCTGCTATCACATCTAAGAGTATGAATTATGCCTAACAGAGAAGTTGCCAAAACAGGAAGGACCAGTTTTGTTCCATGGATTTAGACATTAAAAAAAATTAAACGCATCGGGATTCTTTTTTTCTTCATTGTTCTCCTCTGCTCTAATGTACACTTTCACTAATTGGACAGGAACAGAAGAATTCGTGCTTATTAGCTGCACCACCACAAGATAAAACCTCGTGAAGGGATGATATTCATGGAAGCAGCAGAGGTTAACCTTGAATGCTCTCCCTAGTGTTAAAAGACAATGTACCTGCTTCCTGGTCTCTGTGTGCTGTCCTTGGTACTGAAAACTGGCCTGTGTTAAAAAGCTTGTTGCGAGGAACAAGCAAGAAGATTCAAAACTGCCACTGAAATCAGTGTGCAAAAGACAAGAAGGCAAGATTTGTAACTCCTTCTAAATTTGGCAAATTATAAATTTGGCAAATTATAATAAGCATAAACTACAGTACTGGATGTTGTACCGCAACTGCTATTGCAATTTGATCTGGTAAATGTACATGGATTTCAATCTAGAATGTGATTCATATTATATAAAGAAATATTCCATATAACATGGATTGCCTGATTATACAGGGTAAAGAAAAAGTGGTCTTGAATGAACATGGACTGAAATGTAAAACAAAGTCTCCAGCAACTGTCCAGCACATTTAGGGGTTTTTGTCATAGACCAAATGAAATTTGGATTGCAAAACAAATATAAGAAGAGCAGATGTTCTGAGATAGAAAGTTATAGATATATATAGATGTTTTTGTAGAGAAAGATATAGGAGTTGATAAGATTATCAAAAAGAGAGAGATAAGAATTAAAAAAACCAAAAGACTGCATGAATCAGTGAATGTATATGGTATTATATATATATTTGTTTTCTTAAGTTTTCGCGGGTACTTACATGTACCCGAACAAAGCTGAATACCATACATACATACATACATACATACATACATACATACAGATACACATACACATACACGCACACAACACACATATATATATATATATATATATATATATATATATATATATATATATATATATATGTTTTCTGAGGTTTTCATGGGTATTTGTATGTGGATCTTTGGTTATTCGGGTTTTCTCCCACGTAAAATTGGAAGTATCTAGGCGACGTTTCGATGAAGTCTCATTCATCATCTTCAGGCTTGTGTCTTTGGCTTTGTGCTTCTTGGAGTAATGTGAGTTTGCAGCTGCTTCTTCCGCTTAACTGCTAGTGGGGGTGTGACTTGATTGGTTGGGGGCTTGGTTGTGTTCTGATTGGTTGGGGGCTTGGCTGTGTTCTGATTAGTTGGGGGGTTGGCTGTTTTCTGATTGGCTGGGGGTGTGTTCTGTTCAGGTGGGGGCTTGCTTGTGCTCAGGTTAGTCTTAGTTGCTGGGGGATTTGAGCTGGTGAGCTGTGATCCTGCTGTTTGGCTTCGCGTTCGTGGTCGTGCCGCATCTTCATGGTGGGGATCAGTTCACTTCATGTATGGGTCGGAGGGGTTTGAAACAGGTAGTGATGTGACACGACCACGGACCAGAAGCTGTACCACAGCTGCATAACTACCCGCTTCAAACCCCTCCAATCCATACATGAAGTGAACTGACGCCCACCATGAAGATACAGCACGACCATGAACGTGAAGCCAAACAGCAGGATCACAACCCACCAGCTCAAATCCCCCAGCAACTAAGACTAACCTGAGCACAAGCAAGCTCCCACCTGAACAGAACACACCCCAGCGAATCAGAACACAGCCAACCCCCCAACCAATGAGAACACACTCCCACCCAATCAGAACACAGCCAAGCCCCCACCCAATCAAGTCACACCCCCACTAGCAGTTAAAAGGAAGAAGCAGCTGCAAGCTCACATTACTCCGAGAAGCCCAAAGCTGAAGACACAAGCCTGAAGATGATGAATGAGACTTAATCGAAACATCGCCTAGATACTTCCAATTTTATGCGGGAGAAAACCCGAATAACCATAGATAGATAGATAGATAGATAGATAGATAGATAGATAGATAGATAGATAGATAGATAGATAGATAGATATTTCAAGGGCAGGAAATTAGGGAGAATAGTAAACTGTATTGGTTTAAACTATGTCTAGTTAATACATAATTTGTTCTTGAACAATAATGGTTAGGCAAAATAAATAATGTGATGAGTTTATATATCTAGAAGATAAAAGGGTAGCTTCCACTATTAACACTATAGATGAGTTGTGTTCATTGTCTATTGGAACTGTCTCTCTCCTTTTAAATGGTATTGTGACCAATCTATCTAAGTGTTGTGAAATGTCAGAAATATGAAATTTTTTGCACACAGCAAATATCAAAGAATGTAGAAAAAATGTTCATGACTAGTAAGAAGTTCACCAAACGATGGCATAGTGTGTAGAACTCATTTCATAAAGCTGAGATGCAGCAGGTGGATGCAAAAGACTCTCTTCAGTGTTGGACTTAGTGATTCCTATTTCCCCATTTATCTTTCTTCTCTTTTCATAAACCATGCAGAACCACCCATTTGTATTGCTCAACATTAATATAGTTGTAAATCTTCAACTTACAACTACAGTTAGGTCCAGAATTTTTGTTCTTAACAAGGAATTTGATAAATGAGTCACCCAATATTACAACCATTTGGCCATCGTTTTTAAGTAAATTATTGCAGTTCTTAAGTGAATCTAGCTTTCCCCCTAGAAGAAGCTAGGAAGGTTGCAAAGAGCAACCATGTGACTCTGGGATGCTGCAACCATGGTTAATACATGCCAGTTGCCAAATGCCCGAATTTTGATTATGTGAAGGTAAGGATGAGGCGATGGTCATAAGTGTGAGGACCAGTCATAAGTCAATATTTCAGTGCACTATAACTTCAAAATAATTGTTAAATGAATGTTGTAATTGCTACCTCTATACTTCTCTTCTTTGGGGCAGGGGCTATCCTGTTAGGGTGGCAATATGAGTTGTTCCCCCAAGTGGTCCTCCCCTAGATTTCTGATGATACTGTTTAGACTGAGATGTGGAACATTATAGAAACTTTAATATCATAAATAATAGGAAAGACAGTGCACTATAGTGGTTGGGGAGTGGTCTCCCTGTTAACTATGGAATTCCTTGGGTAGCTTTGAGCATCTCTCTCTCTCTCCCCTCTCTCTCTCTCTCTGTATCTCCCTCTCTCTTTCTCTCTCTCTCCAACCTATCTCACAGAGTTGTTTGGAAATAAAATTGGTCAGACTCTTTTCTGTGTTTGTCATCTTGACCTCTCACAGAAGCAGCAGAGTATTAATTCAGTCAAGAAAACAGTGAAAGGTGCCTTAAACACAATTCTCTGCGGCTCTAATAAAACATTGAAAATGAAAGATTCATACACCTCCAAATCACGTACCTCCAGAACATTTCCGTGCTGTTTCATGATTCCAAAATTGATCCAGAACTAACCAAAGACAGTCAGAATCCCTCACAGACCCTCCCGCTTGTGAAAGCTATGTTCAAGGTGAGCTTCCACCCTTCCCATTTTAAAGCACACGAAGCAGAATAATCGTTGCTACTCACAGCCTTCAGGAAACTTGATGGATTCTGCAGGGTCGCAGAAAATCAGAACCAGCGGCCACAGCATCAGCAGACAGGCTGGTGTTGAGGCCATCTTCTCTGGCAACACAGGCCAGGCCTCCTTTCTTCACCTGGGTAGCAATATAGCCAAGAAGGAGACAGCTGCATACAAGCCCTAATGTGACTTGTGGCTGAAGAAAGAACAAGAGAAAGAGCATGCATTAGCAAAAAAAAAAGAGAGAGAGAGAGTGTAAATTGGTTTCCTTCCCCCTCCCAGTAAAATGTCCTTTCCCCAAGGACTGTAGTGCAGACTGCAAAATGGATCGGAGAAAAGGAAAAAAAGCAGTGAAGCCCTGTGTTTATTTGTTTGTATCATCCTTCAGTCCAACTTGTTGGAGGACCGTGCTGTGTGAAGTGGATAAGCAATTAGTGAAGCATCCTTCTTTTCACAATGACTATTAAAATAAGGGGCGGGGAGAGGGTTACGAAGAAAAATAGAAATTAGGATATCCTTAAAATTAGAACGAAGGCAGAGTACACCCCAAATCGTAGAATTTGCCCTGGAATCTCTTTTCAGTATGGAAGGAAAAGGGGAGAGATTCTTTTGTTCAGGGAGAAAGAGAATGGATCATAAGGAGGCAGAGTGGAGAGGGGGTGGGAATCTGGAGAAGGTTTTATGAGGGTGGGTGTTGAAGGGAAAAAAGAAAAAGAAAGGAGCTTGTGCAAGGACTAATGGAAAAGAACTGAGGGTTGATGGATGGAAATAGCAGAGAAAGGAGAATGGGAGAGAGGAGAGAGGCAGATAAACAGAGTAATAAAATGGAGGATAAAAGAGAGTGGGGAGATTAAATGAGTTTTTGAACACCCTGGATATACATAAAGATGAAGAGATAAAATGGATACGCAGAAGACAATCATCAAACACAGTAGATTTCAATAAAGTTCCATTTTATCAGCTCTTATTGTCAGCATATATTCATAACGTGGTAGCCTACCCCAGCAGATATTTCTGATGACCCCAGGAACATTTTTTTTAAAAAAACAAAACAAAATAGAACAAGCAAGGTAGTCAATAGATGAAAGGGTTTATGTCAACGCATGGGGGTGCCAGAAAACTCCAGTCACAGTTTTGAAGCTGCATCACTGCTTGAACACCTTGTCACCCACCTAGCCAGGTGCAGCCCATTACACAGGTACTGTACAGTGTTCCACTGTGAGTTTAATCAATCTTCCTCCAAATGTTACCCTCCAGATACATTAAATGAAGGGGGGGAGGAATATGAAAATACAATGAAATCCCTGTTGTAGGCATTCACCTGCAAAACATGGGGACGTGGTGGGAAAAGGGGAAGCATCAAATGAAGGGAAATGCCTAGGTAAGGCTAAATGATCCGAAAGTAACTTCTCACTGCTTCTCCTGTGGTTTGACTTGATTTTTCTCTTGCTAAGATTAAAGAGGGCCCTTATGGCTGCTTCTTCGTAGATAACCTGGAAAAAACTTAATGGGTCTACACATGAGAAAGGAGTTGCCACATACATGATAGACTTGTCAGGAATGAAGTTATTGGCTGCAATCTAATGTAATTTCAGTTCATCTTGTTTGCAAGACATTTAACTAGATGAAACGTGTGAACAATTAAATCCAATCAGTTGTTGAGTCAGAATGACTAGGCATAACCCTCCAAGAGTCCCCTTATAAAATAACTATTATAGGCTGCCCCCAGTTGGGCTGAATCTCCCGACATAACTTCTTTAAAATCAATATTGACTATTGGAGAACTACATGGACACATCAATGCAGTTTTTCTGGGTTACATTTTTGGAAATGATTTCCCACAGCCTTCTTTCTAGGCTGAGAGACAGCGACGGATGATTTTTGTGCTTAAGACTATGGCAATTCTCCACTCCTAGTTCAGCACCTTAACCACTGGATCAAACTATCTTTCCTTGATACCCTGAGAAAGTCATTAAGTCAGTCAGCTAAATTAATTTTCATTTCCTGCAATGAACCTTCAGGGATCATTGAAAAGGGGATGGTTGGAGTATCATAGCCATAAGGGAGACAATGAAGAGTTAGATCTGAAATCTAGCTGCTCGTACAGAAGTCCTAGAACAAGCCTGCAATAACTGGGCTGCTCTAGTAATTTTGTCTTTCTTTCCCTTGTTACAGATTTTTTATTTCTGTTGCAGGAGAAAAAACAAAAATATTCCAAATAATAATGACCTCCAAATGATCTTTGCCTGTCTGACTGGGGTGTCTGAAGTTGAGCATTGCTAGGACATGGGACTAAATATTTCCCCAGGGGCAACAACTGTTTGGGTCAGCCAAGTTATGCAAAGATAACCATTGAATTGTAACTATTTAAAAAGCACAAAAGCTTTTAAAAATAACGCTTAAGCTCTGTTTGAGTTGAGGCTTGCGTGTAGGCAGGGTCTGGGGGAAAGGGGCATGGGGCAAGCCAAAAAAACAAAATAAAATTACGGTGTCTAAGTAAACGTGACAGTTGTCTTAATCCCCATCTATATTTTATTCTAAGTGGGTTCTTCTGCCCCGCCCCTTTTAGCCACCCGTGAAACGACAATGTGAAATTTATATTTGAATAGCACCAGCAGCAGTTGATATAGAAACAGCTGAGTACAGATTGCACAAAAAGCCTTGAGCTTTTGAACCCATGGCTGATAAAAGCAGTTACTGGGAATGGAATAATTATTTACTGTTGCTTGAGCTCTTTTAATCTACACAAAGGATTTAAATTGTTCTATGGCAAGTCACATTTTGCCTCTGAGTAGCAGTGGATTTCCAAGGCCTGGCACTGGATATCTATTGGCTTAGCCTTCCCAGATCTTCCAGTGACTCCCATCATTCACAATTAGCACTTTCCTTAATTGGAGGAAGGGAGTTCCAGAACAACGCATACAGAAGTTGTAACGATGGGGAAGATTGCCTTATCTGGAATGAAAACCAGACCTGGTGTTTACACAAGCTGTGTCCTGGCACTGAGAGACTAGATTCTCTGCCCTGCACTACTGCCATAGATGGAAACAAAAGCAATGGAATTCAGACCCAAAGACAGAACACTTGCTGAATTCAGACGGTGTTTGAATCAGTCCTCGAACTATCTATGGTCCGAGAATTCCTGTTCTAGCCTAGAAATTGCTTGAGATAACTATTGCTCTGGGCAGTCAACTTGATAGCAATGTTCCAATCCTTAAGGGGCTGCCACAAAGAGGAAGGGGTCCACTTATTTTCCAAAGCACCTGAAGGCAGGACAAGAAGGAATGGATGGGAACTAATCCAGGAGAGAAGCAACCTAGAACTAGGGAGAAATTTCCTGACAGAACAATTAATCAGTGTAATGACTTGTCTTCAGAAGTTGTGGGTGGTCCAACACTGGCGGTTTTTAAGACGAGATTGGACAGCCATTTGTCTGAAAAGGGGGCTTGAGGAGGGGGTTGGACTAGAAGACCTTCAAGGTCCCTTCCAACTGTTCTTATTCTGTTAAGGGAGGAGGGAAAATTGGTTGATTTAAAAATGTTCTGTGCCTTAGAAGTATGCTGCACCTTCGAGGAGCTTGGTCTGCTGGCCTGTATAATTTGCTAGCTCTGAGCCGATTTTTCTGCAGGGCATCAAGAGACTGACTGATCCACTGAGTACCGGTAGTCCTCGATTTATGATGACAACGGAGCCTAAAATTTCTGGTGTTAAGTGAGACATTTGTCAAGTGAATTTTGCCTCATTTTACAATTGGGTTCTTGCCAGAATTGTAAAGTGAATCACCACAATGGTTAAGTTAGTAATATGGTTGTTAAAAGTGAATTTCCTTTTGACTTTGCTTGTCAGGAGGTTACAAAAGGTGATCATATGATTTCAGGATATTGCAACTGTCATGCATATGAAGCAGTTGCCAAGCATCTGGATTTTGATCACGTGTCTATGGGGATTCTGTAACAGCCGTAAGTGTGAAAAACGGCCATAGGTCACTTTTCAGGGTCGTTTTAACTTCAAACAGACACTAAATGAACGGTTGTAAGTCGGGGACTACCTTTACTTCAGCTGATTTTTATGTAAGGTAATTTGTATACCTATATGAAACTATCTGTATGGTTATTGTTTTTCTAATGCAAAAAGCATAATTGTCCTTTTCTTAGGGATTCTTAGGGATTCAATACTTTTCATACTGGAAGACAGGACGGAGGGGTGAAATTTCCCATTAGGAAACTAACCCTCATTTGGGAGTGGTTTTTGTTTAAAATGAATTTCATGGCAGCTGAAGATGTCATGTTCAAATTTCTCTGAGGGAGCCTCTTCTTCTCCTCACAATGCAGTACTTGTTTTAATATTGGTTCTACATGCATGTGACAGATGAATCACTATAACTCACAGATAGCCCTGATTTTGTTTGGTATTGCTTTATATGCCTGAAGCCATAAAAATGGAAGGACAACATTGTAATCCATCTCTCATCAGAATAGGATAGGATGGGATGGAATGGAATGGAACAGAACGGAACAGAACAGAACAGAACAGAACAGAACAGAATAGATTAACAGAGTTGGAAGGGACCTTGGAGGTCTTCTGGTCCAACTCCCTGCCTAGGCAGGAAACCCTACACGACTTCAGGCAAATGGTTATCCAACATTTTTAAAAAAACTTCCAGTGTTGGAGCATTCACGACTTCTGGAGGCAACTTGTTCCACTGATTAATTGTTCTGTCAGGAAATTTCTCCTTAGTTCTAAGTTGCTTCTCTCCTTGATTAGTTTCCATCCATTGCTTCTTGTCCTGCTTTCAGGTACTTTGGAGAATAGCTTGACTCCCTCTTCTTTGTGGTCTTCTTTGTCTCATGCAGGAATTCCTGAATCCCACAAGCTGTGTCCTGAGTGGGGGGTGCCTCTTCAATGTGTCAACTTCAGGCTCAAAAGCATTCAGAGGGGGAAGCAGCTGTTTATGGCCATTTATACTTGTTCTGGATGACTCAGATCATGCAAAGGGTCACAGCACAGCCTGGATCATCAGGTGGCCATGGGTGCAGCTTTCCTACACATGTCTAGACGGCACTCTGAAATCCTGTCCAAAATTTCACATTCCGCATTTCCACTGAAACAATTCAATTATTTGTTCATCCATTCCATTTCAGGGACTGCTCAACTTTCTGGAATGAAACCAAGCAGCTTTGCCCATTTCTAGTTTACACCTCTAACCATTCATCCAATTATTTGCTAATCCCTTTGTCTAATATTATCTATTAGGCACCCAATTATCTGCTAATCCCTTTGTCTAATATTATCTATTAGGCACCCAATTATCTGCTAATCCCATTGTCTAATATTATCTATTAGGCACCCAATTACCTGCTAATCCCATTGTCTAATATTATCTATTAGGCACCCAATTATCTGCTAATCCCATTGTCTAATATTATTTATTAGGCACCCAATTATCTGCTAATCCCATTGTCTAATATTATCTTAGGCACCCAATTATCTGCTAATCCCATTGTCTAATATTATTTATTAGGCACCCAATTATCTGCTAATCCCATTGTCTAATATTATCTATTAGGCACCCAATTATCTGCTAATCCCATTGTCTAATATTATTTATTAGGCACCCAATTATCTGCTAATCCCATTGTCTAATATTATTTATTAGGCACCCAATTATCTGCTAATCCCATTGTCTAATATTATCTATTAGGCACCCAATTATCTGCTAATCCCATTGTCTAATATTATTTATTAGGCACCCAATTATCTGCTAATCCCATTGTCTAATATTATTTATTAGGCACCCAATTATCTGCTAATCCCATTGTCTAATATTATCTATTAGGCACCCAATTATCTGCTAATCCCATTGTCTAATATTATTTATTAGGCACCCAATTATCTGCTAATCCCATTGTCTAATATTATTTATTAGGCACCCAATTATCTGCTAATCCCATTGTCTAATATTATTTATTAGGCACCCAATTATCTGCTAATCCCATTGTCTAATATTATCTATTAGGCACCCAATTATCTGCTAATCCCATTGTCTAATATTATTTATTAGGCACCCAATTATCTGCTAATCCCATTGTCTAATATTATTTATTAGGCACCCAATTATCTGCTAATCCCATTGTCTAATATTATCTATTAGACACCCAATTATCTGCTAATCCCATTGTCTAATATTATCTATTAGGCACCCAATTATCTGCTAATCCCATTGTCTAATATTATCTATTAGGCACCCAATTATCTGCTAATCCCATTGTCTAATATTATCTATTAGGCACCCAATTATCTGCTAATCCCATTGTCTAATATTATTTATTAGGCACCCAATTATCTGCTAATCCCATTGTCTAATATTATTTATTAGGCACCCAATTATCTGCTAATCCCATTGTCTAATATTATCCATTATTCTAGCCAGTAATGAAAATTTATATCTCCTTCCTTACCACCTCAGAAAGGAGGAGCAAGAATAGAACGTTGGTTAAAAAAAAAAAAAAATCCCCCTCCCTGACGCACAAAACAATGAAGACAATCAGTCTGCAAATTATTATTAAGCACACTATCCCAGATTACCAGTGAGTAAAAAGGTGATTTGTATTCACGCTTTACATGTAGAGACCCAGGGAGCGGCCACTTTTCCCGGATGCCATTAATCCAGAGGATAATACGGATGGATGGCATTCCTGCACCAGAGCCACCTCCTGCCACTTCCATTTCCCTCTGGTGTCTCCCATGATCGTCCTCTATTCATCTGGCAATTACCAAGCGAGGGGCTTATGTTGTTAGCGCGGCAGGGACCCAGAGAACAGCAACCAGGATGCAGATCGAGCCAAGGGGCAGCTACAGGGAGCTGAATTATTTAAGAAGGGAGGGGAAAGGGAGATAGCAACCTGTCAGCCAGGGCTTGAGGGAGGGGGGAACCCCCTCAGGGGACAGGCTAGAATTTTGATTAGCCTTCCAAGGAAGGTCAAGGCAGAGCAAACAAACTGGGGACAGAGGGCAGGAGGAAATCATAAGTAGCTGAAAAGAGAAGCAATTCTAATCATTCGCCCATTCAAATCATAAAATGGAACAGAATTGGAGAAAGTGGATGTACCGTCCAAAAAGCCCAAGGATAATCATGCTAGCCCCTGAGAACAATCCACTACAACCATATCTTTGTCGGAAATTAAAATCTTCATGCAGAATACAAAAGTGGTCTGCCATTTCTGAGGTGCCTTTTCCCGCTCACACTTCCTGGCAGAGCCATCTTAAGAGCATTATGGGCCCTGGGCAAAGCAGTGTACTGGGGTCTCTAGGACAACTACTCACAGGAATAAAAATGTAAATGGTCGATAAAATTAAACGTATGTTTATTTCATTGGCACTTCCAACAAATAAATATGTAATAAATATGTTGCTGTATTTATATGATACAAGGTACATTGAAGGGTTAATACACAGATTAGTCCAGGGCCCCTATTGCTTGTGGGGCCCATGGGCAAGTGCCCACCAGGCTCATGCGTTAAGACAGCCCTGCTTCCTGGTCTAGCTTACCAGATTGGGAGTCTCTGGACATCTCTGCCAAAACCCTACCAGGACATCTCTTGACTACGAGAGATGGGGAGAGTCCCTCCCCTCCAAAGTGTATATGTTTCCCAGATCTCTAAGCCTTTCATCTTCTTCATCCAAAAAAAGTCTCAAGCAAACACTTAAAAGTGTCAGGGAGGGAGCTTTTGCTATGAAACTCTAAATGCCCTTTAAGCATTTCAGCTACTACAGGAGAAATCATGATGTACATAAAAAGAAATAATAATTAATAGCAACGTCAGAGAGTACTGCTAGAGGAGACTAGGAATTATGGATGTTCTCCTCAATGCATTAGATTCTCCAGGATAATTTATGGAGATTGTCAATTTGAGAGATTGTCAGTTTCAGGAAAGCCTTCTTCCAGGTACTGGGTTAGCTCAAGAAGCAGACACACTGATTCCAGAAGAGGCAACTGGATACTCTGAGCCCAGACAGACATGATTATCCCCCACCCCTCTTAATTGCCTAACACATAATTGGCAAGCATCAGTAGCTGTCTGCCTCTGAGTGTGATGTTTCCATTTTACTTAGTTTTGTCATTGTGCTAAAAGCCTCATTATACTATTCCATTTTGTGATGAGTTTAAAAAGCCTTTTTCAGATAGGGTAAATATGGCAGCTGGAAACAGCAGTGATTATGGAGTGTTTTCTTTGGTCAAACCTAAAACATTTGCCATGTCATTTAACGGATTTTTTTGAGAAGGGAAAACAAACAGCGTACTCACCCCTTCAGTAGTGGAAAGATCAGGAAAATTCATATTAGAGTTGACTTTTAAAGAATTAGGCCATGGGAACAATGAACCTACAAATTACAGATCCTGACTATAGGAAGCACAGTGGTGGAACCCATCCAACAAACCCTGTTTTCTGGTTGTCAACTGCCAGAGATTTAATGCAAGGTGTTAATTCACATCAGTGATGCCTCCCACTGGAAAATTCAGTTAACCCATGAATTCTAATTAACCTGCTTGTGAACTGCAGGGTATGTAGGTGAAAGATCTGGCCTAATTTGAGGTATTTATTTGGTTCTTCACAGACCTTTGTTTTTAGAACATGAGATCTGGAGTAAAATTCTGGGAAACAAAAAATGTCTTTGGCTAGCTCCAAAGATATTGCTGAACTATTTTTAACAGATCAATTTGTTTATAGATTTATTTTCTTTATATAATATAGTATCATAGTATCATATCATAGTATCTCAAGTTAAGGACAGATCATCATGGAGAAAATCTATGTATGTAGTCTCCAAAAGTTGACACTAACTTAACGGTACATCATCAATCAATCTTAGTAATAGCCACATGAGGAAGTTCAGCATTATTACTTCTATAATTAGAATTTAGGCATTTAGTAAATCTCATGGATGCAGAAGACTTGAACTAGGAATATTCAGGTTATACCAGCCCTTAACAGATAAACAAACTCTCAGATTTACTATGTTCTATTCACAAAAAATGCAAAAGCAGTAGATTTAAAGAACCAAATCTTCAAACTGAAAAAGATTAACAAACAAAGGAGCTGATTGGGCAAAATTTGCTACTCAGCATACCTTTGAAATTCCCAGTGTTCATTGTTCATTTGCTAAAAAAATAACAATGCTTCCAACTCTCATGATTGCACAGAAGAAAAACAATCACAGTCTTATTGTTAGAACTCGAATTTCCAACCCAAACCCAGGGCTTAGGCTTCATCAAAACTTATCCTCATCTTATACACTTTCACAGCATGTGGTGTCTGGGCCAGCAATGCATTCTCAATTTATTCAATGCTAACTAACAAATAAATAGCTAACTAACCTTGGCAGCATTCTGCTCATCAGCATTAGGCTCCACTTTACAATGCCCAAGAGACAATGCTTCAATCCATGCTTCCAAAGATTCAAGAAGACCCAGTTCACAAAATGGACTCATGGACCTCAGCACAGGTCTGCAAAAGTCACAACCTTCCTAGGCAACATTGGCACCACAACAGAAGTTGCTGTACATTAAGCCACATATTTACTCTCTGGATATTTAGATTACGTTGTGATGCTATTTAAAGGATTAATAGAATGCATGAAATGGCCCATAGTAAGCAAGGCCAGCCCAGCATTTTAGGCTGCTGAGGAGATCACCGGTGGCCAACAGGGTGAAATAAAAAACAGCTCTGCTTTACAGAATGGTGTTCTGACCCAAGCCTCCTTCAAAGTGAACAAACACCAAACAGAGATAAAAGCAAAACCTTTTTAATGCTTTTCTGTGAATTCCGTTCATTCACAGTAAAACGCTATTAAAAACTAATTGCCCCAGATAAGAACAAGCCTTGCCAAGATTGTGCAAGGCTGGCAAGAACACTAGATTAAATTGCAAGGAAATAATCAAAACCCAAAGTCTCCAAACACAAACCAGGATAGTCCGCATTTCCACAAAACTTGAAGTGCAAGAACTTCTTTGCTTCCTGCAAAGAATCCCACCTCTGAGGGCTGGCTTTTATCCCGTAAGAGAGGGGCCATCACCTTGCAGCCTTACTCCCGAGTCGCCTGGGCTGCTGAAGCTGCTCTTTCCTTTGAGCAGCTCTGCACACATGTGCACTGGGCACAGGCTCCTCGGGGTCCTCTTCATCACTGCTGCCAGCCTCCACAATCTCCGAAGGCAGCATTCCACTCCCTGATGGTCCTGGCCCCATCCCTGCCTCCCACACAGGCCCCTCATCTGAGTCCTCGCTCTCCGAGACCTCAGCCATTGGCACCTGCTGCCGGCGAACCACAACAATTGGAGGCTGCTCTTTCATAAAAGCTGCTTCACTAAAACAACGGGAGAACACAGGGATCATCTTTCAACAGCTCCAATTCTTTTAAATGAGGCTGTTTGGACAAGAAATCCTCAGAGTGAGTAGGTCCCAATCTCATCATTCTGATAATTTTATTATTTTTAGATGTCCGTGGGCATCCAACTGGATCTTCTATCTGTATCAGGTAACACACACACATGCACCAGTCATTTATCCAAATTACGCACAGCCACTTCCCCTTCTTATTCCCCACTATTTTTGTTGAGCCAGCCCTTCTTCACACATTGTAACCCTCTCTTTAACCTTTTTATTATTTCTTTTGCGTTTTGTATTCGAAGCAGGGGAATCAACAAAAGAGGTGGAAAGCCTTGTCAAAAGCTCCTGTCACAGGAACTAGGAAAAAAAAGATAATAAGAGGCAGAGTGAGCCTAAAAGATGGGCGGAGGAGAGATTGTATGACAGGCCCTTGTCAACTGCTTGGAGATTTTTGAAGGAGCTCAAATGTCACTACATTTAGGCTTTCTTCAAAACCTTTCTTTTAAAAAACATATTAAAGGCAAAATCCCCATAGGACTAAAAAAATGCTTTTAATTAAGACTATCAATAGAAATTGTCTAACTTCAAATGGATTAATCAAATATTTATATTTATATTAAATTTATGTGGCCACCCAACCCACACATGGTAACACCCAGCCGCAACATTAAAAATACAGAACATAAAACCCACAGTTGTCTTTTATTTATACTTTAGTTCAGGTATTACCAAAATACTGTAAAACAGATGCACACAAAGCCAGACCAAAGTCCCCAAACTGGACTCACATGTGCTAAGATATGATTTTTATAGACAGCATCCTAGATGCCATCTAGATTTCCAGTGATGATCTGAAAATAGCAGGCTCTCATCTAGCTGAAATAGGCAACATATATAGACCATCCTACTAAGGATTGTTAAATTACTTAATTTGTACAATTTAATAAAACAGAAGCTGTTGCTTCTTCCAAGAAGGAAAAGTAAACTTTAATAAGTAAGTAGATCTGGTCCCACTGTAATATGGTGAAAAATTAAAAAATGAGAATAATTGATCCCCAGCACCAGTGTTATTTCTCCTTTTAAATTAGCTGACTTACTATTACCAGCCCTGATGCCCTCTAGAGGATATACATAGCATCTATTTAATATCCATCAAGTGAAGCTCTTTACATCTTTTTGAATTGACTAGGTGTCTGGCACTTTCACTGGGAGATTTAGTCACAGTTTCAGTGTTTTAAAACATTAAAAATGGTCAGAGGGAATGAAAACTGTTCAACTCAGTGTTCAAATTTACCCATGGCAGAGGGTGGGATTTCAAACATTATGTGTCAAGGAAAACACATTCCTCCTTTCAGCTCCTTCCATGTTCAAGTCAGTTCCTTCACCAGTCATAGCCTGGCTGCTGTGCTCAGCACTTAAAATCGTCAAGATAACTACCTACAAACAACGTTCTTAATGCAAATTGGGACTGACTAAGTCTTGCTGCTTTTAATACATAGCAGTTACCACTCTAATCATTTGATCTCATTGAGTTTCTCACAAAGAGAGCAATTAAAATAAAAGAATTTGCCCCTCCACTGCCTCCTTTTTGTTGTTGTTTTAGCTATTAGCTGTTTATTTTAATTAATTATCAGGGAAATACATGGTATAAACCAATTGCCTCTAGCAAGGGGGATAATTCCCTTACTCTCTTAGCAGCTGATAGGACTGTAGAACCTCCAAGAAGCCTTTTAATTCTATGATGTTAGGGTTCTCTGATTCCACAATACTGTGCAAGGAAAATTCACTGTATGCTTGGAGACGCAAATCTCAATGTAGAGATTTTAGTGTTTAAACTAAATGTAACATTTCTAATACCACCCTGAGTTTTGTAAGTTCTCTGGATCGGGTTGATGTGGTTTAATTGTTATCTCTAATGATCAGATTAGAATCTTTTCCCTCAAGAGCTTATGGTAATGCAGTTCAGCTCTATCCTCTTTTATTCTCACAATAAGCACAGGTTAAGTAGAAGGTGAGTTACCCAGCCAAATCCATCCAGTGAGTTTTGCAAAATCCACTTACAGATGGATAACTTAATCATGGTTTATTCCATTAGTCACATTTTTTCTGGCTTTACAAGGCTCATTAAATCAAAACCTAGCCAGATAGGCTGACTTTTTGCAGCACACAAAACTAAGATTAGTTAGTTGATGCATTGGTGTTTTGCAACACTGGTACAGATACTGTACGAGGGGTTTCAAACTGGTGGCCCACAGGCCGGATGTGTCACGTGCAGGCCACGCTCAACTCAGCTCCACAAAGGGAAAAAACGTCGCGATACGTCACGTCACATGATGGTAACATGACGCTGTGAGTTTGACATCTGTGCTGTAGCCCTTAACGAGCACAATTGGGACCAATGACTTGCTATTAAATGAAATGATCACAAGTGATACCACAACCAATACTTACGATCTTACTTCAGCTTTCCTTCGCTTTACCTGCAAATGTCGTAAATGTGAGGATTAGTCATAAAGTTACTTTCTACTGTGAGAAGAAAGAAAAGTGGATTCTGATTTTGTTAAATTTGTATAGGCCTCAGAATGATAGCGGGCCTGAAATGAAATGCTATATATTAAAGTGTCAGCTAGAATGATTTCCTAAGAATAACGAAATATTTGTAATCTGCTGTGCCAGTGCAATATTGTAGTATGTATGTGCCAAGTAGATACTTTCAGGGGCTATTTTTTAGTAGGAATATTGAAAATGTTAAGAAATAGGGAACCAAAAGTAGCAGATTGCACAGGATTTCACATGTACACGCAAGTATGTGCTAACTGACAGTCAATATGAGAGAACAGAGAAGTAGCCTATGTAAAATTCTGTTTACTGAGGGGCTATCAGAAGAAGAGTATAAAAGAGAGAGGTGGGTCTCAGATCATGGATCTCATTGCAATGGGCTGTTAATGTAAGTAATGTGATATTTTACTGATATGTTGGCTATTCATGTTTCAAATTGCTCATGAAATAAACCTCTGAATCTTAAAGTAAAAATTGTTTTATTGTATTACTGTCTCTTCTTTCTTTATTAGGATATTTTTATGACATTATAAAGCATAACTGAATGGTTGCTAAATGAGGCAGATGCTAAACGAGGACTACCTTGTAATGATGATTTGAAGCCAGGGCTTCCCATTCCAACTATATGCCATGATTTTTGTAAGCATCTACATTGATAATATACCATACGTGTTTCATTTCAGGATACAATGTTTTGCATAAGTCCATTTAAATGGGACATAGGAAAGCTTAAGGTGGTATAGAAAGCCACTTAACAGGGAGGACCTTCTATTGTGGTGGCTATGAATTCTGGCGGTTGAAATCCCAACATATCTGGAGGTCAACTGGTTGGAGTGGACAGCAGAATTGATGCTATCAGCAACTTATGAATCAAAAACTTACTGCATTACTGGGCCCGAAGCTCATAGAAAATGTCTTACAGGTATTATTTAATGATTGTTTCATTTAGCAACAAAAAGCTAACTTTATGACAAATTCTTGCATTTATGACTTTTGTAGGTCTGTAAAGCAAAGGAAAGTTGAAGATTGTAAGTACAGTCACAATTTCATTTAGCAATCACTTCATTAATGACCAAGTTGCCGGTCCCAGTGAAATGAGAACTACCTATATTTTAAGTCTTGGGAAACCTAATAAATTAATGGCAGAGATAAGAGTCAAATGCAAAACTTCTCCTCTGTGGCTGCCTCTCCTAGCCACTGCTAAATACTGAATAAAAGTGAAGCCTCATATGTGAAAACATCCAGAAGGCCTTTCCCCATGGCTGAGTTAAACTTCCATCCTTCTTTGAGTCAGTCAAAAATTGCATCAACACAACAATGGCCTCATTCTACCTGTTACTGCTTTGTGAGAAAAAGGAAAAGTGGGCTTTGAATGTGCCAAAATTATATACCGTATTTATCGGCGTATAACACGCACTTTTCCCCTGAAAATAGGGGCAAATGATGTATGCGTGTTATACGCCGATGTCAGGAGCGGAATCCTCTTTAAGGGATCCCGCTCCCAATAGTTTAAGCTAGCGGCGGCGCAGCATCGTGACGTGATGTCAGCGCTGCGCCCGCCGCATATTTTTTTCCTGAAATTTCCCTCTTAAAGGGAATGCGTGTTATACGCCTGTGCGTGTTATATGCCGATAAATACGGTAGGTCTCAGAATGATAGCAGGCCTGAAATAAAATGCTATATATTAAAATGTCAGCTAGAATGATTTCCTAAGGATAATGAAATATTTGTAATCTTGCTGACTGTTGCTGTGAAATGTGATTTTGCAAAGTACATAGTCTTGAAAACTGCAAAAAAAAAAGGAACTGAAAGTAGCTGATGGATAGAGGCTTGAGATGTACATGGGAATATGAGGAGACTGTCTGGCAGTAAGAAAGAACACAGAAGCAAGTTGTGAAGTGGTGCAGAAAAGTATAAAAAGAATGTCTTGAGGTGAGTTCAGGGCCACTGACCATAGCTACTCCTTGCTGGACTCAGCTAAGTCAGTGGACCTCATTGCAATGGGTTACTGATGTAAGTTGTGTTATGATGGCTGTTCATGTTTCAAATTTCTCATAAAATAAACCTCTGAATCTTAAAGTAAGAATTATTGTTTGTGGTTTGCCTGGGTTCCTCTTTATTGGAATATTTTTATGATAGCTTGCAATCATCTCCAAAGTAAAATCTGTAATCAATTGCCAGTTCGGGACCCCTTCCACTTTTCCCAAGAGAAGATGGGAGTTGACCTCTGGAGAAAGAAAACGGATTTTTCAGTACCTTACTCACAAGCCAAAGAAATTATTGTCGGGCATTGGAAAGATAAACACATTGCCCTAAATATGCAGTGGAATTGATGCTACTTGCAATCTATGAACAAACAGCTCATCAATATAGATTAGTATGGATGATTGCAATGAATTATGGCTTCCATTCGTTGAAATGTTTATTGTACTGTTTTCATGCATGTATGTGTAACACTGAATACATGTGCGGTATGTTTTTGTTCTTTTTTCAGCTTTTTTTCCTTGAATTCTTTTTCTTTTTTTACTCAATAAAATGATTTCTTGGATAAAAGCAGATATAAAAAAATTCCCAAGAGAATATAACTCTTAACATAGCACTGCCTTCCTCAAAAGACTTTACCTAGGCATTAAAAAATCTGAAGCTTTATTCTCAGAGTTATCCTTGTAAACGAAATTATTTGGATACCCATTTTACAGCTGAGCAATTGAGGCTGCTGGACAACAACAAGGCTCAAGCTACACAATGAATCCATGCCTACATACTTATTTTCCTATGAGCAATAAGGGCCCACCTCCTCCTGGCTCTTCTTTTTTCCTTGTGTATGACTGCATGTGAAATTGTGACTGTATGAAAGCATATGCGTATTGTGGAGAGGAAGAGGGTGCTTTTGTATTTTTAGTTTGTGTGTGTAGGAGATGACAGGCTGAGCCCAAGGGTGGGCTCAAATGCATCATCAGTTTGGAGTTGCTATGCTCCTACAAAAGACCTAAGTCCATCCCCAATGTATTCTGTTGACTGTAATCTAGAGTTAATTTGTCTTGACCATTAGATCAGATTCTTGTGTATAAGTAGCATGAAATAAACTCATAGTACTTTTGAACTCTATCTTCACTCCTGGTTTCTTGAGCCTGACAATGTGGGATTGTTGACTTTTTTAAAGTTTAAATATTTTTTCGTTAATGTGTATGTATAAAATGTTTAGAAAAAGAAAATTTAAAAATGTATGCATGTAGGCACAGTCTTGAAGGCCTGTTAGTTTATCTTTGACTATGTATGGTTACCTGGAGACCATACATTGGTACTACAGACCTAATAGAGTGTCCTGTGAGAAAGTTGGCCTTGAGCTGAAGATGGACAATTATGTCACATTACTTTTGCAAATGCACACCCAGGCCAGAATGATTCATATGCTTCCCTGGGACAATGGGTTCCCCCTTTACTTCAATGTGCCTGTGGAATCTGACTTCAGTGGATCTAAGGGAATGTGTCAAAGAAGGACAAGATCTGACGAGAAATCTAAAGTCCCTGCCTCTGACAGAAATGAAGAAAACTCCAGAGATGGGCTTCTTACAAGAAATCATGAAGGACAATTATATTTTTATCAGGAATAAGAAATTAAGATGCTTGGAGCATTTCCACACGAGAGCATTTTGATCTTTTCTTCCACTGTCACTATTTGGCTTCAATTAGCAGATTTCAGAATTCTTTTGTTTAAAAACATGAAGTCTATTTTCCTGTTTTTCCTCGGAAATCTTCAGATTTTTTTCTGGCTGTCTGAATTGACTTTTACTTCCCTGCAAACCTGCTTAGTTAATCAGGGCACTGGGTTATCTCCTCCCCATCTTCCTGGAACAGAACTTGGAACTGAAAGAAAGCAATTGATGGCAAAGTTGTTGTTCCCATTTCCACAAAGACTCTGAATTGGGATGCTGGGCCAAATATTCTGGGCAGTGCCTGTTTTCGAGAGCCTATTTTGGGAAGCGTGGGAGATTTCTAGGGCTGGCCCGACGTGTTCTGGTGCCTGTGGCAAAAAATCTTCACAGAATCTCATTTCCCGCTACTTCATTTAAAATACATTCTACCACACCATTCTTTTCTTATCAACCCCATTTCAATTAAAGCGCAGCTGCACACAAGCTGAGTTGTTTTTCTCTGCCATTCATTTCAATGCTACATGCCCAAGAGAAAGCCGGGCTCATTAAATGTGTTGGTTTATAGTTACCCACACAGCCATGCTTACTGTCTGGAGGGCCACTTCATCTTCCTGGGAAGGAAGCCCATCTTCCGGGGATTTCTTTATTGTTGTCAGAAACAGTTACTTCAGGTTACAATAGAAGAGAATGTAGGTAATATCTAGTATACTCAGGGCTGACCTGTGGGAGTGATGTTACCTGTTGGGCCATGAATTGTCTGCAAGCAAACAACCAAGCTCAGAGAGTAGCAAGAACTCCACATCCGGTTATTTAGTACATATTACATGCTTGGGTCTCTCTGATGAGATCATGCCCTTCCTTAGCGCAATCTCTTAGAACCACTGAAATCAGACTCCACTCCTGAGGCACAATGAAGCATGGGGAGGGGGGGCACATTTTTCCCAATGGGGCCTATGCATTCTGGATTGGATGCAGCTTTACAAGCAATGCAATAGAATTGTGCCTCCTCAGCTCAAGGCCAACTTCCTCACAGGACCTACTACTATGCCAGTCTATGGTCTCCAGGGCAACCATGGGCAAAAATAAGCTAGCAGGCCTTCAAGACTCCACTCACCCACCAACCCACCCACATACATACATGTTTTCAAAGACTCACAAATTCACATGGAGACATACACAAAGGAAAGGGAGGAGCTGGGGGGAGGCACAATGTTTATTGCTCATAGGAAAATCAAACCCAAGAGAATTGGCTCCTGCTCCAACCTGCTCCAACCAGTAAATCCCCCAACATGTACACACACATACACACACATAAAACGTTATCCAGAATCAGAAAGAGACGCCCCTGGGCCCCCAATTCCCAATTCTTCCCAGTGATTTTCCTCAGCGGTGACAACAAAAACAGCCTCGATATCCCCAGCACACAAAGACCAGTCCTTCCATTGTAGAATTAAAAGGTTAACCACATCTGACTCTCTTTACTCCGTTGATTTTATTTGCAAAAGAAAACATGCAAATCCCAACAAGAAAGGGGAAAAAAAATACCAAGAGAAAAGAAGGCCCTGGTTATGGGGTGGGGTGAAGGTGGGGATGGAAAGAAATAGTCTCTGCATCTCAACAGACGGCCCTTTTCATTCTCACTTGGGGACTGATGTCACGCTTTCGATTTCTATGGCCAATGCTTCCATCTGGGAGCAGGGAGAACTGAACCACAAAGTTGAGGGCTGTCCCCCTCCTCCTTCCTCCAGAAAATCTCCTGTTGATATATGGACCCACCCACTCCTTTGTATCCTAACCACTTTCTCTCAGCAGCAGCTTTCCCCAGGACTATATATTTTGCTTTCCACACAGTTGTCATTATGTTCTGTCCTGCAGGTGATGGGAGCTGTAGTTTTGGGCAGCCACATTGAAGGAGGCTGCTCTGTATGATGACCAGTTTCAGGACTGAATTTAAAGATAAGAAAAAGAATAGAGTAGAAAATTCCCCTTTTTTAAAACCACCTGCAAAGAGCTCATTCTCATCTTATGTATCTTGTTAAACCCCCATCGTAAGAGATGCTTAAAGGGTTGGACCTCAAATTAAGAGGTACCCCAAACACAACAGGGCCATCTTACTCCATCCTGAACATTGTGAATACATTCTTATTTTCACACAAAGAGCAACCTAAAGACTAGACTGGAAATTTATTTTGCTTTTCCACTGGTTGGCTTTGGTATAAAACTGAGAAGCCATGGTTCAAATTCTAACTCAACTGTAAGGCTTTTGCCAGATGTGATTTTAAGGCAGTCAACAATTCTCACGTAACCTACTCCTCAAACTTATTGTGAGAATAAAACAGGAAGAGGTCTACTGATGCCATCTTGAATTACTTATCAGAATGGAGATGGGATACAAATAAATAAATGTATCAGTGCTGGGCACTTTATTTTTCCACACTACTCACCCGTGCATTGATGTTGTTACCTAGCCTAATAATAAAACATCAGCAAGAAAATAACCAAGTTTGAAGCACATGAGGAACCCAACATTTCAACCCGGAGCTACACATATGCTTTATTGTTGGATTCCAAAATGTCTATATTTTAAAATCAAGATAGAGAGAAAAAAACATTCTGAGGTTTCTTAATTTATTTGTTTACAATACCTTTTCCATTTGGAGCTGACCGTAAATCATTCTGGAATCTATTGGTTTTGAGAAAAACCTAAACACAGTATGATATATTATTTTATTTTTATCTTTTAAACAGTTTTTGGGTGACCTTAGGAATGTGGCAAGCAGAATACCTCCCTGAAACAAATAGTATATTTCCATTTAATTAAAAAATAATTATTTTTAGACCTTGAGGTGAACCCTGTTCTCTTAAACAAGTTAAGGAAAATATGCAGGATATGGCTTCTAGAATTCTTTCAACCCTTTTTCCTAGCAGTGGTTCCAATGTATTTTTTCTGTATTATTAAATGATGGGTTGTTTTGCATTTATGTTTCTGCTTTTCCTTCATGTTGCAGCTGTGTTCTCTGTTCTGGGTCACGTTCACAGGAGTGAGAAGAGAGAGAGATGATAGCATTCTGAACGTTTTGCTGTCCAACTCCTCCCACTGGCAAACTTGAGAGAAAATTTTTTTCTTAATTTTTTTTTCTGCTCACAGACCCCAGTTGAATCCAGACCATTTTCAAATCCATTTTTTTTCTTTTGTTGGCTTCTCTCACCTCGACCAATATTTTATCCCATTCTAGTCACTTTGTGGAGAGAGTTATTCTTCTGGCCAACAGATGGATGGGGTCACGAGTTCCTTCACATTCCACTGAGTTTGAAAGAGCAAAAACCTCAGGGTTACTTGATGGTTGGCCAAAGTGACTGCTTGAGAGAAACGAAGTGCATTTGGCTTTCTAACCCTTCAGTCTTCTCCACTGCCAACCCAATTCACTCTGAGCTCTGAGAACGGATGTCCAGTGAGATCTAGTACGAATGCTCAAGGTTGTTCAAGGTTGAATGAATATATCATCCACAAATACATTCAACATCTTTTACACTCCCAATAGCCTTACTTAAAAAGGATGGATCCATCCATCATGTGCTCCTGGTGTGCTTCAATGGGCATTTAATTGATTGAGAATAAGCTTAAGGTTCTGTTCAGAACTGGGAAGTCAGAACTCCCTCCCACCATCAGAGACTGTTGGTGCAAGTGGGTTCTCTAATCTCAAATTACTGAAATATCACTTGTATTTCAAAACAAGGTGGATTAAAACAGGACAGACTTATAAGATTCTCTTGCCAGGCATGGGTAGAGACCATATGATGAACATGGCACTTTAAAAGCTGGATTTCAATTCCTCTTGAGAAAGACTGGTCTATCCCTCATTTTAGGAGAAGGCATCCATCTTGTGAGAGCATTAATTTATTTCCTTAGTTTAATCTTGATTTATTTCTGCTGTTGCGTTTATAATTTGAATGCATTGAAGTCTTTTCTGTTGGCTGTGCTATAAAACTTTACAATAAATAAATAAATATATAAATGGAAACATAAAGGCCTAGTTCTGCACGATTATTATTAATTCAAAAGCAATCAGCGTTTGCATGGATACACAGTTTTGTCTAGTATTAAAGGGATCAGGCTAGAAATTAGGAGACCATGAGTTTTAGTCCCAACTTAGGCACAAAGCCAGCCGGTTGATCTTGGACCAGTCACTTTCTTTCAGTCCTAGGAAGGAAGCAATGGCAGACTACTTCTGAAAAACCTCGCCAAGAAAACTGCAGGGACTTATCCAGGCAGTCTCCAGTGTGACTGAACAGAACAAACAAACAAAAAAAGTTTGCACATTATACACAGCATAGACATAATAATCAGTAGCAAGTTTGAAGCTTATATGACAAGATCTCATTCACCAATTCTAGAGTTTGCAGGTAAATGAAAAGTAACATATAAAATACATGATACCGAACATTGTCTTTTATTCCAAAAGAGACCTAAAAATCTATTACATAGATTTTAACTATACTAAAATTATATCTTAGCCACATGCAAAAATTCACTTTGAGTTTTCATAAAGTCTCAAGTTATCCTTTCTATTAACTTGCTCCATTGGTTTGCCTAGAATGCTGACACAAAATTGCAGATAATAGCCTGTGTATTACTGCAGCAATATAGTATTAGTATCTTTTGACAGAAAATTGGGAAGGAGTAACTACAAAAAACTGACTTTTGCAGATACAAATAGTCCTCGACTTATGACTGGTCACTTAGACAGATCTCCCCAGAGGTCACATAACTACATTTCAAGCGTTGGTAATGGGATTGCATTTATGGGTGATTGCTGTGTCCTACAGTCACAGGACCATAATTTATAATGTTTGCCAAAAAACAACATTCATTTCCAAGTTTTGGCAAAAACATCCCATAATGAACAAGGGGTTTGCTTAATGAGTATGGCATTTGCTTAACAGCCACAGCAAAAAAAATGATCATAAAATTAGGTCGATCACATAATTACTCACTTACAACCATCATGGCTTATGACTGTAGTGAGCAGGGTTCATTACAGTCATAAGTCGAGGATTATATTAAACAGTAAGCACACTAACAGTCCTTGTTTAACAACCACTCAGCAACCGTTTAAACATAAGTCAGAGCTGAATGTGTAGTAGTTACAATTGGACCAAGTACTTACAGGTACCACACTATCCCTTCAATCACGTGATTGCGATCCAGGCACCCAACATTGAGATTACAATGTTGCAACATTCTGCAGTCACATGATCATACTTTGTGACCTTCCAAGCTGATTTCCCACAAGCAAAAGCAATGGGGAAGCTGGCAGGATGTCGGAAGTCATGGTCACATGAGGTCCTTGCTTAATAACCAACAATGCTTGCTTAACAACAGCAACCAAGACTGCTGGAATTGTCACCTGGTTTTTCAATTTACAATTGTGTCACTCAAAAATTGAGTTTTTGAGCCCAATTACTGTGGGCAAATGAGGACTATGTGTAAAGCCAATTCTTGTTATCAAAACAGTATGATAACCGACACATCAACTGTATCTATTGTATAATTATATAAAGGCCGTTTATACCCTCCTTCAGTGGGGAGAAGGTCTTCTCCAATGCAATTCAATATAAACTTGGCTTAAACAGATCTTGTAGTGTCTACTCATCATTTGGGTTTGGAGAAATTTCCCCTACACATCTTGCTTCCCAGGAGAACTTGTTTCTCCTACCAACAGAATAAGAGAAAGAACCAGCCACTTTGCCCTTTCTCTCCCACTTGTCCCTCTCTATGCTAAATGGTTGATGTGTAGCCCTTCCAGCTGGCTTCCCCACCCTGCTTCCCATATATCTGTGGCCCATTCCACCCACTCTGTTTGAGATCCCACCAGTCTGCCTGATCTCCAAATCAAGCTTGTTTTGTAGAAAGGATGCCCCGAGGCTGGGTCAGACTGATGGCACAGCAGCGGAAACTTGGGGGCCACAAGCTGTCCAGTGAACAGCACATTGCAAGTGTCTAACAAGGCACCAATTGTTCTGGACCCAGATTCCAGAGTAGTGAGTAGACAGCCCAAGACACAGAATGACTGCAGAGCCTCCAAATAAGCTCCAAGATCCCATCTCACCCTTCTGTTCCTCTTTCAGAGGGCTGGTTAAAATCTATATAGAGTTTTGAACACTTGCTCATTTTGGGTTACTTCTGTTCTTCTAGGTGAAATATTAGCAATCCTAGAAGGTTATGATAACTGATTGTGTACTATGTAAATTCACAGACAGTTGAGTACATGTTTTTTGCTCTCCGGATGGCCTGTCTCCCTGAACAGAGAATACAGTGCACATATATCTTAGAATTAACATGATATATTAGTTGAGTAAAGTTGTTATCCACAAATAACATTTGCCAGATTTTTCAGGCCTGGCCTAACACAATCCAGAAGAGGAGACTTTCTGACTTTCCAAATGTAAACAAGCTACAGTTCTCGGAAGCCTTAGTCATTAAGAAGGATGCTGGCAACTGTGGTTCAACAGCTACTGGAATACTAATACTTCCCAAAGCAGAATACTTAATACAGGCAGTTGTTTGGGACTGCAAAACCATGCGGGAACCAAGCAGATTACTCTATGAGAAGAATCAGCTGCCCCAGCCCCCACTTTCTAACTCAACAACCATCAAATAAAAAGCTAGAGTGCTTCAAAGGAAGCCTCATAACATGTTAAAAGAATTTCAGGCACACTGACTTCCATTTGTAACCGTCCTATGTTATTCTATCATTTCCCCCACTTTCTTCCTTGTCATGAGAAATCCATGGGGAGCATGAAATAGGTGCATAATTCATATTAACTTTTCATGCTAGGAATTCTCTGCTTATAAATATACAGGTTCTTGGGGGTGGAGAAGTACAGCCTTCTAATCTTTATCCCAGACAAGTGGATTTGCCCCTAAAGAGGTGGGAAATGAGATAGTAAAAGGAAAATGTACAAGGGGCAAATACGCCCAACAAATCGTATTATCAGTGGGATCAAAAAACAGGAAAAGAACCAAGGAGATGCCTCAGGGATTTAAATGGCTGCCAATATAGATTGCCAGACAGAAGTGTAGAAACAAAATTAAGATTTGCCTACAGCATAAGTTTATTTCAAAGAGCCTTGGGTGTCTGGTCCTGACCACAGCAAATAATCAACACTTTTCTCCGCCCAGAAATAGAATTCTGGGGAATTCTAGAACAAATCAAGAACATAAGAAAGGGCAGAATGTGGAGAGTTACAGATATTTGTACCCAGTTGAATGGGATGGATTGTGTTATTATTTGAACAAAAATGTGACACTTTGTCTTCCCAGATCTGATAGGCCATTTACGGTACATTCTGGCTGGAATTCTCTTTTTGTATGTGACATGTTCATTTAAGAGGGAAAGATTTTGAAACGGCATTCCAAGATCTTGCTTCACATAAGCATACACAAAGAACACATCCATTAATCCTAAAGGCAATCAACTCTTGACAGTACTTTGGAAGGACAGATGCTGGAGCTGAAGCTCAAAATACTTTGGCCACCAAACGAGAAGCCAGGACTCACTGGAAAAGACCCTGATATTAGGAAAGATTGAAGACAAAAAAAGGAGATGGCAGAGGATGAGATGGTTAGATAATGTCATCAATGCAATGAACGTGAATTTGAGCAAAGGACAAGGGGGCCTGGCAGGCTATATGGTCCATGGAGTTATGAAGACTTGGGCATGACTTAGCAAATGAACAACAACAAAAATTGGAAGGCAATCTCCCTAAATGTGATTTGTTGAGAACCGTGTAAGATTGTGACTGCTGTTGATTTCAACAGGACCTGCCTGGGCTGAGCTTTGAAAATAAGATCATGAGTATTAAAGCCAATTTTACTATTGCTTCAATTGCCCTCTTCCCCAACATATCTGTGATGTTAGTCATTTCCAGCTAATCAAAGGTTCAACCAACTCGCTCCCCCTTAAGAAAGTGTTCCTGCTTGATCACCTGTAGACAATCACCAACCAACCCATGGACGATTTTCTAGAGCAGCGGGGTTCAAACTGGTGGCCTGCAGGCAGGATGTGTCACACGCAGACCACGCCCACCCCAGCTCCATGAAAGGGGAAAGTGTTGCGATACGTCACATGACAGCAATGTGACCCCCACGAGTTTGACACTCGTGTTCTAGAGTGATAGATGTATTTCTACCATTTCATCCCTTTTCAGCCTTCAGTTGGCTTGTGCCTTTTTGCTAACTGGAACTCATAATTGGCCAGGCTAGGGGCAAGCTGTACACAGGTGAGTATTTGAGAAAGGCTCTTCCAATTTTTTCCATATATGAAAAGGACCCAGCATCTAAGCAGTGGAGTATCAAGGTTGGTGGAAGCTAAAAATTCTCATTTCTCTGGTGGCTCCTCTGAGGGGAACAGTAAAAAGAAATCACTGCTCTTGGAAGATCCCTTTTATCTGTAATAAAATTCAAGGACACAGGCACACAGAAGAGGAATGGGGGGGGAGGCAACCTATAGTACCCTTTATCCCTCTTTTTCAAGCCCAATCTTACTTCTGCAGAGGCTGAGGAAGGGATCATGCAGATTCAAGGCAGGCCAATCAGCAGGTTCAGTGTGGATAGACGGGTGAGTCATAAGGTCTCTAGTTACATTTAATGGATGTGCAGGTGCGGCCCTGCTGGAGCTGTGGACCTGGGTGACATCAACTCAGCAGCCATTCAGAAGAAAACCCGAGAATGTGAGTTAGATGGAGATCCATGAATCCCAGTCTCTTCCTTCCCCTTCTGCCCCCAGCCAACACCAAACCCAGAGGAAAGAGGGCCCTTAAGTCTCCAGTCCTGTTTCTGCTCTGGGAAACGCCAAAGCTGGTGACAATATGGCCATTGGATGAGGAAACGGATTCCATGAAACAAAAGAGGCTTTCATGGAAAACAAGAGAGACCAGATCTGATGCAGAAGGAAGAGACAAGAGCTGAGATAATAAGATAGAGGGCTTCTGGGAGGAAGGAAAAAGAGGGCCGACTAGGAGGGCAGAGAGCCCCCAGTGGGGGCATCTCTGCAGCTGGATACATTGGCCCTTGGTATTTCCCTTTATCCTATCACTAGCACTATTGACAAGCCGGATTGATGGGGAGCATGCCAGTCCATAATTCTCTGTTGCCCAGCAACATATAGCTATCTGTTCCCCATCCCCACCAGCAGCAGCAAAACATATTCTCCTGTAAATCAATTGCCACCTGCTGCCCCGTCAGCCTCCCCCCCCTCCTCTCCCCCTCCCTTATCAGGACCTTGGAGGAAAAGAGACAGACGGGGAACAACCAGCTTTGCTTCCGTTCTTCCTGGAAAGAGAACATTTTGGTTATTAACTGTGGTTGGCACAAGAGTGGGAGGACAGGTCATCCACAGGCCAGGACCTCCTCCCCATTGGAATAAAAGAGGCAGGGAAAAAAAAAAACTAGAATGATCCATAAGTGGGGTTTTTTTTTTATTACCCTCATACCACAATTATGTCCCTGGATATTAGCATTCTTCGGTTAGTTATTAGGCTGATGAAAGAGACAACTGAACAGCGTCTCTCTAATGAGGGAACCGGCAAAATGATCAAATGATGTAACAGGCTGTCCCCACCACCCAAAAAAAAAAAAAAGTCAAAGCGAAAAAGATTTCCCCCTTTTACTGAATATGAGAAAATCAGCATCTCAAGAGTGTTCCAGCTTTCCAGAATACATTTCCCAGTTATTCTAATTAACCCAGCTTTGGGGACCTGTTTCACATTATCTCTCAGGGCAAAAAATGCCCTTCATTTCCATTCATTTTTCTAAATACTCAATTGATTACAGCAGTGTCTATGTTTAGACCTTAAGAATTCGAACACGGAAGGTGTCAGCGGGTGCTATGTCTATCCACTCGAATCCTTTCAGAATAAGCAAGACTTTTGCAAGAGTCTAATATCTGGGACTAATCTCCTTCTCCTCAACTATCAGTATTGAGACAGGGCTACAGGATTTATTCCTTGTTCCATCAAACAAGCAGATGAAAAAAGGTGGAATGAGAGAAAGTCTTAGCCTCCATACATACACCCCAGTATGAACAAAAGAGAAATAAATATCCACATATCTGATCTGATCCTTTTTTCCAAAGTATAAAACTGGAAGTGAGGGACTAATCCTGTACCCATCTGAATATTCTGATTGCAAATCCCAGTAATTCCTGCCTTGCTAATAAGAGCATGTGACCACTAAAGCATGGGATTTATTTTCCTCCAAACTGAAATTCAAGGAGAATCCTCGAGTTTTAGAAAAACATAAATATTTAAATTTCAGTTAGAAGTTAGTGAAATTAAAATTGCACTTTTTCCCATCCAAGTTCATGGATTCCCTTAAATCTATCCATTGACCCCAAGATTAAGAATCCCCTACTTAAGCTGTGTTAAAAGTACATCATCAAAAATTGATGATGAGCTGTCCATACATCTTCTTTAAATAGTTGGAAATAGTTCCTTCTTGAAATGAAAGCTTGTTTGGAATATTACAGCCACTGAAATCTAGTTCTTATCTCTTTTTTCAGTTGCATTGATTTCCTGGCAAGAGAAAAGCACTCTGTGCATGATAGAAAGTACCTTTTTAAAATGGTGACATTACCATAATGAAACAGATCCTGAAGCTGGACATTCAATCAAAGCTCTATGACTTTGAATGTTTAAAGAATCAGGTACAAGCAGAATTTTGCATGGATGCTTCCACCATTCTCAGCAAGGTCAGATATTCACACCTTTCAGAAGAGTCTTACCTGTAAAACCCTCACAGAGTACAACCGACAAGCAAAAAGATCATAACCAAAATACAATACGAATTAACGTCCTTTTCAGACAAACCCTCTGTAATACAATCTGAGATAAGCTGAAAGCCACCGTATCAATGAATTATTGATCCCTTGTTCACAGGACCTGTCATTTAAGGAATAAAAAGCCAGTTCATTCAGTCTCTGTTACGTAGTAAGTTAAGGATGGCCCATATTTGTGAAAGAAACGCATTTTCCCTTGAGTGCTTTTGGCTATCTTTATGATGAAATTCCAGGCTTTAGCCAATTCAATGTGGATTGACTGGGCGAGCCCTTGCACAAAATAAGACCTGTTGCGCACACACGCACACACTACTACAGAACCCAATTCAGAAGACTGCCTTATAGGAATACAGATCCTAGTACTTCTCCCCCTTAGGAACATATCTTCACAGGCACTAAACTTCTCAGACACCTTCTATACACAAGGAGTCCAAACAAAGCTAAACATTTTAATGTCATAATGCAGTCAGATTACATATAGCTCCCCTCATTTTACTACATGCAAACTGCCTCTCTTCCTGCTTTAGTTTTTTCATGGAGGGAGGGAGAGAAATAAAAATATACTAGATGTCCCAATATCCATCAATATCCATTCCTGACATGCCCAAAATATACTTGAATATTTGATTTTGACACTAAAGATTAGGCTCTAACTCCATAAAAAGCAGAAAATCTAGAAGCCTGCCATTTACCTGCAACTGGTTGTACTATACACATAGCTATATAGCAAATGCATGTAAACTCAAAAAAAAAAAAAATCTTATAGACCTTGGATTCTGGTCCATTCTCAGCCCCTCATCCTCCATATAATACAGAACAGGAATCCTGCATGCACAATATTTCATACACCAGGGTGCCTCCCTGCACTCTTCTGTACAGAAACATACCATCCATTGAATATTCCCTCACACCCACAAGCTCCATTTATTACATCCCGAAAAGGCTGTTGCTTGTATCAACAACAAACACGCACAGCACCACCTACAGCCTCTACCCTTGTGCACATCCATCTTAGAGATCTCCCCCTGAATGTTATCCTCCTGTCCCAAATCGTTTGCCATTGTCCCCCAGCAATGCAGCTTCACTTTTACACCCACCTCATCTCTCCAAGAGAGCAACGCTTCATCAAAATTGCTCCCGCTCCTCATACATACAAATGAACAGCAGGACATGTCCCACCTGTCCTTGGATGCATACAAACACACATAGGCTGTACAGAAAAGGAACAACAACCTGAAGCATCTTCTGAGCACAGATGGATCCCAGCAAACAGCCTACAGTGTTGTGTTGCCAAGGGCAAAGAACAATCCAAGATTCAATATCCCCGCACCCCCATAATTCTAATACATAAATCAGGAAAAACTTGCCCCCCTCCCTCCATACCAGCTGTTTAAGAAAGGTGATCTCATCCCAGGGCTCCTGGAGGGAAGAGCCTTCTGCTTTAGGCCTGGATCCAACTGCCACACCCTTCTGCTGCTCACTCCACAGCCATAACTCAGCCCCGTAAGCTGGCCACAATTCCCAGTATCCTTCCCAGCACACAATGCTTCCGCTTCTCACACCCCAAACTCCTCTCTCTCTCTCTCTCTCTCTCACACACACACACACACACACACACACCCCTACCTCGCTCACTATGCACCCCTTCTGCACTGGTGCATTCATACACAGATCAGTCTCCTCCACTTCTCCCCTCCTCCTCTAATGGCACCCAGAGACCATTGCCCTGACCAACACATACAAATGCCCCATCCTGCAGACAACCTTACTCCTTTTCTACTCCTAGTGTAAGTCTTCCCCCTTCACACAAACGCACACATACACGCACCTGCACGCACACACAATCTTTAACCTTGATAGATCCTCCCCCTTGGCATATATTCTGAACATGTAAGATGAACGTATATCTGCATTTTCTCCCTCTCATTTCTTTCGCGGCCATAGCTTTGGTTCACCCCCAGCGCTGCTACAACCCTTTTCTCTTCTCTGCCCCCACCGCATTATCCATCTAAAACGACGGTTTGAAAAACTTGCCAGATTCCGATCCCAATCTCTCCTCTAATCTCCCGGTCCTCGACCCGGGAACCGAGCATTCCCATACAGGTCTCTGCAGATGGGACCCCCTACTCCGCTCGCTCGCTCGCTCGCTCGCCCGCCTAATGGTCGGGGGCCATCTCCCTCCCACCCGCCTCCTCAGTTTCTTCTGCAATAAAACCAGGCAACCAACCTGCCACAGCGGAGCCTTAAATTGCTCCAGATTCAGGGGGGATCCTCATCACCCCCCCCACACACACATACACCCAGCCGCGCAACTTTCCTCAGCAGCGGAGGGGGGGGGGGAGGTACCGAAAAACCTTCTAACGGGGAGGAGGAGGAGGAGGAGGCTCTCCAGGGAACCGTGAGGGGAATTCGCGCCCACTTGGGAACCTCCTAATTCTCGCTCCTTTTCCAGATTTAGGAAACCATCCCTGGTTTTTTTTTTTTTCGGGTCCTGACAACGACGGACCGGGTGGGGTGAGGTGGGGGTGGGGGGAAATGGGACAGAAACACTTCTCATCCTAGAAAACCCCCGGTTTTCCTTCTTCCCCCGCATCCCCCGCATCCCACCGTCCCCCGAAGAGCCCCGAAGTTGATAAAGGAGGGAGCTGTTCGGCTCCCCTCTTCGGTCCTTCTAGCCCCCTACCTGAGCCGCGCCCGTCCTCCCGCTCACTCTGCGGCCGCTGCGGTCGCCTTCGCTGGCTCCTACTGCTTCGGCTGCAGCGTCTGATCGATGTGACATAATCGGCGGTAGCGGCGGCGGCGGCGGCGAGTCCCCTCCCTCCGTGCCCCGCCCTACCCCCATTCCTCCTCCCCGCCTTTCCTTCCCAGCTCCGGTTCGGCCCCAGAACGGGTGAGGAGGAATAAGGTGGACATTGGTTTATTAGCGCGCACACACACACACACACACACACACACACACACACACAAATAAAATGCGCCCTGCCGTATTCTAAAACGAATTTGGGAAACTTGGGTGGGGCTGGGGTGGGGTTAACCTATCGCTCTATTCTCGGCATCCTGGAGCTTGGGGAGGGGGACGCCCGGGTCCCTCATTTTGGGATGGGGAGGGGAGGGTTGTCTCCGGAGCTTTAGAAACGAACGGGTGAGGTAGAGGGTGCCTTGAGGGGTGAGGGGTGCGGGGGGAAACGGGACAGATGGAGCGGAGTACAGGAGACGGGAGCCCGACCAAAAAATGCAGAAGGAAAGAATCAACGAAGAGAAGGGAGCCAAGCTGCTGCTCAAAGCCCCGTTTCCTGGATATGGCGAGTCTGCTCGAAGGTCACGCCCAGATTACCCAATTTCCCGCAAAGGCTTCTAAAACCGAAATCCTTCGGAACCAGCCAACTAGGTTTCTGGCGCGCGTGGGCGGCCGCGGAGCCCGGGCTCAGAAGCAGCCGGGCCCTCCGCGCCAAATTGCAAGGGCGATCCAACAGCCTTTCTCCGCCGCCAGCGGCTCTGCTGGCCGGCTAGGGATGGTGGCCGTTGTAACTCTACAGATCTGAAGGGCAGCCCTACTAGCGCCTTGGCCAAAGGAGCCAGATCGGCGTCACTTAGCGCTGGTATTTCTCCGGGCAAAGAGAAAGCCAGAGAAGCCGGAGGCGCTGTAACGGCAGAGGCTAGACGAAATCCAATGTCTTTACTGTGGAAAGATGCTAAAAAGAGCCCGGGTGCTGGCGGCTGTATTGCTGTATTTCACGGGCCAGATCAAGGCAGGGCTCTTCTGTTCTCTGTGCAGTGAAGATGCTCTTGGGGGTTTGAGGTTTTTGATGGGCAAGCTAGAGATTCCCCAGGGGGAGGGATAGAGGAGCCACAGAGACAGCAAAGCAAGGCTTCCTGGATCGCAGCAATGTTTGGGCTGAGGAGGAAAAGGGTTGATTGCCCTGTGGTCTGGAAGGGGTCTCAGAGCATCTACTCCTCATCTCAAAAACGAACTGAGGAAAAGCTGGATACAGGAAGGGTGTTTTGCACAAGAAGGAATGGAGGCCAAACCAAAGGGTTTCTCCAAGAAGCAGAACCTTTTGAAAGATGAGCAGAGGAGTGAAGCGTCAGTCTCGAGGACAGAGGAAAAAGCCTGCCTTCCAGAAAGGGAGGACCTCATAGGACCTCCCTTCCATCCTGTTATGAGAAGCCTGCTGTTTTCTTATTATTTATTTATCCCAGTAATGCTTATGCTGCCCAGTCTAAAGATTCTGGATGCCGTACAAACCAGCAATATCAAAGATGTGCATCCATCAACAATGCTTCATAAGCAAAACAATATTGAAAACATAACTAACATTACTGAAGGTAACTTGATGAATAGCGCTTAAATGCCTTTATCCGTGAGGCTGCCTTAACCCTCTTCAAAAGGCATCTAAACCAGGACCCCACCCATAGCATGGCTGAATAATCTTTGGGTGACTACAGAAGGCATTCAGCTTCTTCAGAGAAAGGGGCAGTCTTGACAGGAGATGAGACAATTATGCGCGAAGGAGGTGAGGCTAAGGTTTTCAGGATGGAATTCATCTTGGGATTTTTCTTTTCCCAAAGGTGTAATCTTAGGTCTTACATCTCCTGCCTCAAATTGGCAGGAATCCACCCTGCCAACTCTCTGGGCTACCTGTGGTGAAACGTTCATAGGGCTTCCAAAACCACAAACATGAGTTTGGGAGGCTGCCGACTACTCAGGTTTAATGTATAATTTAATTAGTCCTTTGTGTTCAAGTCTGTCTTGGGGTAAAACCAGCCATGGTTACCCTTATAGATGACCCTTGTTGCTGAAGAGAGTGAGGGGTGGGGAATGAATGCAACACCTGTTGATCTTACTTGATCCTGTCAACTTGCCAGAGCGAGTTGTATACCACCTACTGTATGGCCTTTCCTGGACAGAGAGAGTCTAGCTGCAATTATCTATTCACAGGTAACCTCATTTAAATTAGTGTAAAGTCCTGTAATGGGAGCTACTACTGCGGTTGGTTTGGAAGCTGCAGCTAAAGTGGTAGGTATGGCCAGGTTGCTGAGTGAGACCCTTGGTCATGTACGTGGCGTTACAGTTTTCTTGAAGAAGCCATCCTGGTGCCAATGAGTAGTTCTAGCTGTGGTTTAGAAGTCTCTAACAATTTGGTACCAGGATATCTGTCAAATGTGGTTAGGTCACTGAAATCATTGAGAAGGACCTGCTACATGTACCAAAGGCTGCTGAATTGATGCTTATGAATGAGCTTTCTCTCTGTTGCTGCAGATGCATTCAGGAGGTACTGCAATGCTATACACATATTTAGGTCCCTCACGAAAATGTACTTAGGCCTTCCCAGCATGAATGTTGAAGAAATTTGGCAAGGTTATATTTCCCCACCTTTTGTTTAAACGTAAATTATTGTGGTTGTTGTTCTATGTTGTTTTAATATAGAACTTTACTTTGTATTTTAAGTGTTATCTATTTTGTTGCAAGTTTTAATGTACACCATCTTGAGATGCTTCAGCATCTGCAGTAATGTATGAAGGTGTGGAAGGAAGGAAGCCCTGTCGGAAGGCTGCTATCTCTCATCGCTCGCCATTCTTAATCTCCCTCTGTGTAGATTTATTGGATGATCCCAACAAGAAGAGAAAAGCTTTTTCTTATTGCTTTCTCCATGCAATGCTTCATGAGCAAATAACCCTTTTTCCTCACCTCTTTTCCACACATTTGTTCCTGATAATGCATTTGTTCCTCCAGTCTAGGAGAAGAAGAAGAAGCAAAGTCAAGAGAGGACTCAGCCTAGAATCATTATGTGCCCACAAACACTCCAGTTCTTGCTCCCCTTGGATCCGTTGACTCTTATCTAGTGCCAATTTAGTGCTGACTGTTAGTTGACTTGTGTATTCTTGAGCAATAAATCTTCTTAACTGGAACTTAATCAGAGGTGGTATTCAGCAAGTTCTGACCAGTTCTGGAGAACCAGTAGCGGAAATTTTGAGTAGTTCAGAGAACCGGCAAATGCCACCTCTGACTGCAGATTTTACAGTCTCCTTCCCCTGCCAGGCCCACCAAGCCACGCCCACAGAACCGGTAGTAAAAAATTGGAATCCCACCACTGAACTAAGTGTATGGTCCTGATTCTTTAGCTTGACATCCAGAAAACAAACATTTTGGTGGGTCTGATTTGAAGCTTTCTTAGTCCTTTAATATCTTTACTATCTTTTGAAATACCATCAGCAGAACTTAACATGATGGCTTAGTATGTTTTAAGCTTGGCTTCTTGAATAAACAATTCAACTGCTAATAAGGTTTGGAGTATATTTCCCTCTTCTTTTGGCAGCCCTTGAGATATTGGAACGCTGCTGTCATGTTTCCCCTACTCCTTCTTTTCATTAGACTAGACATTTCCTAGATTGCTAGCCTGTCTTTTTTCCAGGAGCTGCATGGAAATCTCCATTTTTAAAAAAAATTCTGGTAGCATCCCTGAAGGTTTAAAGTAACTGGTCCAAAGTCACCCAGTGACTTTTCATGACCATCGGTGGATTTGAATTTGGGTCTTCCCATTCCTAATCTAACATTTAGCTTAAGATGTCTGTATGTATGGTGCAGTGGTTAGAGTGCAGTACTGCAAGTTATTTCTACTGCAATTTGGCAGATCGAATCCCACAAGGCTCAAGGCTGACTCAGCCTTCCATCCTTCCAAGGTCGGTAAAATGAAGACCCAAATTGTTGGGGGCAATATGCTGACTCTGTAAACTGCTTAGAGAGGGCTGTAAAGCAGTATATAGATCTAAGTGCTATTGCTATCCTTCTGTTTTGTAAACCATGATTCATGATTTAATAGAATATTGGAATCTGGATGTCTATGGAGATTCTCAGTCATCCAGGTCATGGTTGTCCCAAAGGTGCTTTTTTTTTTTTTCCAAGAGACAACTTGACGTTCTGATTTTTGTTTGAAGATGTTTCACTTCTCATCCAAGAAGCTTCTTCAGCTCTGACCGAATGGTGAGGAATGGAAGGATGTATATTCCTTGCAGACAGCTGGTCATTTGCATTCTTTAAGCAGATCATTAAGGTCACCTGGAGGTTTATCTGTGTCCTCAGGGTCACCTGAGTGGTACAAATTGGTGTGTTGCCTTCTTGGAACTGTTGAAAGGGCTGTATTGTAGACTGGAGATAGAGGATGTTGTATCTGTTCCCCTCTGTTGAGAGAGGGCTGTTCAATTTTGACATGGACTTCTTTAACCCCTCCTTTCAAACCCGCCAATTGAAATCTGGCCAATTTTTATCTATTCACTAAATCACATAATCATAAAATTGAACAAGATCAAGAAATCATCTAGTCTAACTCCCAATACCAAGGATTCCACTACTTTTCTAGGCAGAACGTTTTAGGGCTCACAAGCTGCCATAGCCAGCTTGATATTCTTTTAAAATTCTTCTTGATTCATTTATCTTTTAATTTCAACCAAAAACTCTTATCCTGCTCTCAGTTTCAGCAGGAAAAGGGGGCCCTGTCTTTTAGATCAGTGGCCCTCAACCTTTTTTGAACCAGGGACCAGTTTCACGATTATTTATTCTTCCACGGACCGTTGAGTAATGTGAGACTCCACCACCATCGGGACGGCTCTTCGTTCGAAGCCACCACCCCCTTCGATGAAACTAAGGCGCGAGCACCCAAACGCCGCTTTCCAACTGAAAACCCAGAAGCACTTTCCAACCGAAAACCCGGAAGCAACCGAAAACCCAGAAGCGCCGTCGAAACAAGATGACGGTGCCCAAGCTTTGCGGCCCAGTGAAAAATGATCCACGGACGGGTACCAGTCCAGGGACCGGTGGTTGGGGACCCCTGTTTTAGATGGTCATAGATAACCACCGTGTTATGGTTCTGTGGTTCTCCAGAAACTTTATACTTTTAATATTTCCTCACAGGGCTCGGTTTCCAGGCATCATACTGCCCTGGGAGCTCTTGTCTAAATCCTCTTCAGTTTTCCCCTCTCCCTTTTACAGTTTATTCAGTTTGGAGTACAATGGAACTACTCCTTCCTGTGATTTGGACAAAATGTATTAGTCTTTTTAGTTGCACAGTTGGAATTTCACAACTACTCTTAAATTATTCTCATATACACAGCCATCAAGACAGATCTCCCCTGTCCTGTACCTAGCCAGATGCAGGATCTTATATTTCTGACCTGTTTCATTTGGGTCATTGTGAACTATAATTTTGTCCTTTATAGTTTAGTTTGATGTCATCTATAATGTTGCACAATTCCAGCTATTCAAAACCAGCACTGACATTCCCTTGCAATGATAATTAACAGGGACTTTGATAGTCTGCTTCCAATGTGCCTTGTAAGCCCTCTTCCCTGCCCCTGACCCAACATTCAAACCATTTCTCAAAATAGATCTACTGCTCTATTGAAAGAACACTAAACCCACATCCAAAAATAGCTTGCAGGAGGAATGCAGAGTGAAGTGAGAGAGAGCTGTGAATGTGAGTATACACCTGGAAATCTACATATATATTTCAGTGTTTGCATGACTGTGCACCCATGTCTGGATGTATGAGAGTGCAATGTCATCATGGGTACAGACTCACACATGAAATTCAAAGTGGAAGGAGAAGTGCAATAGCTGGATTTTAATAGCAGAGATTATTACATGAGAGCCAGGGTAGCAGACCATTGAATGTAATAGCAGACAATTTAATTACACGAGAGCCAGGGTAGTATCGCATAGTAGTTAAGTTGCAGGACTAAGAGTCAGAAGACCCAAGTTCAAGTCCTCTTTTGGGTGTGGAAACCAGCTGAGAGATCTGGACCAGTCACTTCCCCTCAGTTCTAATCAACAACAGACCCTGGAACAAGTTGGCTAATAAATTAAAACCTGCTTCACTGTAAAAACTAGGTGATCAAAGCACAGGAACCAGCAGACCTTGCAGCCATAGAAGACAAATACTGAAGAACAATAATTCAATTACATGTTCAATTATGTTTCCGGGTGTTGCCAGCTTTGAGGTCAGATCTGGACTCCTTGGTCATTTCCTACTAGCATCACCGTTCACTTCTGGCAAACCAGTAAATAAATGGAGACATTCAATTACGCTTTCAATTACAAGTAGATACTCCTACTTACAATAACTACTGAATTTCACCTATTTCTGTGTTCCAGTTCAAAGGGACTAATTTTTCAGGACTATCTGGAAGCTAGTAGCAGCAACAGCAGCATGCCATTTTGGCAGCTGTGCCTCTTGCACTAAATACTGCAATGCAGTCCCTTGTTAGCTACCTTGCTTGACAACTATAGAAAGCATAGAATATTTTTTTGCAAGAGTACAGGCTTCCCGGAATTGTGCAATAGTGCAAGAGCACTGTGTCCCACTTCTGTGCAACACAGATATGATTCCTCTCACTGCTGTTCCTGGATATGACATGGGTAATTGTCAGCACAGAAAAAAGAGCCACAAAAAAACTAAGTAAATGGCATGGCAGGCTCTCTGAAGTCTGCTGGCATCACTATGGTAGTAAATAACTCAGATCGTATCCAATACTGCAAGTATGACAGTGGAGGAAGCACTTGGAACCCTTGAAATCACAGAAATCACAGCCCAGGACTTTTCAAAAGGAACGCAAACTTTGCAGAGGATTTGGATCCTCCTGTTTCAAGATGGCCATGAAACTAGGGTGCTTTACTTTTTAGCAGAGGACAGGATGCAATCTCATGGTTGCACCTGCAGAAAGAATCCTCTATACATCTATGGAATGAACTCAGCTGACATTGACCCTTTTTTTTTAATGATAGCTAGATTTAGAATGAAAGGAAGCACTCTTCTTGAGATCACAGACTGGCTCCAGCTGCTGCTTCAGAGCCAAAACACAATAGTTAATTCTGGAGGAGGAAATGGGGGTGATAACTGTGAAGTTATTGCTACTGAGAGCTGATCCTCTCCAGTGGTCTAAAATGATAATGGTTTGATATTGTTACCCTCTTGTTTCTGCACCCCAGCACTAACCTCTCAGTCTACCCATTTATAAGTAGGTTCTAAAGATACTGTACCTACTGTTGTAAAAATATCCCAATAAAGAGGAACACAGGCAAACCACAAACAATAATTCTTACTTTAAGATTCAGAGGTTTATTTCATGAGCAATTTGGAACAGCCATCATAACATAATTTACATCAATAACCCATTGCAGTGAGGTCCAGAGACAATAGCTAGGTCCAGCAAGGAACAGCTATGGTCAGTGGCTCTGAATTCATCCCAAGACATTCTTTTTATACTTTTCTGCACGCATTTCACAACTTACTTCTGTATTCTTTCTTACTGACAGTCTCCACATATACCTGTGTACATCTTAAACCTCTATCCATCAGTTACTTTCAGTTCCTTGTTTCTCGCAGTTTCCTCCTTCTATGTCCAAATATATTTATAAAGCTACATACTTTGCAAAATCATGTCTCACAATTAGCAACAGTTACAGTTACAAATAGTTCTGGTACATTTTGAAATCACTCTATCTAAAGCTTTGGTCCATGTCTCTTTATTCCAGGGCCTGCTATCATCCAAAGGCCTTGTTGAAACTGATAGATCAATAGCTTATATTTTTGTTTCCCACACTACTTTCATTTAAAAATATAAAGCATTTGTATATGAAACTGTCCATGTGAAAGAGTGGTTATGGTGTTGCTGTAAGACCAGGAAAACTCAGGATCAAATTCAGTGGAAATTCCCAGGGTGACTTTGGGTGAGTTGCCATCTCTTAGCCTAACCTGTCATGAGAGAGAGAGGGAGGGAGGGGGAGAGAGGGAAAGAATGAAAAAGAGAATGAGAGAGAGAGAGAAAAAGAGAATGAAAGAGGGGAGGGACATGGGAAGGATTAGAGTAAACTACTGCTCTGCTACTCCAAATCTTCCCTCCACTTCTTCAGGATGTGTCAACTCTGTTCTGTTCTACTGCTCTACTGTTGAAAGAAGGCGAAGAATGTAAAATGAGAAGCTATATCACCAAGGCTGACCACAGATTAGCAATTTTATTGAGAACGCCAGGTGACATGATATTGTACATGTCCCCAGTTTGTACTGCTACATTTGCTGCTAACTGATATTCCAGCATGAAACGGAGCAGAACATCACCAATTCTCATGGGCTCTGACTGAGCACCCACCTTGCTGGGTGAAAAATGTGACAATTCCAACTCTAGATCTGGATGAAAATACAATAATTAGTAAACATTCCCAACATACGTGCTTAGTAGTGTGTTCAATATAATTGTCTTTCCAATTTAAAGATTAAGATTGCTTTGTTATGTCAGTATTAGGTGAAAAGCCTGCCAAGAATTCTTTTTTTCTCACCTAATGGACCCCTGATGTGATAAGTCTGTCAGTCTTGTCACGTCCTGTACTTTCATTTTCTTTCGTTCCTTCTTATGCATTTGTTCTGACCCAAACCTGGTTCCAAGAGAACAAACACAAGACAAAGGCAGCAGTATAATTTTTTTTAAGTTTCAGGTAAGAATCCTGTTTTTTCACAGATAAAAGGCTGCTTCCAACTAATTAGCTCCAACAAGAAAGAGCCTTGCCAAGTTTTTTCAAGTCTGACAAAAAAACAACAGATAAGAAATAGTTTACAAGAATCGTCAAATACTAACTGTAATGTCCACGAGGCTGAGTTCAAAACTTCTTTGCTTTCTGCAAATTGCGTTTGTTCACAGCTGGCTTTTATCTTCTTGCTATCTATCTTTTTATCTACCTTGCAGCCTTACTCCCGAGTCGCCTGTGCTATTGTAACTGTTCTTTCCTCTGAGTAATCCTTTGTGCACGTGTACTTGGCACAGACTCCTTGGGAACCTCCTCATCACTGCTGCCAGCCCCCACAATCTCTGAAGGCAGCAATCCACTCCCTGATGGTCCTGGCCCCTCATCTGAGTCCTCACTCACCTCAGCCATTTGCACCTGCTGCCGGCTAACCACAATAGCATTCCTGATTTCTCAACCGAAGTACCTCTTGGCATAGTGGTTAAAGGTGCAGGATTAAGAACCAAGAGACAGTGAATTCTAGATCTCCCTTATGCATAAAAGCCAGCTGGGTGACTTTGGTCCAGTCCCTTTCTCTCAGCCCAATCACTTCGCCTCATAGGATTGCTTTTGTGGGAAAAAAATAAGGTCTGGGAACATAATCTATGCCAGTGATCGCCAACCAGTGGGCCATGGACCACTGGTGGTCCACAAAAATTTTGGGTGGTCCACAGAGAAATATCAACCCCAGAGCAGTTAATCCAGGCTGCGCAGGAACACAAGCCTGTGCTGCCCACATGGCCTGCACAAACCCTCCCTGAGCACTCACTCCTTACCTGGCAAACTTGCCTGCTAAATTGCTATTTTTCCTTTTTCTGACCATCAGCTGTTCTGCTGGGCCAGGAGATTTAGATTAGCTAGAAAGCAGGAAGTCGTTGGATCTTTAGATCTTCGGCTCTGCTTTTAAAAGCACAGCTGAATTTTTCTTAGGACTGAAGCAGTGCAGACTCAGCTAACTGATGCTAAGTGAATTTGTGATTCTGTGCGCAACTCAATCTGCCTGCCTGCTTTGCCAGATTTTGGGTAAAAGTTGCTCTTTTTCTTATAAAAAATTCAATATTTTCATACATGGTGTGTTGTGAGTTAATTTTGTGAGTTTGCTTGCTGGCAAATTTTATGTGACAGACTCAGCTAGCCGATGGCAGAAAGGTAGATCTCTGAATGAATCTGTGATTCTGTGAGCAACTCAATCTGCCTGCCTGTTTTGCCTGATTTTGGGTAAAAATTGCTCTTTTTTTAATAAAAAAATTCAATATTTATATAAATATTTATATTTACATACAAGCCATGCCCAGCCAGTCACATGACCACCAAGCCACACCCACAAATTAGGCCACGTCCACAGAACCGGTTGTTAAGAAATTTGAATCCCACCCCTGCCTCTGTGTGTATGTGTGTGTGTGTGTTAGACAGAGAGAGAAAGAGAGAGGGGGGGGGAGGAGAGAAAGGTTAGATCAGATCTCTCTCTCTCTTTCTCTTCCACCAATGTCAGCAAGCCACCGTCAGTCAAAATTCATATTAGTGATCCCCAGGATTTAAAATTATGAGTTTGGTGGTCCCTGAGGTCCAAAAGGTTGGCGATCCCTGATCTATGCAGCCTTCAGTTGTACAATATCAGTAATGCAATTTCCAGCCTGTATGGTCAAACCTGGTAATGTTATTTCCAGACAACTGTATGTAGGGGCAGAATATCCACTCTCTTCTGCTCTTGGGGACCCTTTTCAAATGAAATGCAGGTAATGCTTTCAAGAAATAAGAGAAGTGCTTCAGGGTTACTGCATAGAGGACCTAAATGCTAAAATCCTGCTGAGAACCCCCCATGCGAACCCCACCTTCTGCAAAGCCCCCCTTCTCTTCCTTTGCCATGGGTGGGGGAGGGAAACCAGCAAAGCACCTTTGGCTTTAGTTCCTTTCTTTCCCTGCTTCTCTGAGCATTCTCAGAGCCTGAATTGTGAAAAGGGTGGAATTATAGGATCTAATTAACAGAGGATGCATCTTCAAAATATATGGCACGTCCTGCATGTTAGTTCCCCTATGCTGAGCAGAAGAATGTGGAAGGGAAATGACCCTCCTGCTTTATCATGTCACTTGGGCTGTGTAGTCCTCTAGTGATGTGGAAATTGATGGGCTGAATCCTCTGGAGGTGCAGCTGATGGAGGACGCATTGGGAGAGGAAGAGGAGAATTTCCTGGTCTTGCAGAATGATTCTTCTTCTTCTTCTTCTTCTTTTTCTTCAGCGTTTGTCTCGCGCTCGGGCGAGGTCCGCTAATGTCCTTAGGTACTGCTTCCACACCTCTCTGTCTACCACGTATGTCGGGTCTGCCTTCGCGATCTCTAGATCGGCCTTGATCATGTCCATCCAGCGTTGCTTAGGTCTACCACGCGGTCTCGCTCCTCCGACAGTCACCTTCATTGCAGATTTGATGATAGATTCTTCATTGGCGCGGCTCACGTGGCCGAACCATCGTAGCCGGGACTGCCTCATGACCGTGGGGATGGGCACGACATTGAACCGTCTACGCACTTCTTCGTTCTGACGCGATCAAGTAGGGTGAGGCCTACCGACCATCGGAGCATTCGCATCTCCATTATCTGGAGTCTGCTTTCGACTTCTTTGGTGCCGGCCAGCACTCTGCACCGTATATGGCCACGGGCGCACCACAGAGTTATAGATTTTCGCCTTCAGGCGCATCGGCATCTTCTTGTCACAGAGGACGCCCGTGACGGACTTCCATTTGCCCCACGCTGCGTTGATCCTGGCTGCCACCTCAGTTTGTAGTAGGCCTTCTTCCCCAAGAATAGTTCCCAGGTACTTGAAGGTGGAGGCGCGCGGTAGCTCCTGCCCGTTCACGTGGATGGAGCCTGTCATTTCATTGTCAGTGGTCAGGTATTCGGACTTCTTTAGGTTCAGCCGGAGCCCGAACTGCTCGAGGCGGTCGTGCCACTGTTGGACTAGGTGCTCAAGTTCAGCCTTGCACAGGTTAGCCAGGAACACATCATCGGCGTAGAGCAGCGTCCATGGGGCGGGCGTGTACAGGTCGTGTGTAATTGTGTCCATCACCAGAATGAACAGCAGTGGTGAGAGAGCAGAGCCCTGGTGTACACCGACGGTGATATTAAACTCTTCTGATATCCCAGCTGCCGCTTTTACACGGCTTTTGTGACATCTGTATAGGAGTTGGACCCATTGTACGAGCAGCTCAGGCACGCCGTGATCTCGCAGTGCGTACCAGATGAGATCTTGCAGAATGATTAATATAGGCAATTTTGATTGCTGAGACCCCACAGACAGGGGTGGGATTCTACCGGTTCGCACCTATTCACTAGAACCGGTTGTTAACATTCTAAGCAGTTCGGAGACCCAGTTGTTAGAAGAAATTACTGGCCTAATCCTGTAAGAAAGGCAGGAAGGAAACATTCTGGTGTTGCTTACAGAAACTGCCTCTCCATTAACATTCTTGGCAGGACTAGACTTCCTGTCTCAAGAACTTCTCTGGAGTTTTTTTCCCCTCCTTTGCTGGTACTTTGCTTGTGTGGAGTGACCATTCAAAGTTACAATGGCCCTGAAAAAAGTGACTTATGACCCTTTTTCACACTTACGGCTGTTGCAGCATCCCCACAGTCATGAGAGGCCAGGCAAGGAGATGCGTGCCTCGATGTGAGTGATGTTGAGTTGGCCACGCCCAGTCAATAACATGACCACCAAGCCACGTCCACCCAGTCACATGACCCCCCAATCCACGCCCACCACCTAAGCCACACCCACAGAACCGGTTGTTAAAATGTTTGAATCCCACCTCTGCCCACAGACATGCACAAACACACCCATACTCCAAAGTCTATAGCTGTGTTTGAAGCACAGTGCACAGCAGCTGCTTCCAAGAACAAGACTTGTTTTTGATACTCTGCTGTGATGGAAGAATTGACAGCAGCCCACAGGTGCCCATAGCCACATTTAGCACTAAGGTTCCTGCCTCCCCGGTGGCTTCATGCTGGCCCTCTGGCGCCTCAGGCAAGGAGAATGCAGATAAAAGGACCTTGGTCTTCCCCTCATCCACCTGATTTCCTGACGTTGCCATCCTTGGGGTGTGCAGATCATGATTATAGAGGCATTGGAGTGTATTCTAATAGTACACATGGAGAAACAGAGATGAATGCAAGTGGGTAGAAAGTGGCTCATTTTTGGAAGTGAATATGTCCATGTACCCCAGTAGCAGCCTTCAGGTGGAAGGAAAAGCTAGCACATTGGGAAGGAAAAGAGAATTAGCAGCCCAGAGTAATGCAATAGTCTGTCATGACCCTGCCCATAGCTATATGAAGCACCTCATTTGAAGCTTGACCTGGAAACGCATGAGCTTCCCAGAGGGGCAATCCTGAATCTTGCCCATCATTTCTGACCTGTGCCTCAAGCACCTCCTGCCTTCAAATGCTGAATCCACCGGAGGGGCTCTGTAATAGAGGATATGAATGAGTTGTAACATAAGGGAATTGGCAAGCTAATAGTAGCAATATGTTCTTGTACTTCCTTTTGCAATGGCATAAGCCGCGTGCCAGCTGGGGATGCTTGGGCTGGCAACTCCATAGAAGCCGTTCCAAAGAGCCGAGCATTTTCACGGTCATGAATATTAGGGAGTGTTGGGGGAGGGGGTGCTTTTAAAGAGCAATGTCCTCCACCTGCAGACATGCCTGAGGATGGGAAACCAAGTATGTTGCTCAACAGCATATGCTGGAAATACTGATCTTATAACGATTGACTGTTTTACAAACAAGACTCAGATAGCAGAAAACCTCAGTGCAGGAAAATGAGTAGCTACATGATGGACAACTCCAAAAGGTGGGAGGAAGAAACCGGGAATCAGATGTATATAAATGTCAGGATTGCTAGAGGCTGTTAAACTGTATGGAGAAGTTCCTACTTGTATGGCTTCCTGATTTTCTCCAATAAATATTTTTCATTTATTCTCTTGAAGTCTGATGGGGGACTGTGGAGAGGAGGAGAATGGTGATCTGAGGCTGGAGACGTCACTCTGTACTGGACTTTCTACTGCCATATTGTGAAGAGGACTTTCTTCCTGGTACTCTTGCTGCCTCCTGTGTTATTAGTTCCCAGCATTCCTCCCGCAATTCTGTTCCTCTGACACTTTCCACTTCTGGTTTAGATTAAAGTCTTCCTAATGCAGTCAAATTCTCAAAGCTGTTTCTGCCATTGTGAGAACAGCTTATCCCTGCCCTCTTTAGACTCTTGATGTAGGTCATAGTCTAGTAATTGAAATCTTTCTCAGAGACCTCTGCTTAGCCAGTTGTTATTTTTAGGATCCTGCTCTCCTTTTTGCTTAGACTACAGTGGGGAGGATGAATCCGTCCCTGTGTACCTTCTGCAACGAAGGCAGAGGTGAATTCTTCATTCAGCATCTCTGCCATCTTCTCGTTCTTTTTCGATGCCTTTCTCAGTCTACATCATCACTTTTGTAGCTGGCTTCCTAGTTTCTGATTTTCTTAAATGTTCTTGTTCTTATTGACCTTAATATTATTAATAACATGATTCTCAAAACTTTGTCATGCAGACATTATTGCATTTTGGTTTGTTTTTCTATCCCTTTTAGGCAAGAGTTTCATTTTATGAAGGCTTCTTTCCCATCATGTGTCCGTTAGTATTCCATGCTACCTGTATTTATTTTTTACATCGTTGAAGTGTCCGTCTCCTCCAGAGCGGGACTCTGGTTGGTGTGTTAAATACCACTTGGATCTGTGGCATCTTTCCTAACCCAAGTTATGCCTCCTTGCTGGGATTATTATACTGTGGTTATGGATATCCTTCTAAGCCTGCTGCAGAGGTCTGCTCCTGCTGGCTAGAGCCTATGAGAATCAGAGATTCACACCATCTGCAGGATTACAGTTCCCTACCTTTGTTGTAGAATGATGATGCATCAGAGTTAGAGCCACTCTTGAAGAGCAGACACCAGATGGACTCCAGCCAGCCAGGCTCCAGCAGCATGAATAATACTTGACCTCAGTGCTTGCAGCTGGCATTTTGAGTTGGCAAGAAAGGATCTGATGTTTCGTCTAAAGGGATTGATCCATTGGCAAGTACTCAACAGTGGCTACTGTTTTCCACATCAGAGTAGAAGTGTTCAGCTTCTTAGCACTAGTGCTTGAAGACTGTTTGGGCTGGCAGTTCATTGGTGCAAAAGGTAGTACAATTATCACTGCATATATCTGCGCCTCTCTATTTTTGCACCAGAAGCCCTTGGAAAATCAGAAATCTCAGGGATATCCGAATACATCCCCATCATCATCTGCCCTACCCCAAACAAGCGCTTGGGAAGCTGCTTGTACTATTAAATTATTACCCAGAATACGCCACATACGGCTCCTTAGGTAACTTCATTTCCTGGAACTATAATGTCATTCATTTCCATTAAAACATGGATAAATCTTCAGCTTTCATCTTTAATGAAAAATTTGTGTACCTCCATTGCCATGGAGGGTAGACGATGTTTTTGTGGTTGGGGTGGGCCATGTAATTAGTATGAGGTTGTGATTTATTTTTTGGCATCCCGAGACTTGAGGATGACACAGTAACATAGTGATGTCACCGGTGAACTGACATTTGTATACATCACACTATACCCATTTATGCAGAGTGCAGAAAAGGAGAAATTAATAGTAATTCAAGGCACATACATTTTAAAAAAGGAACTTAGCTAAAATTGAATTAAAGACCAACACCATTCACCATGTTGCTCTGTATCTTTAGAATCCTCACTAATCATATTTGCTATTCATACTTGGATTTATACATTCTTTAAAAATGTTCACCTTTGTGAGAATATCATCAGATCTATACATTCACAATTTTTTCAGTCTTCCCTCTCATTTCAACAATTCAATCTTCATTCATTCTCTCTATAAACAACTTCAATGCATTTTTTGTAATGGTTTCTCACTTTTGTATTCAGCCTTCATTCACTCAATACTTTTTTTTTCTTGATCCTCTGCCTTTTTTTTATTCACACAGTTCTCAAATACCATTCTCACTGCATTAAATCTTTCTCATGAAGTAATCCTTGCTGCCATATAGCACAAATCTAGTCATAGACTAGACCAGTCATAGACTAGTCATAGACTTTTAACATTCATTCCCTGCAACAGACCACATATTGTATACTATCCTTTTAACAGCAATTACATGACTGAAAGTTTCTCTACGCATTATTCCATTCCATTCCATCTTTCCTAACTGTTTCTTGCTCTTTCACCATATAATTGCACTGAGGCAATATTTTACTCTCATCATCAATCCCTCACATACATTGTTACTCATCCACAGCCTTTTTCACTTCATCATTTGCCAACTATCCCTGTTTACACTTCACACTCTTTAACTTCTTTTCTTTCTGTACAAAGAAGTTTTACATCCTTCTTTCTTATATTCATTTTCTATTCATACTGCTAGAAGAGTAATTTATTTTCTAACATATTTCATACAGGATTCATTGTTTCTCTCCCTTTAATTATTTCTCTTCACTTTAGTTTCTTTTTATTCCATGTCCCTTTTGCCTAAGATCCAGTCTTGACAGTACCAAAAAATAATAACCGAGAATTTCTCATCACTCTTTTATCCTTCAGTAATGTTTTCCATTTTTCATGGTAAACAATGAATCCAATTATAGTTTTACATTTACCATGTGTCGATATGAACAGACTTATATTTAAACCACTTTTTAAAAAAACGAATAGATGCTTTTCAAGACAGATTCTTACGAAAAATAATCACCCTTTCATTGTTCCTGGATTTTCAAATGAGCCACTTGCTTTTTCTATACTCTCGTTTCATTCCTACTCAACCATTAATATTATTTGCCAAACATGTTTTCTCTCGGGCCATATTTATTCAGAATGTTGCAGTTTTTTTCCTCCCAATTCAACTTTGTTTCTTCCATTATTGTCATTCATTGGAGTATAATATCCATCTATCATCTATCTATTGATTCCAATTTTTATGTGAATTCAGACCAAGCAAGATGAATGTAATTCACATTTTGTGATATACATGTTAGCTCTATCTTCACAATTAAACCTTCACTCAAATATTCTTTTCTTTCCTTCATTCTTTAACTCATGTTCTTTATAGTTATTCCAAATTGCCATCTTCTCTATGTCACGATCATCACCAGAGGGGCCATAAATATTTACCTTAACTGTCCATGATGGATTTGGTCAATCAAGGCTTTCACATGAAGTTTTTTTTTTAAGACAAAGTAGCCGTGGACTACGTTATTAGATGTAGATGTATCTATGACACACACAGTTTTTTCTGCTAATGATAAGACATGGCTAGTATGCAATAAGCACAAAACCCCATTCTTCCCCAAGAGTACCCATGTTGTTTTATGCAAACCAGGATTTATAATCTAGGGACCACCTCAAGATATGACACTGCAGTATGTATGCTGAAAATGTTGAGCCAATGTGTTCAGGGTTCTTTGAAAGGGATTGCATAAAGCCTAACAGAACCATAAAATTCTTCCGTTATTTTCATTACTATCTGAGAGAGGATAGAGGGAAGAAAATAGAATAAATCACACCACTGAGAACTAGCATTTGCTGCTAGGACCTTGGTCACCAGCTCAGCTTTAATCCATTAGAATCATGCCATTATTATTCAATCTATAAGTGCTTCCCTGCCAAGTTAGAGATTAATAAAAACCACATTGCCAGAAAACTTGTTTTGTATTCAAGGTTGGCCACCTCATTTGTTCCTAAAATTATCCTCCAAATTCTCTTCTGTGAATGCTGATGTCTAAAATGTTAGAAACTAGTACCTTTTTTTTAAAAAAAAAGTCAAATATCTAACATCTGGTTATATTTTATTTCAGTAGTGATACAGGAGGGCATTTTGTTATTGATAGCCAAATATATGCTTGAGAGAAGTTATAGTTGGGGTTTTGAAGCTTGCCAATCGTGGCTAAAGTGATTTCAACAATCCTAAAGTATTTGCATTTTGTCAAATGTTTACATTTAGAATGCAGAGTTCCAATTTCCCATTCAAACTCTTGCTTTTATTCTATTTGAATGGCAAATTTGAGGATTTAAACAGAATTTAATGTTTCTACTCAATGCATCTAGCTCATTTTTATGGATGTAGTTTAACCAAAGAACAGAAGAGTTAGGAAGTATGGCTTCTAAGACAACCTGAATGCTCTTAACAGTTTTCCCCTCTACCCTCTACTTTTTTTCTAATTAATTTCTGCAGTATTTTTTTAAGGATTAAACTCTTTTTGGCCACTATCATTCTTCCACATGAACTAAAATATTTCCGATAAGAGGGCTGGAAGAAATCCTGGGTTTAAAACACTAGTTTAGGAATAAACATTAAAAAGCATTAACTTACAACTCCCTTGTCACAGGCTAACCAATTTAAAGCTAAGGAAAGTTGAACCCAAAATACCTGGGGGTATTACTTTGTTTAACTTTGGTGCTGTTAGATCGGTGGATCGGGTCACATAAGAGGCGAGACGCGGTAGTGAACAGTCAGCTCTTTATTGTAGCTTCAGAACAAGGACAGCAAAGGCTTGCGAGCCGCTTGGCTTTATACAGCCGGCCGGCGGCTCGGCGGCCAATGGCAGCGCTTTGAATCTCCCACGATCAGCTCGGCCAATCGCGGTAGATTCTTAGCGCTCCAATCACAAGAGTTCAGTAAGCCAATCAGGTTGCGGTCCGGGTGGACCAATCGGAATGCGAGTTTACAAGAATGCTAATACAGAACACCCCTCCCCTCATGGTTTCGTCCGATGCAGCGTCGTGACGTAGTCGCGCAGATAGGTGGGGCTCCGAACCTGCCTAGTTGACCTGCGCGGTTCAGTCTGTGTGCGATCATCGGCCGGTTCGGACGGGCTCCGCGTCGTTCCCAACCCTGTTGATGGAACCGCCTGGAAGGGTAAGCTTGGCCTGTTGCTGCAGCTCCCACCCGGACTACCTGGGTCGGTCGAGTTGCGGTTCCTGTTGCTCCCGCTTGGTCTTTCCGGGCTGGTTGAGCTGGCTTGGCTGCACCTTCCAGGTGAAGCTCCCATCTGCGACAGTTCGAGGTCTATTGGTGAGTATGGTTGGTTTATTTGAATGTTGCTATCTTTTGGTGGGGGTGTTCGGCTTGCGTTGGGGGGTGTCGTTGATGATTCCGGCCTTTTGTCGTTCCCCTGCTTGGTTGTTGAGGCTTCCCCTCCCTCTCTGCTTTCTGTGGTTGTTGTTGTCGAGGCGTCGGGGGTGTTGACGGCTAGCCTGGACCGTAGCTGGTCGATGTGCCGCTTCCAGATTCTTCCATCCGTTGTTTGGAGTCTGTATGATCGGGGGCCGGTTACCTGTGTTATTTGTGCAGGTACCCAGAGTGGGTCTCCCGTGAAGTTCTTCGCATAGACTGTGTCCCCGGTGTTGAATGCCCGGTGCAGGCTGGAGGAATCCGGGGGTTTCTCCGGGTTGTAGGTGGGGTGTAGCCGGTCCAGTGGAGACCTCAGTTTTCTGCCCATCAGTAACTCCGCTGGGCTCTTGTTCGTGGTCGTGCTAGGCGTGATGTGCTGTATGAAGAGCATTCTGTTTATTTTTTCTTGGATGTCGTCGGTTTCGATTTTTTGGATGGTTTTCTTTGTGTATTGGACCATCCGTTCCGCCCTACCATTCGCTGCCGGTACTTGCCTAGCGAGTCGTCGAAGACCTCCTGGAATTCCTTCATGAGCATCGCTTCCCAGTCGGCCTCGTCTGTGTGGTGGATGCCCGTCACCTCTATTCCCAGCGGGAGAACCATTGCAGGCCGAGCAAGCTGGGGCGGTCCTTGTCCACGACTGTGAGTGGCAATATCTCGGTGTGGTTTTTGAAGGTGACTTTGAAATGTCCGATGCCAGCCACAGGGATGCGGTTTCCCTGGTAGTCTTTCAGGATTAGTTTCTGGTCGTCTAGTTCGTTGCGGCGGATGGTTGGTACTAGGCGCTTGATTGTGCGCCAAGAGACCATGGAGAGGTAGGACCCGGAGTCCACTTCCATCTCGCAGGGCTGGTCCTTGATGCTCACCTCCACGTGTACCTTTCGGGTGTCCATGGTCGATGAATGGCCGATGGCGACCGTCTGGTGGGTTTCCTCGCACCGCTGTGCTTCGCTGAGTCGTCTGCTGCAGCCGTCGCGGCTCCACCGGCTCTCGGTTTGGCGGTCTTGGTGCCTGGGGGGGGTGCTGTCTCGTCGTTGGGGGCTATTTCCTTGTTGTTGTGGGCTGTAGTTTTTCTTGTTCCGGCACACCTTGGCGATGTGCCCCCGCTTCTCGCAATGCCGGCAGATGGTGTCGAGGAAATGGCATTTGGAGCGGGGGTGGTCGCCACCACAGCCGGCGCAATGCAATCCCGGCTTACGTCCCTTTTGGTCCCGGCGGTCGCGCTCGGTCTGCAGCCGATGGATCTCCTCTTCTTCGTCCTCGGTGTCAGATTGGGGGTCGATGTCGCCATGATGTGTAGTTGTTTCTCGGCGGCTGGCTTCTCCGGGCTTTGCTGGTGCCAGGGTCGCTTCGTTGGTTGGCGGCCGTTCAGTCGTGTTCGCTTGCCGCATCCGGGCTGCTGATTGACGGGTGGCCTTGGCAGCAGTTGCCTCGGCGAGGGCGTCGGCAAGGGAGATGTCGCCCTTGGCCATCAGCCGGCTCTGCAGCATGGGGTCTCTGAGTCCGAGGACGACTCGGTCACGTAGCGCCTCGTCCAGGTCGGCGAAACCGCATAGGCCTCCTAGGTTCCGTAGCTGGGCCACGAAGTCGCCTATGGTTTCGCTCTCGCGCTGATCTCGCCGGTAGAAATCGTGCCTACGGATGAGTATGGGCACGGCCGGGGCATAATGGCGGCGCAAGATGGGCTCGAGGTCAGCCCAGTCCATTTCTTTTACGTCAGCGGGCTTGGCCAGCGCCTTGGCCATCTTGAATACCGCGGGGCCACAGTGCGTTAGGAACACTGCCCGTTTCCTCTGCCCGTTGGCGTCCTTGAGATTGCTGCATTCCAGGAACATCTGGAAGCGATCGGTGTATGATTCCCAGTCCTCGGTGGCTGGGTCGAACGGAGCGGGTGGCGGGGTGCTGCTGGCCATCTTGTGGGTCATTGTGCACCGTTTCCCATGTGCTGGTTTGGTCCTCGCCTCACGATCCCATCCTCGTCGCCAGTGTTAGATCGGTGGATCGGGTCACGTAAGAGGCGAGACGCGGTATTGAATAGTCAGCTCTTTATTGTAGCTTCAGAACAAGGACAGCAAAGGCTTGCGAGCCGCTTGGCTTTATACAGCCGGCCAGCGGCTCGGCGCCAATGGTAGCGCTTTGAATCTCCCGCGATCGGCTCAGCCAATCGCGGTAGATTCTTAGCGCTCCAATCACAAGAGTTCAGTAAGCCAATCAGGTTGCGGTCCGGGTGGACCAATCGGAATGCGAGTTTACAAGAATGCTAATACAGAACAGGTGCCTTCAAATCGGTCTTGACTCCCGACAAAAAAAGCTCCTGCAATTTTCTTTGCAAGATTTCAGAAGTGGTTTGCCCTTACTTTCTCTCTAGGACTGAGAAAGAGTAAGACTAGCCAAGCTGACTTTGTGCCTAAACCCATGTCCCAGTTTCTACAGTAGTTTAGTGTCTTAATCACTAATATGGACTGGCTCTCACATATATGTTTGTTTGTTTGTTCTTTCTTTCTTTCTTTCTTTCTTTCTTTCTTTCTTTCTTTCTTTCTTTCTTCTTTCTTTCTTTCTTTCTTTCTTTCTTTCTTTCTTTCTTTCTTTCTTTCTTTCTTTCTTTCTTTCTTAGGACACATTGTAATCTCTGTGGCTGCTAGGAGAGATTTGAGAATTGGTTATGGAAGAACAAAACTTAAGAGTATGGGAATAATTCTAATTGATTTTTTGGATGAGGGTCATTGCTCTGCCTGACTTGTTGGATTCTCATAAGGAAAAACAGAAGAAATTAAACAAGATTCCTTTTTGCATTAAGCAGACAGATTGCAGAATATTTGCATTTGGCACATAGCCCAACGTGAACACTTCAGTGCATATTTTATAAAAGCATATAGATAGTGAGATTTATCTCAAGATGATTCAGTGGAAATGGGTTTTTTAATTTGCATTTTTCCAACCTCCAATGGGAATATTGTAGTTTGAGATTGAGACTCTTGCACATTTTTGAATTACAATTTATTTGTCTGTTTGTTTGCTACATCAGGAACTCAACAGAAATGAATGACATGGTCACATGGCTTCGGTCTATGACTCAGTTTCAAAAGCGTACTGAAAAGTGAAATAATAATAACAATAATAAAGGACTCAAATTCTCAGCATGGCAGCAGTTGGCAAGAGTGAATTTTTAATAGCCACAGCTAGAAGTGGCTGTACTGCAGCTGGAGATGAATCTGATTTTTGAGGCAATTATGGGTGGTGGATTGCAAGACAAGCAGATCTGAGACTTACGGAGCATGATCCATCAGAATGTCCTCTACAGGCCTCACTGAACACAATTGCTTGATTATATCCATCTTTTTTTAACCATCAACATTCCTACGCCTTTAGTGTAGCAGTCAAGCACCCAGAAATATAGCTGATTTTGCTTTTCTGAATATAAAGCTAAAGTCAAGTGATAAAGCTTTCCTCTTGTTATTGCATTTCAAGATTTTGTTAAGACACAGGACTGAGACCATGAAAAATGAAAAAGGCAATACTAAAAAGTAATGAGCAAAACATACAGGAATATTGTTTTAATGTCTCCCCAAAAGAAATCAAGATTTATTTCTTCCTCTATTTCCTCCCCAAAATCAAGAGATTCAAAATCAAGAATCATTGGGGGGGAAATAAAAGATACATCAACAGGCTGCTGACTGGGTTCCCTTCCCATTCTGTTCTCTCTATTTTGGTTTGCAATTTCCTGAGCTAAACGTTTATTACAATCACACTAATGGCCCAGAGAGCCCTCCTAATGTAGTGGGAATACAATTTCCAGAATTGTATTCATGCTGGCTAGAAGTACTGGAAGTTTGATTCTGACACAACTGTAGGGAGTGAAAATGGAGAAAGATAGCTTCGCTGTGCTGCTCTAGTGCTGGCGAGGATAAGAGAGTTGGTCCATGTTTCCCATTTCCTAGAAAAGGTCTCCAGCTTCAATACAGTTTAAATGGGCACAGAAGGGGGAAGACAGGCCTTCTGCCATCTTGCTTTTTGTGACCTATTCCCCACAGAGACACTGCCTGCAATGGGCATCCTCAATTGGAATGTTCCAATAAGAAATATAGGGAAGCCCTTCCCGTCTTCTACCTTACGTAGATTTGCCAAGCACAAGCCACAAATCATATGGTTCCTCTGAAACAAAGGAAGAAGTGCAGGATGTTCTCACTATTTTCTCAGACTTCCCTTCTTGTCCCTCACCATTGCTCTCCCCATTTCTCCCAAACCTGGAATGGAAACAGAACAGCAGATGAACTATCACATGGAAGCTTACCAAAGGACCCAGGAAGGAAGGCATGGGGCTTGAGGTGAATCTTGGGTTACAACTGGTCACCTAAACCTATGAACTCCATCTAAAAACAGGCAGAGGAGATGACATGCTTATCCACATCTAGGCCTGGTGGTGAATTAGAGCCATCTTCTTTTCCTTAATGCACAATCAAAGTAGACAGTAAGCCACCCTACAACCTTCTTCAAAACTGAACAAGTCCCAGGAACTCTGCAACTGTCAGACCTCCTTCAGCTTTATTGCTGCTCCTCCATTGGTTGGTTTCTTTCAGCTTCTATTTGCTGTAATCCTCAAGGCTCTCTTAGTGGTCCTGCTTTGTCAGCGAAATCAAAAAAGGAGAACTTCCTTTTTCCTATGCAGCTTTTGGGAAAGACGGTTGCACCTAGGGGCTCAAGAGGGCAAAACCTAGATGGGGCAGCTTCACATTCTCTGGATAAAGGAAATATCTTGAGGAGGAGCAAACACAAATAATATACCCACATCCATACATATTTAGTGGCCCAATCCATTGAATGATTTACCATGGCTTATTTAAGCTACAATTTCCAGTTTTGTCTGAACAGGCAAAGAGTGACATAAATTTCACTTACATCAAGATAAATTATAATATAAATCTGATTTACAACTTGTGATATAATGGGGAAATCGTTTATAAACAATGTCACCCTCAAAACAAGCACATGGTGTAATGCAGTAGTCCCCAACCTTTTTTGTGCCATGGCCCGGTACCGGCATCACAAAATGATCCGCGGCCCAGTACCGGCATCAGCACGCATGACAAGGCAAGGCGAGCCGAGCGACCGGCCAGCCAGCCGTCCCCCGCTTCTCCCCACCACCTTCAACTCCTCCTTTGTACCTTTGTCAATGATCGGCTTCACTTCGGGACGGCTTCGGGACGGTCTCTCGGCTTGCCTTGCCTTGGGTGCTGAAAGAATCCTCGCACCTTAGTTTCATTAGAAGCCCCCCCCTTCGATGAAACTAAGGTGCGAGGATTCTTTCAGCACCCAAATGCCGCTTTCCAACCGGAAAAGCTCACCCGAAAGCACTTTCTCGTCAAACAAGATGGCAGCGCCCAGCAAACCGGTGGCCCGGTAGAAAATGTTCCACGGACCGGTACCAGTCCGCGGCCCGGTGGTTGGGGACCCCTGGTGTAATGGACAAGAAAAGAGCACCCTTACCCCAGAAGATTATGGTTTAAACACATTGTATCAACAATGTAGGTATAGATTACTTGGTTCTTCACAGGATAACAATTAAGTGAAATCTCATTGACACAAAACACAAACAGGTGGTATATATAAGGTCCCAAGGTGTAGAGGGATGTGACTTTAGCCCTGAGGAGGGAGACAAAATATTTGTGCAATCCTAGGAATGTGGGAAGTGTGAGAGATTCAACAGCACAGTTTTAATCATGTTGTCCTAAAAAGGGGGTAATGAAGGTTTGGGGCAAGCTTTCAAGATTCTGTTAAGATACCCAGTCAAGTGTTATTGGAATTTTCCTGACAGCATGCCAAGTTTGAGAATGATGGGTATATTATGACTCCTCACTGGCTCCTCACTGCTGCTATGAAAGCACATTTTTCCTATTTGAGGAAGTCTGGAACTCTTTCCTTCCATCGTTTCTGTGAAAAGATCTTGTGGCAAGAAAATCATGATTCTGTCCAGCTCAGTAATCCTGACTGATTAAACTGCATTTTTTCCTCACCTGATAGCTGTTTCTATATTTCGCCAAAATTGTAGACTGCTGCCCTAACCCAGTGCCAGGCAAGTTAACATATTGGTTATTCTCCATTTATTGTGTGGTCATTGAACGAATGGAATACAGGTATTCCTCTCAACCAGATTTTATCCTCCACTACTTCCTTTGTCCAGATTCTGTATAAGTCAAGTTAGCATATTTCCCTCAGAAACTAATCAGCACTGAAGCACTCTTTGCCTGAAAATATTTGACTACCTGCAATGGAATAGGAGCAGGAAAAATATATATCTTTTCCCAATCCTATAGATTCTCTATTCCTGGATTCATGCCTAGAAAAAGTCAATTCTTCTGCAAAGAAAAATCAAGACTGCCTAGAATATGTGGCATCAAAATGGTGGTGCTGTGCAGTAGGAAACTAGGGATAACTAGGGGTAGCAGAAGGGGACCAGGGATGCTTCATGCTGAGGAAAGACGACACATGCAGCTGCTGTCACTTGCTTGTCTAAGAGGATCTTCCTGAGTGAAGGGAGACCGCTGACATCTCTGGCTGAGCTGTCTGTGTATATTTCCCATCCCCTTCTACTGCCTGAATTGTGAAAGGCAGGTAAAGTACAGAGGACTGGCTATACATATGGAAGACCCAGCCATTTTGAATGGAGCACCACATGACACATTCCTCTATTTCCAGGACTCTGTTCCTTGAGCAAAACGTAGTGGGAGGGGGAGAACAGAAAACCTCTCTCATCATCTTTGATTGGAAGACTAAATTCCTGTTTGGAAAGAATTCCCTATGGTTCAAAGGGCTCAGGTCACACAGATCAATATAGCCCTGACAGTTTCTTTAACAGCAATGGCCTCCAAATGGGTTGGACTACAGCCCCCATAATCCTTTGGGAGATGTCCAAGATCTCACATCTCTCTAAGCCATAAAAGCACTTGCCCTTTTTCCTCTATGATCCTTAATTCCATCAATATGAATTAACAAAAGCTTCCCCAACATATTAGGATCAGCCATATGCAAACCTGGATCTAAAGATTTGCCTGCCTTTCAAGATCATAAAAAACAAGAATGGGGCAACATTTCTCATTCTTGGAAAATATAATTCTGCTCCAGTTCACCAACTGCCAAAGTCCAAGTGAGCGTCAGGTGATGTAACCATCTTGTGGACTACTTGTATCATAAGCTAAAGCCTAGCTATCATCTGATTTTTTTTTTCAAGGATTTTACTCCCATTCTAGGGTTCTACCTCGGAATTTCTCTGTATCAGCTGCTGATAAAGGTACCTGAATTGGGGACATCATTCATGGATGATCCTCAGAGGACCCTTACCCTTTCTGTCAAAGCCTTTACTCTGCTCTCTGCTGCCTTTCTCCATAAGCCCTACCTGTCTATGGTCCCTCCCTTCCTCCATGCCTTGCATCTCGCTGTTACAAGAATTAATTCTCCGCCCTTCCTCACACAAGAGCATGGGTGTGATTTTGCACATTTACAACTGATTTCACTCTCCAGATTCATTGGCTTGTGAAAGGCAAGGGGACAGAGCAAACATCACTTCCAGCCACAGATGGATGTCTACCCCCACCACATACCTCTCCACCTCCTACCTCTTCAGCTTCACCCCAGTTGTGGGAAGTTCAAGGACCTGAAACAAGGAGCATTTCAGGGACAGAACAGAATTGAGGCTGGGAAGGGGGCAGAAAGGAGGGATGCAGCCTGAATAATTCATCAGCCCTCCTCAGGCACTGCCTGGCAAAGTACATCTGAGCGATGGCAAACCTGCTATCAGAGCCATTTAGCAAGCTAGCCAGCTGCAGGCTAATGCACTCAACATCCAGTGGGCTGGCCAATCACTCCGAGGACAAAGAAGGCTGCTGAGAAGGCTTCTCTTCCTGATGGGCCGTAGGCTGCCACTAAGGACTCGGATAATTTCCCTCTCCTGGTGTCTGTTTTACCTCCCAGAAGTACCAACCAGGCATATATCTGGAGAGCATCACACCGGAGAAAACTTAGATCAACCTTAGAGATGTTTGCCAACTATTTTTCTAACCATTCTCCTTCCAAGTTTTTTTAAAAAACCTGGCAACTCTAAGATGTGTGGACTTCAACTTCTAGAATTCTGGGGTTTGAAGTCCACATATCTTAGTTAAGTTTGCAAAACACTGTACAGCTAACAACAGCTTCAAGATCAAAAGGAACAGATCTGTAGTGAAAGCAACAGGAAAAATTTCCCTTCTCAAAACTAGAGAGGTACAGACTATTAAAAGCTCTAGGCCAGAAGAAAAATGGCAATCGTGAGAATTTGGGATGGGCAACAGAACATGAGGCCTCTTCCACCAACATTTCTCAGTAGGTTGCTCTTGCAAACAGTTGTAGTTTCAGCTGAGCAGGAGACTCAGTGCTTACTCATAGATCACTGATGCCATAAAGGTAGAGACCCATGAACCAGTCTGGAAAAATGAATGGGCACTAAACTGGCAGAACCCATTCACCACCTAAACCCAAATAAACTACAACAGCAATCCCCAACCTTTTTGGCACCAGGGACCAGTTTTGTGTAAGACAAATTTTCCACAGATGGGGGGTGGGTGGGGGAGTACATGTGTGGTTCCACTCACTGTACATGTGTAGTTCCACTTACCCACTGCTCACCTCCAACTATGTGGCCTGGTTCCTAACAGGCCATGGATTGTTGGGGACCCCTGATATACAGAACCACAAAGATGATTTGAGAGGGTGGGGCTGGGTTTGGGATGGGAATTTAATGATGATTTGCTAATTTAGCACTCATTTAGCACTCAGACAAGATGGGCAGAATACAAGTTAAATAAGCAAACAAACAAATCACTTGCCTCTGAAGATGCTGATCACAGTTGTCAGGAAATCTGTTCTTTAGACCAGGGGTCCCCAACCACCAGACCCCAGACCGGTACCGGTCAGTGGATCATTTTGTACCGGGCCGCAAAGAATGAAAGATGAAAGTAGGGCCTACTTTGCTTGGGCGCCGCCATCTTGTTTCGACGGCGCTTGGGAAAGTGCTTCCGGGTGAGCTTGTCGGTCGTCAGTTGGAAAGCGGCGTTTGGGTGCTGAAGGAATCCTCGCGCCTTAGTTTCGTCGAAGGCGGGGGCGGCTTCGAACGAAGAGCTGTCCCAATGGCAGTGGAGTCTCGCGTTACTCAGGAGGAGATTAAGAAAGAGCCGAAAAGCCCATTGACTGCGAGAAGGTACAAAGGAGGAGTTGAAGGTGGTGGGGAGAAGCGTGGGACGGCTGGCTGGCCGGTCACTCGGCTCGCCTTGCCTTGGTCGTGCGTGCTGATGCCGGTACCGGTCCATGGATCATTTTGTACCAGGCCACAAAGAATGAATAATCATGAAACTGGTCCCTGGTACAAAAGAGATTGGGGACCACTGCTTTAGACCACAATTACTAAATTCAGAGTTTATGAGCAGATACCACCCAAGAAAACTATACTAATATACTAACAAAATAATTTTCATCTATTTCTTATATGGAAATGGCAGGAATTTGTATCTTTTGTTAGTAAGAAAAAGTGAGTGACATCTCAGACCTGAGGAATAACAATATTAAATTGCCCCTTCCCCCTCTTTATGACCAATTATAAAGTCAAATTAACAAGGGCCCAAACTAATGGAGCTGGCTTCAAACTATGTGCTATTGGCTGCTAGAAAGAGGCTAGTGTCAAAATAGCTTTGGCTCCAGTATCATAATTCCCCAAAAAGAATCCTTTCTCCTGTTTTTTTCCTTATTTTATTTGCGTAGACATTAGGCCTTCTAAAAGTCAGTGATACAGCAGAATTTTCTCATGCTATTAAAATGAATATTTAAGTTCTGCTATAAAATGTTACAGAATATTCTCATTCCTTGATAGAAGCTCTCCTGTTCAGGCTCAGTTATGACCTTCTTACAATGCTTTGGATTCTAATACCCATCATTCCAGATGATTGACACAGTTAATGTTTGAATACACTCAATCTTCAATAACCCAGTCTTTTTGAAGTTGAACCTTAATAAATCATCACTATTATTTCTTTGGGAGTGGCAAAATATACCCTAATTTGTTTTCTATTACATGCTTCAGCAGTATAGCATTTGCTGACCTTGGCTTTCCTCAAAAGTTGAGCATGGTTGATCCTGGTTAGTGTTTGGACAAGTAATAATCTGGGAATACCAAGGTTTTGGGTTAGGCTGGAAAGTCTAAAATGTTTGGAAGAAAACAAGGGGAAAACACTTTTTCATGCCGCTACGGAAGCTGCATGATGCAGGAGACGACTTTACAAGAACATTTTACTTTCTTTTTGCTTGTCTCAGGATTCATGCACACATATTGATGCTTCTCCTCTTCTTACTTCCTCACTGAGTGCCCCATTTTGGCTCTGTTCTTCTTGGCTCTCAACCAGCTGGATTTCCTGTTAAAGGGTATGATGATCAGATCAAAGTTCATAACGATTGCTTGCTTTCATAATGGTTTTTAGGGACCATCTCCAAATGGACAAGCAGGAAAAAAGGGGGGCGGGGAGAAACCTACCTTCCCAACAAGCTATGAAATGTATTTATTTTATTCTGCAAAACTGCCTTTCTCAAAGGAACTTTTCTAAATGCTTATATAGCAGAGTACATGGTCAGTTTTTTGGGAATGATAGGCTATACTGAACATTTTGAGGGGGAATGGCAGTGTGATAGGGAAATAATATAAAATAGCTAAAATTGTGTCATATATATACCAGAAGGAGGAGGAGGAGGAGGAGGAGAAGGAGACTTGGAACTTCTTCGTTTGTGTGTGCAGAATAAAAATTTCCCCCTGCCTGTCTTATAGAAGTTGTTTGTTTTGTTTGTAGTTCCCCAGTTGGCTGCTTTGTGGAACACAGAACAGAGTCATAAGAACACTGGTACTTCTGAATTTACAGAAGAAGTACATTACTGTATAGTGAATTGAGAATTCCACAACGTATCCTAACTGGGCTGTAAAACTCCAGGTGACCATTAGATGTCAGCAAAGAGTTGATAATTCTGAATCAGTTTGCTGTCATCTCCTGGCTATCTGGGTTTTTACAGTCCATTTATGGTAGCTTTATCCTACCCTGTAATTTCAGAATAAGACCATTTCTTCATTAGTGATTTAGAACCTCTTCTAGCACATACATCACTGTAATGTTATAAAACCTGCCTTCATTAATATAATATCACTACAGCCATGATGTCATAAATCACTAGTGAGGAAAGGATTTAAGGCTCTTAAACAGTCTGCCATTGGAGGGGGAACTGGAATATGTTGACATAGCTTGTGATTCTGCCCCCAGTCTATAAGTCTCACCTAATTTGAGACAACGGTCTGTTTCCAAAAGACCTTCTGTGATTCTTCAGAACAAACACATCTACTTCTGTTTGCAGGAAATTGTCCTGAAAAGTCTCTAATAATAAACCATTATTCCATGAAATCCTCATCTTCCCCTAACACACATGCACCGGTCCTTCTCTTCCCCAGTGAGATGCTGTTTATAGCATTCATGTGTGCCTGCCCTAGGTGTTCAGGTACATCAACCTCTTCTAACCAGGGGCATTATTTCAAACAATATTTTTTTCTTAATTTCCAACAAGCCTGAATGTTACAGATTTTTGGATTGGGAGCCCAATTCACCTAGACCAGGGGTGTCAAACCCGCAGCATCACACTGTCATCACATGACATATTGTGACCTTTTTCCCCCTTCACTAAACTGGGGGGTGGGGGTGACCAGCGCATGACACATTTGGCCCGTGGGCTGCGAGTTTGACACCCCTGACCTAGACTGTACCAGGAAGGGCTGAGCTCCAGAAACATGAATCATGCATTGCACTGAGCCATAATATAGTTGGTTTGGTTTCACATGCTGTGTGAATTTAGTCACAGTAGTTTGTAAATTAGGTTGTATGGCTTAGTGCAATGTGCACACCATAAAATTACTTTAGAATAATGCTATTTATGGATGCAATGGATACATCAATAATCAATATAGTTTTCCTAGTATCACAAATGGGCAATTGTACCCCAGGAAGCTTTATTTTGCACAGAAAAAACACATGTTTGAGATCATCTGATATCACATATCCACATGAATTGAGAGGTAGAGCATGAGCATAGGATGATATCAGCCAAAGGAAGCTTATGAATGCAATTAATTATTGCATTTATATAAGACAAGGTGATGAACGGTTGAAATACTGTGTATTCTAGACATGCAGAAAGTGAGCATCATCTTCCATAAAAGCAGGGAAGCTGATTAGTGATTAGCACCTCGTGAAGAAAATTAGTGCAGTCTGCACTTGTTCTGCTACTTGGCTCCTTGGGGAGGGGGAGCTGCTTCTTTGTTTAAAAGAGCATTAATAACTGCAATCCTTCCTCCTCTCCTCCAGTCTTAAGTGGTATGTTCTCTATTGTTAGTGCATTAAAATGGGATGTGTGCACCTACCTTCAGAAAATGGCTGGAGTGATCAGCATAGGAGAGGATTGCTGGCAAGGCATCCCCATCTTCCAAAGTGTTGCAAATCTTTCTGTTGTGTATTTGGCAGGGCAGGAGAACTCTCGTCCACAGAACCCCTTTTAAAACAGCCCCTATGTTGTAGGGGGGTCACCATATTAGAATCCAAATCAGGTGGACCCCTGTTCAAGTCTACCTCTGATCATGCTCACTGCTAACATTGGACCAGGCATTATCAGCCCAACCTACCTTGCAGGGCTATTTCTATCAGGCAAAATTGAGATTATTAGAAATACCACCTGAGGTCTTGGAGGGAAGGGCAGAATATGAATTCAATAAAAATAAATAATTGAACACGCACCTCACCAAATGAGACTGCTTAATGCTCCCTACTCACCCTGAACCTCAATAGCAGCACCTAGAAGGGTGGTCCTATCATCATTCCCCCAACTTGGTCTGGTGTATATGGCATGCCAGCTCTATTGCTTGGACAAGCTGTTTTCAGCTGATAGAGACAGAGTCTACCCAGCTGAGCCACTCTCTGCTTGCCTGGTGGGTGCCTAAGCTGGGCAGCACAAGCAACTAATCCAATCTGACAGGTCCAATTGGTTAGAAAAGTCCTGCAGATTTCCTCTGCCCCCTGGCTTTAACTGTAAATCAACTTGAAAGAGGAGCAGGCAACCTTCATCGAGATCATGGAAACACTACAAAGTCCATTCAAGAATAACAATGCCATGCCCTAATATATGTATCTAGATAGACCAGATTTGAGAAGTACATAGGAAAAATTAATCCTTTCCCTGAACTTACTGGTGGCTATTGATCTCTTTCATTCATTTCTGCCTTTCATTGTCACCTTGGACTTTTTAAGAAGAGGAAAGGCAATTCAGCAAGGGTGGGGCTTTACGACTTTACCCTCTCTCTATTCTTTCTTTAATAGGAAATACTTAAATTGCATGCCATCTGCATTCTATAATATATTTGAAGCATGAACCCATCTTGTGTAAATTGTAAGAAGTGCAGCTAATGTTTTTTTTTTTGTTAATACAAATCAGTGTAAATGTATTGAAAAATAAATCTAATTAACCCTTTCCAGTGAAGGGGAATGAGAAAACATAAGATGCTGTGAACTCCCCGTGCCCTCATGTTTTCTTTTCCAAAAGAGAAGCAACATATCGACTTGGACAAACTCAAAATCAAAGCACGGTTGAGTGGCCGTTATGCCAAGTCTTCACATTGCCTGATTAGCTCATGCTACCTGCTGTTTGGGGGAATCAGAGTCTGGCTACCCTTGTACCTCACTTGATTTGATGGCAGCGGAAAGATGAGGATCTCTCCAAGGGCTTCTCCTGAATGTTGTCATGTGTCTTCACTTAACAAGTGAAGGAGTCACTTGTGGATCCTAACTTTGGGGAATAATGAGCTCTGGTAACCAGTTTTCTACAGAAGTGATACAATACACATCCTGTCACAGCTCTATTCTGGGATACCACACTAAAGATTGATGATGGCCTAAGAAAAAATAGAGCATGTAGAAGAGCTTTTGTATAATTAATACTGATGCAATTTTCCCATCCCCACACTCTTGGTTGTATTGATTGGGGAATGCTTAGTATTCTCAGCTGCCATTTTATGTCTTTTAAAATTTTAACTATTGTTTTTATTCTGCTTTTCATTGTTAGCTACCCACCCAGGGTTTGTATTTTAAGATGGGTAGCCATGTAAATATATGAATATATATCTTAAAATGCAGTTCTACTTCAGTTACAGATCTGTTTCCTACGTGCATTTCTCTTTTTGATAACACCCCACCCCGCCCCCAAGTACAAAGCCTTCTTCCCCAGCCCATCCTTTTCTCTGCCTCTCTCTCAATTCCCTAGACATGAGCCGAGACCTTGCTTGTCTCATCCACAGCTCCCTTTCCCCTCCCCACTCTTGCATGATCTTTCTGGTTCCTTGCCTCTTGCTCCTGGGTGCTTATAGATTGAATTATTTTATACTTGGTAGACAACTGGACTGCTATGATTTACAAGGCTACGGGGAGAGAGATGGCAGCTGGACAAGAGATGCAGAGAACAGCATCAATGAGATAGGAGGGGGGTAGGTGGAAGGGAGGTGATTGGGGCCCTGCTGGGAGTTCTACAACAGCACACCCTTCCTTTTTCTGCTGACATAGGCTGCCTTCTAGTGGAAATGCACAATACAGCACATTTTAAAAAAGGTCAGCTCCTCTGGGCATTTTATCAGTTATTTCTGCATACCTAATACACTATACATGAACTCGAAAATTTATGTTATCAAGGAATATTTTATAATTACAAAATAATAGGGGGAGAGTTAAATTGTGAATTTTTAACTGAGATTTTTAACGTTACACGCTGCCACAAGTTAATGTGTAGGCAGCTATATAAATATATAAGATAAGACAATCAGAACATATTTTCTACACTAGTAGGATAGGCCATCAGGGAACAGTTGGCCTTTTACAAACCTATTTCAAGAGGCACCAGCCAAATAACTTAGACAAACCAGCAGAGGGGACCACAGACCAGTTCAGGCTTGTAACATCTCTAGATACTTTGAGCCACATGCAATAACTAATTCCACAAGAAGAAAACATTACCATTACAAAACATCACCATTCTATCTAAATCAAGCAATGAACCTATTGATTCATGCAAAAATATGCTTCTGACATGATTGAAAAAACCCACAGGCCAATACTATAACCAATAATACTATATACTATAACCAATAATACTATAACCAATAATACTATAACCAATTTCTCAGACTTTACTTATCATTGACAAATAACCAATCTTTGAACCAGATCCACCAGAATTGGGAGGTGCAGCTGCATCGAAGGATTCCATACATTTAGCTGCAACGTTGCAAAGGGATTGGCAAGAAATGATCATAAATGTAACTAGTATTGCAGAATACTGTACAGAGTCCCCCATTCATTTCCAGCTCCATCAAGTCCAAAATACACCTAGGGGTAAGGCAGAAACCATGTGCCTATTATGCTGTTTCAGGGATAACATCAATCAAGGAGTGACTTTAAAAACAGCCATAGTCTATCAAAAGCTCTGCAGCCTATTTTGTGCCTGATAAGATTAAGATCAGGTCAAAATATGTGTAATAACCCGCAACCAAGAAATAGGGTACATGTAGGTAAATAATAGGGTCAAGAGGCCATTTTGGAAATTTTAATCATTAAGCACTTTTGTTACAAAATGGCTACCATGGGACAGTTACCTCTTCACAAAATGGCTGCAACAGCTATCATAGCAATTCATCCAACAGTTATTTACCATAACACAATTGAGTAAAATTGACCCAGGTGACCCTCTCTAGCAACTTATTGTAGATGACTTTAGGGGAACTATGTAAAATAAAATATAATTCACCACAATTGTGACAAGAAAGGTTGTAAAATGGGGGAGAACTCACTTTACAAATGTTTTGCTTAGCAACATTAGTTTTGGGCTCAATTGTGGTTATAAATTGAGGAGTACCTATAGTGCACACTACTACACATTACGTAGTGTAGATGTGATTTGTTCCTTGTGGCATATTCCACAGCAGAAACATAATATGGCAATTTTAAGAATTATTGGATATAATCAATATAATGATTATTGATTTGTCTGGAAAAAAAAGTCCATGCTCAGAGTGTTGATTCACCTGTCTATTTACTGAGAGAGACATTCCTAAATAGGAGGCTGGTCTATTTGTTTATTTGGAATTGCTTGTCATTAAACCTCCCCATCCACCCACACACCCATTATCATGTAGAAAAAGTACAGTACTTTGACAAAGATGAGGGAACAGATTCTCTACAGCAATTGACAACAGGAAACTAATTTTAAATGATTATTTTACTCTCCAAAATAGAGCTATTCTTGGAACTGTCTATCTCTTGCCTGAGACTTTCCTCATTCTGCCAAATGGTAGGGCTGGTTCTTAGTAGCTTTAATGGACAACAGGCAGAGCAAAACCTTTGCAGCATATAAATAGATGTGTCGAGAATGAGAAGACTGTACAAGTGGTACAACAGCAAAGGCATGGCTTCTTTTCATCTCTGAAAATGTAGTACAGAATTTATTGTATATACCACATATGTCATCTGGTTGCAGACTTTCCAATTTTAAGGAATTCTTTGTCAGACAATGGTGTTCAGAGCAAAGGAGAGGGAAGAAGATTGGAGAGAAAAAGATAAGGGATAAGAAATTAATATTGCATCGTTAAGCGGATATTTGCGTAGCCATCTCTGCTGCTTTTGGAGAAAATTAAGCAGGAAGTTAGGCAACAGCAGACATTGTTAATTAGATTATACCAACAGGTCTCTGCTAGTAATTTTCAGAACAAGAACAACAAAAATCTCCCCAGAGATATAATTCAGAGCAAAAACAAAAGCAAAACTATTGGCTCTTTTGGATGCCTAGCAATATCTGTACTATTAAATTACAGCAGGTTTCCCCAAACTTTTCTCCTTCAAGACGACTTTCCAGCTATTGATCACAGAGTTTCCCCTCTTTGGGAAGAAATTCTAGGAGCTATAGTAATCATATGGGGCAAACACTTGGCTGAAGAAATCTCCAAAAAATCCCGGAATGCCGAGAATGAATAAAACCAAACCAAATAGCCATTATTAAGGGTAGAAACTGACTTTAAAAGGAGGTTCTAAAGCAGCCTTTTCCCACATTGCTCTATATTAACATTCTTGTAACCTCGCATTCTGATTGGTCCACACGGACCGCGACGTGATTGGCTAACTGAACTCCTGTGATTGGTGCACTAAGAACCTACCGCGATTGGCCAAGCTGATCGCGGGAGATTTGAAGCGCTGCCATTGGCCGCCGAGCCGCCAGCCGGCTGTATAAAGCCAAGCGGCTCGCAGGTCTTGACCTGTTCTATACATGCAATAAAGAGCTGAATGTACACTGTTGAGTCTCGCCTCTCAATGCGACCCGATCTACCCAGAACCGATCTACCAGATTTAACACTGGCGACGAGGATGGGATCGTGAGGCGACGAACCACCCAGCACGTGGCAAACGGCGCGAAATGACCAGCAAGATGGCCAGCAGCACCCCACCACCCGCTCCATTCGACCCAGCCACCGAGGACTGGGAATCTTACACCGACCGCTTCCAGATGTTCCTGGAGTGCAGCAATCTCAAGGATGCCAATGGGCAGAGAGAACGGGCCGTGTTCTTGACACACTGTGGGCCCGCGGTATTCAAGATGGCCAAAGCACTGGCCAAGCCCGCCGACGTGAAGGAAATGGACTGGGCTGACCTCGAGCCCATCTTGCGCCACCATTATGCCCCTGCCATGCCAATACTCATCCAAAGGCATGACTTCTACTGGCGAGATCAGTGCGAGGGCGAAACCATTGGCGACTTTGTGGCCCAACTAAGGAATCTAGAGGGCCTGTGCGGGTTTGCCGAACTGGGCGAGGCTTTATGCGACCGAGTCGTCCTCGGGCTCAGAGACCCCATACTGTAGAGCCGGCTGATGGCTAAAGGCAACATCTCCCTCGTCGATGCCCTCGCCGAGGCAACCGCAGCCGAGGCCACCCGCAAATCGGCGGCCCGGATGAGGCAGGCGAACGCAACGGAACGGCCATCAACCAATGAAGCAACCCCAGCAATGGCAAGACCCACAGAAGCCAGCCACTGAGAAACAACCACTCATCACGGCGACTCGACCCCCAGTCCGACACCGACGACGAGGAAGAGGAGATCCACCAGCTCCAGGCTGAATGCGATCGGCGGGACCGGAGGGGATGTAAGTCGGGATTCCATTGTGCCGGCTGCAGCGGCGACCACCCCCACTCCGAATGCCGTTTTCTTGATGCCATCTGCCGGCATTGCGAGAAGCGGGAGCACATCGCCAAGGTGTGCCGGAACAAGAAAAACTACAGCCCCAACGATGAGGCAGCAGCCCCCGATGACAAGACAGCACCCCGCCCAGAAACCGAGACCACCAAGCTGAGAGCCAATGGAGCCGCGATGGCCAGAGCAGACGACTCAGCGAAGCACAGCGACGCAAAGAAACCCACTAGACAGTCGTCATCGGCCATTCATCGACCATTGACGCCCAAAATGTACATGTGGAGGTAGGCATCGAAGACCAGCCCTGCGAGATGGAAGTGGACTCCGGGTCCTACCTCTCCATGGTCTCTTGGTGCACAATCAAGCGCCTAGTGCCAACCATCCGCCGCCATGAGCTAGACGACCAAAAACTAACTCTGAAGGACTACCAGGGAAACCGCATCCCCGTAGCCGGCATCGGACATTTTAAAGTCACGTTCAAAGACCACACCGAGGTATTACCACTCACGATCGTAGACAAAGACCCCTCCAGTTTACTCGGGCTGCAATGGTTCTCCCCGCTGGGAATAGAAGTGACGGGCATCCACCACACAGACGAGGCTGACTGGGAAGCGACCCTCGTGAGGGACTTCCAGGAGGTCTTCGACAACACCGTAGGCAAGTACCGAGGGGCCCCTATCTCCTTCAACCTTAACCCTAACGTCGCCCTGATCCGCCTCAAACCGCGGCGAGTACCCTTTGCGCTCAAACCCAAAATCGACGAGCAACTAGATAAGCTCATCGCGCAAGGGGTTTTAGAGCCAATTGACCATGCCCGCTGGGAAACACCCATAGTCACCCCCATCAAACCAGATGGCTCCATAAGAATCTGCAGTGACTATAAGGCCACCCTCAACCACGTGCTGCAGCAAAGCGCCTACCCCGTCCCAGTAGTACAGCACCTTCTGCACTCACTGGGGGGAGGCCGGGTCTTCGCAAAGCTCGACCTGGTGCAAGCCTACCAGCAACTGCCGGTCGATGCCGAGACAGCCGAAGCACAAACGATTGTCACACACCGGGGGGCATTCCGATGCAACCGACTCCAATTCGGAGTCTGCGTTGCCCCAGGAGTCTTCCAAAGCCTCATGGAAAGACTCCTCCAGGGAATAAAAGGAGTGGTCCCCTACTTTGATGATGTGCTGGTCGCAGCCGCCAACAAGAAACAATTGGAAACCCGTTTAAGGGCGGTGCTGCAAAAATTCAAAGACGCCAGCCTTAAAGTCAAAAAAGGGAAATGCCAACTCTACACCGAAAGGGTCGAATTCCTGGGGTACCTCCTAGACTGACACGGAATCCACCCCACCGGAAAGAAACTCAGAGCCATTAAGGAAGCCCCCACACCAACGAACAAGGTGGAACTGCAGGCATTCTTGGGACTGCTTAACTTTTACAATGTTTTCCTACCCCAGAAGGCGACCGCGGTGGAGCCCCTGCACAGGCTACTGGATAAAGCAGCCACCTGGACTTGGGGAAGCGGGAGGAGAATGCATTCCAACAGACCAAAAACCTGCTAACATCAGACGCAGTCCTGATCCAGTATAGTGAGACCCTGACGCTGACGGTGACATGCGACGCATCGCCCTTTGGCATCGGAGCAGTCCTCAGTCACACCCTACATGATGGGAAGGAAGCACCCATCGCCTTCTTCTCGAGAACGCTGTCCAAACCGGAGAGGAATTACAGCCAGCTGGACAAAGAAGCCCTCGCCATCATCTCCGGAGTGAAAAGGTTCCACGAATACCTTTACGGTAGGACCTTTTCAATCATTACAGACCACAACCCCCTGCTTGGGATACTGGCAGGGAACAAGGCCACCCCGAACATCCTGTCACCCCAGATGACGAGGTGGCCCGAGTTCCTTGCCGCCTACTCATACGAACTGTCACACCGACCCGGCAAGAATATTACGCATGCAGATGCGCTAAGCTGATCCCCCCTACCAGACCTGGACGATGACCCAGCGCCCACAACAACAACCCTGCAAATAGAGACTTTACCCAGCCCGCTCTTAACTGCGCCAGACATTGCCTGGGAAACAAATAAAGACAAGCGGCTGGCGCAGGTATTGAGCTGGGTAAAGAGGGGGTGACCGGAAAACGATGGCAGCGAACAGTTCAAAGCCTTCAGGAACCGGCAAACCGAGCTGTTCACACAGAAAGGATGCATACTTTGGGGAGACCGGGTAGTCATACCAGAGACACTACAGAAAAGAGTACTGGCAATGCTACACGAAGGGCACCCGGGCATAGTCAAGATGAAAGCCCTGGCCAGAAGTTATGCTTGGTGGCCAGGAATGGACAAGCAAATCGAGACATGGGTCTCCAGGTGCAACAGATGCCAAGAAACGAGGTCCACCACCCCCCGCCGCTCCAGTCCTGGAATGGGAAACCCCCAGGGGACCATGGTCGCGAATACATATACATATACATATACATATAGACAAGGGGCATACATTCCTCATCACCGTGGATGCCTACTCCAACTGGCTAGAGGTAAGCACCATGAGGACAGCAATAACAGAAGCCGTCGTTGATAAACTTAACAGACTTTTCGCGACAGACGGTTTGCCAGATGTCTTAGTGTCAGACAACGGCCCACAGTTCACGGCACTGGCATTTGAAAAATACCTGGCCGAACGGGGCATCAGACATGCCTTAACCTCGACGGCTCACCCGGTGGCGAATGGACGGGCGGAACGGATGGTTCAATACACGAAGAAAACCATTCAGAAAATTGAAACCGGCGACATTCAGGAAAAAATAAACAGAATGCTACTCATACAGCATATTACGCCCAACACGACCACAAATAAAAGCCCAGCAGAACTACTGATGGGCAGGAAATTGAGGTCCCCTCTGGACCGACTACACCCTACCTACAACCCGGAGAAACGCCCAGATTCCTCCAGCAGGCACTGGGCATTCAACATCGGGGACACGGTCTACGCAAAGAACTTCACGGGAGACCCACTCTGGGTACCGGTGCAAATAACACAAGTAACCAGTCCCCAGTCATACAGACTCCAGACCACTGATGGAAGAAGCTGGAAGCAGCACATCGACCAGCTACGGTCCAGGCTAGCCGCCAACAGCCCTGACACCCCGACAACAACAACCACAGAAAGCAGGGGGGGGGGAAACCACAACAACCAAGCAGGGGGACAACAAAAGGCCGGAAACGCTAGCAGAACACCCCCAAACGCAAGCTGAACAACCCCCCACCTAGAGAAAGCAACCCCCAAATAAACCAGCCATACTTACCAGCAGACCTCGAGCTGTTGCAGATGGGAGCTTCACCTGGAAGGAACAGCCAAGCCAGCTCAACCAGCCCGGAAAGACCAGGCGGGAACAGCAGGGACTGCAGCTCGACCGACCCAGGTAGACTGGGCGGGAGCTGCAGCAACAGGCCCGGCTCACCCTTCCAGGCGATTCCATCGAAGGGTTTGAGAGCGACATGGAGCCCGGCCGAATCGGCCAACGATCGCACACAGACTGAGCCACGCAAGTCAACTAGGCAGGTACGGAGCCCCACCTACCTGTGCGACTACATCACCATGCTATGTCGGACGAAACCATGAGGGGAGGGATGCTCTATATTAATATTCTTGTAACCTCACATTCTGATTGGTCCACACGGACCACGACGTGATTGGCTAACTGAACTTCTGTGATTGGTGCGCTAAGAACCTACCGCGATTGGCCGAGCCAATTGCGGGAGATTCGAAGCGCTGCCATTGGCCGCCGAGCCGCTGGCCGGCTGTATAAAGCCAAGCGGCTCGCAGGTCTTGACCTGTTCTATACATGCAATAAAGAGCTGAATGTACACTGTTGAGTCTCACCTCTCAATGTGACCCGATCTACCCAGAACCGATCTACCAGATTTAACACACATATTCATCCATGGGCAATCTCAAGGATTATAAACTGTTAGGCTTCATCATCCTTTACCCTCGGAGGGAAATCAGGTTGTTGGCAGTAACCAGAAGTAGAGACTGGGTAGATATTTGAGGGGGAGGAACCATGCATTTCAAGCCAATAATTCATTGCTGATTCTAATGAGAAGCACTTTAACTCAACATATTGGAAAAGGCCAAATTCTCTGGGCCAGCTTCTCTTCAGCCAGGCAGACCCCAGCATTACATGAACCTGGCAAGAGGGGGCCCAAGGTTTTTCCTCATTCATTCAGGTGTTTCCTAACTGGCCATTTTTTAATAGCCTAAGAAAAAGAAATGAGGTGATTTTGTTAGGCCTATGGAGGCAGCCTCTGTCGATTCAAGAATAGAAAGAGAACACTTTAAGAATACCGAGGAGAGGCCTTTCTCATCATGCCTCCAAACACAGTACAAACACATCCTAGCAACCTCCTTAATTCAGCTGTGGCCTTCATGATGTTGTCTTCATCTCCCGTTCATGAGTGAATCAGTCTTAAACTGTAGATGGTCTGGTTGGAGTGTAGTGTTTTCCTGCTGCAACTGGCAGCAGCCCATGGCAATTTTAAGACATGCAAATTCCAATGTTCTTTGCCAACCTTTTTTTTCCAGAGGTGCAGCCAGATGACCCATATGGTCAGCTTAACATATATTGGCTAGTTCAGGCAAGCACTCCCCATAGATCCTGGCCCCTGTCTTCTGTTGCCACTCCTCTGGGTTTTCCTCTTTAAAAATTGCTGGACACAACTATCACTGCAGTGGGTCTGGTCCCCTCCTGCAGCTCATTGGAGAACATTATAGGCAGTTAGGAGTGCTACGCAAAACTAGGCAGCATGAGCTTCTTTTAGACTAGAGGAGTTCTCTAACCACTGTCCCAGAAAGCCTGCTGGGGAGCCAGAGTAGCTGGCCAGTAAATCAGGAGAGACAACTTGTGGGCACAACTACAGTAGGAGTATTTACTCCTCCCCTCTGATATTTCTGATGGCAATCAGCCTAATAAAGAGAAAAGGATAAGTTTGTCAGGACAATGGAGGCAGCTGCCAATGCTATGCTTGGATCCATAAACCTCCCATGTCCACCTTCTAATCTCACCGTGCTTTATTTCCCAGAGAGCTTCACAATAGTTCCTCATAAGTAAGGGGCCAGTTTGTGCCTAGACAACACTCTTTAGCCATGACATCCCTCATCCAATATGCTTTCCATGGTAAATGTATCATACGTCCATAACAGAACCCAAAGAAAGATTTATACCAGTTTTTGCCCAGCCTGGTACAAGCTGGGTGCATTAAATTGCAATTCCCAGCATTTCCAACCAGCATGGCAAAATATTGAAAGTTTCCTGTCTATTAGTATTCATCCTCATGTGTGAAAACACAATTTTAAGGAGCTGAAGCTACTTGTAGGACTGTTTTTCAGTTTCCTCCCATCTTCCTTATATTTAGATGTCTCTGTCACTGTGGGATAATGTTGAAAAATACTATGCCTCTTAAGAGTTATGGGGTAATTTGGCCCAAGGGAGGTGCTTGCAGATACCTTCTCTGCACAGAGGCAACCCACTCAGTTTGCCCAGTGCAGACCTGCCACCAATATCTTTCAATGGTCCTCCATGTAAGAGCCTTGGGTTTATAGCCACTGTTCTTCAGTTGCAGTGCAATTTTATACCACAGGCCCTCTAGAGATTAGATTGATAATTTTACTGCTATTCTTCCAGACATGATTGCTCCAGAGGGTCTTGATGGAATGAACGGTCACTATTATGCCTATTGTTTTATGGCAGCTTTGTGCTTTTATTGCTTTTTATGCTCTTACTCTTTTTTTATACTTTAAGGTGTAAAGTGCTTAGAGTCTTCTGAGTCTGGCACCATGCTGCTACAATTATAGAATTAAAACAAACAACTTGGGAAACATCCTTTTCTGTTTACTAACTCATGGGGAATCAACCCACTTCCAAGTTCTCATCTACAGCAAGGTCATTGTGCTGCTTAAAAGTATACCCACACCCATGCATAAGGATCAGGAGGAGGGCTACAGTTGGGTTAGGGAAAACTGGTCACAAAACATCTGCATTAAGCCAATGGAATCTGGCTGGATCCCCTTTCCCTGGAGCCATACCCCATGAGGACAATGCATGGAGAGCAATTCTCCATGAACAAGAATCAACTAAGGCAATCAAATTCTTCCCCCAAACTGGAATGATCACATCTATCATCATCATTAATAAGTCGGGAGTGCGTAGTTTTAGTTATATATCTCTCTCTTGCTAAATGCTTTATATCATTAAAAGTCTTTCAGATTGTGGATAATATGAGAAATGAGTAACCTCACATGGCAACCAGCATGCAGTAAGCGAGATCATTGAAAGATTAAAAGAACTAAAAAATGAGGAAACAGTTTTAATGGAGATTCCAGGTAATCGGTGAAGCTGACAATAGTCAGTGGCCAGGCCTCCAAGACCTAGGCAGATTCGTGAAATCTACAGATCTTGTCTGAAGGCTAATAGTCTCTCTTAACTTCTAGAAAACTGCTATCTACATTTCTGTATTGCAACCAAAGGTAAAATTGCAAGGTGGGAGGCACATGCCTTTGTCCCAACATGTTTGTCCCATTAATTCAATAATGTCAGAGATGGTATGTTTGCAGAGGAAGGCAAAGTGGCAAAGTTTAATATTATGCCCCCACCCCACCCCAATTTTCCTGAGCTGCTTTTCTTGCACTGTTTTCTTCCATAAATAGAGAATCTGGAAGTTAATTCAGGTGGGAAAAGAGAAAGATGTTATCATTAACCAGCAAGAATGTGGAAGGCTACTTTGCAGAAGTCCAAACTGTGTTTATAATGAGGATCCTATGAAAAAATAAGGAAACTCTCTTATCCCATCCAAAACCTGTCTCCTATAATCTTCAAGGTCCTACTCACAAGTGCCAATGAATATGCAAAGCAAGATGGATTCCATATGCTGTAAAGAGGAAAAATCTTTTGTAGATAACCATAATAGTAAGATATATATAGCTTTACTGCTGGTCTTCAAAGTATTCTTACAAATACAACAGAGTCTCAGATCTGCTATAAAATTTGATGTCTCCACTGGCAATCCAAATCCTCTGAAGGCAAAGGGGCTGTCCTTATTTACAATGTGCAAGGCATATTAAAGGCAGGGATTAGTGGAGTTCCCTGGACTTGTTTTCCTACCTGCAAACATCAGCAGTCAGTGTGAAAATACCTCCAATCGTTCTCCTTAATGTGGGATGGGACTGAAGAGAAGGGATGAGCTATTGTCAAAACATATTCTGTGCAAGTGTTTCATGTTCAAAGGAATTCTAATTATCTGGACATGACAGGACAGGAGATCACTAAATCTGTGCTCAAAAGCAGCCTGAACAAATGACAAGTCTCGAAAGAGTAGAGCTACAAAATAGCAGAGAATGAGAGAGAGAGAGAGAGAGAGAGAGATTCCCCTTTCCCATTTCACAGCACAACCTTCCACTCCAATGCCACTGCTGGGCAATTGCTGACTGAGAGTTTGAAGACCTGATAGATACACTTTTGAAAAGATTTTGAAAGAAGGACCCCAGAGAAGAATGATGCTGAAACACAGTGCCCAGGACCCAGAGGAAATGGCCTGGCTGAAGCAAACCGAAGTGGTCAATGGATGTTGAACTGATCTCATCTCTTAAGGTAGTACTGTATAGTACATCAAATTATAGACATGGCAAACCATGAGTCAGGGTAATGGGGGAAATAGTGCTTTTCATTAGGACAACTAAAGATGATTGAAAGCTACCTCAGGTATGGGATAGAGGTTAAATGAAGGCAACCTCATCAGGAGAAAGAAAAAGTTTCTTAGGACCCCTCCCCAAATTAAATGTAGGTAAGGAAAGACTGAGGAGGTCTCCTTGGCAGCTGTTGCCCTCCTCTCCTCATAGATAGAGAAGGTTATCTTCCATATTATTCCTTTCAGTTAGAATATGAGTTAGAAATTGAATTGAACCTGCACTTGTCAGAATTGCAAAACACAGTACTTTACCTATCAGCTGCAATCTCTGACATATAGAGTGTCTATGGAGATTCTCAGTCATCCAAGAAGGCTCCACACCCATTTGCACTACTCAGATGACCCTGAGGACCCAAATAAACTTCCAAGTAGCCTCAATCTGCAAGGAATATAAACCCTTCCATTCCCCACCACCCAGTGGTGGACTGAACTGAAGAAGCTTCTTGGATGAGAAGCGAAATGTCTTCAAAGAAAGTCCAGTTGTCTCTTGAAAAGGCACCTTTGGAACTGACATGTAATGACACATCTTGCATATAGAGGCAAATGGCATCTAAAGCAGCGTTTCCCAAACTTGGCCATCTTAAAATATGTGGATTTGACTTCCCAACATTCCCTAGAGAGCTGGCTGGGGCATTCTGGGAGTTGAAGATCATGCTCTTAAAGTTGTCAAGTTTGAGAAATACTGTTCTGAAGCATCTGGTTCCCTCTAGTGGGGAACTTTACCATTACCATAGGATCTCTGATGCTATAAAGAACAACCAATTACATTTGTTCCAGAATAGGCACCCCCAACTCTTAGAATAGAATCCAGACTAGCTTTTAACCCCTCCCCCTTTGAAAGCAGCAATTAAATCCATTCAGCTTTTGGGGAGGAAAAAGTAGATTAAACCAGGACGGTATCTGGAGAAGCTTGTTCCTTGTTCCTGGGTTTTTTTCTATTTTATTTTTTATTTTTTTGCAATATCATTTGGTACTTCTGGAAAAAAGAAGAATGGCAAGGAATTAATTCTATTTATTGCACTTACCAAATGAGTAGGCAACCTTTTGATACACCTAGCAGATAAGGGACAGATGTTCAAAGTGGGCAAAACTAGAAACTTGGATTTGGAAAATCTGTATGGTTTGGGTTTGTTTGTTTTTTTAAAGCATGTGAATTAATTTTATTTTTATTTTATTTATTTTGTCAAGCAATTATAAGATAACAGGTATAAGTATAAACATAGTTATGGATACATGAAATGGATACATATAAGAAAAATAAAAAGAAACAATAGGACAGGGACGGTAGGCATGTTGGTGCGCTTATGCACGCCCCCTACAGACCTCTTAGGAAAGGGGTGAGGTCAATAGTAGACAGTCTTAAGGTTAAAGTTTTGGGGGTTTGGGGAAGAAACCACAGAGTCAGGTAGAGTATTCCAGACATTGATCACTCTGTTGCTGAAGTCATATTTCCTTTAGCCTTGACACTACCATATTTTAGAGCAGGATGGAGCCCATCAAATGGCTAGTGTGATTTGCTGACATCGGTGCAGGGGGTGGGTGGGTGGGAGTTGGGGGGTGATTTTTTTTTCCAGATTTTGTTCTATTGTACTTTATTAAGTTATTTGATTCTTTTTGTTAGTTTCTATTGTTGTTTTTTAAATTTTAAATATGGTTTTACATTCTGTAAGCTGCTTCGAGTTGCCATGGGCAGGCAGCAATATAAGTTCAATAAATAAATAAATTAAATAAATAAATATTTTGAAATTCCTGCTATCTCACATATAAGGCAAATAAATGTCTGAAAATTGAAAAAAAAAACACCTCTTGAGTCCCTATGAAGTCCTGTAAATTAGATAAGGCAGAAGAAACTTTGGCATATTAAGGGTTAAGAGCTGAAGAGTTGGAACTGGTTGGCTAGCTGTCCAATTTCCTGAATGGGCTCCTTCTGCCACTTGGCAGAACTATCATTTGCAGCATTTATGTTCTTCAGATAAAGGGGGAACAGGCACACTGGCTGGCTGGCTGGCTGCCTAGTCCACTCCTCCCCCAGCATCTACCTAGTTGCAACCAAGAACTCAGGGTGAACCTGCGGAGAACCTGAGGCACACACGACCTGCATGCGATGGAAGTTCCAGAAATATTTCAATTATCCTGGCTAGGTTCCTCTGTCTTTTACATTCAGTAATGACATTTCTCCCACTAAAGATGAGGTGATATGAAAACATGTGCTCTGTCTGCTTCGATGGGAATTCTGCCAGGAAAAAATTGATAGAAACATCAGATTAAATATATTTTTCTCTCTTGGCAGAACCTCTTGCTTTTGTTACCTAGTGCCTGTGTGGATGAATAAGGAAATCTACCAGTCTGGAACAGAGTGAAATAATCAGAAGAACTTCCTCTATAGAATTTCTACCTGTTACATGAGGTTTATAACTGCAGGGATCTTGATTTAATTTAAAAAATGTTTTCCCTATCAGTATCAAATAATTCTTTTTACAGAACACACGTAGAATAAGTATCTTAGAAAATAAACTTGTTAGTTCACACGATGCAATAAAACCCCAGCCTAGATTTTTAAAAAACGCTATTTCTTTGTTTGTATAATATGTTAACAAAAGGTTATATTGGGCAAATTATATTTCAAGTAGCTTGTCTTCCATTTTTGATGTGAGAAAATAAACTTTTTCACTATGTCTGTGGCATACTGAATCTCCGGGTCTATGCTGGTTAGACAGTATATAGTGTGCTGGTTAGACAGCATAGTTAGTTGGGAATTGGGAGCTGTCCCCTTAAGGGAATGCCTCATGGGAGATGTAGTTCATGTCATATGGTCAATCTATAATCCTGATTGGTCACAATTGACCTCTGGTTGGACTGGGGGAGTTTTGGTCATTCTTACCTGGATCCCAGCATCGTGCTGGAATCTTCCCTTGCTGTATCGTTATGGGATGAAGATAACTATCTTTTCACACTATGAAGATGACAATGCAAAGACTGGACATTAGATGAATCTCAGCATAACTGTAAGCTATACCTTGAGGATGCCTGATATAATCCAATAAAGTAACTTTGTATGGAAGCCTTTGTAGTGTTGAACTGCCTGTCTCTATATTCAGCCAGAAAATTAGAGACTTGATAGGGTCTCTTATCTATTGTTGGACACAAGATCCAGGCAATCCCAATCAGTTTTTAGGAGTGACATTCTGAGAATAGCTGGAGGGCCTTCAGTTCTAGAATCTATTCAGCTGCAGAAGGTAATTATTTGAAAGTTCCTCTTATTAGAAGATTGAGTCTTTCAGCTCCCAAACCGAATTTATCACCATGTAAATTACCAACGAGACTAATAATAATAAAAGCTTTGTCTGGATCAGATAAGTTGGGGCTGCTAATTTTAGAGTACCCTCCAATAGATATGATAGTATCAGACTGGGCAAAACTGATCTATATAGAGCTTTGATGCATTCTAAGTTCTTTGCAGTGTTGTACGTTGCAAGCTAATGTTAAGATGGAAAAGATAATAATGGCTTACTTAAGCCCCACTCCTTCTTTGGTCCAGTCCAAATGTGAGAAGAATTTCAGTCCCCAACCTAAGCCAGGTTCTGCAAATAAGACCCAAGGCACTCTGCTGTAAAAAAGGAAGTGATCAGTTTAGTCTCAAAAGCAAAAACAGTTCACTCCTGGAGGTAACTACAGGAAAGATGAGGTACAAAGGGGTTATTTTATAGGGGATTGGTCTTTTATGTAGTGTCTGTTCAGTGTGGATGTGTACATGTTCATTTTGGTGTATGATTCTGTCTAAAGTTTAGCCCTTAGTCCTTCCTTGTATCTGTAGGCTTTCTTCTTTGTTGTGTAAATGGTGTCTGGGCAGCTTATTTGTGGATTTGAGGAAATGTGGGCCAATGGTTTCTTTGTTTTAATTACTCTTGCCAGAAACTAATTGGTTTCTGTATTTGTCAGTTGATCGTTCAGCAGAGGTGTGTTTTTAGCGATCTTACAGTATCTTATGCTATAATATATTAATTTTGATTACGACATAGTTTCCTGCCCCGCTCAGTTATGGATAGTTTTGAGAAGGAGCGAAGTGAGTTTCTTATGATAATTTTGTGATTATTTTCACACAATTATATAACTAGTGCTCAACTTATGAACACAGTTGAGCCCAAAATTTCTGGTTTTGAGACATTTGTCAACCTTTCATGCCACAGTTGTTAAGTGAACCACTGCAATTGTTAAGTTAGTAACACGGATGTTAAGTGAATCTGGCTTCCCCATTGATTTTGCTTGACAGAAGTTTGCAAAAGGGGACCCCAGGAAACAGCAATCATCATAAATATGAGTCAAGTATCCAGATATTGGTCACATGACCAGGAGAGGCTGTAACAGTCGTGTGAACAACCATCGTAAGTCATTTTTTTCATTGCCTTTATAACTTTGAATGGGCATTAAACGAACTGTTGTAAGTCAAGGACCACCTCTACTCTGACAGAGCCTTGCTTTTGGGCTGGATAGAAGAACTTTGATGTGTTGTAGTTCAGGATTTGAGGTTCATCTTCACAAATAAAACCCTAAACCAGCAATGAAAGTGCCCAAATCATTTTGCTTTGTATTTCCCACTGAAAAAGCAAATCGGCATGAATACAGGAATCTGCATTTGGCAAATGTAACTGAAGGTGAGATTTTAAGATCTGTCTGCCCCATGTTGCCTTGTCAGATAATGTATAACTAAATAAGAAAAAAAAGAAATGCTTTAATAACTCAAGTGTTTGGAGCTCTAACGAGACCAACCATGCCTCCCTAATTTGATTTTCTCTTCTTTTGCTTCTATATTTTTATAGTTGCATGGTAGACACTGAAGATGACAGGGGGAGGGGGTTGTCTTACCTATGAAATTCTCTATGCTGAGTTAAGCAAATAATCCATCAGAAACTATTACCTAATCCATGCCAATGCAAGTTGTAGCTGTTAATAAACTGTGCAGGTCTTGCCATGGGAAGGAGTGGAGTCTTCCAATTGAAGCACCTGGAACAGATAATACCTTGATTTCAAGAAATGGAGTGTAATATATAAATCATGATACTGCAAGTTAATTCATTCTTGATTTGAAAACTGCAAGATCCAGAATTGGGAGGGGGATGCAGTGGAGGAGAGGAGAACTGTTAATACCCACCCTGACCTACTGCTACTTCCTTCTCCTTCTCCTCTTTCCTGAAAGTTTTTATTCTCTCTTGGGAAGGTCTGTGCAAAACCAGTGTGTTTGGCATCTACATCAAGTCAGCAAGTATACTCCTACCAGCAGAGTTGTCTGAGGATGGGGGAAAGCCAGTGTAATTCTCTTACTCCCACCCACTTTTTTCCGGTGGTCCCTCCTCCTTGATTGTGATTACTGAAAGCTCTACATTTCACTGTATCTCATTAAGAAGAAGGTGAAGCAACTTCTTCACAAAAACCCAGGAGAAAATTCCTGGTTTCCGGCCAGTTCCTTTCTTTTGCCCTGAGTGCAATCTGCAAGCAAAGTGCCAGCTGGAAGAGTAAGCTTTATTGGTTGAAGCCACTTGCCCGCTGATGCTCCGATTATGAATGACAAGGTAAGAGTTTGAGTATGGAAAACCTAACATCAAAGCAGCAGGCTTAAACCTGGATTTTAAATGTTGTCCTCTGCCTGTCTGTTCCCTTCCTGTACCCTTCCTCAAATGCTGGCTTAAGTTAGCATTAAGTGACAGGTAGAAACTATTATTCAGTGGAACAACTTGCCTCCAGAAACTGTGGATGCTACAACACTGGAAATTTTAAAGAAGAAATTGGGCAGCCATTTGTCTGAAATACTATAGTGTTTTTTCCTTGAGTAGGGGGGATGGACTAGACCTCCAAGATCCCTTCCAATTCTGTTGTTCTGAGTTTCCTTCTGCTCTTTTTCAATCCTCACAAAGCAATCTAAAATTATTGTGCATCAAAACTAAATGGAGTTCATAAGCTTTCAATACAACATACACTCTGATTTATCCAGCTCTGCCCCATGCCGTTTTCTTCATTTTGACAGAGTTATTCAGGATGGGTGGAGAGATCATGCTGTTATTGTTGTTAAAAGTTCCAACTGTTAGAAATGTATCAAACACCATAGATTGAAGATTCCTATCTACCTTCTGCCAACTTTGAGATAGATGCTTTGAGAGAAGAGGAGTGAGACTTCAAGGAAAAAGCTTAATTCAGAGTTTTATAAACCGTGTTGTGTATAATGCAACAATTCTGTAAAAAGTTGATGAGATGTTGTGAGAGACTAAAGGCAGGACGAAAAAGAAGAAGTTCACTTGACCACTGCCGATTTTTGGTCAATGTAGCCTTGCCTCTTCATCAGGGGTTCTGAGAATTTTTTTCTCACTAGCAGGTTCCATGGCTTGAAAAAAATCTGAATTCCTTCCGCCCACCCCAATAATTTTATCTGTTGCATTTACCTACTTATTATAGCGATACAAATGGTTAATGTAAACCAAATTGCCAAACCTTTAGCTCTTTGCTATGGAGGACTGAAACCAGTATACTGGGACCAAAATGCAATTAAGTACAGATGTTGGCCCAAAATCTGAAAATCACTTTTTTAAAAAAGGCAATTAAGTCTCGAGGTTTCAGTTAATTCAAAAAGATGCTGGGGAGATTGCCAGATCCCTACTGTCAAGGTGCCACCAATAAATAACCATAACTGTAAAAATAAAGGATTTCCTATGCACAGTCCTTTCTGTACTACTTTACCATACACGTACTTTTTAAAAGCAGAGGATAGTACAGGTAGTTCTCAACTTGCAACTATAATTAGGATCAGAACTTCTGTCACTAAGCAAGGCAATCATTAAGTCAGCCGTACCTGATTTTATGACGTGTTTTTCCTGTGGGAATTGGAGAAAGTTGGGCACGTATTGATCAGACCTTTTTTTCTCTCTCTTGTGCCTTTCACAGGATCCAATGCCAAATGCTTCCTCTGTGCTTCTGGGACCCACTCCCAATGCTTCGCTCCCTCCATCCGATGACCGTGATGATGCTTTGGCTCAGGCTGAAATTGCCATTTTGGCTTCCATCTTCCTGCTGGCCACTCTGAGCAATGCCCTGGTGCTCGGAGCTCTGTTCCGCCAGGGTCACCGGGCCAGCCCAATGCATCGATTCATCCAACACCTCTGCCTGGCCGATATGACGGTGGCCCTCTTCCAAGTGCTCCCTCAGCTCATTTGGGACATCACTGATCGCTTCCAAGGCCCAGACATCTTATGCCGTGGCATCACTTACTTGCAGGTAGTCGGCATGTTTGCTTCATCCTATGTTATTGTGGCCATGACCTATGATCGCTACTGTGCCATTTGCCGGCCCATGCTGGCTTTTCGGAGAGGGACAAGATTACGGCATCGACCTGTGCTATTGGCATGGATAGCATCCTTCCTCCTCAGCCTCCCACAGCTTTTCATCTTCTCCAAGACAGAACTGCCCAGTGGAGCCCATGAGTGCTGGGCAGCCTTTGCTGAACCCTGGGGAGCCCGGGCTTATGTCACCTGGGTGACTCTGATGGTCTTTCTCCTTCCCACCTTCTTCATTGCCACCTGCCAAGGCAGGATCTTCTGCGAGGTCTACCACAGCCTGCGTTTGGGGCCAGAAGCCACCCTGGCTCGTAGGGGGAGCCAACAAGGGCCATCCCCTATATCTGGTGCTGTAGCTAAGACTCTCAAGATGACACTGGTCATCGTGCTCATCTATGTATTCTGCTGGGCTCCCTTCTTCCTAGTACAACTGTGGGCTGTTTGGGATCCTCAAGCACCTACTCAAGGTAGGTTACACAGCATTCAGTAACAGCACTTTAACCAGATTGTATCCCATATTCCCCCAACTTGGTGGCTTTTGCCCTGTTGATCAGGAGGAATATGGAACATTGTCCATCTCATTTGCAGGATACTGGATTAAGGAAGGCTCTTTTATCCAATTAAACAGCTCAGGAAAAGAGAGGGGTCATTCTCTTTCTGCTAATTCCCATGGCAGTTTGTATGAACAGGAGCTTATTTGCTTGCTTGCTTGCTTGCTTGCTTCCTTCCTCCCTCCCTCCCTCCCTTCCTTCCTTCCTTCCCATCCTGGAGTAATGCATCCATTACTTTGATGTTTCCTTCATTTTATTACTACAGTAGTAACAACTAATGAGAGAGAGAGACAGAGAGAGAGGAAGGCTGACCTAGAGTCATCCTGTCTAACCCATGATTTAACTACAATACCCCACCAACTCTCAAACATATTATACTGGAATGTTGAGGCTAATGTCTATCTGTCTGTGATGTTATTTTCTCCCCTGATATTTTTGTGATTTCTCTGAGACTTTGCTTTCTAATTTGACTACCTATTAGAGATGGTGATCTAATTGCCCAGCACTCCCTTCATAATTTGCTTGCCACTTCCTTGATCCTGTTGTCTTCTTATTCTGCAATGCATTACAATTCTGCAATCAAATATTCATGCAAAGCTATCTGAATTAATTCAGCAGAACATGGAACTAAGCACCAATCAATCAATAGGTGCAACAAATAAATACAGGGAATCATGCCTTTTACTTTATATTTTGACTTATATTAATTATATTATTATTATATTAATATTATATTATATTATATTATATTATTATCATTTCATATTAATATTACTTATATATAGCTGCAGTGGTGCAATGGTGAGAGTGCAATATTTCAGGCTACTTCTGATGATCACTGGTTGCCAGCAGTTTGGCAGATCGAATCTCACCAGGCTCAAGGTTGACTCAGCCTTCCATCCTTCCAAGGTTGGTAAAATGAGGACCCAGACTGTTGGGGGCAATAGGCTGACTCTGTAAACTGAGAGGGCTGTAAAGTGCTGTGAAGCAGTATATAAGTCTAAGTGCTATTGCTATATTACTTATATATTATATCAATTCACATTACATTTGCATATGGAAAGAGCTGAAGTTAAGTAAGGGTTGGGTTGAGTGGCCAGTTTTTGACTACAGAAAAACTCTCATGTGACGTTCTTCTTTTAATCCCAACCTCAGTTTTTAGTTCCTCAGTGATGAATACGTTTACTGAATACGTTGCAAGATAAGTTTTGATGAGCTTAACCTCTGTTGATAACTCTGACAGTTCATCATTCCTATTATTTACTCCAGGCCCAGCTTTCACCCTCCTGATGCTCATTGGCAGCCTCAACAGCTGTACAAACCCCTGGGTCTATGCCACATTCAGCAACAGCATCTCAAGTGAATTGCGCCAAATCTTCTGCCCCAGATGGGCCCACCGGCAAGTTGGCTCCCTGTATGAAGACTCCATTCTCACGGGCAGCTTCTCACTGGGCCGAGACACTCTTTCCTGAGACAGTAGCTTGCAGGCAGAAAGGCAGGGGTGAAGGATACTCCTGCAGAATGGTGGATTCTCAGCAATCAGCAGGTTGCCTAAGGCTCCTTCTCAGTTCCTCAGAGGCACACATTTCTGCTCAGCAATGCTAAGTAAAGGAAACCTGGGTCAGAAAGGACTGCAGCGCTAGCAAGACAAAACTTCTGAATGGATTGGCAGGGAGTGTTTGTCTGTCAAGGACTGAATTCCCTGATAATCTGCTACAGGGGCAGCACTGGAGCAGGTACTAGGGAAACTAGTTCCTTTTCCAATATTCTATTTCCTCTATGTATAATGTTTTTGTTTGGCTTTGAGGTAGCACATAGTTTGAATCATTGTAAACCTTGGTTTATAGTTCCGCATTACCTGCCAATCTGGCTATTGCTGTTTGATAAACAAATCACAGTTTTTTTAAAAAAAATATCATTGCTTAGTGTACTGTGTGCAACCAGCCAGTATTTTGTTTGATGTGTTCCTCACCACACTTAGGTTTTTCCATTTGAAAAATTGAAGCTGTGCCCTACTACGAAGCAAATTAAGGCTCAGAGCTCCATTGAAGAGGGCAGACAGCTCATAAGCCATAGATGCTCTTATGAAGATTGTCTTGGCTGCAATATACACTGCTCAAAAAAATAAAGGGAACACAAAAATAAGACATCCTAGATCTAAATGAATGAAATATTCTTAGTAAATACTTTGTTCATTACATAGTTGAATGTGGTGACAACAAAATCACACAAAAATTATCAGTGGAAATCTAATTTAGCAACCCATGGAGCTCTGGATTTGGAGTTACACTCAAAATGAAAGTGGAAAAAAACATTACAGGCTGATCCAACTTTGATGTAATGTCCTTAAAACAAGTCAAAATGAGGCTCAGTAGTGTGTGTGGTCTCCACGTGCCTGTATGACCTCCCTACAATGCCTGGGCATGCTCCTGATGAGGTGACGGATGGTCTCCTGAGGGATCTCCTCCCACACCAGGACTAAAGCATCCCCCAACTCCTGGACAGACTGTGATGCAATGTGGCATTGGTGGATGGAATGAGACATGATGTCCCAGTGCAATGTGGCATTGGTGGATGGAATGAGACATGATGTCCCAGATGTTCTCAATTGGATTCAGGTCAGGGGAATGGGTGGGCCAGTCCATAGCATCAATGCCTTCGTCTTGCAGGAACTGCTGACACACTCCAGCCACATGAGGTCTAGCATTGTCTTGCATTAGGAGGAACCCAGGGCCAACCGCACCAGCTTATGGTCTCCCAAGGGGTCTGAGGATCTCATCTCAGTACCTAATGGCAATCAGGCTACCTCTGGAGAGCACATGGAGGGCTGTACAGCCCCCTAAAGAAATGCCACCCCACCCCACATCATTACTGACCCACTGCCAAACCGGTCATGCTGGAGGATGTTGCAGGCAGCAGAATGTTCTCCACGGCAACTCCAGACCCTGTCACGTCTATCACATGTGCTCAGTGTGAACCTGCTTTCATCTGTGAAGAGCACAGGGCACCAGTGGCAAATTTGCCAATCTTGGTGTTCTCTGGCAAATGCCAAACATCCTGCACAATGTTGGGCTGTAAGCACAACCCCCACCTGTGGACGTCGGGCCCTCATACCACCACCATGGAGTTTGTTTCTGACCGTTTGAGCAGCCACATGCACATTTATGGCACACTGGAGGTCATTTTTCAGGACTCTGGCAGTGCTCCTCCTGTCCCTCCTTGCACAAAGGCGGAGGTAGCAGTCCTGATGCTGGGTTGTTGCCCTCCTATGGCCTCCTTCACGTCTCCTGATGTACTGGCCTGTCTCCTGGTAGTACCTCCATGCTCTGGACACTACGCTGACAGACACAGCAAACCTTCTTGCCACAGCTCGCATTGATGTGCCATCCTGGATGAGCTGCACTACCTGAGCCACTTGTGTGGGTTGTAGACTCCGTCTCATGCTACCACTAGAGTGACAGCACCGCCAGCATTCAAAAGTGACTAAACCATCAGCCAGAAAGCATAGGAACTGAGAAGTGGTCTGTGGTCACCACCTGCAGAACCACTCCTTTATTGGGGATGTCTTGCTAACTGCCTATACTTTCCACCTGTTGTCTCTTCCATTTGCACAACAGCATGTGAAATTGATTGTGAATCAGTGTTGCTACCTAAGTGGACAGTTTGGTTTCACAGAAGTGTGATTGACTTGGAGTTACATTATGTTGTTTAAGTGTTCCCTTTATTTTTTTGAGCAATGTATTTTGTGAGGAGACTTTCCTATTGGCCTATGGTTTGTGTTGATTGGAGCTAGCAGATACTATGGGAATGTATCTGCCTCTTGATATAATTCAATACTAACCAGTGAATGAGTAAGATCAAAAACTGCAATGTCACTGCTGTTATTGTTCTTTGCAATTTCTATTATACAGATGCAGGAATATGGTCCATTCATTTTTGCACTACATTCACACATATCACATGGTAAAGCAATGGGGAGGGGAGGTATAATCAGCTGGTCACAAAGTCTACTGCTGATGGGGCTAAGAGGGAATGGCTAGCACGAGGCCACCTAAGATTACTTCCATGCCTAAAGAATTAGAATCTGGATCCTAACACAGACCATGTCACCATGCTGGCACCCGGCTTCAGTGTTGCTATGTGAAGTAGAATTTGAACACCACACAAGCTAAAGTAAAAGGATTTGATTCCAAACTAATAGAATAGATTTAGAGTCATCAATTACATGAGATGGGACAACTCGTGTAAGCCGGAAAATGTAGGGGTTAAAAAAAAGAGATGGATTTTTAAAAGTTTTCCATTGTAATTAGGACATGGAAGTACTTGAAAACAAGCGGTAGAGCCAATGTGTCATAAATGCAAGGCTTTTGCAGCTGTTTCCCTTCCAAACCACAACACAGCAGCAAGTGTATACCATGGGGCATTTTCCATACTTAAACAGCCCCATCTCATTGGGAGAGAGAACAACGTAAGAATTGCCCAACCGAAAGTTTTGTAGGCAGTGGCGGCTCCTGAGGGCAGGGCAGCTGCCTTCTGGAGAAAACATGCAAGAAAAATTTCACAGGTCCCCCCACCCAAAAATCACATGGCTTCCTGCAGAGAAGGAAGGCACCAGGATGAACCTAATGCTCAGAGGCTGTCTGAATAATGGTGCTAGGTCTTTCAAAAGGGATTCTCTATAGAAAGGTTTGGAATTACGAGGAACTGTATGTCTTTTTCCATCTTTAGATCCCTTTAAAATAGTTTATAGATCCCTTTAAATCCAAATAGATTATTTTAAAATGTTCTCCCTCTTTCTTAAAGAGTTGAAGGATTTTACAGAATCCATTAAATACCCAATTCCTCCCATGCTGGCCTCAGGGCATAGTTTCATGTGTATTGCGTGACTGTATGCAGTGGGAATAAATTAAGCCTATGTGCTTGCTCCATTTTCAGTTTATGGCAACTTCAGCCTAGTCTCACAACAAACATGTGGATAGAAGATGGGGCTTTAAGCAGCCTTAAGTCACTGCCCCATAACATTTCTTCTCTTCTGGAGCTCTTCTTCAAAAGTTAATTCAATGGATGTTCCAGTAGTTGAGCAAATTCAATTCACAAATCAAGCAAATTCAAAGTGTCAAATTAAATCACTAAATCCATCTAATTTAAAAAGTCAATTCAGTTCAGAAAAGTTACAGGATACATGCAATCGTATGAACCAATCTGGAAGTATCTGAGTCAATTTGATGCTTTGAATCAAATCACAATCTAATTGCCAAAGGAAATATGCACGTAGGACTAGAACAAAGCATGATTTAGTTTACTTGACTTCATAATATTGCTAGAGGGAAACAGATCCACAGAGTTTAAGTCACATGGCAAAAATATTATCTCTCTTAGTATTGCTCTTAGTATTACTCCTTCCTCCAAAAAAAAAGCAACCCATAAGCTTGCTTAGGAAGTAACTGAACTCAAATCTACATTGCATGCAATTTCATAAATAACATTACTACATATTACAAGTGAGGCTGGGGTCTCTTTACACCAGGGGTCCCCAACCACCGGGCCGCAGACCGGTCCCGGTCCGTGGAACGTTTTCTACCGGGCCGCCAGTTTGCTGGGCGCTGCCATCTTGTTTCGACGAGAAAGTGCTTCTGGGTGAGCTTTTCCGGTTGGAAAGCGGCGTTTGGGTGCTGAAAGAATCCTCGCGCCTTAGTTTCATCGAAGGGGGGGTGCTTCGAACGAAACTAAGGCGCGAGGATTCTTTCAGCACCCAAGGCAAGGCGAGCCGAGCGACCGTCCCGAAGTCGTCCCGAAGCGAAGCCCATCGACAAAGGTACAAAGGAGGAGTTGAAGGTGGCGGGGAGAAGCTGGCTGGCTGGTCGCTCGGCTCGCCTTGCCTTGTCATGCGTGCTGATGCCGGTACCGGGCCGCGGATCATTTTGTGATGCCGGTTCCGGGCCGTGGCACAAAAAAGGTTGGGGACTTCTGCTTTACACATTCCTGCAGGTAAATAAGTGTATTTATTGTCCTTATTTATTTAAAACATTATTTAGGAGTTTAAGCTGACACAGAGGTCTCTCCTTATTTTGCCTTTATTTAAAGGGATAGTGACTGGCTCACATTTTAAGAACAAGTACAGGATCAGCATTTAGATTATAAGAATTAAATGTTTTATTCGATATAAAATGGTACTTTGTTATTTTCCAAACCAATAGAAAATCATGGATGAATTGTTTCTGCTTAAAAGTTTATTAATGAAAGAGAGTATCTGCGGTACATTTGTGTGCAGAAGCATATACACACAAAGAGAGATATAAGATATTCATAACCAATCAATTTGCTTTGGGAAGCTAATATTGAGAATGCAAAAATGTTATAAATACAATGGATCAATTTTAGAAACTGAAGGTTTAGGTGAATTAATGCTTACTGTTCTGAATAACTCTGAATACTTATTGTCTTACTTCATGTTTATGGTGTTATTGTCTAAATATTATTACTAAATATTACTAAACCATAATCTCTGGGGTTCTGTTCATCAATGTGTTGAATATTATAATGAGGAGTGAAGCTAAGGAACGAAGGCTTCACTCAGGTCCGCCTTTCCAGCAGAAAATAATAGTTTAAATTCATTGGTCCACCTGTTTGATGGGAAGATTGGTTTAATCTCATTGGTTGGGCTGTCTGACCGGTCCCTTTAAAAGGGAGAGCTAGTAGATAGGCAAGGCACTGGGTTGCACTAATCTACTCAATAAAGAGCTGTAGTCACTAGTTTTCTGTCCTGCTTCTTCAATCGACTCCAGTTTAACAAAATAAATCTCCAATTTAAGAAAATGAATCCGCCTCTAGCCTCCATTTTATTTTCAGTGTCTTTCTCCCAGCTTGGAACTGAACCAGATGGATTTTCCTTCCAACACATGTATATTCATTAAATAGCCATAACCGTCCACAGCTCCCTTGCACATGACAACATAGTTTATACATCATAGTAGTATATTTGTATGTACCTTAGCACAGAGGACACCAACCCCCAGGTTGCGGCCCTCTACCAGGTTTGGAGCCATTCAGAACCAGGCCGCGGAAGTGGTGGGTGAGTGTGCCTGTGCATCCCCACTTGCATGAGCAGTGGACAAGTACATGCACGTGTGCTCAATTTGTGTGAGTGGTGGGCGTGCGTGCCTGCTGCTCATGCAAATGGAGCTGCACGCATGTGTGCACTTGCCCACTGCTTACATGGAACCATCCCCTCTTCCCTACCCCTGGCCAGACCGCAAACCAGAAAAGTTGGGGAGCTCTGGCGTAGCATATTGTATGAGCCTAAATATTCTAACTTTAAGCCCTACTGTGTGGTTTAGCACAGTGGCCCCCAACCTTTTTTGTGCCACGGCCCGGTACCGGCATCAACACGCATGACAAGGCAAGGCGAGCCGAGCAACCGGCCAGCCAGCCACCCCCGCTTCTCCCTGACACCTTCAACTCCTCCTTTGTACCTTTGTCGATGGGCTTTGCTTCGGGATGGTCGCTCGGCTCGCCTTGCCTTGAGTGCTGAAAGAATCCTCGTGCCTTAGTTTCGTTCGAAGCCCCCCCCTTCAATGAAACTAAGGCGCGAGGATTCCTTCAGGACCCAAACGCCGCTTTCCAACCGGAAAAGCTCACCCGGAAGCACTTTCTTGTCGAAACAAGATGGCGGCGCCCAGCAAACCGGCGGCCCGGTAGAAAACGTTCCACGGACCAGTATCAGTCCGCGGCCCGGTGGTTGGGGACCCCTGGTTTAGCACATTCTGTATACTTGGCCAATTGTAATTTATTTAATAAACTAAGGCTTTGCACAGTACATGAATTCAGATAACGTGCAAACTACTGTATTCCTAATTATTGCTATGTGAATTTGTGCAGTTTCTGCATAAAAACATCATTTTTCAGGTCACTTCTGCATTACTCTGTAAATTTATGAGTTCAGTGGCCATTAGATGGCGACCCACAGTGATGAAACCCACTTGGCTGCATCAGCATAATTATTCCGCCTTGGAATTCCTCTGCTCTACTCCATGGAACCCATTCCTAATCCCAGTTGTAAGAATAGTTTGGCTTCATGTATATTTAGCTGGTCTTCCTTCCTCTCCCTATTTCCGTCTCTCAGCCAAGGATCACTGGGGCAGTGTTATATTTATAACTCTTGTCCCTATACATGTGGCTTGCCCCATAGCTGAAAATACCAGGTGGGGGTGTGCAATTGCCAAGATCCACCCTCCTTGATTGGCCTTTCCTTCCAATCTATGTTGGCTAAAGCTGAGAATAGAACTGGAGTCAGATTCCTGTATAGCAATAAAGACAAGCGTGAGGAGGCAGAATAGACAGACAGGGAGGATAATTTCAAAATAAGACATAGAGCTGTACAAAGGGGAAGTGTCACAGATTCATGTATTAGGAGGTACTTGACAGCATCCCTGGATCCGATATTCTGAGAAGCCTTGAGCTACTCTCAAGATGATCAGTGATAAATACTTGGTGGAGTATAAATTAGATCCAGAAGATCCTCATTTGCAAGAACCAGAAACTATGCTCCTGCAGTCCACTGTCGACATACCACCCAAAACTGATCCCCGAGATCCACGTGGAATCAACCAACATCTAAAGGTAAGAAAGGGGAACCAATGAATAACCATGTTTGGGCTGTCCAAGATGTAAGAACACCTCTGTAAAAAGCCAGGCCATCCAGCAAGGGAACTATGTCCTCTTTAAAACAGTCTCCTCCCACTTTTGAAATGCAGGCTTACTTATGTTTCCCCATTTCAGTCCCAAATGTTCTGTCTTTTTTGATCGATTTCCTTATAATACGGTATGTCTCAAAGTTCATCAGTAGTCAGTCATTCTCTCTCTTCACACACACACACACACACACAAACACACACATGGTCCTGCATTTATGGGAAAACCTCAGAAAGGAGAAGGAATATTAGACATGATGAACAGAGAAAGGAATGGAATACATTAGTAATTTACCTCATAACTAGCAGTTCAGTCCAGGCTGCTAATGCTTAGGAAGAAGAGAGTCAAAGAAATTCCACCATAATGAACTCTTTAATAAATTAGGGCTGGACTTTGGTATTGCAGTTGTCTAAATTCTCTGCTTATTCTTGCATTAAAATGCCTTAATGCCTGTGTATTTCTTGCTTCACGGGTTATCTCCTGCAGAACAGAGCTTGACAATGCTTTATCTACACACAGAGGTAACCAGAGTCTAGGTTCTTTGCTCTGCCTAATGTAATTTAATCTGTCCAGTGGGGAAGACTTAGTAACCAAATTCCCATTCTTCTTGGTAGCTGGAATTCTCCGATATCCTTGCAGAACCTTCCTCATTCCGTACCTTTGATCGGATTTGGACCTGGAGTGACATCACTTTTGAGAGCTCCCGCCTCTGGTGCTACCGTATTATTTCTCTGCTCTGTGCTGTGCCAGTCTCTTTATGTTCAGGCTTTCTTTTTGCCTGCCTGGGCTGCCTCCATATCTGGTGAGCATCTTTTTTTAGCTTTGTCTTCTAACATCATTTGGACCTACTGGGGCTCCCAGCAGCCTGTGTTCCTAGTTGGTTTAAAAACAAAGCAACCTCTTAATCATCAGTAGGAGAACTATCAACCATTGCAATAGGCAATAGGTAGTTCTCAGGTTACTTGCATCCCTATTCCACTCTGTATAACTTTCTAGTCCATGGTTACCTTGACAATGACTTACTAAACTAATCTAATCACCATGGTTTGTGTACTGACAGGCAAACAGCAGCACTAGCTAATTTTGATTGATCTTTAAAGAAGATAAGCAGGGACAGATCTGGTGAGGACTTGAATAGGAGACTTCAAGGAATCCAATGCCAGGAACTCAAATGGGTAGCAAAAAAATAAATCCCCGAAGAAGGTAAAAGGAATCTACTTATAGACTGGATTTAAAAAAAACAAACACAAATCTGTGTATGTTGATATAATGAAAATGAATTTTTGTAGAGTTTTTATTTTGTCTAGGTTCATATAACACACCAAACCATAAAACAACCTCACTAAGCTGTTTATACAACACAGCAAGCCATCAATAGCCAGCCACATCTGCACTGTGTGTGAACCCAATGCCAAAAAAAGAGCCTTGAAAGATCAATTTCTGACTACCACCAATCTTCCTTCTATCATGTGCTACCTTAGAGGATATTAGGTGTATCATAAATGACATGTCACAATCACGAAGAGGAAAGTTTTGGACTTCATTTACATCATCTTTCTCTAACCCAGTCAATCAAAAGCAGATTATGGAAGGCTGATCTACATGCCTGAAGACCTCTGCCCCATGGAACCTCTGAGTCTCATTTTTCTTTTTCCCTACATTATTGTATTTCTCTGACCACATCCTCCCCATACCTGAGACCTCATACCAGCAGAGCTGACATAGTAGAGCTGCCAGAGCTGGATAGCAAAATCTAGATCAGGGCTGTCAAACTCCTGGTCTGCGGGCCGGAAGCATCATGCACTGGCCACACCCACAGCCCGTTTAGCAAAGGGGGGGAGAAGTCCTGATATGTCACGTGATGCTGCCATGATGACATGCATTTGATACCCCTGATCTAGATGGCCAATAGATGCTTCAGAGAAAGCCCCACTCATTGGTATCTGGAGTTTTGCAATCTACATCTTGATAAGAGAGAAGCCTTTGATAAGGAGTTGTAAGGGAACAAGTCCTCCTGCAGTTTGTAGACTGAAACTACAATATGGGAGGATTTTGCAGCAAAATGGAAAGCACACTTTTTGAATTTTTTCTTAAGAAAATAATTTCAGTTATTGGGGGATCAGATAGAAGCTTTGCAGGAGTCAATTGGCCATAGAAATCTCCACAGCACATGCATGTTGTACACGGTGTATGGGGTATCAAATCTTCCCACTTGTAAGCAGACATTACAATGGCCTTCCCATGTCTCTCTCTGGTAACCATAAATCTCATGGAAAGCAACAGCAGAACCAAACTACTGACCCCAATGCCCTCTGTTGGACAGAAGGAGGACATGGGAGTAGGAATATGCCAGGGCTGATACTATATAGACTTGAGAGATGGGGCACAACCTGGCAAGAAAATGACAGTACAGGTATTCATTTAGCACTTGAATACCGCAATTTGATTATTAAGTCAAGTTGTTGCTAAGTGAAACTACAGCTGTGCTTACAATCTTGCTTAATTATTATTTTTTTTGCTTTTCAGACCTATGAAGGTCATAAATGAGAAGATTGGTTACTAAATTACTTTTTAATCACCACTGTAACTGCAAACAATTGCTAAATGAAGTGGTTACTAAATAAGGACTCCCTTTATCTTTTACTTGAAAAAGCCACATTACATCATAAATATGGGCTGATGTCAGTGGCCACTACCAGTTGAAGAGGCCATTAGATTATTTCTGGGGTTTCTTTTTCCCTCTCCTTGCTGTCCCTGCCTACTCTCCTGTTGAGCAAGTAAGGAGTGGGACATAATCAAGCCACTGGACCACTGGGAGGTATGCAAATAGGGACTACGGGAGAACAACAGCAGGGCTTAAGTTTGCACCACATACTTGGAGAAAAATCAGTTGGCTAGTTTATGGCCGGGTGTATTGTATGAACCTAGACACCTGGTTAAATTCGGCAACCATGGTTCAGTTAAAGATAGATTACTAGAGTTTGTAAATACAGTGGTGAGAAAGAAAGGGGGCCACTCAGGGTGCTGAAGCAAATGAGGACTTTGCCTACATCTCAGTTCCTTCTGTCTCCTACTAATTCAGCAAGGACAGCCCCATGCAAATTTCCACCATGGGAAACTATGTTCCTGTATGTGAATTGAGGGACTGGAACTTAAGAACGTCATGGAAGAAATCTCCAAGGCATGGAGATGGTAATCCAGAAGTGCCATATGAGAGTGAGAAATATAACTGCCTTCTTGCAGAACCGTCTAAGTAGATTAAATTATGAACAAGCAATTCTGCATTTTATCTATCCATCCTGAAAGCTAGCCCCATGCTTTTCCCCATTCTGTGCAGGGAGGGAGGGACAGAGAATATGAATTATTACTTTCAGCTCATAGGAATCCACAGCAAGACAAAGATCTCTTCACTGAAAGTTGTGGATCATAATTTACGATGCTGGCCCTGTGCATGTGGGTTGATGGGTATTTTTTACTCTCCCAGTCTAAGGTTGAAAGCACATGGGTCTTCCTACTCCAGGAACTTAATTACTACACCACGCTGGCAGGGGCATGCACACAAATATACGTATAACTTTATCTTGGACTGAATTCAGGGGTGGGCTGCTGGGGGTTCCTAGGGGTTTGGGGGAGCCCCTAGTTAAGATTCTGTGCAGCTTGGAGAACCCCCAAATCCCACTCCTGGCTGGCCCTGCCCACCCTGCAGGCCTTCTGGAAGTTCGGGAAGGCTGGAAATGGGCCCGTTTCCGGCTTCCAGAGATCCTCCGGGGCCCAGGGAGGCTGTTTCTGCCCTCCCGGAGGCTCGAGGAAAGTCTCCGGAGCTCAGGGAGGGCAAAAAAAAAAACCCCTGCCATGGTGCAGGAGGCTGACTAGGCCATGCCTACCATGCCCACGCCCACCCAGCAACCGGGCAGGGAGCCTTTTGCTAAAAATTTTAAAGCCCACCCCTGACTGAACTGTGAGTGCATTTGGTATATACTTGAGATGTTTGTCACCATTTCCCTTAAGCAGACGACTTTGTCACTGGAGGGCAGACTAGCTAGTCTAGTGTGTAATTAAGGCATTCTGAGGAATTAGGCCATTACAAAAGAAGCAATGAGTCAGCAACAGGGCTAATTTCAATGTCTGCTTTGCATTTTTCCAGAATGCTTTACAATGTCAACCTCTTATGGTACTGTTGCCAAAAGAACAATGCAAACATTCAGAGTATTTAGGGGAAAACAGCAACTCCAAAGTTGTCACCAAAGTTAGTCACAAAAAGAATCATAATCCTGAAACAAATGAGGACTTTAGTAATATAAATTGAGTAATTACATGGAAGAAAATATATCTGTTTGTTCTGGATAGAAAACCTCACTGTCTGCCGAAAACAGGAATTTTAGAAGGAAAATTATAAACAAACCTTCTTTATGATAAGAATTTCTTAGAATTGGAAAAATATGAAAATCAAAATGATACAATCCAAAATAAAAATATTATGGTTGTACTACGTACAAAATAAATTTAGCACTAGTACTAAATACTAGTACTAAAAATGTTATATAATTGAAAATAATATCCAAAGCAATTTAGATGGTAGACTTAATTGATCTATTTGGTTAATCTAAGTAGAATTTGATAGGAAGACAAGATGGGCCTTCTCGATTGTCATTCTCAAACTTGAGCATTTTTGTCAAAGGATGTCAAGGCCAGTTCCTTCCTTATTATCCACTTTTTATGATTTTTTAAAATCCTGCCTTTACTTATTTTATAAATAACTGAAGGTGATGAATATACCTAATACTCCTTCCTCCTCCTATTTTCTCTACAACAACCCTATGGGTTGGCTGAGAGAGAGGGACTGGCCTGAAGCAACCCAGCTGGCTTTCATGGCTAAGGCGAGACTTGAACTCATGCTTGGTGCCTTTACCACTAGATCAGGGGTGTCAAACTCGTGGCCCACGGGCCAGATGCATCACGTGCTGGCCCCGCCCCCACCCAGTTTAGCAAAGGGGGAAAAGTCACGATACGTCATGTGACAACGCTGTGACAACGTGAGTTTGACATCCCTGCACTAGATCAAACAAGCGCCATGTTAATTGTATTAATTCATTCATTACTTGTCTGAATTACCAACAAACCTTTAAGGATGTTTTAATAGAATTTTCATTCTTTGAAGCATATGTCTTATTTTTGTGTTGTTTTTTATTTTTCATTTTCATTATTATTGTTGTTAGCTATCTGATGCATTGCAGAAACGCAGGATATAGATTCAGTCAAACAACTGGTTGTCTCACTGAAATGCAAATTAAGGAAGACTAAGAAAGATTTGTCTAGAAGGCCAACCTTTTAAAATTATCCCTCCTTCTTCTTCCCACAACAGGTGTGTGATGCCTTGCATTCAGATGTGTACGATGGCTATGCCTCCAGTTCGCATCCTCTGGGCTAGCATCCTGGATGTTTTGATAGCTCCTCTTTTCACTAGCCTGGGACGCTGCTGCAGTGCCATCTACCTTACAGTGACTCAAAAGTGACAGGGATATTCTTCCACCAAGATGCATACTGCACTGACTTCTCATTCTACAACCCACTGAATATGTTCGATTTTCAGAAGGATTGACCAAGGGACTTTTTTAACCGAAGCCTTGAAATACGGGACTGGAGTGGGGGTGGGGAATGACAGGCAAAATATCCAATGTTCTCTTTGGAGAATGAATGGCAAGATAGACTTCCAAATACTTCTTTCCCCGTTTTCTTCTCCAAACCCCTCTCCTTTGCTCAGATTTGCAAATAGAGCTTCAGAAATATGCTTTCTTTACTCCTTCCATTTGGAGAATAAAATGGGTGAGTCCTTTCCCCAAGCCTCCATGCATGTCCTTTTGTAAGGCAGAAATAGGCTATGTGTTTCTTATGACATAAAAACTATTTGTACACCTGGGAAGTTCTCCCTTAGCAATCACCTTATTTTGTCAACAACCCCACCCATCCATTCTTCTAATTTAAAAAAAAAGTCCAATGGGAAATGGGCAAAGCAAAGCACCCCCGCCTTAGCATTGTCTTTATTGCTTCAGGACTCATACAGGCATTGTGAAAAAGTAAATATAGTGAGTCCTTTCAGGCCATAGCTTTCTTTTAGTATGCTTCTTCTTCTCCGCCCCGCCACTCAAAACAGACAACAGGTATGGTAAACAATATTTTGCAAAGCTAGGGAAGGTGATTAGGAAATAAGTTTCCCAGTTTGCTCACTGATAAGATGGTATTTTGTGCTACAGTACTATGCCAACAATGGCAGCCATTTTGTGTCCAGCCAAAGCCTTCTGTGCTCCAAGATCCACCATTTCTCAAAGTGTCCAGAAGATTCTTTGTAAATTCTCCCAAGATTTGACCTGTATCTAATCCTCAATTCTTATCTCTCAGTGACTCTCCAATCCATGTCATATATATCCATATTAGGAAAAGATCAGGATAGTAGATAGGCAATGGCCCAACTAGGCCATCCTGAATCTAATGTCCTCTTACCAGTTGTCCTTCCACCACTTCTGGAGGCCATCAGGTGGGGTAAGTTTCACTAATGAGACATATTGTAGGAGTGGGGTTTGCAAAGGAAATGCTTCCAAATCCAGGAGATCCCTGACAGAACAAATTGTCATGGAGAGATTATTCACTCCAGTCCTGCCCCCCCACCCACCAGAAATAACTAGAATTAATATTATGTTAAATCCCCACCCCTGCAGATTGAACAACAATAAACTATTGCTTAGTTTCTTTTCTGTCTACTTTGTCTTGTGGCAAACACTCATATTCCATGGCACAAAGACATTCACCTACATCAGGGGCAGCTTATATTCCCCTTTCATTGTTTTGGTTCAGAGTAATGTTTTTCCTTTTCTCCTTTGGTTATTGGGGGAACAGCCTATCAGTTCTGGGCACCGGGCTTTGCCTTTCATGGCCATTTGGCTTGGGCTACTGGAGAGATCAGGTACTCAGTTCCAGTGGGACATCTGACAAGACCTTTCAGGCATTATGTGCTTTCCAGATGGACATGAGCCTTGCGTTCTTCTGGAACAGTGTTCGACCTGTTTGTATACAATATACTTCGTGATCTTTCAAAAGAGCAATAGGTCTAAGTTTAAAACACAGAATTAGCACTCTCTTCCTGGAGGTCAACGTACTGGGAAAGAGTTGGGTTTTGCCAGCTGTGCAAGGTGAATGCTTTCTTCAAGTAGCCCTCACTTACCAACTACTCATTCAATGGCCAATTACTCATTCAGTGGCTGAAAATCGAGACTTATGACTAGCCATTGTAGTATCTCCATGGCCAGGTGATCATGATTCAGATGCTTGGAGACCAGCTCGCTTTTACAGCAGTCAGAGCATTCTGCAGTTATGGGAGCACCATCTGAAACCTTCACAGCTGGATTCCAACAAAGTCAATGGAAAAACCAGCAGGAAGCTGCAAGCCACAGTCGTATAACATGGCACTTAATGACCCATGATGATTCACTTAACAACTGCAGCCAGAATTGACAGGACCAATTAAATTAGTGTGGTTGCATAACATCATGTTTAACAACTACACCGCTTAGCAACAGAGCTGCCAGTCCCTATTCTGGTCAATAAGTGACCACCATCGCTACTGTTTTTATTACCTGTGGGACACCCTAGGCCAGCAGCATTTCTACTGTTCACCAGAATACTTCCAGAAACTGCTGGCTGCAGCTGCATGTTGTTAGCTGGCATTCCTTTACATACAACAACTACCTACAGTTTTGAGATAGGGGGTGAAATGGACCAGAATTCTGCCAATTTCCTGTTGTGGCTTAAATGACAGATCACAGGTGCAGTGAAAGGGTGAGGTCTGGATGAGGCAATCCTTGGTGCTCCTGGAAGCCCCTGTGCTGTTTCTGTGACCTGTCACTCAGTTATTTCTGAATGCAGTTCTATCAAATGTATACCCAACAATAACCTGGGTGACAAATTAGGAAGGATGGAGCTAGATTTCCTGATGTACCATATGATCAATTCTTGTTTCAGTCTGAACCCCACCTCCACACACCCCAATTTGCCTGCCAAGCAATTGGGACATAGGTTTTCTGAACTTCTAAGATAACCCAGGTTGACATACAGCTCAGCAACACAACGCAGGTCACATCAGCAACCTATCATTAAGTCTAAATCCCTCAGACCAGGCACCCTTTCTCTCCACACCAAGACCACCCCATCACACATTAAGTAATACAGTTAAGGCTGGTTATTCCATAGGCTGACAACAATGGGAGGAAGAAGAAACTATTTTTGCCCTAAAATCGTGCTGCAATTCAGCTGCCAAGAATTAAACTTTACAGGTAGTCCTCGATTTATGAGCATTCATTCAGCTACCGCTTGATGTTACGATAGCGCTGAAAAAAGTGAGTTACAACAGGTCCTTGAAGTTATGACTATTGAAGTGCCCCCACACCCACAATCACATGATCAAAATTTGGATGCCTGGTTGCCTGCCACCACTTACAAATGCTGAGGCACTTCAGCTCTCCCCACTCACCCATCTTCCCCCCATCTATGGCCTTTTGGCCGCCCTGCGCAGACTCACTCCTTGGCAGCAGTGACAGGGCTGGGGCTGAAATAGAAGCTCATGGCAGCAGAATTATTTATACAAAATGCAGGCTGGTACTTGCCCATTTACATGTGCCTTAGATTTAGGGACTGCCTCTGTTCTCTGCCTAATACCACCCAATCAGGCACACACATACACATACATCTCCACACTTTAACATGCCCCATTTCTTCTGCCCACAGCCCTAGGGATAGTACAGCCTACAGCTGCTGGTGCCCATCATGACAGTGTCTCGTAAAGCTCTGGCTGGCAGTAAAGTAGCTGCGTGCACTCATGCAGCAGGGGTAATGTTACAGGCACATATTTCTCTTTCTCAGGCATGGCACTGGGCTGGCAGGAGGCCATAGTGGTGCTGATGCCAGAGTCAGCTGCACACGGGGGACACCTTCCCTGTGATTTTTCTCTTGCCACTCTAGCAGAAGAGTCCTGTGCCCTCTTTAGAAATGATCAGTGGCTGCTAAACTTAACTACAGTACATAGGGATGTGAGTTACAGCTGTACTTATTTAAAGTGCCATTGCTTTGTTTAGTGCTGGGTAAAAACCTGCTGTTTGTGGGTGTTACAGCCTGCATCATCTCTTCACACCTAAGAGATTTTTTTAACCAAATGGCAGGGCTAGGTGGGGGGGGAAAGTTTTGACAATTATCTGTTGTGTTTGTTTCTCACTGTACCTATTCTAAGTTAAATTAGTCTGCTTGAGAGTTCCTTCCTCTAACCTCTCTCTTCTGTTCTCTTCCTCTCCAAGATGTATTTAAAACTTTGCCTTTTATGAGTTTCTTCAAAAATCTAGCTTTTGCTTCAAATATACTGTAGTATTCATTGATGGCTGAGCTAAGCTCATACACAAAGATAATTATATCATGATATGTACTAGCTGTTTCTATAACAACAAAGCTATCTAATTAGCACCAGAGGGTGCATATTGTTAATGCTTCTACTAACAGGGATGATTTGTGAATGACCATCCAGCAGGAATGCCTGTGGCCAAAATAAGGCTGTCGTTCAACTCTTTTCACAGTGCACACTATTCTATATTGCTTTTCAGGGGAGTGGAGGGGTTCTGCCTACAACTATACAGGCTGCCTTCACACAACTTATTTCAACTGGTCACCCTTTTTTTAGTTTGCATCCTATACTATAAAGTATATAAAGTAAGCCTATTGGTTGGATTCACACAATCCACTGAAACAGAAACCTATATTAATCAATGTTAACATTAACAAAACTTGGTATGTTGTATCAGTGCAGCCACAGGGTATTTACCAGACCTGGCTAAACAAGTTGTGTAAGCAATTAATGACTGGAGGAGGAAGGGATTATATAATTTACCCCATCCGATTCAACCAATTTTGTGAGATTTGATTGAAATTTAAGCCTCCCTCAAATGGATGCTACACTTTCTTATGGGCTATGAGTACAACCCTGATGAAAATCTTATAGCAGTAATTGGTTGAATAAACTTCTGCATATCCTTCCTTTTTAAAAACTTACTTGCAAGTAAGTAATAGCTAAGCAATGTCTCTTCAATTTGAACTGAATCAGTTTATGAAGGTATCACTGAACTCAGAGGGTCCTTTTTACTAAAGAAGGAGAGTATTTGTAGCTCAGGATTGAAATGAGGGATTAACACTGATGGTGTTACCTAGTATGGGTAAAGAAACCCCTGCAGTCCCCCACCATGATTAGAGAGCACCAAGGACCCCTCAGAGTACCTTTCCCCCCATTACAACACCCAGATAATTTTCTAAGACCAAATGCTTTTGCTATTTATTTTCAGCCTGTAGAAATGAAACATATTTAAACTGAGCTTCTAGATAGAGATATCCCATCTTCAGCTATTGTTAACTTTGGCTGGCCAAGTCAACAAAAGTCATTTTGACCTCCAAACAGAATCTGCCCTAGGGCTGGTGTAAAACAAGAGCCTTTTTTGGAAATAAAGTCATAACATGGTATACATTAATAAGATATTTATTGCCGAACCCCAGTGCCTATGCTTAGTTTGCCATTATCTCAAGTCACTGAATTTTGTTTGTTGCAGATTTGTGCAGGGCTTCAGAAACCCATTTGATTAGTGACAATAGCACTGCAACACAAATAAATTTGTGTCTTTGAAAAAATGCATTTATATTCTCAATTTCATTTCTCTGAACATCCTTTCAAACAACCTAATTATTTTCTTCCAACTGGTTATTATTTTTAATGAGATGTACATAATCCAGACTGAGAGACAGGTAACCAATACATTTAAATTTCATGTCAAAAAGCTGATTTATCTACAAAGTTCTATAATTATATTTAGTGGGTTTATTTTTTTCAAACAAATAAAAGTGAAAGGACTACCTAGACTGCTAATTATTTCGACTAGCTAAAAAACAACTGAGTCTTGATTGAAAGGGAGGTGTATTCTGGCTCCAATGGGGGCTATTTCTATCTGTGAACTCTGTCAAGAGTTATCAAGAGGGAAAAGGGAGGGGAGCAGCAACAGGGGAGAGGCCATTCTTCCCTGACAGTCAGAGACAACTGGTGGCTGCTTTATAGAGAGAAAGACAGACAGATCCTGAATAGGAAACAGTCCCAGAGCTATGGCCCAACAAGAAGAACAAGAAGTAGTAGATGTAATTCTGGAGAAGATCGACTCCCGGGACCCTCTCACCAAAGAGATTGATTTGGTGGAAAGAGACCCCAAGCAGATCAACCAAGAGGTGGTCAAGGTGAGCACATCTCCCAGGGCATGGGATAAAAAGTTGTGGCAGCAACATAGAGCAATTCTTTTAGCAAACCTTCCTTCAGATTGAAAAGAAGAAGCCAGGAGTCGGCCTCATTAGATAGGTCAGATCAGGAAATCAATCAATTCCACAGGAAGGCTAATACTCTGTATTTTTGTTGAGACTGGGTATAGTGACAGAATCTGGCAAGCTTGATTGTGCTATGCTTCCTCTTCCTCCTTGTACTTCATTGAATCAGAGACAGGTCTGCCTGAGCCACTCCCTGAATGTTACCTTGTGGGTCTGGATTTAACAGAGAATAACAGAATAAATACTTCGGCTCCTTTTGCCTAGGTAACAGGACTTCCTGTGCACTTTCTCCAGTCATCTTCCCTACCCTTCTACTACAACAGTATGAACTACATAAGGCGAACGCATGGTATATAGAAATAATGTTCCTGCAAAGAGTTGTTGCATATATCACTCTAGATATAGATGAGATAAACAGAAGGGTACTTCCACTCCTCCAAGCTAAGAATTTTATTCTTCACACAATGTACTGCATAAATCTATGCTTTTGCTCTCTCTCCCCTCCCCCCACCTCCAAAAAGAATGGTTGCTTCCCAAGGGATGTATTATTTTTAAAAGCTAGCTTGTGGTTTAGTTTTACGATTTTAATTCATTGTTTTAGAATTTTGCACATTGTATTCCTAGGTGGGTTTCAGACTCCTTTGTGTGTGTGTTTTTTTAATGGAATCGCTTTCCCAAAACCTAAGTCACAAATAAGGCCGCCTCTTGCTTGCCAGGCAATGACTGATTTTGGAAAGGTTAGAAAAACTGGGAAAGAGAAAGTAGAAAAGATTGTAATTGAACAGAGGGAGAAAAGAGGGCGAGATGTCTAGGCAAAAAGGTGTAGCTGGCACCATGCACTTCTGGGGCTCTCATAAGAATGTCTGAAGAGCCGGGAGTGGTTCAGATCAATTCCAATGTCCAGCACTTTTCACCCAACCTGGACGCTTGGAGGCAGCCCAGAAACAAAACAGCACAATAGCCCCCTCTAGTGTCACATGACAAAGGCAGTCTTGCGGAAACAGGAACATCCAATTTATATGTTAGCAGCTGAGTAAAACAACATTTTTTCTTGCAATCCTTAATAAAAGGCTCTATTATTAATAAACATATATCTAAAATAATTTAAAAAAAACAATGAATAAAATTACAAGAAGGGCAACTTTTTTTAGAAATTCATACTCAACTGCACTTTCCTCAGCATTTCTTCCAAGCATCATAGAAGCTGGACTTTTAGCAATTGGTAGCAGTCAATGCCGTTGAGAAGCAAGAAGGGAGGAGAGGGAATGGCCTTCTCTCTCGTCACTGTGTTTAGCAGGATATGGGGAAGTGGAACTGAGGGTCACCATTCCACTCTCCAGTGACATAATTACTGTAATTAATTTTAAGGAGAAACTGGGTCTTTTGACCCCTTCCCCTTTTTAGGGAATACATTTACTTCGCCATTATACTAAAAAGTGAACTAGATTCATATCTTTGTACAGTTAAAGTTTACGCTATAATTTCTGTGTTGCTCATTAGGCCAAGAGAATGTGATGTATCCCAAATTAATCTTCAAAGTAGCTTCTTTTAGAAAAGCTGGGCTATGACTTTATTATCTCCAGCCACCAGAATACTTGTTCTATCCTAGTCTTAGTGTAAGGCAGCTGTTCTCAATCTTGGCAATTTTAAGGTATGCAGACTTCAATTCCCAGAATTTGCCAGCCAGCCACATGCTGAAATTTGGGAGTTGAAATCCACACATCTTAAGTCACCAAGGTTGAGAAAATCTGGTGTAAGCAATCTCTTTCATTAGACTACAGTCTCAGGTCTTCAAAGGAAGGATTTCAAAGACACTCCATTGGGCATAAACATCTGATGCAATGCTGCAAAAATAAGCCAGTCAATATTCCATCTCTATGATGGAATATATAGGCATTTTTAGAAATAGAAACAGCTGGTCCCTATAGTTTACTGTTTTTGTCTCCTCCCCAGCAAAGAAAGAAAGAAATAACTCTCAACCCACTACGAGTGACAATGGGAAGTTCATGGGGATCTAGAGGAAGATGCATAATAATCCCAACATCCTTGTTTCTTGTGAACAAGAATTATTATATTTCACACAAACAAAATCACCATTTTGTGAATAAGCAAGAGCCCTGTGGCAGCCATTTTGTGAGGTGGACCAAAACAGGCTCTCAAAATACCAATCCGGTTCAAACAGGCTGGTTTCCTTTTAGACCATTCTTTCCTTGAAATTTTCTAAGGAGCCTGTAAAATTAGCTCCCACTGCAAATAAAAGCTTAAACACAGAATTCTTGTGCATATATGTGACAATTACCTTTTTAATGATTAATGTTCTGCAAGCACATTATCCACATAAATCGCTAAAGAGGAGGGGGAAAATAGGAACTCTTCTTCCCATACCTTCCTTTTTTTCTGGGTATCTAATGGCAGTTTTTACTTCCTAAAGTTAACCAAGGCCAAAGGAAAAGAATGTAGTTCTCTTTAATTCAATGTTTTGCTGATTAGCTCACTTTGCAAGAAAGCTAACAAGGTTCTGAAAAGGATTATGGAGTAAAGATAAAATTTTAAAAATGACACTTGGGAAGGGATAATCAGCCTAAGACTAATCATATACTATAGCAGTGTTCTAATTCAGTGTTTCTCAACCTCAGCAACTTTAAAGCTGTGTGGATTTCAACTCCCCATGCTGACCAAGGGAATTCTGGGAGTTGAAATCCACACAGCTTAAAGCTACTGAGGTTGGGAAATGCTGCTCTAATCCTTTGCACAATGGGAGAAGAGTTGAACTCTGTTCCTAGAAGCTTTTAAGTTGGATTTTTGCTTGTAATGCAAAACTACTTCTAGCACTATCCTTCTCGATAAAAGCAGGATATCCGCCAACAATTAAAAACAATGCATAATTTAAACCATCACAGTGACTCCAATTTGTCCTTGATCATGCTTAATTTCCAAATAATTAAATATTTTGGTTCTTGAAACAAATAATAAATCCATCCCCCTTCCTGCTAATATCTGGTGGAAGGTCAACTCACTAGCAAAACTGCCCCTGCCCTGATTTTGCAATTCTTTCAATGAGGCCTCTTCTGGAAAACTTTCTTGACACGGTGCTCCTGGGAAATCAGATTTTACCCCCTGCTGAGGCAGTCACTCACCTGCTCTTTACTCCACAAGGGGCACTTCCAAAATTCATATTTCAAACAATGACAGCTCCAAAAGGCAAGGAAGTTGCTCTGAAGATTGGAAGTGAAAGACATGCTGGGGTTGCCTAAATCAGGGATGTCAAACTCATGGCCCGGCCCACAGGCCAGATGCATCATATGCTGGCCCCACCCACGCCTGGTTTAGTGAAGGGGGAAAAAGTCCTGATACATCATGTGACGTCACCGTGACACTGCAGATTTGACCTCCCTGGCCTAAATGAAGACTGAGAGTAGCATGTAGGAAAGCTATGCAAATTAACTGCTCTCTTCCTGGTAATTTTTTCCTTGTCTATTAGTTGTGAAAGTATGTAGGATCCTAATAGTGATCTACACCCCACCTTAAATGCATGATTGCAATTTGAATACCAGGTTGTATTCCATCCATTCGAGAATTACAGGCTGCAAGTAAACACATATAGCAGAACTCAGACTTTTTCTCATAAGGAAAATAATTATTTGAAAGCTCAGTTTAGTAGAGAAAAGCTGATGAATTGGAGGTTAGCTCTTCTCAAATCACAGCAACCTTTTGCACCGAATTTAACACAGGTTTTTACCAGAAGTAAATTCTGAATATATTTTAAGAACTCAGATTCAGGGAAAAGAGTAACAGCCCCACCCCAGGCATCCACAATGAGGGAAATCTTTGTTCCAAATCATACCCACTAGATCTGTTTTGAGGTTAAAAGCCTTTAGGTTTTGTTGCATAGTAACATTTGGGTAGTCATTTTTCTATAACTAGAAAAAATATTTTAGCATTTAAGATGTCCAAAATATATTGTGGTTAACTAGCAACAGAAAAATTGCTACCCATGATGGAAGAGATTCGGATGTGGAAGTGTGAGGATTGTTACCTTGGATAAGGGATTAGACCAGACCAAGAATTCAATACTTCTAGCATTAACAATTTCTCTCTTTCTCTCTCACGCACACAGACTCTCTCTCTCTCTCTCCCTCCCTCCCTCCCCCTCTCTCACACATACACACACACACACACACATACACACACAAATTCTCCAGAATGAAACAAAGCTTTGGCTAACTCACAACCTCTCTTCCTACCTTGCCAGGTAGACTTTGAAGATGTAATTGCTGAGCCAGAAGGCATCCACAGCTTTGATGGAGTGTGGAAGGCCAGCAACACCACCTTTACTGTCAGCAAGTACTGGTGCTACCGGATTCTATCGGGGGTGCTGGGCCTGCCCCTTGCCTTGCTCTGGGGCTTCCTCTTTGCCTGTGTTTCTTTCTGCCACATCTGGGGGGCCATGCCTTGCATCAAGAGCTACTTCATAGAGGTGCAGTGCTGTGGGCGCTGCTATGCCTTGTGCATCCGTACCTTCTGCGACCCTCTCTTTGAAGCAGTGGGAAAAGTTTGCAGCGATGTCCGAGTGGCCCTGCGCAAGGAACATGCAAAGGACTGAGGCCTCTCCTTTGGATCAGGACAGGATTCTGGCTTCTTTTTTCTTCCACTTGACCCACTCAGATGGGACAATAACTCAGTTGGAATCCTGAGTCAATCAACTGATGGAGGCAGAAACAATCTGGCTGATGGATCTTTATCTTGAATTTTTTGCCCCCAAGAAATTCCTCCATCTCTTTTTGATTAAGGTGGGAAAAACAAAAACAAAACAAAAAAACCCTGTACTCTAAATCAGTGTTCCTCAGCCTTGGCAGCCTTAAGATATCTAGATCTCAATTCCCAGAATTCCCCAGCAAGGCAGCTGTACTCCAACTCCAAGAATTCCACACATCTTAAAGTTGCAAAGATTGAGAAACACTGCTCTAAATTCCCCCTCGTCTCTCTCCTTCTTTCTCTCTCTCTCTCATTCTCTCTCACACACACACACACACACACACAGACGTATCTCAACATAGTGGCAAGTTCTTCTGCACAAGTCCTCTTGTGAAATAAGTAACTGTGCAGAACTGCTGTAAGAGTTTGTATAGCATGGCTATACAAGCAGCAGAATAGGATAATTTGCCATGGCCAACTCACTGCAGCCAACTTGCCATGGCCAAGCATTTGACCTGTGGGTCATTTCAACATCATAGTCTCCCTATTCTGGCACCTTCTAGATGTGCTACAATTACAGTATCCAGAATCTTCCAGCAGCCTGGCTGCAGGATGCTTTAAGTTGCCATTCCACAGTACATTGAGGCAGCCAATGGGATTAGAGCTATCACACCAGGGATACCTGGGATGCAAAATTCCAAAACTGCCTTAAATTGGAACAAGATGATAGGAAGCCATTTCAAAGATGCTTTGAGTACAAGACTAAAATCTGACATTTCAATCTCTCTCTCTGACACTCAGTACATTACGGTTTCAGCCAACCCATTTCATGTCATCACTGTGGTAGCTTTCTTTGTAATCAGTTTGTGGACACATTACTCAATCAGTGCTGCTCTTTCTTAAACCTTAATGCCAATTTCTGCTTTGAACCCAACACTGACAATTTTCTAAAATTGAAAAAGATATTTTGCATTTTATGACAATAAAACCCAAGCAAATCCTTCAGTGTCTTGTTTATTCTTTATAAAATCCTGACTGGCAGGCGCTTTCTGTGGAGAGTTTATAAATCCAGTTTATTGCAAGAAACATAAATCAACAGACTGCATAGAAAGATCACAGTACAGTCATTTTTGTTAATGACAAGCTAATACCAGGGCTGTACATATGCTGTAATTTGCAAGAAACTCACAGGATGCGGCATTGGGCACAGAATTCTGCTTCCTGAGAATGTGAAAAAAATTATATATATATATAAAATTTTATATATATAAAAGAGCAGGTTTCTAGCCCTTATGTCTATAAAGTAATGCTCAAAAGTGTGGTTTTAATTTCCTGCTGAAAATTTGGAACCACAAGAGTGCCATAAGTCAGATTTCCAGTTGTAAGATTGACAACATAAATTATGGAAGAGAATCTCTACAAGTTTAAGTTGCATACTTTACACAGGATGCAGAATTCAGCTTGACTTTGCACAGCATTTTAAAGCACAGAGTACATGCAGCCCTGATTAATACTGAGCAGTAAAGACAAAAGATGATGGTGAAGTAGAAGGTGGCGGAGAGAGGGCAGACAAACTGGACCTTGGATGATGAGGGGAAAATTGGCACATGGGTCCCCACCACAAATATGTCCCCTTACTTATTGCCCCAATGTAGGAGGGTGATGCGTGCAGGGTTGAATGAGGCTGTACCAAGTAGCATGTGTGGAAAGAGTTCTAAAATTCAGACAAATGTTTAAAGCAACAAGAGATACATTGCCAGGGTTGAGAATCAGGGAAGGAGGGAGAGGAGGTGAGGGCTAGTGTGAAGCACGTCAGGAAAAGAATAACACAGGTACAAAAGAATGCCCTCCCTTTCAACCTCTAGCACCATAACTCACTAGACATGATTCCCTTCCCAGGGCCAAGAACAGACTCCAGGAATCTTGGCACATTCCCTCCCCCATGTATCCCTTCCACATGACAATCCAAGTGCAAACTGTTTGTGACAAAGGAACAATTGGTCTGGGTGTTGGGTCCAGGACCATGCTGATAGGAGCTGTATGTTTTAGTCCCAGTCACATCCACAACATGAAATCCTTCAGACGCACCTCCAGGAAGACACCCAACAGCAAATACATCTTCAACATTCGGCTTGGAAGTTGGAACACAAATGTTGATAATTTTACATCACCCCCCCACTTCCCACCACCCCCACCAGGAGAGAGCAAGACACAACTGCCCTGAGTTGGTATCTGGAACAGGAAGGAACAGGAAGAGGAGGAGGAGGAGGAGGAGAAGGAGGAGGAGGAGGAGGAAGGTAGCCACAGTATTGGGCAAGTCACACTGGGGGTGCTTTTCCCCATGTCAAGTTTGACTCACTCTCCATTTCCCAAAGACTTGAAGACCCCTTTGCCCCGCAGAAGCGCCCTGTTTGAAGTGGCTGGCTTGGCAGGGGTGATAACCTTCTTAGCCAAAGGATTGCTCTTTGGGGGTTCAGAATGATTGGGAGGGTCACAAATCCCTGTGTGCTTCAGAGTAGTTTTCCCAAGAAGTTCCTTGAACACAGAATCCATATTCCTGGCCACGTCCTATCAATGGAAAAAGAGAAAACACGGTGAAGGGAGCAACAGAGGGAAGAAAAAGGGGACAAATAAAATGGACAGGCTCTTACCCGGTCTACCTCTACCCGTTTCTCCACTGGTCCCTGTCTCTCAAAGTTATTGCCAGTCCAGGTCCGTGGAGAAACTTCATTCCAGCGGTCTGGCCTAGGGAAAAACAAAGTGCACCAAAGAATGTATGAAACATAAGACTGCATATGAACTCCTTAAGCGTATCATTAATGTTCTATCCCTAGTGGTTGTTTGTTTGTTTTTTTCAGATATCCATCCCTCTCAATTATCTTAGCATTTTCCGAGTGCTGGTTGAGATTTGAGAGAGAGAAAAATGCCCTGCAGAGAGCATGGTGGACACAACCTATCAAACCCAGCAACTGGGAATCGTTATTTCTATGAAACAGTTACTGCTAACTATCAAGTACCTGTTGGAAAAGCCTATGGAAAGCATGTATTTCAGTAATCAACATCAGGCATCTCCCTTCATGCCCGTTTGTTCTCTCCCATTCCTCTGCCAATCTTATTCTGTCTGCCTTGACAACGTTATCTTGAAATGCCACTTCAGCTCATTTTTTTTCCTAGCCAATTTTGTATCATGAAAAACACTCCGCTGCATTAAGAAGAATGTATGACCGGCCTCTGCTTTATAATGCATGTTTTGCTTACTTTCTTATTTATTTATTATAAGGGAGCACTCCAAATTGGATGCTCTGCTTACTTGTAGGGGTGTGCGTGCGTGCGTGCGTGTGTGTGTGTTGGTATGTATGTATGTATGCATGTATGTATGTATGTATTATTTATTTGTTTATTTATTTTCAAAGCATTTGAAATGGGAGTCCTGGGATTTATTATAAGAGAGCATTCCAAATTAGAATCTTCCCATTTAATTATAACCCAACCACAAAGATATTATCTATTTTTCTCCTGTCCCACCTAATGCAGGTGCTTCTTTTGGACTCTACAAAAGTAGAAATGAAATACTTCCCAAATATTATTTGGCATTGTCTAGGACTAGGTAATATAAGAGCCACCTCTAAATGTCCCTCCCACCTAACTAATCCAACACAATGCCAATGCACATTCGTGCCATCCCTTCAACGTTCTCACCGCTCAACAGGGTGAAAGGTCTTGGCCTGGGTTGCTTGTAGGATGGGAAAGGGCAGACGGCCCCCATCCATGAACGGTGATGCGAACTTGCGAATGGGGCTGCTTCCTCCACGCTGGCGACTCACATCTGAATTGACACGCAGCCTAAAATATGAGTGAGACAGAGACAGAACATCTGCTTAAGAGACAGATCCAGTCCCAAGACAAGCCTCTCTGGGACAGCAGTATCAGTCACCATGACACAGCACTGAGAATTTGGATGAGGTCTACCTGCCACACTTCTCCTACCTGCTGGTGGGTTCAGGGAGCGGTTCCTCCAGAGATGGTCCAGTATCAATTTCTAACCTGGAACTGCGGGTGTTAGGTTGTTTTTCACTGCAAAAGAAGCAACCAAGAAACCAAGAAAGTTGTTAGAAAGAGGGGCTAATGTCTCCTCCCTAAGAAACTCACACCTTCTTCCACAGTCTTCTTTCAAGAAGATTTTGAAGGAGACTTAAAAACCATTTGATATAAAAAAGGCAGTTCCCAAAATTTCATATTGCACATCTGTTTTTCTTTGAAAATAAAACAAATCAAATAAACCCCAAGGAAAACCATCAGAAAAAAATCCCTAAGATTCTAGCCCTAAGGTTAATAAATAAAATCTAAAAATAAAAGCCACAATTACAAAAAGTGACATGTCCACATGAAAATAAGAGAAAAGAAAAGGCTTGAATTAGAATTATCGGAGGCTTCAATATGAAAGTTGTCAGATGTTGTGGAGTTGATAACATGCATGAAAAATTATTGATTTCATTATGAATTAAAAAGGCTAAAATGTTTCTCAGAAAGAATAAACAGGTGTCTCTACAGTTGCAACTACATAAAAATAGAAATTCACAGGAAGAGATGAATTTTGGGAAACAACTAACAACATTCTGAATAATTGTGATCCAGATGAAATATTATTCAATTTAGGTAATAGGAATAAATAAGTAAGAATATAATGAAAAAAAATACAAAAAAGTAATTAGGGTGTTTGGAAATCCTAATGAAAGACTGATAATTGTGATGGAATAAGAAATAATAAGCAAAGAGATAATGAAATATATAGTAGCTAAATTACACCAAGATAATTGGCTATATACATCTCCATACCTTTTTGCTCTTGCAAACTATTCTTATGCCCACCAGACTCACACATTACTTTACACACTGGCTTTTATTTTTTAAGCTTGTTGTCACACTTTCTTTTTGAGGATCTTATTGATTCCATCCAATCCTAATATTCTTGGTTTCCACCTTTCTCTTGATCCATTCACTTGTATTTCATATATCTCTGTTCCAATTCCAAGACCCCTCAATAAACTTCTCTCCTGTTGGTTACTCTTGTATTCAATCTATATTCTTTAAGCATCCATTCATTATTGACTTTATCACTTCTTGTTTACATATAGCAAACTGGGCAGAAGCATACCCCAACTTAATTGCACTTTTAAAAAACATACATTCATTCCTACCCATTAACTTTGTACCAACATTTGCATATCATAATATATGTCTGTCCAGTTTCCCATCCAGTTTCCCATCTTTAGCAAATATTCTAAGAACATACACAAATTCATCTACTCGTTCTAGATCAGGGGTGTCAAACTACAGGTCCACGGGGTGCTTAAATCTGGCCGCCAGGGTTGGCTGGGAAATATCAAAGGACCAGCCCACAGTGCCCCTGCTGGCCAAAACAGGCTATGGGGGGGCATGTGCAGCCCCAGTGTGGCCCGTATTTGGCCTCCCCGGTCTTCAGCAGCACCCCTGCTGGCCAAAAATGGGCTGCACAGAAGCCCGAGGCCCCCGTGAGGCCCGTTTTTGGCCAGCAAAGTGCTGGAGGAGGCCGTGGAGACCAAAAATGGAGTGTGCAGGGAGGGCACACGCATTCCCCCCCCCATGCCCTGTTTTGGCCAGCAGGGTGCTGCAGGAGGCGTCCATCCCATCTCCTCCTCCCCATTCCTCCCCTGTTGGCCCATGGAAAACTACAATGCTGATCTAGCCCGCAAGGAAATCCAGTTTGATACCCCTGTTCTAGATGTTTGCAATTATGCATAATTGTTAACTCCAAACGATTACCATCGTTCCTTGATGCAATAATGTTCAGATCCACACTCTTATAGACTAGAATAGAATAGAATTCTTTATTGGTCAAGTGTGATTGCGCACACAAGGAATTTGTCTTGGTGGAAATGCTCTCAGTGTACATAAAAGAAAAAATACATTTGTCCAGAATCACTCTTTGTGATTATACAGCTATCATTTGAATTTTGAAACTTCAAAAGGTGAATGTGAATGTTGGTGTAAAAAAAAGTGAATAGATAGGTCTCTAAGAATGTCCTTTCTCAGACTTTGCTTTATGGAATAGAACTGGAATGGTAGGAGAAACCTACAATATAAACACGTTAAATATAAGAAGAGAATATTTAAGAAATGGGGATAAAATAGAAATTAATGGATGATGAGTGAATTTGGATTAAATACAAAAGTGCATATTGAGTATGAAAGAACCCTGAAATGGTCAGTGTGTATAGAGAGAAAGAATAAAAATCAAATCATAAGATATGAAGAACAGTTTGGGAGGGTGTGGAATAAATTTATGGTAGATGACATGTTGAGCTCTTCAGAAAAGAGCAACAAGAAGTTTAAAGAATGAAAGGCAATCATGATGCATAAAGAGGTGAATCAACAAGAGATAAGGACAGTTTGCAAGAATAAAAACATATGAGGAGGTATAGTATGAACTGTGTTTATGTATGCTATAAATAGTTCAATTTCTTTTCTTTCTCTCTTTTCTATCAGACTTTAATTTCCTTCTCTATCTGTGCTTTGCAAAATGTTATTACCCGAAAGGGAATATCGTGTAGAATTTATAACTCAAATGCATTCCCACAACCACTTCCGCTGCAATTGTCTTTAGCAATCTTTTCTCCAGACTTCAAGACAATCCTAAACATATCCACATCCACCCAAATCCACAATCCTTGGCCACTGACATGTATGGAAGTATTTGGTTTCTATTTAACTGACACTGTTGTGTTATTTCTTTCACTTCCTTTCAATCCAGACAGGACTTCTTGGATATTAATTTATTTTCATCCTGGGACAGTTTCAACTAAAGCACTCAAAATGCAGCAATCCTCCCTTTTATGTGCTAAGCATGAAGATTTCACTAGAAGTCTTGCATCTTTCCAATCCTACCCTGGTCTGCTTGCATTCATGACTACTACTTTCCCGGTGACTGGCAACACAATGGCCACTCACCTGTCAGGTAAGACAATGGGTGGTACTAATCCTCGGTTGCCACCACGTTCACCTCGTCGCCAGCCAACTGGGATTCCTCGCACAAACCGCTCTTCAGGTTGAACTATGGAACCAGAGCGGGGCACGGCTTCCGATTGTGAGTCGCCTTCTGAGAGGGAAAGAAAATGAATAATTGGTAGATCAACGGGCCCTTCCCAACCCACCTGCAGAAGAACTCCTCAAATGTCAGTGAGACAACATGTTTCTTCAACTCCACAGGGGAAAAGGTTATTCTCAGCAGTGTCTACAAGAGTAGTTGTAGACTATCTTAAGGATGGCCCCACCCTGTTCTTGTTGGAAAAATTGGATCTAGCAAATAAAGGATACTTGTGTGTGCAGAAGATGGACAGAAACATACAGGTGGTCCTCAACTTATGATGGTTGTTTGGTGACCATTCAAAGTTATGATGGACTTGAAAAAGGGGATTTATGTCCCAGTGGTCGCCAAACCCTGCAATCACATGACTGCGCATTAGAGGTTGGCAATACAGCTAGAGCTGCCCTAGCAAACAACAGGTTTGCTTAATGAATTCATTTGACAACTGCTGTATTAATGACTGCTACAAAAAAGACCATAAAATCAGGTCGGTCACAAGGCTGACCAGTTTTATAATGGTTAAAACAACTTGCGACTGTAATGGGCAAGCTCAAGGATTATCTGCATTTAAATATTGTATTGTTAAATAGGAGACTGAAGCTTTACTGAAAAAGCTTGTAAAATGGTCATCGTTGTCTTAAGTAGGGAATGAAATTCATAGGAAAATCATTATTTTTAGGAATATCAATGTCACATTATTAACGCAACCAGGGGATGATTGGGACACCGTACATATTTTTCTTCTCTGAAGGATCTATGGAATGAGTGTGTCAGCCAAGTTCATTAAGGGCAGTGGAGGAGCAGGAACAACTTCCGTCTCCTAAAATAAGGTGCAGACTATGACATGCTTGTTCCATAAAAGGAAACAGATGTGAACCAACGTCCCAAAGTATCGAGACATGCTGTTGCACAGACTGCTTTTAATTCTTCTGCATGGCCAGATGATACTCGAATAAAGATATGGAGCCCAGAAACCAATTTTTTATATATCAGAAATCTATAGCATGTCCGCTAAGAGTCACATTTAAAGCATGTCTAATATTCAGTGTTGCTGGACTACAACTCCCAGCATCACTCACCATTTACCATGTTTAACTAGAGTCGAGGGACTAATCAGTTCCAACTGTGAAACATGCTTAGGCACAGACTGACCCTGACCCAGGACACAGACTCATGTACTCTGCTTCTATTCATGTCTGTATTTAGATAGATGGCTTCCTACATCGTCTTCCTCCAAGAAGCTCAACTACAGACTCTCCACCCCTGACCCCTTTCTTTCTTTAGCACTGAAAAGAAACAGTGCTATGCCCCTGTAACCTAACTAAGAATTCTTGCAATCCCCCACTCCCCATGTGGAGGTTACCAAGCAGGACAAGACACAGAATTTCCCCCTACACACACACACACACACACACACACACACTCACCATCCTCACTTGCTGGAGTCTCTGGGGTCCCCTCAGTCTCAGGCTCTTCTGCTGTAGTCTCCAGGGGCAAGACATCACTGTCAAAAGAGAGACAAGAGACAAAGAATGAGAACCAAGGGTTGTTTTTACATGACACCAGGGGAAGGATTCTACCAGTTCGCACCTATTCGCTAGAACTGGTTGTTAACATTCTAAGCAGTTCGGAGAACCGGTTGTTAGGAGAAATTACTGGGCTAATCCTGTAAGGAAGACAGGAAGGAAACATTCTGGTGTTGCTTACAGAAACTGCCTCTCCGTTAACCCTTATTACATTCTTGGCAGGACTAGACTTCCTGTCTCTGGAACTTCTCTGGAGTTTTTTTTTCCTCCTTTGCTGGTACTTTGCTTGTGTGGAGTGACCTTTTAAAGTTGCAATGGCACTGAAAAAAGTGACTTATGACTGTTTTTACTACTGTTGCAGTATCCCCACAGTCACGAGAGGCCAGGCGAGGAGATGTGTGCCTCAACGTGAGTGATGCTGAGTTGGCCACACCCAGCCAGTAACATGACCACCAAGCCGTGTCCACCCAGTCACATGACCACCAAGCCATGCCCACCAACTAAGCCACACCCACAGAATCTGTTGTTAAAAAATTTGAATCCCACTCCTGCATGACACCCTTAACTACTGTAAGTTATTGGGCTGCGGCTACATAACAAACCAAAGCACACAGACATACAAGCAACACACAGACCAAGATTGTTCTTATTTCTTATGTACTTGCTTCCCATACAGTCACAGACCAAAAACATAAAGAGCATCAAAGGAGGAAAAATACTAACAAGGGGCCACATAAAAGCTATTGACACTCACAGTGTTTGAGGGTTGATCTTAAAAAGTACCCTATTCAGAACAATTGTGCCCTTCTGTAGATGGGGAGATAGAAACAACTAAGCAGGTACTACAGGTTTACCAATATTAAAACCATATATGAAACACTGCCATTATGCCCCTGCTAGATTTTCCGGGTCACTCTAGGCATTTCTATTCATTGTTTCTATTGTCTGATAAAGCTCCTACCATAACACACAAAGGGGAAAAAATTCTGCATGTAATATCAGAAAGATGCTCACACCAAATTAGCAAAAATGGTTTCTCCTCAGTTTTTCTTTCTTCATTTCCTTATGCTTCCGTTCATCTTCAGCAACCACTTTTATACTGACTCTACTTTTTAAGTATTTATGTTTATATTTACTTGCATAATGCACTACACTTAGTTATTTATACAGGGCATTTTTGAAAAAAATAAACATTGAAACCATATTTTAAACTTACTGTTACTTAGGCCTAAATTCCCGATGGTGGGTCCTGTGTCCTGTCTCCCCCACAATTCCCTTGTATCACCCTTTGCCTTTTGTATTATAAGTTTATACTTCTATAAAGCCTTTCTCTTTGTATTGTATTATGCTGGTCTTAGGCTAAAATAAAAGTTTTTGTTTGTTTGACACTGGTTTACAAAAAGGAAGAAGGGTGGATCTATCACTCAGTCAAACAGAGTGAATAGGCTAGAGTTGTGAGGGTGTGTGTGTCTAAGCCATTCATACCAAACCCACTGATTTCTAACTTCGATCAAAGAGAATACAATTTCATCTTTTGCAGTGGATGTACTACACTGATCCCTTAGTAGAAAGAGCACAATTTCAGACTGAGGCCAGCCCAAGCATCTCAGCAGGACAAAAAAAAAAAAAAACTCAGCAGGACAAGTGCATGGCATCCAAACAGATGCAAAGGCATTCTTGAATAGGAATACGATGCATCTCCGTTACTTTTGAACCCAGGGCATCAAATCTTGCCAGAGCGAGCACCCTTGGGGCAGACAGCACTTTGGGCCAAAATTAAACTAAGCAAGCTTAACATGTGATGCAGATATTTAACTAACTTTGTTAAGCATGGATGTGATCCCAGTTGCCACATTGGCATGGAAGTCTGACAAGGCATGGTATGCAAAACCAGCATTGCATAAACAATATCTGTGCACACTCCCTTTGTCCCCACTTTACAGAATCCTCCTCCTCTACTCCTTCTCATACCAGTATTCCTCTTCGGCCAGAGCCATGACTTTTTCATACTGGGGTCCAGCCAGCTGATTAGCTCCAGGAAAGATGGCTTCATGATGAACGATCAGGCACTTTACCACCTCATTGATGTGCGGCTGCACCGACACGGCATCCTGGCCCGCAGGTACCGTCACCAGGGTGGGGCCGAAGCAGACAGCTAGGTTGTGGGGGTCCATCATATTCTCATCGCTGTACTGAGATAAACTGCAGGAAGAAGAGGGTGCGGGGAGGCAATGGAGTTCCCTTAGCCAAAGAAAGCTCTCACCACGGAAATCCTAAGGGGTGGGTTTACTTGCCACACGGGGCCTGAATACTCACTGGTTGAGGAAAGCAAAAAGGTACCGCAGAACCACCTGTACTGCAGATGGAAGCTTGGAAATGAGAGCCCGGAGATGCAAGATGCGATCAGGTAAAGGCTCCAGATCTGGAAAGCAATGGATGAGCAGTGTGAGATAGAGGACCATGCACGGGATGGATCAGTGCTGGATCAGCACCTCTGCACGTGCAGCTGCATCCCCACAAACTTAGTTGAGTCTTAGGGTATTATAATTCATAACTACTTTGTGCTCAAAAGGAACAGTGGAAACTGATTTATCCAGTTAGTACATTATTGGTGCTTGAAGCATTCAGCGTGTTGTTTATTTGTTTATATTTCATATTTCTAAATTGCCCTTCTTCCTCAGTGTTAAGCCATACTACTCTTCAGAAGTTGTTTCAATTACTAAATCAATAGGTGTCATTCAGCAATTGAGAACAATGATTTCTCCATCTTGCCCCAGAAGAGTCTTAGCATCACCTAAATCTTCCCTTGTCAGTTCCCATAGCCTACCTGTTGCCTCCAAATAAACTCTCAGCTGCACAAGGGTCAAGGACCTGGTTTTTTTGCTGGCATTTTCTGTTCTGAAAAATGCACCAACAGAAATCAGCCCAATTAAGTTACCTGGCTCCTCCCTCTGCTTGGAAAAAACCAGAAAACCAGATGCAAACAGTCTGGGTGTGTGGAGACCCTCTAAACTTCCAGAAAAATAAAGGAAGGGATGAAAACGTCAATCTTACTCCACTCCCAAAGGACAGGACTTCTTGATTCCTTGCCAGCTAGGGATAGGGAGAAACGACTGAGTTGGGGAAATGTGATGAATGAAACATGTCTTTAGATCTGATTCCTAATGTCTTTCCCCTCCCAGATCATTTTACCAATGATTGCCTCTTTGTTTCAGAAAGTGGACCATAAAATTAACCTATATATATCACAGGCTGTATCTTCTCTAAATCCACCCCTTCAAAAAGGCACGGTGGGGGGAAGTGTCCCAGTCTCAATTTTAAATTCCTATACATTTATTTTATTTTTTATGTTTCTCTTTTATACAATTTTTCAATATATATGGGCCTCTACAATTAGCTGTATAAATACAAACATACATGCACACAGGTCCCATTCAAATTCTATGACGTGTGCATAAAGTTATTGTATATTCAACCATTTCTGAGACCTTTACTCCAGTCTACAATTCATTCTATTACATAAATATTATTTGCTGAATAAAACAAATTGTCAATACATTACTATAACTATTTTAAAATACTCCATTTGTTTCTAATTAGCATGAGATTCTTGCTTTATTACAGGCTGAAAAAATGAATTACAGGTAGTAATTACTGACACAATTGGGACCAACAACCCCACTACTAAGTGATATGATTAAGTGAAACCTCATATGACCTCACTGGACTTATGTCCGTTCTGCTGCCATTATTAAGCACAGTCACGAAGTACAATATGACATGACCAAGATCGCGACTTCCTGCTGGCTTCCCCATTGATTTTGTTTGTTAAAAGTCAGTTGTGAAAGTTGCAAATGGTGATCAACTGACTGAGGGACTGTGATTCTTGTAAATTTGTACTGGTTTGCAAAACGACCGCATTGTAATCACATGACCTCAGAGACAATGCTACAGCCACAAATTCAAGGGCGAATCATAATTTTACTTTTTTCAGTACTATCATAATTTCAAAAGGTTGCTAAACAAAGTAATTGGTAAGTAAGGAGTATCTGGTTAGAATGCAGTACTGCAGGGCTAACTCACTGCACACTCCAGGAGTTCAATTCTGAGTGGCTCAAGGTTGACTCAGCTTTCCATCCTTCTGAGGTGGGTAAAATGAGGACCCAGACTGTTGGGGCAATAGGCTGACTCTATAAACCGCTTACAGAGGGCTGTATAGCACTGTGAAGCGGTATATACGGTAAGTCTAAATGCTATTGCTATTGCTATCTGCACGTATATTGAAGCTGGTGGAGATGTTACACTGCATCCCATTTTTTCTTACCTCTGCTCAGTTTTATTCTCTTGTAAAGAAAATAAATGGGTTTCAAAAAAGGATGTATGTAAGAGAGATAGAGAGGAAGCTCACATGTAAAATGTTAACTCTTTGATTTTGTAAGAAATGGCTTGTATATCCCAATACAATGCATAAACATTCATATTTGCTGCAACAACAACACTGAGGAAGAGGCAAATATACTTACGGGCTGTGGCCAGCAGCTCAGGAACAATATCATAAGGAAAGAGGGGTTTCTCCAGTCCCCGAAAGTATAATTTCAGCACTCCAGCCACTGAATCCAAGTCATGCTGTACAAAGCTATCTGCTAAGGGATCCTCACCTGGGGGAGAAAAATAAAAACCCGCAACCACAGGTAAAAGATGAGGTCCAATCCCACGCTAGTATGAAAATGTCTAAATGACTTTGAATGTGGCATCCAACACTGAAGACTCCTGCAATGGGATCTGAAGACCAATATCTGTTTTGGTTATAATTTCAGGAATGTCAAGGAAAGAGTAAACTCATTAAGAGGCATTGGATGTACCTCCTACTTCTATGGCATTCTAGAAATGCCATGGCAAGCTTAAGGAAACCTTTTAAATGTCCTCCTGGCCGCTCACCTTTCTCAAAGGCATTCCTGATCTCTGCTACTTGTGCTTGAGATCCAGGCACACGAAAAATACCTTCATGCTGGAGGCCTGAGCAAAAAAGAAGCGGGGGGGGGGGAGAATACCAAGGGATATTTTCAGTGAAGAACTCACGGTCTTCACAGTTCAACTCCCAGCAAGGTGACCAAATACAGGCGCAAGGAAAGAGGAAGGGAAGGGGGTTAGCCCAGGACAGCCTTACCATGGAGATTGATGAAGCGGATGCAACTTTCCACCACAAGGGGCACTGCTTGGCCTGAGGCCTGGAGTTACAGGAAGGAAAGCAAAGGGTCAGAAAATAGCATTCTCACAACACACCGAGGACTGCTGGGGGGCTAGGTTCCTAGCTGTCATGATTGGGCCCTGTTCGTTAATTAATAACATCTTTATTCTGATTGAGCAGACAGGGCAAAACAAAATGCTGCATCGGGTACGGCTAAGAAAACAAACTCTGATTAGGAAGTTGTCTGCTCATCTTAGCTCCCAATGGGTTACTTGTGGTTAAATGAATCACTCCTTCAGATTCAAACTTTTATCTGCAAGAGGGGCAAGAATAGTATCTTAGGACAGTTGTAACACAAACGATGCATTATAATGCAATCTACAGTAGCTCACTGCTGTAACTAGTGAATTGCTGTAATAGGTGATATAATGTAGGAAAAGATGGGTGAATAAAAATGGTTGGATGCTGCTGACAGCAGTTGTCAGTAGTTTGTTTTATATATATCTCTTCTCCACACTGTTGTTGCTCTGCAGACATGGGAGGTTTTGGAAACAAGATAAAAAGCTTTTCTTATCAACATCAGAAAGAGAATGACTGTGACCATCATTAGCAATGGCCCCTCTTACTCTCAACCTCAACTGTCTAGATGGTGCTTTTCTATATTCAGTGCAGCACGCACATTGGAGGGATGAGAAAAGTTGGATTTAAATTGGATTTTGGGGCAACTGCTAACTAATGCAGTGGGCACTATTTGGCAAAGAAACGAGGACCTTCAAATGTATGTTAGCCAAGTGTATACCCTGGACTGAGCCCCTGACCACAAACGAGAAGACCATCTTGCGCAAATAAAACTGAGAGAAAAAAACTTTTTAAAAATATGTCTTTTCTCTCTTTTTTGGGTCAGGTGCATCAATTTTACAGGACAGTTGTGAAGATGAGAGCCAGTTTGGTGTAGCGATTTAGGCAGCAGGCTAGAAACCAAGACGCTCTAAGTTTTAGTTCCTGCCTTGCACATGAAGTCAGCTGACCTTGGGCCAGTCCTCCTCTCTCAGCCCTAGGAAGAGGGCAAGGACAAGTCATTCCTGAAAAATCTTGCCAAAAAAGCTTCAGGGGCTTGCCCAGGCAGTCGTCAGGGGTCAAGACTGCCTGGAAAGCAGAAAAAGAAAAAAATTGTGAAGATAAAATGAAGTAGGAAAGGGAGAGGGAAAAAACCTCCAGATACCTTATTCTGGCCATTCTTGGGAAAAGGATAGATTCTGTGCAAGTAATTGCATAATTAGCTCATCAACTTTCCATTCTTCTGGAGAGAGCTTCAAAGCTTTAGATAAATCATTTGAATTTCTTTTCTAAAAACTGCAGAACAAACTGTTTGGTCCACACGTTCAATTTTCCTTAGTATAGAAATCTGTATTATGTTTAAAGGAATCCCAACCATGCCCCAGCTAAGAAAATTGCTACATATTGTCCAGAATTGCAAAATCAAAAGAGGAAACCAACTTCCCCTCAGTTTCACTTTTTGCACAAATATGGCAATGAGTGAGGGGGAAGGGGGCAAAAAGGAAATTAGAGAGAGAACTTGGGCTTTCCCTAGTTAGGCAAGCATTGTAGATCATAAAGAAAGTAAAAGCATCTTGAAGACAGCTCACCCCACCCTATCCCACTTCCGGTACCTACACTTATACATTTTTCTGAGTACTATTATGAAAGCAGTTTGCTACCACCTCTTTCTAGGCTGATATCTTGATTTCCCAGCATTGCCTGTATGTTTGAACTGAGTCTCCTTCTACAGCAGGAATGACAACTCCTTATGACTGTATCTGTGTGTGTGTGTCATTTTGTCTCTATGCCTCATTTGGGGATCAAAGGAGATGTGGCTAGGGTCATTACAGTATCATCAGAGAAGGGACAAAATGTCCACTTCTCTTTCCCATGTTTTTGTTTACTAAAAACCAGCAAAATTGCTACAGAGACTTTCAACAACTTGGCACTCATCTCACCCCTTAAAACTTATGCAAATGGGGGGAAATATATACTCATTGCAGATGGAATTTTTAAAATGGGGTGTCTTTATCACAGCAAGGCTTTAAAATACTTATCTGAAGCCTGAAATGCCTCCAACTTCCTCCAACCGATGGCAGTTGAAGGGTTTGAGGGTTTTGGCCTCAGGCACTTAGGAAACAAAACTGAAGAGCTAGAAAGGCAGGCGTGGCAGGAGTAGGGATTCACATGTGGCTTGCAAACTGTTAAAAATGCTCGGCCCTATCTTCCCATGTATACAATGGAAAAAGCAGTCTACCTTTATGAGCAAAAGGACTCAGGGTGTTAAATATTAGGGCACATTCACGGTTTAGCACAGAAGAAAATGGGCAGGGGGAATAATAGGCAAGTCTCTTTTTTGTGGTTTTAATACAGTAATACCCAACAATGAAAGAGCAAAATACATCATCAGATGTAGTCTAGAGATAGAAACAAGGTGCACATTCACAAGGATTGCAAGCTGCTACTCTAATTTTGGCACTGAAAACCACCCCTTCACCCACATACATACCCACTCTTTGTGTTGCGTATGACTGCAAAAAGACCTGGTAAAGCACAGTGATTTCCCATTGGCATGCTGGGCTTTGAGTTCAAGTTCTCACACATTTACCACATTTCTAACATGAGGATAAATTATGGGTGAAATCCAAATGTGACATTGTGAAAGTGGATCCATTGAAACCAAAGAGAATTACATTAATTGAGAAGAATTCAAATCGCTATGAGTTCAACAGATCACTTTAAGCGTGATGTATGTCTCGATCAAATCCCAAATCTCTCTCTTTAATCTGTTTATGAAAACTAAAGTAAAATCTAAACCATAAAATCAAACAAATGTGCATAAGCTATTGGTGGTATGTGAATCAAACAATTCTGATGATCTGTAGATTAAAGATCACAGCAGGCAAATGATTAGAATAGGCATTGCCAACAAAAAGGCAAAAAGGAACGAGTGGTTTTTCTTAGCTAGGATCTGTTACCTATAGTTATCAAATAAATTCCTATAAAGAATGAATTAATTGGCTTAATTATGGACAAATTTGAAGCAACCAAAAGCTTTCAGCTCAATTGCATTAGTGTATTTTAATATCCTTATTCTAATGCTATAAAACAAATTCTGCTGAATCTTTTTTCACACATCGTTTACCTGGAAAGGCATCATTTCTTTTTAAATGTAATCAATCTTTTATTTTATTGTTAATTTATGGGTGTAGCTCCTGGTCACTGGCTGGTTAGGCAGGAAATTTGGGTTCAACTTACTTGGCTCAGGTCCCCAGGGTCATCCCTATATTATCAGCTTAAAATTCAAAAGAAGCGAAGGACTCCAGGCTGTGATCCACAGGGTCCACAACAAGTTATGATGACAGCAAAATGATGACACACACATGGCAAATGCTGCAATGACATTTGTTGTCAACAAGCACATGTGTTGCAAGATCTGTGTGATTATGTCATCATGCCTTATCTGCCCCTTTGCCCCTATGGATGCTCATGCCAGCGCACTATTTCTTGGATCATAATGTTGCAACCATAGCAGCAAAAGCAGCGAGCGCTTCCCAGAAAGTAGCAGGGACACAAATTGAAAGCTTTCCTATACAAGAACTGAATTTTTAACAGCCTTTTAATGTATTGGAAAAGACCATCAGACAATGGATAATAAAACATGCATTCATGTCTTATCTCAAAAATACATTAAGATCTCCCAGTTACAAGTAAAAATTTTTTTTAAAAGATGGAATAGTGCATGTGCAAAAATTACAAACAAGGTAGCACTGCATGCACACATACGCACTTACATACAGAAATGCAGTACCAAATATTCTGCAAAGCATGCCACATGCAAGGTTAGCACTTTATCATCCCACAAATACTTGCAGACACACTCATACATAAATATATATATAAGTGAGTGAGTGCAGAAACACCCAGAATCATGGTGTTTTTTTAAATGCGAAAGTACATCACACAAGCAGCCTAAGTACCCTTCCATGCCCCTTAGGGTGGCAGGCCTCCCCACCCACCAAGTCAGGCTACCGATTCCCACCGCCAATCCTGTACCTGCTTCCGTGCCTGCAGCCTCCGCCTCCTTGGGCAGCAGGGACAGGAGAGACAGAGTGAGCAGACATGTTACAAGCAAAGGGAGCAGCAAAAGCCATTGGGGAGAGCCAGAGGCAAAAGCTGGGCCAGAACAGCGCAGAGTATTCACACTAGGCAAAGGGCAAGAAAGCAAGACTAGGAGCTGGGCAGGAGGGGAGCAGCTGAGGGCAGCAGCCGGTACCTCCAAGAAGGCCTGTAGGTCACCCTCGAAGAGCTGGTGATGACAGCGCGAGGGAGGGCGGGACCGCCGGATGCGCTGGGACTGTGGCCTGGAACCAACATTTTTGTGGTGTGGGGAGCAAGGCAGATGTCAGAGCGCCCCGTTCCCCCCCCACCATCCCAAACTGGAATGGATCCTCCCCAGAGTTCTGCTTGGATTCTCCATTGCAGAGTAGGCCTGAGGAATTCTTACAAGGGAACCACCAACAACAACCGAATCTACAATTTTCATTAATCCTAGGATTCCTTTTTTACCTGGCTAATTCTCTATCCACCGCAGCACCTGGGAAAGCAAGAAGAAGGAACAAACGTTGACAAAGAAGTTAAATTTGGAGTCTTAGTGGTTTTATTATAAAAATCAGAGAGCTTGTTGCTTGTTGTTTGTTCAGCTTGTTGCTTCTACAGTAAGAATCTCATTGGAATGAACTCACTGATGCAGACTGCTTTCTCACCGGGGCCAAGCTTAGCAAGAATATGGTTTTGGTCAGAAACCAAGTTGCACAAATTGACAGCAAAGCCATTCAATCACCTTGTAAAATTTCTTTCCCTGCTTTCCAAGAAGAAGGGTCAATTGGCAAGCACTTGTCCTTTATTTATTTATTTTTAATTTATTGTAAAATAATGCCCCCAAAAGGGGGGAAAAGTACGTAGATGCTTTTTTAGAAAATGTAAAAAATATAACAAAGGGAAAAAGAAAAAAAACAGTATATCATTTTAACAGTGAATTCTATATGTACTTAATTTAATGCAGATATGAATATATATTTCGAATACATTTATATAATTGTCTGCTCTTATCCTACTCACCAAACCAATTTCATCTCTTTCATCAGCCTCTGCTGATATCGTCAGAGTATTAAGCTACCATTACAGAGATCTATGCTTTTATATATTATTAATCAATTTAGCCCTTGCACATGTAATAGGCGTGCAAGGGCTAAATTATGCATGCAAGAGCTAAATTGATTAATGATATATAAAGGCATAGATCTCTGTAATGTTAGCTTAATATTCTGATGATGTCAGCAGAGGCTGATGAAAACTTAGTAAGTAAATATAATTTTAGTTCCGGAGATTGCAAGATGTCTGTTTCCTCTTTTACAAGTATACCATAATAGTTTCAATAAAGCACAGAACTTATATTTGATGAAGTAAATATGACCAAGAAAAGCCATACAGGAGAGAATCACAGATTTTGCCACTCAAGGAGCTATCAGCATTCAAAACATACTCTGTGTGTGTGTGTGTGTGTGTTTGTGTGTGAGAGAGAGGGACAGAGGGAGAGAGAGAGAGAGAGAGAGTATTACAGAAGGGAATGCAACTCTCCAGTGGACCTTTTCCATAGAGAACCTTGGGATCAGAAATTATCTGAAAAGAGTACCAAGGCAAACTTTTTCAGCAACCCATAATTTTGAGGAGAAAAATTATTAATTCTTGGAGAAAGCATGACAAAGTGATTTATTCTTTGAGATGTTATTAGGTGTTTCTCAAGTCCTTAGATACTAGATGGATAGATGGGTGGGTGGATGGACAAATATAATAAATACCAATAATAGACTTCTAATCAGAGAGTACAGATATTGTCTATTCCTTCACACCTCACCTTTCTCTATCGCTTCCTTCATCTGGTCATGCTTTGCTTGCAGTTTTGTTTGAATGCTTCGTCCAGAGAGATATTCCTTGAATTTCTGTGCAAGAGATAGCATTAAATATAACAGTAGGAGATTGGGCTGAGTGGCCCAAGTTCCTATATATACTAATCAAATCCAAGACATTCTGAAGTTTTCAACAAACTGGAACCATTCCAGAAAGACTGAATGGAACAGAACTTATCTTTCTATTTAGAGTCTTGTTGCATCTAGCCAGCTATTTAGAATGCAAGAAAATGGCCCGGTCACTTTTTTAAGATTACTTAAATAATTGGAAAGAGCTAAATCACCAATTTCAAAACTAGAAGGCATTCTACTATTGAACTGGTGTTCACTCCAGTCAATCTTCTATTTTATTCTGGGGCTCTATAATACCTAATCAGGTCAGAGATTCTCATTCTACAGCAAATTTATATTTTGTGTTTCTCCACTTTGGGAGACAAAATCCAAAGCCATCTTTTTTTGTCTGTGTTTCTAAAATGGGGCTGAAGGAAGGGCCTCTGGCAATAGGTCTTGCTCAGTACATTTCTGAAGATGCCGGAAATATGCTGAAGCCAGGATTAGTTCAGGATAACATCCTATCAGTGATTTCATAAACAAATCATCATAAAAAGAGACCTATCAATAGCAAAAGTGACCTAATGTTCTGTTATATAAATAGGAGGAGGGTGAGTTATCATAAAGAAATTCTAGTGAAATCTAGACTAATTTAAATAAAAATAACTATCTAAATGTATTAGGTTATGGTGTCCTCATCTCTATGACCGCATATTAAGTGTGATCAAGTTTAATTCTTTTGGTATCTAGGATTCTACCATGATGTAGAAGCTTTCCGTATCCTGCTGGTTGGCCCGGCGTTTTGCTAATGCTTGCTTCCCACCAGCATCAGAACCTGTGGACTTGAGTGACTCTGTAGACTGACAGCCTTGAAAGGCATCAAGTGCCTCGGGTTCTTCTGCTGTCAAAAGATCTATCAGGCTTTGCAGGGTGGCCTTCAGGGTCTTGTTGACCTGTGAAGGAAAACAGAAATTTCTGTACCAAGAGACTTCCTCAGACAGCAGAAAGGTCTTCGTAAGAGCTCAGGAATACATTCTGATGAATCCCAGGAATCCTGCTCTGGCACTAAGGGAATGGGAAAAGGCATCTGCAGGACAATCAGTGGCAGGAAGAAGTGCTAGAATTTCCCGCACCCCAGCACTTCTCCTTTGCAGTTCCTAAAATTAATGAAATTGATTTTTGAAACCGAAATCAATCCCTGCCCATCCCCCCCTCAGTTGCACTCCACTCTCTACAGGTACCTACTTCATCTGTCTCCAGGGTGATGGAATTGAGGCGGGACTGGATGTGCTGGAAACGGGAAATGAGTTCATTTCTCAGTGGACCTTCAGCCCGGACTTCGGATACCTGAAGACAGAAAAATTACAGAAAAGAAAGAATAAGGGCCAGCCTGAGCAGAAAGCAAAAAATGTAGAAAAAGCCAGGAATCCTCTCACCTCATCACCTTCATGAGGCTGGTAGTCAAAGGACAGAGGAGGGCAATAGGCTGCAGGGTTGGCCTCCATCATCCTGGACTTATCTCCCAATGGATCCAAAGCATCAACTGCCCCTTCAATGGCGCACAGGCCCTGTTGCCAAGATGCTTGGGCCCGTGACTCTGCAGCTAGGTAGGTCCTCAGAACTTTGCCCAGCGACATGTGGAAACCAAGATCAAAACACTGGAATCATATGATAAAGGTATCTTTAGTTATCAGATCAGCCTGGTCGTCATTAGGCACCACAGTTGACCAGTCCCCATTATCTTTTCCAATGGCAGCACAACTTTTGTTGTTGGTGCATCTTTTCTATGGCATGCAAATGACCATCTGCTACAAATGCAGGTCAAATTATGAAGTTGATAACAGTGTAGAAATATACCCATGATAAACTGTGCAATAGATGCTGCAAGAAAGGAAAGAAATTCTGCAGGATTTGGAATTTTGTGATTGTAAAATTAGAAATTTATAATATTTCATGGTTTAGGACCACAGGAAAAAGGACAGCCAAGTAGAATGCCCTTGAAACTTCGTACCAGAAATTTATATTTCAATTAGGACAATAATTGAAATAATTCTAGTGCAGCAAAAAGCTATGGAAAACCCTCTTTGTTTTGTCACCTAATAATCATCTAAAATTTTATAACCAAGATATGATAACCTTATTTCAGTTGGTTAGCAGAAATTACCCCAGTATCTTTTTCAAGCTTTCAATTTTCATCTGTGAGGGCTAAACTTATGTTCATTTTCATATGGAGAATGCCCCCATTAAAATAGCTGTTGAAATATGGCGGGCACTGCCTTTTCCAAACAACAACAACAACAACCCCCGATTCAAGAGTTAACGAAACAAGCTAACTTCTCCATACTATCTTTTAAAATAGTGCTCCCCAACCTTTCCGGCTCTACAGACCGGCGGCAGCAATGGTGATGGGAGGAAGAAGGGATAGTTTCAGGTGCGTGCGCATCGCTTGGACAAAACTGTGTGCAGGCTCGCCTGCCACTTGCGTACCCTGGTTTCCAATGGGCTGCAGGCCAGCATCAGGCCACAGACCAGGGACTGGGAATTTTAAAAGGTATCCAGGTCACATGGACTTGATCCAGTTTTAATACTGATGCATACTCTTCTCCTTCTCCAAAAATTTTTTTGGAACTATAGTTCTGTGGAGAGAGTGCATGAAACCTATGAGCAATTTCGACATTCCCACCATTCAGAAGGTCACAGGCTACCTTAGACAAGCCATGAAATTACACTGGAAGAAGACCAGTATACATTCTGATATATACATGGACATCAACAGTGGCAAAAGGAATCCATACAGGCCACCAAAGCCTTGGCATTTGACATTTTAGTGCTAACCCCTATGATGCGCGTGGAAAGAATTGACTCACATCTAGCAGGTCGGCAACATCGCGTACATAATAGTTGCTCATGGCAGAGTTAGCAGTATGTAGATTCAACAAGTAATCATTCCGAGCCTTGGCACATTTCAGCTTGCTTTCCAAGAATTTAGACTGTCTCTGTGAAGATCAAGAAATTGCTAGGTTAAAATTCCAGGCTGTCCTTCCTATTTCCCTCCACTTCCCTCCGCTTAGTACTTTTCCAATGCAAACATCTTTTTTCCTGATAAATAATGGCAACCGTTACTGATAAAGGAAACCGCCTCCTTCCTAGCCTGATTTCAACAGACATTGTATGATAAATCACTGAGCAAGAAGGAAGATCATCTCTGAAATCACTGAAGAAAATCGCTGAAGAAGGCGCTGTGCAGTAACCTTTTATTCAGCAGGCAGCTGGGAAGTGACAGCTAACTATTTTTTCCTTCTCATTAATCCACTTGAGGATACTTCCCCCACTAGCATTCTACACTCCCATAACTTTCCTATAACCAGAAAATTCTGATGGGTTCAGAGTAAAGTTCTACTGCAGGTGATCTTCCCTGACCATTTTTAAACTGGTGGATATATTTGAAATATTGATGATAAACCAGAGGCACTGTAGTTGTCATTTAGTAAGGAGATTGAATAAAATGATTGAAAAAAGGTGGGCAGAGTATCATAAGTATCATGCTGGGGTTCCAGATCTACTATATGTAGTTCATACAGTTTGACCTACAATCACAATGGTGCCTAAAATTTTGACCGTAAGGCATTGCATCAAGGCACCAGATAACTGGACTTGATTTTATGTTTGTATTATGACCATAATAGAGACACTGCGATTGTTAAGCAAATCCAATATATCCAATTAGTGTTTTTTGCCATTTTTTGCTGATTTTACATGACTGCAGGATACCCCAACCAGTTGTAAATGCAAAGCAGATGCCAAATGCTTGAAATGCAGTCCCATGACCTTGGAAGAGAGTCGTAACTTTAAGGACAGGTCATAAGTAGCTTTTAAAAAATCCAACATAACTTCAAGTGATCGTTAAGCAACCAGTTGTAAGTTGAGGAATACCTGTATCCTATTTCCTCTGTGAGTAGGAGCAGTGCAAACACCCAGCCTGCCTTGCACTACCCCAGAAATTCCATTGTTTCATTGTTAAAATGGCAAATTTTGAGACATAAAAAAAATCAGACTAAGAAAATTTTTTCTACATACAACATATAAGCCATACAACTCATCTGAAAAACAAACTGAAATATTTTAGGGGGAAAATAACAATTAAAAACATACAATTACAATAGAACTTAGGAACTAAAGGCAGTACGTGCTATCTAAATGGATTCAAGGAATATAATCTAGGCCAGAGGTCTCCAAACTTGGCAACTTTAAGACTTGTGGACTTCAACTGAAGTCCACAAGTCTTAAAGTTGCCACATTTGGGGACCCCTGATCTAGGCCAATCTGTCATCAGCTCAAGAATGAAAGCTGCAAATATGCAGTATGAACTTCATTTAGATGCAAGACATTAAGACTGATATATTCTTCATGACTACAAGGAAGACGAATCCTTAAGACTTAAACAGAATTTTCTTCCAGATTTCTAAAGGGCATAAAGGGAATTCTGGCAAACTCAATAGGCAGTAATATCTGGGTGAGCTCAGTTTGCACTGTCATTCTAAAATGATTAATGGATTTATGTGAATGTTGGAACAACAGTGTGTTTAGTAGGGGAGACTTGCAATCTATGCTAGTGTTCCTTAAAGACAATTGCTATCGGTTTTATTGTCTAGAAACAGCCTTGTCAGATGGAACCAACCTGCCTCCACCAAGGTCACAAAAGTTTCATATCGGCCCACCAGCAGCAGAAAAAAGGACCAAAAGAAAAGGAAGTGGTTTGTGGCCTGAATTTACTGGCTCAAATCGTTGCAAGATAATAAATAGTCATAGGTTTTGGTTGGCCTCAACTGTCAGCCAATCTGTGATCTCTCAAAACTTTCCCCCTTGTGTGGGGAGATTCTCTGGCGCACCTTTGAAAAGAAGCATCTGATCATCTCTTGCTCCCTACCCCTCCTCCTAAATCTGACGATGGAATGAAAAGGAACAAATACACTGAAGATCCCTCTTCCCCAAACCTTTCCAGCTCAAAATGGGAAGATTAGGATTTATGAGCCACATTCACATTTCTGCATTTCTGCATTATATTCACCCAATATACTGAGCCACAAACAAGCCAAAAAAACCTACGAGTATACAAGTTTATGTTACGCAAATGACTTTTGTCCTGATCCAGTTAAGCATGCTGTGTGAACAGCAGGTTGATAGCCCCACAGCTTTAGACCAAACTTATTTTCTCCAATGTAAGTCCTAGAATATTCAGTGAATAATACTAGCATCTTTATCAAAAGACCCCCAGTCTCTATGATCAAGATTTCCAACACTCCCACCCCCCATCTTCTAGCTACCTTTTCCAGCAGGCGCTCCACCTTTCGAAGTGAAGTGCGACGGGGAGTTTTGTCAAGTCCAGCCCCACCCGGGGATCCACTAGGATCTGAATGCTTTCCGCCACTGCGCTTCTCCTCTTGCCGTTCAGCCTCACGCAGTTTCGCCTCGGCATTCAGGCAATCAATGCGATACGTCTGGTATGATTTCATAGCCTGCAAATAGACAAAAGCCAAGTTCAGCTCGAATTTCCTGAGTTTTGTTAAGAAAGAAAGACAAATCTTAATCATAACTTTAGAGGAATAAATAAGTGGAATTTGAGCCAGCAATAAAATGTGGCTACAAAAAAAGGCAAAAATGGTTTTAGATTACCTCTTCAGAAGTATACTTTTCAAATCATGAGAAGTAACTATTCAGCTGTACTGAATTCTGGTTTCATCTGACCCCATTCAACTATTGTATCCATTTTGGGGCACCACAAATAAAGGAGGATTCATAAAAATTGAAATCATCTCAAAGAAAGGCAATCAAGATGATTGAGGACTAGAAAGAAGCATTGGGAAGAAAGAATTAAGGAGGTTGGGGATTTTAGTCCCCAGAAAAAAACAAGGGAAGGTGGAGAAAAACAACACTCTTCAAATGTATGAAAGGATGCCACAAAGGAGGAGGCCAGGCTTGTACTTTCTCATTCCAGAAAACAGAATATGAAATTATGGGTTTAAATTTCAGGAAGACTGATTTTCCAGCTAAATTATCAGAAAATCCTTCCTGAACACTTGGACAGCAACATCAGTTGCCTAGAGAGGTGCTGGGCTCCTCATTACTACTATTGTTCAAGCCAACACTAGACAGCCATCTGTCAGGAATACTTTAATCTGGATTTCTGCTCTGAGCAAAGGGCTGGACTTGATGGCCTCAATGGCCCCTTCCATCCTAAATACATAGTCTGGGAAAAGGGGCATCTCAGTCTTAGAATAAACACAAAGATTCTTCTATGTCTACTGCTGCACAATGACCGAGTCATTATATTATTGGCATTTGTCCTATCTTGTTAGAGACTAAATGAGATGACAACTGCAGGATAGGGACCCTTTCTTCCCCACTTACCATCTGCAACTCTGAAATTGCCTTCAGGAGCTCATCCTGCATCTGTTGTTCCATCTCTTTGCTCTGACCAGGGAGGAAAAGGGAAGACAGATTAAGATAGGGCATCCTGGGCTGCACATAGCCTACTCAATTATAGGGAAAAACAGAGGCATTGTTATTGCAGCAGGCTGAGAATCTCAGCTGTAATTTTTAAGAAAACAAATATTTAATCCTTACTGTTATGGAAATATAGTTGCAATCCAGCAAGCAATGCTTGTGAATAATCATAAACATGGCAATTGGTTAACAAGGATTTCAGTGACCAAAGAAGAGGGCTTCAAATGCTCAGGCAGTTCTTGGCTTCCCTCCAATGACACAAAGGATTTGCATAAGCAGCCTACACATGCTTTAAATATATATATATATATATATATATATATATATATATATATATATATATATATATATATATATATATATATATATATATATATATATATATATATAAAGGCCAGGCCAGCCAATTCAGACTCTCATTGCATAAAACTACAGACCATCCTAGCAAGCAAATTCAAATGTAATAGCGAAACATGATTTCTTGTGTTACGATGTGTTAAAAATAACTTATCTCACACACACAAAAAACCACCAAACCTTTGTTTTGCATGCTCCTTGTGCTCAGAGAACTGTGATTTATTGCCAATAGAAGGTGAAATGTCCAATGTCCTCCTTACAGTGTGAAAAAGAAAAAGAAGGGCGACATACTAGCTTAGTGTTCACATCAAGTTATTCATTCCTTAGAAAAGCACAGTATAGTCGTATGTGTGCCTTCAAGTTGATTTTTGACTTCCTGTGACTACCTGCACAAGTCCCTGCAGTTTTCTTGTCAAGATTTTGGAAGTGGTTTGCTACTTCCTACTTCTTAGGTCTGAGAGAGAGTAACTGGCCCAAAGTCACTCAGCTGGCTTTGAACCTCAGGTGGGAGTGGAACTCACAGTCTCCCAGTTTCGAGGCTAATGACTTAACCACTACATCAAACTGGTTCTCAGTTTTCACAGCCTGTATCTGTAAAGTAGAATTCTAGTATTTCTTGCAAAAACATGTGTAACCTCCAGGATAAATTGTTGAATATAATGTAGGGTGACACAAATCGGTTTCCTGGCCTGATTTACCTAGCAGGCCTAATGCCTTCTTAACAATCCCACTGGATCAACCTAAGATTTCAGATAGCAATACCTGAATCCTGTAAGAGGACAGGTTATCTGATGGGTTTGTCTCTTTTATGCTACAGTTAACACTTTGTGGGAACATTTGGGCCTGGCCAATCAATTTTCTTCTCTTTGAGAGTTCTCAATTATAATGTTCTTTTACAGGGAGTCAAGTGCTGAACCACCTTATACTTTTTAAATGGCAAATGTTCATCTACTGAATATGGTTGTACCATATTCTACTTCTCTGCCTGTAGGTAAGACTTAAATAATCCAGAGTTGTGACCATTGACAAAGGGAAGGCTTGCAAAAGGCTGAATTTGTGAGCGCATTGTTTCCAGATCAGGATCTAAAAGGCAGTAACTCCAAATAAAAACTTGAAAATTATTGTGCATGACTTCGAACCTTTGGGGAGCAAGATACAAAACTCGGAGGGAATGATGAGTAGAATGGGGCTGCACAGAGATCACAAGGAAATACTGAATAGAAATAGCACATTGGGCTCAGAGTATAATATTTGAGCCCATCCTTCATAGTGGCATGCCACTCCATACACAACACCCATCACGTTTGGTGCTGGTCCTTCACAACCATGTTCCAGGTCACCAAGCACTGCTCTGCCAGGTAAGACACTGGATCTGAGAAGACATTTCCCATGATTACTTAACAGTCACAGAAACAGTAGCCAACCTCTGAACTGATCAGGAAAAGACTAGGGAAAATATTCTGACACAAATGCTAGAGAATCATAAAAACTCTTATTTTTGTCCATTTTCCCTTGTTCAATCAGGCATAATAACTGGCTGAGTGCAGAGAGAGATTCCAGCAGGAACAAGGCCAAGGGACAGTATGAGCTACAAAGAAGAGGCCTTTGTTCAAGCCTACGGCTCTGTACAAGTCTAACTTTGATAGACATATCAAGGTGACCTGAGGATGGAATCCACCTTGATCTCGCTCCAAAGCACTTACTTTCCGGGCCAATCGCCCCACATCCTCGCTGATGTGCACCAACCGAAGCACCAAATGCCCTGTGTAGATTTCACTCAGTGCTCCATGATCCCGGCTTGCCTGCCGTGTCTGATTAAGGATTGTATACCAGCAGTTCAAAGGTGAAGGGAGATTCTGGTCCTTCCTGCATGTAAAGAAGGAAGCCCTTTAATCTTTGACTGCAGGAATAACACACTTAGTATTTGCATTCTTAGCTTTTATCCAGAAGTGGTATTCAGCAGGTTCTGACCAGTTCTGGAGAACCAGTAGCGGAAATTTGAGTAGTTCGGAGAACCGGCATATACCACCTCTGACTGGAGATTGTACAGTATCCTTCCCCTGCCACGCCCATCAAGCCATGCCCACAGAACCAGGGTGAAAAAAATTTGAATCCCACCACTGACTGCTTTTATCATCTTTTATCTCTCTTCCTTATTTGTGGTATGTTAGGTCTATTGTTCTCCACCATTTAACACCAAGGAAGTAGTGAGTACTTGAAACTGGTCTTGGCCAAGTCTGGTAATATGCTGGATGAAGGTCAACTGTCTAAAATTAACTGCCAGCACCCTCAAGATGGAAAAACTGTCAGGAAGTAGTTGAGCTCTGGAATTGTGGTTAGCCTGTTCTAGATCAGGTTGTACTAACTCTGAAAGAGGAGGTGTGCAGGGGTGGGGGGTGGGGCGGATCCAAACCTGCCTCTCCATGGTTGTAACAGTGGCAAGGAGTTTGTTTGCACAACCACATTTAGTGTGCCAACTGTGACTGTTCCTAAGCCATTTGGACCTGACAACAATGATCACAACTTGATTATAGCCTAACATGACCGCTATGTTGTGTTTCACCCATTTGCACCATAGATGAAAGTACTGCATGCATAAAAAAAAAATCAAACATGGCTGATAATTGTTACTAAATGTAGTAACAAGATTTAGGCATTTTTCACTCTTCCTGCTGTTCAATTCCCATGTTCAAATCAATTAGCAGAACTCTACATATTTTTTCCTTATAAGGAGGAGAGCTGCTGTTCGTGTGCTGACACTGCACTGGTGCATCAAACTAAGTATTGCTGGTCAGATAACCTAGTCATTTTTCCCCTTCTATTCAATTGTGTCTGATTCTAGGAGATTTCCTGGACCAGTCCCAGCAGTTTTCTTAGCAAGATTTTCAGAAGTGGTTTGCCATTCCCTGCTTTCTAGAGATGAGGGAAAGTGACTGGCCCAAGGCCAACTACTAGACCAAACTGGCTTTCAACCTAGTTATAACAAAAAGCATTTATATCCTCCAGGATAAATTGCTGAATATAATCTAGGGTCACATAAAGTTAGGTGCAGATGATGTCATCAACCATCCTGATATAGTCAGACTTAACCCCCGCCATCCCACCTTCCATCAGCAACCCATCTTCCCTTCATGTGCCATCCCATTAGTTGTTTTCTCCACTCTGGCCACCTCCAGAAATATTTTTTTAAAAATAAAAAGTAAGCAAAATCTGGCCTTCGTAAGCAATATCAAAATTGCTTTTAAGAAAAGGTATCTCATGGATATAATTCATACATTCTGCTTAATTTCTCAGAGGAGGTCACCATCCATGAGAACCAAGCAGGGTGAAATAAGCCCCTGCGGTTTTCTCAGTAAGATTTTGGAAATGGCCATTGCCTTACTAGGAGAGAAGGGCCAGCTGAGTGTAGCCTTTTTTGCGTACAATAGGCAAATGAATACAGATTATATTATTATATTATTATATATTATGAATACAGATTATATTATATAATATTATTATATACTCTGGGCCTTTGCATTTGGAAATACTTCATCTATATTATCTTCTATATTATAATATTCCAATCAATTATAATTATGTTAAAGTATTAATCAATGTTTTATTCTATATTTAGTCTGCACTTAGTTATAAGCTCATGGCTCACACATGTCAAGCATCACATCTGCTTCAACCTGTACTCCTGACTGTTACCTTTCAAATATCCAGGGATATTTTTTTTTGTAGGATTTTTAAAATCAATCATGGCTTTCATATGCCGTTACATAAAATATATGTCAATGTTGTTGTACGTTCATTTTTCTTTATTAAATATTTCTAACCAGACGGTCCACATTACCTGATTGAAAAAAGTCAACCCCAGGAGTCTTCTATCACAGTAGTATGAAACTGATTCACAGGTTATGAAACATGCTCCACTAAAACTGAACTGAGGTATTGACTGAAGAATGTGTAAAAGGTCAAAGGGATTATGAGAGGGAGTGCATCCCATATCTCTAGCTCTCCCAAGAGATTGGAAGGCTGGGAAAGATTAATCAGTTTTCTAACAAAAAGAAGAAGGGCGGGGGGATGAGGCATGATGGCATGAACCTAAGCACACTGAGAGGAAACTGAGCTAATAAGAAACATTCCAACAACGGCTGCCTCCAAGCTCAGGATTACTGGTTACCAACTCATGAACTTTGCACTTCTTCCTGTATAGTTACTTGCTGCAATGTCTCTTAGATATAATAAAGTATATATAAAATCACCACTGCACTGCACAAAACAGACTCCAGTAAAGACCTGGCCAGGAAAGCTCCAACGGTCAAACTCTTGACATTTACCATTCAATAATGTCTCTAACCTTTTTTTTTTCTCAACTTCTTCCCACAATCACCACCCTCAAGTTGTCTCTGAGGAAGTTCCTTCTCAACATCTGTTCACCCCTCCCCCTGAAGAATCTAAAGACTCTAACCTGAAATTCTGATGCTCCTTGGAGCCACGTATCTTAGCCGAGAAACGTTCAGACAATTTCTCCAATCCTCTGGAATATTCTTGTTCCACTTCAGCCTTCCGGCGCAGGAAGTCAGCCACATCTTGGAGCAACTGTTGCCGACTCTCTGCCTGAGAGTCAAGACCTCGGACTTGCTCCCCCATCTGCCAGCGCATTTCTGAGAGAGAAGCACAGATTATAGCAGAGAGGAAGGTTTGGAGAACAGGAGATTCTGTAAGTCATCTTAGGTTGGAGGCATTTTCTTAAAACATTGCTCTGGTGGGTGTACGCTCCTCCTGAAAATGTTGGTTTGTGGATCTTTCTGAACCCATGGCACCTACTTCAACAGCAGGTGGAAAAAACATGAACAGAGAGCCTTCACGCAGTTTTGGCTGACACACCAGTTACAATCCTACCTGGATCAGGATGCCCACCAAAGTAAATCCAACCTTGATTACCACTCAGTTACTTACTATAATGTAATGTATGAGGAAATAGTTCTCTTTCAAGACAATTTGGATGCTGCAACTGATACAAAATATGTGGCTATTGGTGGGATAACCCTGCTAATGTTGTTGTGTTCATTATTGATGCAGTTACCAGGCTTAAATCAAAGGGCTATCATATTTGACACAACATCAGGATACCTCAGGTAGAATGGGACAACTTGCTGTAGCCAACTCAGCAAGGTCAACGCACCCTGGCCAACTCATTGGACATTGGACAATTTGCTGCAAGACAATTCAACAATTCGATTTAAGTATTTAAAATAATATTGTAATTTCTGTCATTCACATTTCATTTTGTTCCTCCATTTACCTCCTTTTTTAAACTATTCTATTCATCATTTTTTGGGCCATGGTGAGTTGGCCACACAATTTGGCTACGCTGAGTTGTCCTAGACCCTACATCAAACAATGCCTAACTAGAACAAAATCTTCCCTCTTGGCTCAGACACGCAGAGAAGGCCTGTAAAGATTTCTCCTTCAAGGGACATAAGTGAGTAAGCAGCCCCATTCTTTGGAAACTTGTCACCATGAAATTATGTGGCTCTTGCAATTTTTGCATTTCACAGAGAGATGATGAAATCTATTTCTGCAAGCCATTATTCCAAACTGATTGTTAGACCAGAATTATGTGACTATGACTTGATCATTTTATTATATGATTGTATTATGGTTGGTTGCACAAGCAGTCAGATATTGAGAGCGGATCTGGCTATTTTATTAACCTATTGATTTATTATTACTATAATAGCTGCAATTATTTTCCTTGCTTTGTTTTATTATTTTCACAAGTTTTTTGCCACCCAGAGTCCACTAGGATGAGGGTTGTATATAAGCACTGCTGAATAAATAATAGTTTTAGGAAAAGCTGAAAGGAGGACCATTTTAATATGGTGTCCCATTCAGCCAGCTTGTCTCTCTATCAAAGAAGTTATTACGGTATCTAGTTTTAAAAGCAAAGGATGCATTTGCAATCTTGCTTTTAGACTCAGAGTAATCTTCTTTTGTGGTCACACTAAGTAGATATTGAATTTTCAATCCTACATGATTTAGTACCGATAAATCAGAGGTGGCATTCAGCAGGTTCTGACCAGTTCTGGAGAACCGGTAGTGGAAATTTTGGGTAATTCGAAGAACTGGCCAATCCCACCTCTGACTGGCCCTGCCCCCATCTATTCTCTGCCTCCCATTGAGTCCCAGCTCATCAGCTGGGTCTTCTTTGGTTGCCCTGCACAGGAGAATGGAGCTGGAAAGCAGGTTAGTGGGGTGGGGAGGGAATGAGGATTTTGCAGTATCCTTCCCCGGCCATGCCTACTAAGCCACGCCCACAGAACCGGTAGTAAAAAAATTTGAATCCCAACACTGCGATAAATGAACCACTCAGTATTTTTAATATCATGGTGTGAACTTTTAAAATATAAAAAATCTGTTCATCAATTTTACTACTTAAAAAGACAATATAAATGGGGAAGGTGAGTTTCATAAATAGGGGGGTAAATTACTTATGGCAAGAATAAATACAGGTAGCCCTTACAACAGTTCATTTAGTGATTGTTTACAATGGCACTGAAAAAAGTGACTTATGACTATTTTTTACACTTACGACCACTGTGGCATCATAGTCACATGATAAAAATTTGGACGCTTGGCAACTGGTTCATATTTATGACAGTTTCAATGTTTCACAGTCATGTGATCAATTTGTGCAACTTTCTGACAAGCAAAGTCAATGGGGAAGCCAAATTCACTTAACAACCATGTCACTAACTTAACAACTGCAGTGATTCACACAACTATGGCAAGAAAAAAAATGGGGAAAATCACTTAACAAATGTCTCACTTAGCAACAGAAATTTTGAACTCAATTGTGGTCGTAAGTTGAGGACTATGTGTACATCTACAAAAATTACTGCATGCTTCCACAATAGTTCAATTCCCCTCAACTTCACATTTATGTAATATCTATTTGGCCAAAAACCAAGAATATATTCATACATTTTTCAGCCATGTTATTCACTGGAAAGTTAAATAATGAAACACTCCAGGTAGGAAACACTTCCAGGTCTGTTAACAAATATAAGCTAAATATAAACCAAACATTTCCATTTTACATCAGTATGCAAACCCAGTTATCTCCTGACAAGCCCTCTATAATTAGGTTCTTCAAAAACATGATGTAAGAGTCTTAAGACAGCAACTTTTTAGAGGCAATATTGACAGACTTTTTTTAAATGGTGTCAGAATTCACAAGGAAGCAGCAGATTACAGCTGGGAAGAAAAAGAGAATCAGTGAATAATTGCAAGCAGACACTCCCCTCTTTGATTTGGAGGCCCCGATTTCCCAATTCTAGTTTATACAAAGGGATTTATATTACAGGGGGATTGGGATATATTTCTTAGTAGCATGAAAAATGTTCTCTGGATGTACTTAGGGATTCTCTACTATTATTTTCTTGTATACAAGAAAGAGATAAGTCCTGATGTATATTATTTCCAGAAGGAGGGTAAAGAAATATAATAAAAATCTGATCCATTACAGAAATAATCCTGCATTTCCTATCTGCAAGTTTAAGAGATTAAGGAACAGCAGACACCTTACAGCAGAATTGCAGATGCTCTTCTGGCATCCATAAGTTCCACAGAGCTTATCAGTTAGATAAGAGAGCTTCTGCCCACATGTTGTGGATCATCAGAGCTCATAAACAGAAGGTCTGATAATCAGAGAGAAACAATTTATACACAACAGGAGTGCTTCCTTGCCGACAGCTACCTTAAGAACTCTCATAAGAAACTAGAAGCACAGTAAATAGGCACCGTACCTAACAATACCTTGAGACTTACAGACACAGGTGCCCAAGACCAAATTCTGGCTACCTTCAGGAGTCAAGAGGTATCTGGACACAGCACACACACAAATAAAGAGAAGGGAAGAACAAATCCAGAAATTAGCACAATTGATCCCCAAGGAAAGCTCCTATTGGTATCTTCCAAGGCGTGGGGCTTACAAAGTCAAGCTGAGCCAACAATCTATAGGCTCAATTCTTGCTAGGGAAAAAAGTGCTGTAGAAATAGGAATAGCTTATAACTTATATATCACTTCACAGTGCTTTACAACCCTCTCTAAGTTATTTACAGACTCAGCCTATTGCCCCCAACAATCTGAGTCATTTTACTGACCTCGGAAGGATGGAAGGCGGAATCAACCTTGAGTCTGGTGAGATTCAAACTGCCAAATTACTGGCAGTCAGCAGAAGGAGCCTGCAGTACTGCATTCTAACTACTGTGTTACCACGGCTGCCAAGTTTCCTCTGGATGGATGGGAACTCCAGCACCCCTTGGATTCTGCAGTCCCCGTCCCCCCGCATTTATCTGAAAATGGCACAATTAGGTAGTATAACAATACAAATGGCTTTTACAGCTTTCTGTATCATCCATTCCCCACTGTTTTGGGTCTTTTTATGTGAACTATACTGTGTTCTGCCAGACCACATAGAGAAAAGAACAGGTAGATGAGCAAACTTCTGGTAAAGACCAAGCAATGTTCAGAAGCCCTTTTACCATAGCACCCACACTCTTTCAAAACAACCCCAATCGAGGCAATCTTCTCTATTTCCAGTGAATGGTGAAGCTGAAACATGAGGACTGTATTCAATATTCAGGGCCAAATCCTGCTGTTGGTAGCAGAAACTCATAGCTGCATTTCCACAGATAAGGAATCCATCTCACACCTTTTTTTTGTCACCAATAGCAATAACCACCAAAATTCATAGATTCTTCATCATCTTTGGCGATTCATTGGTCTAGGAACGCCCCTCTCCCTTTATATGCTACTAAATAAGCAACTACTCTATTCAAAATACCACACTGTGCTTTCCATGGAACTACTGGGATTGTCCCTTAGTGGGTTCATGAGACAGACAGACTGAAATCTTGACTATCTATGTGCTATGTACTCTCTATCTATGTACTATCTATGATCTCCCTTTAATTGCCTCAGGAATAGGATTCTGAGTAGGAGAATTAAGATGGAAGTAGGGCATCCCTCTATTCCAGGAGTGTCAAACTCAGTCACTTTTTTACCCCTTTGCTAAACTGGGCATGGGCGTGGCCAGCACGTGACATATCCGGCCTATGGTCTAGGAGTTTGACAGCCCTGCTCTATTCTCTGCTTACGTGATCATACGAAGGTGGTATAAATGCCATTATCAGTCTATGTGAAGCAGTAATTGAGGTAGGGAGTAGTTGAGAGCCAGACTTTTTAGGGCAAAGATTGCAATTAAGTCAAAAATTGCCCAGTTTTTAAGGTTAGCCAGAATATGGCAAAAGGTCCATTAAATTGTAGGGTAGGATAAGGACTATTTCACCATGCAAAAAAACCAGGATATTAATTTATGCTACCTGGCGGAGAATCCTCTCCCCAACTTTTCTAGTGTGGGGCCTTATGCTGGACTTGTAACTTGTGAACTACTCCTGGTCTTTAGCCTGCCTATGCTGAGTCAGTTTCCTGTTTACCTCCTGTTATATAGAGTTGTTAAGCCAGTCATGCAAAAGTGAGTGAGGGTATTTCTTTTCTTCCCCACTGGTTAGACTTACTGTAATCTTCCATTTCTAACCCCTTTGTCCCAACTGGTATTTAAGTATGCAAATTCTTTTTCTTTTTCACTTCTTCTTGAGGCTCCTTGTGATTGCTTGTCAAAAAAGAATTTTCCTGAATAGGTCTTGATTTCCCCATCCCAGGAGAGTTAAGCATGCTTTGTACTCCATATCTGAAGGAGCAAATGCTGCAGCTGGCTCACCTTTCCTCTCTGTAAGGAAGTAAACCTCTGCACCACGGAGGGAAGCCGAACTGGGGACTGGCACTAGCAAAAGAGTAACTAATTTGGACAGCAGGGTTGCTGGAGGGCAGTGCTGCATCAAGAGCACATGGTACTTAGCTGACATTAATTGATAGCACCACTTCCCACCAATGTGAAGATCTGATTGTTTAGAATGATTCAGCAGGCTGGCTGGCATTGCTGCCCCCTAAGCTTTGGTATCCTAGGGCAGTGCCTTTTCATCCTTATATTCATCCTTACCATTTAGGCAACCCTTCACTGGAGGGGAGTTTTGTGGCATCACTCTGTGGTATGAGTGTGACAATGCAGAAGTGAGTCCTGGGAAGAACCGTCTTTGAGAGTGACAAAATTTTGGAGAGCATATTTTTATATCTATTAATGGTACTAATTTGTGTGTGTGTGTGTGTGTGTGTGTGTGTGTGTATAAATGTGTGTGTGTGTGTGTGTGTGTGTGTGTGTGTGTGTGTGTTTTCTTTCACGGGTACTTACATGTTATTCAGCTTTGTTCGGGTATTTTCCCACGTCATTATAGTTGCGCTTTTAAAGTTGTAGCAACGTTTCGGCAGAATCTCATTTTACAGTTGTAAAAGTCTGACTCACAGACGAACACAATACAGAAGCCTGATGATGGCAGATGAGATTCTGCCGAAACGTTGCTACAACTTTAAAAGCGCAACTATAATGACGTGGGAAAATACCCGAACAAAGCTGAATAACATACATACATACATACATACATACATACATACATACATACACACACACATATATATACACATACAGTATATATCACAATCTCATACAGCATAGACAAACCTTTTAAATGAAACATGTAAATTATATCATGACAATTATGTGCTAAATGTATTCCAAACATAAAAGTTAACACAATCTTTTTTTTCTTGTAGATGATGAGCAATTTATTTGCAAAAAGCCCTCAATTTCCTGCAATCAACCAAGCTGAAATGACAGACTTAATTGGTTGCCTTCCCTTTTCTCATCAAAGCAACAAATAAAGCTCTCAAAATAAATGCCTTTTGTCCTTTTACTGCAACACATATCTAGGAATCTTTAAGTCAAAATCCATGATCATTTCATCTGCTTCCAAAATGAAGAAATAAACTAACGTTATATCAGTTCAAAGAATTCTTATCAACAAGGATTCTTCTTATTGTAAAGCAACAATAAATACTACCAATGCAACTACTACTTAATAAATCAGTAGTATCTTTAGTTTTATGCAACTAACACATATCTGTTCACAAATTAACCACATGATCTATGATCTATTCTGTCCAGATCAACAGGCAATTAATTTTAATTAATTTTTCCAACACAAAATTATCTATATACAAAACAGCTCCTCTTTAAACATGGAATTGCTGTTGGAGGTCACCTAATACCAGGATGATTCCTGTCAAGAAAACTAATAGAGTTTGGACACTGGTTTTGGAGGGATGTGTGTATGATTAAGGAAATAAAAATATAATTTGGGGGCATCTCTGTCAATCAGAGTATTGATGTTACAACTCAAAAACAGTTAGCCATCCTAGCTGGAAATCTAAGGATAAAGTGTCCCTAACCTTTTGGACACCAGGGACTAGTTCTGTGGAGACAGGTTTTTCCACAGACCAGAGGGGGCGTGGTTTGCACGGCCCAGTTTCTGGCATGCTGCGGACCAGTGCTGGTCCATGGACCGGGTATTGGGGACCTGTGATCTAGAGCAGGGGTCTCCAACAGTGGTGGGATTCAAATTTTTAACAACTGGTTCTGTGGGTGTAGCTTAGTTGGTGGGTGTGGCTTGGTGGTCATGTGATTGGGTGGACATGGCTTGGTGGTCATGTGACTGGCTGGGTGTGGCCAACTCAACATCACTCACATTGAGGCATGCATCGCCTCGCCTTGCCTCTCATGACTGTGGGGATGCTGCATCAGTCCAAAACTGGCTGAGGAATTCTGGGAGTTGAAGTCCACAAGTCTTAAAGTTGCCAAGGTTGGAAACCCCTGATCTAGAGGATATGCAGTGGATATAACATCTACACACCTCGGTTAAAATGCCAAGTTTTTGAGATGTAAAAAAAAATCAGACCAAGATAGATCACTTCAGATTTTTTTCCACCTTTATTGGAAAGTATTGAACACAAACTAACATCTTTTTAGGGGGGAAATAACAATAAAAACATACAATAAATAGTACGCAACACCCTTAAAGTAATATTTTGCTGAAGCGCCTTTTGATTTTATGACAACATTCAGTCTTTTGGGGTGGGAGCCTATTAGCATGGTACATCTTGTCTTGGGAATATTTGCCTATTCTTCCTTGCAAAAGCCCTCCAAATCTGTCAGATTGCAGGGCAACTCCTGAGCACAGCCCTCTTCAGGTCACCCCACAGATTTTCAATTGGATTCAGGTCCAGGCTCTGGGTAGGCCATTCCAAAACTTTGATATTCTTCTGGTGAAGCCATTCTTTTGTTGATTAGGAGGTATGCCTTGGGTCGCTGTCTCCTAAAAAGGGAAATTCCTCTTCATCTTCAGCATTTTAGCAGAGGCCTTGAAAGCTTTCTGTCAAAACTGACTGATATTTAGAACAAGTTCATACCCTGACTAAAGCCCTAATTCCAGCTGAAGAAAAAAATTCCCAAAGCATAATGCTACCTACCATCACCATATTGCTCTAAGCTGCTTGGCAGCCTCTTGGATCAGTTTTCTTTTTCTTTTTTTTATCAATTTTGGAGGGATATCCAGTTCTTGGTAATGTAATTTTTTCCATTTCTTGATGGCTGTCTTCACTGTGTTCCATGGTATATTCAATGCCTTTGGATTTTTTGTATCCTTATCCTGACTGATACCTTCCAACAGTGAGATTCCCATTCATGCTTTGTTAGCTCTTTGCAGACGATGCCTTTTGATATAAGAGTCAACTGAGTAAATGTCAGAAAAATCTTTAGAACAGCTGAACTTTATATGGGCTTGATCAGAATCACATTGTGTGTTACTACTATTTAACATCAGTTTGAATGTGATTGGTTAATTCTGAATCAACGGCCACTTCCCTACTTATAAAAGGATGTGCACACTTAACCACATTATTGCAGGTTTTTTTTATTATTATTCTTTCCCCTAAACAATTTTCGTTTGTTTTTCAATTAACTGTACAGCTTATATGTTATATTAAATATGCAAAAAAATCTGAAATCTTGGTCTGATTTTTTTTTAATATTTCAAAAACCTGTATTTTAACAGTATTGTGTAAACTTTTTATATCCACTGTAAGGTTAAGAAAGGTTAAGCCCCTCTTAATCTCATGCCGAGACTGTTTCTCATAAATTATCAATAAGCTAAGTTTCTTAGCAAACATAAGTTTTAATGAATACTATCACATTTCTGCATGTTGCTTTCTATCTATAGCCCTCCCCCTCAGAATCTGATATACAGGTAGTACTCAAGTTACTCCCACAATTAAGTCCATAATTTATATTGCTAAATGAAACATTTCTTAAGCAATTTTGCCCCATTTTATGACTTTTCTTGCCTTAATTGTTAAGTGAATCACTGCAGTTGTTAAGTCAGTAAAGTGGTTGTTAAGTGAATCTGACTTCCCCATTGACTTCGCTTGTTCAAAGGTTGCAAAATGTGATCACATGATCCCAGACACTACAATCCAGTGCTACCGTTCGGCCGAATCGGTAGTGAAAAAACAGCTAATGGTTCTGCCAAACCGGTATTTCTTTTCTTTTTTTCTCCTCCTGACAATCAGCTGTTCCAATGATCAGCTGTGCCAGGATCCCCCTCACTGTCTTACTGCTTCACCCAGGAGGCTTCCATGAGGTCCAGGAGGCAAAAAGGGGCGCACTGGGAGGGTGCTGTGCGGCCCCCCTGCGCTCCTTTTGTTTGCCTTCCTGAGCCTCAGAGAAGCCTCCCGGGGGGGCGCGTTTTTGCTCTCAGGAGGTTTCCCTGAGGCCCAGAAAGGCAAAAAATGGAGTGCGCGGGGGGGGTGTTTGCTACAAAAAAAGAAGCCATGCCCACCCAGTCACCTGGCCACACCCACAGAACTGGTAGTAAAAATATTTGCATCCCACCCCATCTACAATTGTCATAAATATGAACCAGTTGCCAAGCATCTGAATTTTGATCGTGTGACCATGGGGATGCTGCAACAGTCAGTATGAAAAATGATCATAAGGTCACTTTTTTCAGTGCTGTTGTAACTTTGACTGATCACTAAATGAACTGTTATAAGTTGAGTACTACCTGTACTAATGTCAGGTAAGAAACCATAAACCTGTATAGTATCCTAAAAATCAAGGCTAGGAATTCACTTAATAACATCTATAAAATCAAAATACAAAGGTAAAACCAAAAGCAAGATCATGTTGGATTTGATGCAGAGAGGCACAACTTGCATGAAGATCACACTACTGCAATCAAGCCATCCAAAAGCCACACCTTGGAGCAAAGTTGCATATGTAGTTATTAAATTACATACCAATGCCGACATCTGAATCCTGCTTTTCAATGATTCTAGCAAGCATGAATGTATAATTAAGTATCATGGCAAGTAGCCTAGACCTACATAAAGAGAAACCATGGCTTCAAAACCTATGCTTTAAAAAGGAAGTGCATTCTTGCTGAACAATATTTCCTATAAATTGGAAAAGGAAAAGACTGACTGTGCTCTTTTCATGTCATGTTCATAGTTTGTCACTGGCATGGGCATATTAATGTAAAAATTAGTATTTTGTGTTCAGATGACCTGCATATACGCAACTATCATATATAAGAAAACGTACTTTAACCATTTCAAAAATCTTCCATTTTGGGGGCGTGCAAAGAAATGCAGAGAGAGGCATTAATAGTCCCATAGCTTGTCATGTTCTCTTTGACAACTCTATTGGCTGATGAACCCAAGAGAACATAATCCAAGTTGCATGCAGTGGCACAGTGCTAAATGGAGCTCACACTGATTTCATGTATCTTTAGGTTGAAATATGCTTGTAAACAATTCATCTGGAGAGCTAGCATAACAATTAACAGCAAGGAACACGAGGTAGTTGGGTAGGCTGTTAGGGATGGCGGGAGGCAGATTAGAAAGAAGATGAGAGATAATGGATGATAGACAGGCAGATAGATATAGTGTGTGTGTGTGTGTTGAATAAAACATACACCCACACTTCCTTTTTTTACTTTCCCTTCACTTTTGTCGATTTTGTTGTGCTGCAGCCTCATTCTACAGTTGTTGAAATTCATTTTTTCCCATTAATCTATACTTAGTACCCCATTATGACAAAGTGAAAACAGAATTTTAGAAATGTCTGCAAATTTATTAAAAAGAAAAAAAAATGAAATAACACATTGGCATAAGTATTCAGACCCTTTACTCAGTACTTTGTTGAAGCATCTTTGGCAGCAATTACAGCCTTGAGTCTTCTTTAAGTATGACGTGACACGCTTTGCACACTGGATTGGGGGATTGAGAGAAGAGAACAAATATATGTCGAGGAGGAAACATTCCCTGATTCAGCATTAACAGGTTTCAGCATGAACAGAAGAAGTAAGAATGCACTTTTAAAAAATTAAATTTAAATTTAAAATTTCTATTAAAATTAAAAATGAATTCCTTCCACCAACACTCAGCCTAGAATTAAAAAAAAAAAACCATAATCCATGTCAGCCCCCAGGATGCTGGAAGTCCATTGCTTAATGGGGTGGGGGTATTAAGAAAGGAGCCAGCATCTGCTTTATCTACCAGCTAAGGCGGAAGAGTGAAGAGACACAGAAATGGATAAAGCCCTTCCCCCACCCCTCAGCACAAAAGCCTCTGAAAAATCAGAACTGACAACTCGGAAGCTATACTCAATGGGGAGAGAAAACTCAGCTGGGAACATGGTGAAGGGAGAATTAGTTGGCTGGAGAGAAAAAGGAAGGCAGTGATACCAGGCCATTCCCCCACCCCTACCCTCATACAAGCAACAGGATAGGGCACAAAGCCAAGGATATGGGAAAGGAGGACAAAATAATGAAGCCTCTAGGAAGTATTCCGGTGGGCCACAGAGAAGACAAGGAAAATCCTCTATATTAATTGCACTAACAAATACCAGAGTCGGGCATTCAAGAGCCTACAAATAATCTGATTTATAACATGGCTCAAATCTTCGCTTGAACACAGCTACAGGCAGTCCTCGACATGTAGCTGCAAGTGGGGCTGGAATTTCCATTGTAAGTCACCATGATTGTAAGTCAAGTCAGACCCAATTTTACTGCAGTTGTTGTTAAGTGAATTTAGTTTCCCCAAGGGGTTTTTTTTTGCCAGAAGTCGGCAGAAAAGGTAACGAACTACGATCATGTGACTGAAGGAGCTTGCAGCTGGTAGCAAATGTGAGCCAACTGCCAAATACCCAAAATGCAATCATGTGACCCCAGGGGATCTTGCGACAGTCATAAGTTACTTTTTTCTGAAGTTATTATTAACTTTGAACTGTCATCAAACAGTCGTAAATCAAAGACTACCTGTAATACTATATTCTTCTCATGCAAACTGTTTTGTTCTTTAGAAAGTAATTTGCTTAAAAAAGAACGACTTAGTGATGCAATTGCAAGGATCTTATTTATTAAGATATATCTGCCTTCAAATTTTTATGGTGGTTCAAACAGACTATGCTACCCCTATTCACTCTCCAGCTAATCTGGGATCCAAAACTCATGTTTCTCAGAGCAAACTAGTTAACTAAGGTTCTCCTTCCACTACCTAATCTGGTGCCTTCCAGATGTGTTGTACTACATCTCCCATAATTCCCAGTCAATATGGCCCAACACTGTTCTATTAGGAACTGTTGGAGATGTAATCTAGCACATTCAAGGGGCAGTATGCCCTACCATTGCAGCTTAGCTAGCTTCATCTTTACCTTGAATTAACTTGCTTTGGTCCCAACCATTTTACAGTTGGAGGTAGAAGAGCTAATATGGCCTCTATCCTTAATGAAAGCACAGAGCCCTCAGAACAGAGGTGGTATTCAGCAGGTTCTGACCAGTTCTGGAAAACCGGTAGCGGAAATTTTGAGTAGCTCGAAGAACTGGCAAACACCACCTCTGACTGGCCCCACCCCATCTATTCTCTACTTTTCGAGTCCTAGCTGATCGGCTACCTCTTCTTTTGTTATCCTACACAGGAGAACAGAGCTGGAAAGCAGGTTGGGTGGGGGAAGGAATGGGGATTTTGCAGTAACCTTCCCCTGCCACGCCCACCAGGCCACGCCCACCAAGCCATGCCCACAGAACCGGTAGTAAAAATTTTTGAATCCCACTGCTGCCTCAGAGGTTAAGTTATTAAAGCAGAACATTCCACAAGTGCTTCTCCCTCTGGTAGTAAAAGTACCTTTGTAATAATAAATTAAATAACCCTTCTGTTTCCTTCCACATAGCATTGAATGAATGGCCTGAAACAACAACCTCATTCTACCTCATGGGAAAAGCAAGCATATGCCACATTTGGATCTATCTGACATCTGGTCTAAAGCTAAATGACTGGGTTCAAATGGTCTGCATTCAGTGTGCCACTGGATGTATTTGTATTGCTGTGGCCACTCTTCTAAAAGAGCTGAGAAGGAGATACACAACCAGACGCAAAGCAGCACATCTCAAATTGAAAAGTCAGCTTGTATTCAGCCATTGCCTCTAGTTACCACAAATGTAAACTAGTAAAGCCCCCTTCTACCACCCCAGCTTCTCTTTTAAAAGAAAAAAGAGCAGCAAAATTGCCACATTTTCAAATAAAGCAGTGGACAGCAAACACCTACTTTTTTACTTGTAAAGAATGAAATAAAGGTGATGTGAAAGCATTTTGCTTAGTCATTACCGTCTCCCACTTAAGAGAACTTTTAACAATGCCAAATGAGGTAGTAAGCCTGAAGGAACACAGTGGACATGCTCTTTGGCATGTTGGAACCCATGGCCACCACACTGGCTATTCCTGCCCTAGGGGCATGCCATCTGTAACACCAAAGACAACATATCAGCAAAATCCACTGAACTAAGCCCCATGGCGAAAGCATCCCCAAAACCTCCTCAGGGGCTATTTTTCACACTCAAAAGCTCCTACACAGATCTTCAGAAGTGCTTCTGAAGTAGCTGAATCACTTTCTGCTTCAGGGAAGAATAATAGATCAGAATAACAGAGATGGAAGGGACTTCGGAGGTATTCCTAGTCCAACCCCCCTGCTCAAGCAGGAGATCCTATACCATTTCAGACAAATAGCTGTCCAGGTTTTTTTTTAAGCCTCCAGTGATGAAGCACCAACAACTTCTGAAGGCAAGCTGTTCTTGCTGTTAGGAAATTTCTTGGTTCTCGGTTGCTTTTCTCCTTGATTAGTTTCCATTCATTGCTTCGTCTTGCCTTCTGGTGCTTTGGAAAATAGGTTGACTCCCCCTTCTTTGTGGCAGCCCCTCAAATATTGGAACACTGCTATCATGTCACCCCCAGACTTTCTTTTCACTAGACAAGACACTCCTGCAATTGTTCTTCATATGTTTTAGCCACCAGTCACCTAATCATCCTTGTTGCTTTTCTCTGCATTCTTTCCATGGTCTCAACATCTTATTTATATTGTGGTGACCTAAACTGGATGCAATATTCCAAGTGTGGACTTACTAAGGCTTTATAAAGTACTACTAACATTTTACATGATCTTGATTTGTTAATATAGCCTAGGATTGTATTGGCGTTTTTGGCAGCTGCCACACACTGCTGGCTCATATTTAAGTAACTGTCCACCAGGACTCCAAGATCCTTCTCACAGTTACTGACATTGTCTTCTTTTAGCAAGAACCCAGGAAAAGGAAAGAAAGCATAAATTTGTGTCTAAATATATTTGTGTGCTATTTCTCCTTTATGGGTAGTAGCGTGCATCCAGTCTTGTATGGTTTAGATTAGGAGTACTGTAGTGAACAGGGTAGGAGTTCTGGGAGAGAAAATTAAGCTTAGCAATGGGCAGAAATACCCCAACAATAAAGCAAAGCCGTGTGTTTCCAGGTGCCAAGTAATTGATCATATAGTAAGATAGCTTAATGGATGTACAGTTTTATAGCCTGTTCCCCTGATTTGTAATATATATATATATTACTTATTCAAATCAAAATGTCATAAGTCAGCCCTGTTGCATTTAGAGGATTTCCTGCTGGAGCTCCATTTTCAGTGGGACCTTGCACAAAGCCCTACTTCAATGCCATCAATGATGCTTGGCCACTGATAAGAGAGAGAGGTCCGCTTCACAACATAATATCCACTGAGTAATATCCTATGCAAATGGCATTAAAATGGAGCACTATCCTTTCGTACAGCTGCTCCTTATTGAAACTGAGCTTATACTCCTATGCACACATCCAGTTGCCTTGATGATGGGGATCCCCAAGTGGGGTCACTCTTCTTTCTTCCTCAAACATCAAAATGCCTTAGAAGATTTTGTGTGTTGATTGTTTAAATTATAGTAAAGACTGTGAACCCAGATTGCTGGACCATGAAGCCTTCTGGTATTCGGTGGAAGCTTCTGCTATACACAACAAGCCGAGGCATGTTCAGAAAGGTGCCATGCACTGGGGAGTGGGGGGGGGGGCAGAGAAGCTGCAGATGAACGGGGCAGAGGCAGAATTATTGCTGGTTGATCAGTCACAAGAGAGAGGAAGTTGAACAACCGGAACCTTGAAGAGGGGATGTTGCATTATAATCAACAGCTTTGCAGTACAAGGGTGTCTTCAGATGGGAAGTGGAAATGAATATTTTACAGTGAAGAGAGAAGCTGCTGGGAATTAAGACTCCAGGGTTCTTTTCTTTTCCTGTCAATCTGGCATATTTCTTTTTTTCACTAAGGAGCCTCACATTATGTCCTGAACCAATAACCCCCACATCCTTTATCTGTGAGAGCATGTTCATGCTCCTGAAACATCCCCCTCCCCCCGCCAAAAAATCAGTATCGTAGCTTTTCCTTCATTTTTTTTTACCACCTCTAGCAAATTAATATTATCTGGGTTGAAAAATCTGGGTCACATTTTTCTAGGTTTCAGGGGCGGGGAGGGGTGGTCGGACAACGCATTCGTCTGTCAGCAATAAAAACGCAGCCGCAATGGATCCCCGCAAGGAGGATGATCCTTGACAAGGCATCACCCCAGCGGGAAGGGGGGGGGGTGTCCTGGCAACAGCAGACGGTGCCCTGAATCACCCAGGCCTACAGGCACACAGGCAGAGGGGAAGTGAGAGGGCCACCACGCCGTTGACACCGCGGTTACTACCTGCAAAAGCAGGGAGACGTCCAACTCCGGAGGGCCGCCTCTGCCGCTCCCTTCCCCCGCTCTCCACTCCCTGGCTACGATAGCGCAGTGGCGCTCCCGAGGCACCCCCCCTCCACACACACACACCCCAGTACCCGTGCACAGAGTGCACCCCTATCCCCTCGTGCGCAACCCCGCCCCTTTCGCCCGCTGCAGGCAAAACTGAATATGTGCACTTCGCCCTCCGGTCCCCGCGTTCTTGATTCTCCGGCTCGTGCAGCCCCACCCACTCCAGCAGCCGTCCAGCTGCGATCCCCACTGGGCGCCCCGTCCCCCGTCCCCCAATCCCGAGCTCACCTTTCACTTGGGTCTCGTATTCGGCCAGGCTGCCTCGCTCGCGGCGCGCTTTCCCCGGCGCGATCTCGGTGGGTTGTGGCAGGGCGCAGCAGGGCCGCCGCCGCCGCCGCTCTCCTGCAAGATGCGCACGGGAGATGCGGCGCGGTGTGCCGCGCTCCTGGGCGAGGCACCGCCCCCTTCCCTTCTGGTTGCCTTCCCCACAGGAGAAGCTGAGGCTGGAGCGGCGGGATTAACCCGCTGCCTTCCGGCTTCCTCTCCACTCCGTGCCAGCCACAATCAGCCCTCCGGTGCCAGGCGCTATAGTCCAGGGTTGGAGCCAAAGGCTTTGTGTCACTCTCTCCAGCGCTCGGACTGCACAGAAATCAACAAGCAACCGAAGATACGCCAGCGGCGACTGTTGCACCACCAGATCGCACCCTCCTCTGCGAATTGCGTTGGAGTAACTATAGTACACCACCACCACCCTCCTCCTCCTCCTCCTCCTGCGTCGCCCATTTCCAAGCAAATAGGACGGTCATCGTGAGTTGCTGCTGAGAAATGACACCTTTCCCTTCATCGCTTATTTTTCAAAGAAATAACAACAGTACATTAGTCGTATGGATTTCGCCCTGGGGGCTGTAACTTGGGATAGAGCCACATGTTCAGTGGGAGATCTTTGGTGCTTCATGTTGCAAGAGGACAGGCACAGAGGATTGTACCTACAAGAGTGAGCAAAACTGTTGTGCTTTTATCAGTGCACTGATCAAATAGGAGGAGTAACAGGAAAAGCATGAGAAACCTTATCAAAGAAATATACTGCTGCCTTTAAATATAATTAACTGTACTATCAGAGCATCATGCCAAAACCAGGTATTTGATTTCTGGCTCAGCATGTTTGAGAACCATCTGTTATGTCTCTGGACTATTTGTGAACCAAGCCACCATGGCTTGCTCCATAAATCATAGTGTATAAATCTTAGTTTACGATGAAACTAAGGCTCAAAGTTATTGCATTCAGTTAAATTTTGCCTTCCCAGGGAAGTGGAAATAAACCACTTTAAAACCAGTGTCAGAATAGAATAAGATTCTTTTTTTCACACACACCTTTCTCTCAGGTTTCCTTCCTTTGATTCAAGCTGCATAAATGATTAAATATCTCCAGAAATCCCTTCATGGAAAGCCTTTGTGGCATAGATTAGATGATGAATGGGACTGGAACTGGAAATCGGCCTTCTTTATGTCTGCTCTCCTTTAAATGAACCCATTTCATTGTATTGGAAGATACTGTTTTCTGTCCTGGGAGATAATTTCTCTCCTGGAAAATAAAAGGAATGGTAAGCACATGATGCCTTTTGCCTCAGGCAACAAAATTTCTCCAGCCAACTGGAGGCAGAAGTATTTAACTGAAGTAGATTGTCATTAGGCCAGAGACGGACAACCTGGTGCTCTTGGCCAACATGTGCCTGTAGATACTATCTCGGCATCCATCCAGCAATCTCACTCACCTAATTTTTGATAGGCCTCTTGAATCATAAATAAATGAACTGACAGAATGCCAGACCTCAAATTCATTTTCATTTCTGAGAACATCTCTGGGTACATGGGCCTCAAAGGCAATTGATTAAAATGAATCATGGCTGCAGCCTTTTTGAAATTTGCCCATATGTGCAAGGGTGACAGGAGACACCTAGGACCCAGGAAGTTAGTTTGGGGTACATCCGTCTTCTGTGACTAGTCATGTACACCACATCTGAAGAAAAGGACATTCTCCCTCAGCATTTCATAAGTGGGAGGGTCTCCTAATTCTAAATGTGGCCCCTGAGATTGCCTGTTCTTCATTTCATATGCATATTTTGCATTACTCCAATGGAAGATGGGATGAAGTCAGGGATGAATTCCTGTTTATGAAACCATAAAGTATATTATTGTATTTAGAAATATATTTGCCTTCATCAAAATACATGTTCTGATCAAAATAGAAAACAGAAGTAATAAACCAGGTACAGTAAAGAAAAGCACTGCTATATTTAATATATAATACCCAAACCAGTAGCTAACTTTAGATAGTTAATAGCTAGCTTAGTCCAAAACAGGCAGCTTCTCTCTTTCAAAAGCTATTCTGCCTCAATGGAATAAGCAAGACCAGACCAGCCAGAAAGAACATTTATTTATTCAGTCTTGATACAAGTCATCTTTACATTAAAGGTTCTGTGCAAAAAAAAAAAAGGCGTAAGTGATATGGTGTCAACACTTAGGAGGCTTGCATTCACAGGCCATTGCTAATTATATATGGAGTTTGGTGCTTGGACCCTTCTTGCACTATTTTAACTCACACAAGATTCAAATGTACTTAGCTCCGTCACTAAATAATATTTGTATGGTCAAATATGTAAGGCAAATGATAGTTAAAATATAACTTGCCCATTTAAAAACAGGGTCCTTTTTTTAATCAAAAGTAATTTTTAAATTTAAAAAAAAAACCAAGAAGTACAGTTTTGTCTGAATCAGATTCAAATGAAGAATGTAAAGGAAAATTAAAATGAGCTGTGCCAGTAAAATGTTCCACGTTTCCTGTCTTGTCTTCTATGCCCCCCTTCTGTTAGGATCATCTATAGCTAGCAAAAATAAGCTTGAAGCTGGTGCCTCTGGTGCAAAAACGGGATTTCCCAGCACAGAAAGCTGCTTTGCTTTAAAGTCTAAACCCTGCGCTGGTCCACTGCAAACACCCCCGCCCACTTGGAGGAAGCTGAACAGGCACTTTCAAAGCTGGGATTATGTGCCCTTGCTTGCAAAACCACATGCCTAAATAACATGGGTGGGGGAGTTCCTGATAATATAAAGATGGACAGAAGGACCATTTAGAGCGTCCTATTTTCACACTCCCCAATAGGCCAGAGGAGCAGGAAGGAGAAAAATATGCTGCAGCTGAACTGCAACATCAGGCCTTGAGTTCAGGAACTAAGAGGCATTGCAAACCGACCACAGCCAATGCTTGAGAAAAATGAGGAAGTTGAAAAGAGAGAACACAAATCAAGCTTTGCAATGAGTTTCACTTTTTAGGCTAGAAAATATTTCTTGTCCCTCTTCCCTGGCATCCGGCCGGCATAAGCCCATTAAGGGAGGTTGTTTAAGAAAGATCGGTGTAAGGTGCAAGCAAACAGAACCACTCCTGAATAGGCCCAAGTAGATATTTTATTGGTGGTCACCTGTGTTACAATAATCTCACTAGACTGTTAGCCTTCTCTTGGAAAACAGATTTGACCTCAGACGTTTCCTCCTCCAACTGGACTCCAAACTGGGATACCCCTTTGTTCCCCCTAGAGCAGGGGTCTTCAACCTTAACAATTTTAAGCCTGGAGGACTTCAACTCCCAGAATTCCCTAGCCAGCTCTGCCCTAGAGGGCACCCTCTCCTTCAGCCAATGATTCCACCATATTTGGGGGACTGTTGTAATAATAATAATGACGTGAATATTGACTTTCTTTTTTAAAAAAAATTTTTTACTTGGGAGTTCTATGTAGGACTTGGAAGTTCTATGGAGGATGGGTTAAAACTTTCTTTGAACCCTGACCACAAAGGATGAAAGCAGAGCTACTGCAGTATTCCAGAGGAACCCATGGCTCTCCAGATCAGTGTTTCCAGTGTTTCTCAAACTTAGCAACTTTTAAGATGTGGGCACTTCAGTTCCCAGAATTCTCCAGCCTGCATGGGAATGAAACACTGCTCAGCATGGCTGAATACCCAGCAGTCTAACTGGCATGTGGAATGCCAGTGAGTTGTAACTCGCCTCATCAGGAGGATCACAGGTGTCTTCCCTGACTCATTTACAAACTTCTTGCCACCATATTTAATCCAGAAGTGCCAAATAATTAATAGTTTATCACTAAATAACCAGGTTTCTTTTTGTCCAGGGCCAGTCAAGTTCCCGCCCTCCCCCATGGATTGGAAATGTGGGAGAACTACAGAAAGGAAGTTGGAAACAACTTTCCTTACTTTTCACATCACTGTTCTTATTGCAATTGATTAATGCATTCATATTTTGGGATACAGGATCAAATCCCCACTTAATCAAAAAGCTGCCATTTCACAGTTAACTTAGGTCACAAGATTGCAGTGGGTTAAAAGTGTGGGGGGGCTGTTAGTCACTGCTGTAAACATCCAAAGGAAATTTGGATTATAAATATTAAGGCAGCTACTTCATTATTAACATCCTTTTGCCTAATGTTCCTTTTTTAAGAAGTTTGTTGTTTTATATTTTTATTAATTATGGCTGATTATGTAAATTTGATAAATACCAAAACGAACAAATGGAATTCTTCAAGTACCAGTCTTTTATTTCTGAAAAAAAGTTTCTAGAACACACAAAACTACCTACTGAAACCCAGAAGCATTTGCACATACTGGTTCTTGTAACACAAGTTACATTAAACATTTTGAAAGTGAAATGCAGTTGCTGAACAAAACACAAGGGATATGCACTTAAAATCATCATTTAGCTGCTGGTTCCACGTGCCCACCTCCAGCAGGAAAGCAGAATAAAAACTAGTGTAACCAGGAAAAAGGATCCATTACATTGAAAAATGAGTTTTAGTAACTGATCTTTTCACTAATACTCCAGTCAGGACTGTTGAGTTGTTCATTTTTGACAATAACAGGGTTTTGTTGCTGGAGACATTGTGGGTCCAAAATCAAAGCAACTCTATATTCAGCATAAATTATCCACTTACGTATCTGGTAAAATTTTGCCTAGTGGCTATTTCAAATTGAAGACAGATGTAAATTCACATTCAAAGGATGATATCCCAAGGCTTAGCTTTGATTATTACATAGTGTTTTGCTAGTCCACAAAATGTCTTGGAATGATGTGTTTATTATAAAATACTTACACATTTGTTCTCATTTATTTCAATTTCGTATCTTAACAAATATAAAATAACAAGATGAAATAAGGTAATACCAACCTTCTGGGAGAAGTCACTCAGAAGAACAATGAAAGAAAAATGTATTTTTTAAAAAGACTCCTTTAAAAAAAAAAGGAATGATGAAATATGCTTAAAGCGTGGCCTTTACATACCAAAATTCCAAGCCTCAGTTATTCCCTGATAAGATCTAAGTTGGAGAAGAAAATGAAGCGATTTTGGCATCATGCTGGGCTGCTCAATGAAATGCCAGTCTAATCTGTAGTTGCTAAAATGGCTAATTCTATGCCTGCAATAATCAGCATTAATTAGAACTACCAATGTAACAATTCTGTCATGTGGCTCTATGGTGAAATTGTATTGGGGAATAATGTGGATACTTTCGATTATCCCACTTTAAAAATACATTACAGAGGTTATGATTAGAAGGCTAGAGCAGTTCCTCTTCAAGGAAAACTTAGTTTTTTAGCTTGGAATGAAGGTTAAACAAACACAACAGAAAATCATGCACGATGCGTATAATATGGGGACGAAGTAGGTTCCCCCCCTCCCTTCTCTGATAATGTCACCGAAACTAGATGCAGATAGGTTGAAGACTGGCTGAAGGTCTATCGTACAGTGAAACCAGTGAATTCACAGCTGGCAGTTATGGTAATGGCGGTCAGTTTTGATGGTTCTAAAGGGGGACAGGTTCATATGGAGAACCAATAACTACTAATATTGCAGGTTGTTTATCAAATCCTAAATCGCAGCCACCACCCATCAACACTGGCTGTTGGAATCAACAATGGAAGGGAATTTCCAGTCCAAGCTTGTGAGCCTCTCAAGTGCACCCAGCCAGCCACCATGTAACACAGAATGCAGGATTAGATGGGTTGAAGGCATGATTTACTATGACATGATTGCACAGGACAGAAGCCATTGTAGAAAAGAGCCAATTCATTGCCAGTGGAGGTGCATCCTGCATCCAAACCCATCAAGATCATGTGTCTTCAAGACTGGGATAACTGAAGATTTATTCATTCATTTAATTTATACAGCCACCCATCACACGTACTTGTACCTGGTGCTTTAGGCTGCAAAGAGAATGCGACATTTTGAAGCTGTCCTTTTTCTTTAAAAAGAAAAATCTTGCATAAATTGTAAAGAAGTCACAACTTCTATGCAATATTAGACTAACATGCAGTATCATTAATTGTTTCATTTACTCTTTCCACTCATCATAGCAGATAAAAATGCTGGCCTCTGAGCAGAATATCTCCTCTCATATACTCCCATCCTGGTTTGAAGATTTTTCCAAATACATACATGCATAACTGCACCACACTGTTCTCTCTTGTGGTTCAGTAATAATATGTAAAGCAAAGAAAATAACTAAGAAACAGTAAGCAAAAGAACTTAAAAAGCATAAGATGAGATAGTTATATTTGATATCTGCTAACACCATTCGTTATTCCTCACCATCTCTCTGCAAATTATCATTGCTTTAACTATCTTCATACCCTGCTTCATGCAGTGCCTTCTGTTTTTTTAGGATTTAGCCATTTTGAATTGTATTTATTTGACTTGTATCCCATCTTTCAGTCTGGATTTTGGTGACATTAACAGCATTCTCTACTCTCAGATTTCCCAACTACCTTGTGAAGTAGGTCAAGCTGGGAGAAAAGTGACTGGCCCTAAACCACCAGAGGTTGAAGGTGGACTAGAAACTGGTAATAGAATAGAACAGAACAGAACAGAACAGAACAGAATAGAATAGAACAGAATAGAATTCTTTATTGGCCAAGTGTGATTGGATACACAAGGAATTTGTCTTGGTGCAAATGCTCTCAGTGTACATAAAAGAAAAGATACATTTGTCAAGAGTCAAGAATCGTAAGGTAGAACACTTAGTGATAGTCATAGGGTACAATAAGCAATCAAATCATACTAGGAAACAGTTAATATAAATCGTAAGGATACAAGGGACAAAGTTACAGTCATACAGTCACAAGTGGGAGGGGATGGGTGATAAAGAGTGATGAGAAGATTAACAGTAATAGTAGTGCAGACTTTGTAATAGTTGAACAGTGTTGAGGGAATTATCTTTGCTCCTAATCCAATACCATAACCACCAAGCACCTCAGCTCTCAAGCCCAGTTTTACCTCCAAGCAGCTGATACTGTTCTGCATGAAATAGGATTTCTAGTCTAAAGGCTACTTTGAAAGCCAAGATACAGCTGTCTATGTTCCACTGATTAGATGGTACATGCAGGATATAAACAGCACTTCCACTTCCCAAGTTCCTTTGCCCCTCTGATCCTTAATGGAACGCTGAACTCAGCAGAGTGACCAAATCACCCTCCCTCGCTCATTCATGCCTAGGCCTTGAAATCTGAACACTATCACTGTTTCCAAGCAATAAATTGCATTCCTAATCTGAATACAGATAGTCCTCGATTTACAGCCATTCATTTAGTAGCCATTCAAAGTCACAGTGGCACTGAAAAAAGTGACTTACGAAAGTTTTTCCACTTATGATCATTGCAGCATCCCTGTAGTCACGTGATCGAAATTAGGACATTTAATTGGCATATATTTATGACGGTTGTAATGTCCCGAGGTCATGTGATCACCTTTTGCGATCTTTTGACAGGCAGAGCCAGATTCACTTAACTAACTTAACTGTTACTAATTTAACTGTTACTAACTTAACAACTGAAATAATTCATTTAACCATGGCAGGAAAAGTTGCAAAATGGGGCAAAGTTAACTGTTTTGCTTAGCAACAGAAATGTTGGGTTCAATTGTGGTCATAATTCAAGGACTACCTTTATAATAATGTAGACAGTACAATAATTTGGATGATAGCACACTTCTACTTTTCCTAATTTCCACATCTACCATATATCAGTATATCCCAAAGAATTGGAAAAGAGAAGGAGAATGAAACAGAAAACGTATTTCCAGTGGTGACTTGCCATTTCTTTATAAGCTAATAAAAAAATGTATAGTCGAGAGTCACACAAAAGTGTCACAACCATTCTTTAAGTACTGATAAAAAAAAATAAAGGAAATCTGACAATGAAATAATGAAGTAATTATCAATCAATAGATATGTGCAGTTGGCTTTTGCAGAGAATGTAATACAACTTCCATGAAGTTCAGAATGCTCTGAATAACAAAACACATTGAGAGTAAATGTTGGAAAACAGAAGATGAGGTAGGTCAAAAGTCAGATTTGTGAAGGTGTTGTTTGATTAGAAGAAATCTTATGCCTACAAGCAGGATGTAGGAAGGAGGAATGCATTTTGTTATAAAGAGTAGTCAAAATGACTTCAGTCCTTCAATTCTTTCTACTTACGGCTAGGCAAGAGAGATACAATCAACATATTTTAAATACGCAACAACCTGATCATTGGAATCCATATTCAGACTACCAACCCTTGCACCAAACTATTCAGCAACATCAGCAACAACGGTGGGTAGAAGACTGGAGCAAGGACCATATCTAAGTTTCTTCGTGCTGCTGCCTGTTCCTAAAGTCTAAAATTCTTTCAGGATTACATCCCAAAGGCCATCAGGGTGAAAAGGCAGCAGCCAAAATCAACGAGGCTCAATGTCTCTTTTGAGCGATCCTGACAGCCTTTTGAAGTTGTTCTGCTGGCATGAGTTGGAGAGTGTCCAAGGCATGAATGAGCTGCTCCCGGGCATTGCCAATAAAAGTATTGCTGAGGAACATTGGGAGGCCCCCAACACCATCACGCAGAATATAGAGGGGAACGCGGATGAGACCCATCACCTGAACCATTAGAGGGTAGAAAATCAGGTTAAAATAAACTCTTAGGGAAACTTGTCCTCTTTCTGCTGTCCCCACCACCACCTCACTCAAGAAATCCCAACTTCACAATGTGTGGGTTTACCGCAAAGCTGCAAAGCTTTGAAAATGCTCAATGTCTAATACTGACGTTCAATTTCCACTTCATTTTTTTTTTGTTCTAAATGTTTTAGTTGATACACCTACCAAAATATGTTCACAGGCATTTGAACAAGACTTGATAAAATCTTAGCAAAGGTCCCAATGTTCAGAGTGGGCTTACAGAATACTATTCAGCTTCCTTCTTATACACCCCCACCCCCGTTTAGTATCACCAGAATATTGTGTTAAAAAAACTAAAAAATGAGTGGGATTATTATTAGTCAAGAAAAATAAGACATTGTCAACTTTGCCCAGAGGGCAATTGTCTGGGAGCAATTGTTTTTATACTGGCTCCCAACAACTCTCTTAATTTCCCACTTCCTCTGCCTTGCCCCTTAAACGCACCTCAAATCCATGGTCTTTTGCCTGAACAGCCCCTTCCTCTATCATTCGGAACTCTTCCAAGCTAAGCTGCTTGGCATAGAAATGCATCACCACTCTCTGTGGCTGCTCAGAAGCATGGGAGCTCAAGTAGTCCTTCTCAGCCAGGTGGAGGGAGGCAGCCCCAGAGCCCAACTCTTCACACAGTTCTCGATTTAGTCCCTCTTCCAAGGAAATATCCCGGGGATCCACAAACCCACCTGGAAATCCCAGCCGACCATCAAACCTCATCTGCATCTGGGAGAGAAAAGAAGAGAATCAGACTGAGGGGTTCTATGCACTCACCCTGAAGACTACAGATGTAGGGGTCCTTTTGTTTGGCTCTAGTCTATCCTTCTCCCTGTATCCTTTCTTGTATCTTTATAAGATGAAATCTCCCTACCTCTGGGGGAGCTCAGAAACAGGGGGTTTTAACTTTGTGATTTCTGGGACTTTTTGAACTTGAATAAAAAAGAAATTCAATTTTATTTTCCTTGACCTCTAAATAAGTGTAACTGCTTTACATACGTTTTTCTGAAAAAAGATTCATAGATTTCATCAGATTCTCAAAGGAATGCATGGTTAAGTTTAAGAATGCCTACTCTAAAGCAGGGGTCGCCAACCTTTTGGACCTCAGGGACCACCAAACTCATAATTTTAGATCCCAAGGGCCACTAATCGGTTCTATGGGTGTGGCCTAATTTGTGGGTGTGGCTTGGTGGTCATGTGACTGGCTGGGCATGGCTTGTATGTAAATATTATAAATATTTATATAAATATTGAATTTTTTTTTATAAAAAAGAGCAACTTTTACTCAAAATCAGGCAAAGCAGGCAGGCAGATTGAGTTACACACAGAATCACAGATTCATTCAGAAATCTATCTATCTTCCATTGGCTAGCTCAATCTGTCACATAAATTTTGCTTGTACGCAAACTCATAAAATTAACTCACAACACACCATGTTTGTAAATATTGATTTTTTTTTATAAAAAAAGCAATTTTTACCCAAAATCAGGCAAAGCAGGGAGATTGAGTTGCTCACAGAATCATTCAGTGATCTATCTATCTGCCATTGGCTAGCTCAGTCTCTCAAATTTGCTTGCCGTGAGTCTGCACTGAATTTGCTTGCAAGCAAACCTTCAGTCCTAAGGGAAGCAGAGCCGAAGATCTAAAGACTAGCTAGAAAGCAAGAAATCGATTTTCTGCTTCCTAGTTAATCTAAATCTCCCAGCACAGCAGAACAGATGGTCAGAAAAAGGAAAAATAGCAATTTAGCAGGCAAGTTTACCGGGTAAGGAGTGAGTAGGCGGGAGCTTTCCTGCAGGCCATGTGGGTGGTGCAGCCTTGTGTTTCTGTGCAGCCTGGATTAATTGCTTTGGGAGATTTCTCTGTGGCCCACCAAAAATTTCTCGCGGCCCACCGGTTGGCGACCGCTGCTCTAAAGGACCCATTTGTCATTGTCACCATTAAATACTGTACTTTTCTGGTTTAGGAATACTTTGGTTTTTCCTCATCTATTTCTTTTGTTGGATTTCTAAGGAAGTAAGGCAAAATGTAGAGAAGACAGAGCTGTGCAATCAATTTGTTAAAATTTAAAGAAGGAATTGAAGTGACTTTTATTAAATAAATGGCTATTTAAGATTATAAGTACTATTACACCATATCTATAGGCTGCCAAACAGAATTGTTGCAAGACAGGTTGCTTATAAGTCTTCTTTTCTTTCGTCTCCTACTTGTTAGTCTGACAAATGAACATTTTTCAAGACTGGAACTTCCAGGACCATTATTCTGTCCCTACCTTTCAAAACCCACTTGGGTTTTTAAAGAGTACAAATATTGTACTTCAGTTTCTCCCTCCAAAATATATGGAGCTGGAGGAAGCAGCCTGCATTGTCTTGCTTTGATTGGCAGTTTCATCACTCAATCAATACAGAGCCTCCTTATATGCGGGTGGCAAGGCCTCCAAATAAGCACTATCTGACTTATTTGTTCACTTCTTCTCCATCCAGGGACACCTTCTGTATTTTCCTGGTAAAAACATGAAAGTTGCATCCCCACTACAACCACATTTTCAAGATACAAGATTTAGATGTGACCAAATTTAGCCAAATATCTACATCAAAAATATAGTCCTTGGCATTAGATACATTTACACATATATTTATATTCTGTATATGCACAAACACACACACAGAGTGTGTGTTTCTGAAGCTGAATTAACATATTTAACTCCAAATATTTCTAAGGATTTTGGAACAATTGTACTGGCTATATGGAGCGATAAAAGAGGTGTCTTCCCCTAACAGTACACGCACTTATTGTGAGCCCTTTGCAAAAGATATTATACAACAAACATGCCCAAGAGGTCCAGAGACTCACTAACTCCATACTTCAGAAGTGTTATCCCTTTTTAAAATAAAATGTCTCAATCTGAAAAGGTGCTACCAGACTTCTGAGTTCTGGCTACCATGGAGTGATATGGTTCTCCTCTTTCCATAACCCCAAACTGTTAAACTGCACTACTCTTCTTGAACTAAAAATTAAGGTGAGTATGAATTAGGCTATGCCAGAAATCTTGCACTACAACACCACTTTCGCCAGGAACTTCCTTGGTCAGGACTGTGCAACCTTTTTCTGGCCAAGTAGATGTTTGACCACTGAAAAGGACACTCTTAAGAACTGGGCAAAATTAAGATAAAACCAAACTGAGCTTAATTTTAATGAAAAGTAACAAATAAATTACAGAATGTATGATAACATACATTCCCTATATTTGACAATGTTCACTTTCAATCACATTAGAGTATAACATACTATTTGGAAACCTCTGGAAGGTCCATGTGGCTCTGGGGTTCTACCCCTTTGTACCTCTGCCTCCTTTCAGCAACATATAGAGGTATCCTTGCTTTACCTTACTCTTGAGGTGATAATTACAGCCAAACAATGTCCATGAAAGAATTGTTCTAAACTTTGGAAAAGGCAACATAAATGCTAATTAATATACCTGAAAAGTTTTTGATCAGTGTGTGCTACCTGCTCTAATATATGCCAGTGAAACATGGACCCTAACCTCACAACCAATACAAAAGCTATGAGTGGTGCAAAGAGCCATGGAAAGATACATGCTCAGCATTCAAGACAAGAGAGAAAGACCTGCCCATGGATTAGAGAACAAACCAAAGTATACCATATCATCAAGAGAGTAAAAGAATTGAAATGGAAATGGGCTGGTCAAATAACAAAAACAAGTGATGGCAGGTGGATCCGGACAGTCATAGAATGGATCCCTCTTGATAAAAAGCATCCATGAAAGAGAATTAGAACAAGATGGATCAACGACATCAGCAAGTATTGCAGACCCAATTAGCAAAAGAAAGCTCAGGACTGTTGTATTGGTTGAAACATGCGGAAGAGGGCTTCATCCTACAGTGGATAGACAATGGCGAAAATGATGATGAAGATACCTGAATAGACTAGGCAGGGCTGGACTGTTAAGATAGAGGCTAGAGTTTGTAAAGATGTCACACCACCTAGCGTCCTCTCAGTACATGTAGTCCTCAACTTACAACAGTTCAATTAGTGACCATTCAAAATTACAACGGCACTGAAAAAAGTGACTTATGACTGCTTTTCACACTTTTGAACATTGCAGCATCCCCATTGTCACATGATCAAAATTCAGACACTTGAAAACTGGTTCATATTTATGATGGTTGCAGTGTCCCAGGGTTATGTGATCACCTTTTGGAACCTTCTGACAAGCAAAATCAATGGGAAAGCCAGATTCACTTAGCAACCATGTTACTAATGTAACACCTGCAGGGATTCACTTAACAACTCTGGCAAGAAAAACTGTCGTAAAATGGGGAAAAACTCACTTAACAACTGACTCACTTAGCAACAGGAATTTGGGGTTTCAGTTGTAGCTGTTAGTCGAGGTCTACCTGTACTATAGCTACAAAAATCAGATCAACCACTAGATGGAAACAAAGAAATGTAGAAAGGCTCAACTGGTTGCTACCATCTTCTCATCATTCTGATATCTGCATCCCAGATGTTAGCAATACAGGTGTATGACACTCACTAGTAAAAATACATTCTAGTAAAAAGTGTCCATCCCATTCCAGATTTTCTATATTTTCTCACAACTTATTCAGATCAAGTATCCATCTTCAGAGCATTAATATACCTGGAACAGATTTTATCAATAGTTTACTGATTTTTTTAAGGGTCTCTGCCTGGAACAAGTAGCCCATTAGAGGTAAGCATCAATTCCTAACGTTCCTGATACGCTCTTTTCTTTTTCTTTCCCTACTCAGGAGATTCTCCCCCCACCCCCAGTTGGCTAAAATCAATCCTCACCAACACTGCGAAACGCAACGGGATCTTGCCAAAAAGCCGGCTGGGGTTGGGCGCGTATAAAAGGGCATGACAAGCGTGCTTCCAGTCGGGTGGTCCGAGGCTCTGCGCTTCGGCCTTAGTTAGAGCCCGAAGTTCACTCATCTCCCCCGGCTGTAGCGCCCTGGGCCGTAAGCCTTGAAGTCGCAGCCTTGTTTGAAGATCCACCTTCCGGCGCCGGGAGAGGAAAAGATCCCGAGCGAAGCGGCTGCCGATAGACCTTAAGGGCGAATTCCCCCTGCAGCCAATCAGATATTGAGAAGGAAGGTGGAACGCTGAGCTACCGCTTGGTGGCCTTTCCGGCCGTTTTATATGGTTGGTCAAAAGAGGGCGCGTCAAGGCAAGCTTGGATGTGACCACACTGGGAGGAGGATCTCGCCGTTTCATTTTTCCCTCCCTCGGTTTATCTCCGATCCACCATTTTGCCTTGAAGGTGCAAAACCGAAACGCACCCTGGACATCTGAGGCAGAGGCGTAACTAAGCGACGTTGGATCGTTTATGGGTTATATATTGTTGCTTAACATCGGAAGGGACATTTCGTTTATCAATTGCAGGCCTATTTCGACCTTCTTCTGAACAATCCCCATGCTCAGCAAGGCGCAAAACCCAAGACTGTTCTGTGCTCCTTCCTGAGTTTTCACTGTTAGGAATAGAGAATAAATAGGTCTCTTGAATTGGAATTTAGGCAGTGATTATTACTAGGGTTCCAGGTGTGGAGTGCTCCCAAGGCAAGTCCATTCAGATGAAATCACACTTGTTTCATCAGTAAACATCCACCTGTCTTCATAAGAAAACCTGGAATTATGTATAAAATAGTTGAATGCAAATGCACGCTTACATTTCGTATCACTGAAAATAAGAATATTTGCAAATTAGCATTTTAAGGAATAATCAGGATAAGATTCTAAGGGAAAAGTGAGCTGGAATACAGTTGAATGAGTACCACTGAATATGGGTAACTGAAAACTTTCCATGCATAAAGAATTTTAAACACATCATCAAAAAGAATTTTTTAAGATCTCCTTAAAAGATACCAGCTATCAAATAAACTTTTCTTCACAGGCCATCTTTGTTCCTCTAGACAGTAGCTTAAGGCAGCATGCAGTATCTAGCTTTCCTTTTTTTTTTTTTTCATTTCACAGAATTCAGGACATCCCTTATTGGATCTGTTGAATCTGTTTCATACCTTTCCTGAAGCCTCTGGGCTCCCATGACCTATACATTATCTGGAGGTGTGAGAAGGTACAAATGCTTTATGTGCTGCCTTGCCACTATTGCAATGATTGAAGCGAGTTGGATGGATGGGTTCAATTCCAGCTACTTTCTCCTCCATTTTACTCATGACATCACTGGTTTTTCAAATTACTGTAAATGTTTAACATCGTTCCTTTTTCCAAATCTTTGTATCCCGTTTCCAAAGACGAGGCTAATCTCCAAGGTCCTTCTCAAGCATGTATTCTCCAGATTTTGAATAGTTATGTCTAGCCCCTCTGATTTGGGGGGCTTTTTCTTTTGTGGTGGTGCTATCTTGGTCAGTCCTGACTTCTGGCGACTGCCTGGACAAATCCTAGAGCAGAGGTCCCCAACCCCTGGACCACCTCCGGGTCTTGAGCTCTTCCGAACCAGGCCTCAGAAGTGGTGGGCGAGTGCGCACACATTCCCCACTTGCATCAACAGTGGGCAAGTGTGTGTTCCATTTGCTCAAGCAGCAGGCACACATGCTTGTCGCTCGTGCAAATGGAGCTACATGCATGTGCACAACCATCCCCTCCCCCCTCCCGCTGGTCCACAAAGCCAGAAAGTTTGGGGAACTCAACCAGTTCACTTGTGAGATTTCAGAAGTGGTTTGCCATTGCCTACTTCCTAGGGTCATGAACGACCGGTTCAAAGTCACCCAGCTGGTTTTGTGTCTTAACAGGACTAGAACTCGTGGTCTCCTGGTTTCTAGCCCGATGCTTGAGTAGTTTAATGCTGTAATATTTATATTTTCTTTCTTCTGGTTTTATATACTCCAAAGCTGTTGTAACAAAGGATTGAGCAGTTAAAGAACAACAATAGCAGGGTCATTACACCTATTTGGATTCGTAACAATGGGAACACTGGTATGTAGTGAGAATGCAACACAAGGTGTACCCTCATCATGTGCTGAATAGTATGTGACTGGCCCAACTCCATCTCCAGTTTGATAGCATTAGTTTGCTATGGCTATTTTATTTAGAAAAAACAGCACATTTGTATTTTCTGGTTCTAAGTTCTTCTAAATTGAATGCATGTTTTGGTGACTGATGAATGGGGAAGTCACCTTGGCTTCATCTCCCAAAATTAGTGCAAACAGAACATTCCAGGTGAGTACTTCTCTATCCTGTGTGTCCAATTACTCTTGGCCCAATTTAAACAAAAGCCTTTTGTGTCAAGAAACACATTTAAGTTTACAAATGTTCTATTTCATTTATTGCATATATAGGTAGTCCTCGACTTACAAGTTCATTTAGTGACCGTTCAGTTGCAACAGCACTGAAAAGTGACCATTTTACAACCATTTTTCACACCTATGGCCATTGCAGCATCCCTAAGGTCATGGGATCAAAATGTAGATGTTTGGCAACTGACTCATATTTGTGATAGTTGCGGTGTCCTGGGGTGATCCTCTTTTGTGACCTCCTGATAAGCAAAGTTAATGGGGAAGCCAGATTCACTAAACAAACATGTTAGTAACTCAACAACTGCAGGAATTAACAACTGTGGCAAGAAAGGTCATAAAATCTAGAAAAAAATCAGTTAACGAATATTTCGCTTAGCAAGAGAAATGTTGGGTTCAATTGTAGTAAGGACTACCTGCAGTAAGTTTTAAAGTGAACAAGTTTTAGAGATTTACCTTTTGACCCAGCTACACTTCAGAATGTGGGATATGTACAAAGCTGACCTCCCACTCACCCCACCTACCTTACAGTAAGCACTCACCTGTCGTCCTTTAGATTTCTAGTCGCAATATGAAATTAAGCAGACACAGTACCTTTCATCCCATTTCCTGCAATGTTGTTTTTACCCACTGCCCACCAGCTTTTCCACTGGTGAAAGCTGCAGACGCTAAGACAGCAGAAGAATTTGCACAAGTCCTTTTTCACTCACTTCTGCAAGAGTTTTTAAATTTATTAAATGTGTTTGCCAACCTCCCGCCATGAGGAGACTCTGCTGATAAATGGCAATAATCTCTATAAAAGGTGGCACCCTTGACTAGAAAGATTAACTAGAAGGGGATAGGGAATGAGCCAAGACAGTCACATTAAACACACCCACAGCTTTCAAGGCGACTTCTCCACAAGCCATAACACAAGACACCTGGTTCCAAAAGTTTTATTTCCAATCCATCTGTAGTGGTCCAACCCCTGGCCAAGGACGACACAAGTCCAATCGCTGGAAAGTGAAGAGCACAGCCAAAGACCTTGCTAGGAGGCCGAGTCGGAGGCCTCTGAGCTGTCCTTGACATCTGTGCTCTCTGTGGCCTCACTGACCTCACTGACGTCCTTGCTGTCCCCACTGTCTTCAGCTCCAGGTCCAGTGCCCACAAGAGTCCCTGGGCATCTATCATCCCGGCAACAGTCACCCACATGGTTAGTCTTGTGATCACTGCCCTTGTTCTCAATGGAGCCCAGCACAGGAAGCACAGAAAGCACAGAATGCTTTCCCTTCTCTTTCAATTCCACCTGCCTTCGCAGCTGTGAAGAGGAGATGCTTGTTTTGAGTACAGTATTCTATCCAAGGATGGCATTAGAGAGGTATGATTATACAGTTCTTAGACACATGGAATCAGCAACAAAAAACACACCCACATTATTAACCTCCTGTTGCCTCTAAGGGTAATCCTGTATATTTCAGGACAAACAGAATGCCAAAATCTGAAAAGCAGCCATGGGGACTGGTTTGTATGTTATTAGTTCCTGTTCACAATTCTATAGCCAGACAGTCCTTTCACAGAAAGGCATGGTAATAGGGTTCTAAAGAATTTGATGACGAATGCACAGATGCTGAGGTCAATTGTTTGGCCTTAGCCAAATTAACAGCAAGAGAGGCAAAACAAAACAGGACATGTTTTTCCCCACTCTAGCAACATAGAAGCAAAAATTAAGATGAAACTTTGTGTATGATTCTGCTTGTTTAATTAGAGTACTGGAGACCACAAATGTTTATGCCACAATAGTTTGGTTAGCCTTCACGGTGCCACATGTCTCTTTGTTGTTTTAAGTTCAAAGTCAGGACTAGCTGACTTTGCCTGGTATTAAAAAAAGCAAAGCAAGCTTGGTCTTGGTTAGTACATGTTTAAGAAATCCCAAGGCTTTCTAAGCTATATAGCAAAGTTGGGGGGAAAAATCCTTCCAAAAAGCCACTACAAAATAGTCCTCGACTTACAGCTATTTGTTTCGGCACAGAAAAAAAGTGACTAACGATTGTTTTTGCACTTATGATTGCTGCAGCATCCCCATGGCCAAAATTCAGCCACTTGACAACTGATCCATATTTATGACACTTGCGGGGTCCTGGCATCATGTGATCATCTTTTTCAACCTTCTGACAAGCAAAGTGAACAGGGAAGCCAGGTTCACTTAACAATTCTGCCATGCATTACTAATTTAACAACTGTAGTGATTCACTTAACTGGCAAGAAAAGTCACACAATGGAGCAAAACTCATTTGGCAACTGTCTTGTTTAACTATAGAAAATTTGGGTTCAGTTGTGTCATAAGTCGAGGACTACCTGTACTGTTATTAGCAAACAACCTGCATGAATGTTTCCCTTTAGGAATCAAAATCAACTCAAGGGAGTCCTTATCCATTTTTATAAACCAATAAGGCATTTCCAGAATATATCAAATCTAGCCCAAGGTGAGAGAAAAACAACTAGATGCTACAGCTTTCAAAGAAATATCCCTTTCTAGGCTGCTCAGCCCACTTTCAGATTATTGAGAACTTGACTATGAAGAAATCGCTTATTCAGAGATACAAGTAATCCTCAACTTATGACAATTGCCCAAAATTTCTGTTGTTAAGTCAGACATTTTAAAGTGAGCTTTGCCCCATTTTACAACCATTCTTGCCTCAGTTGTTAAGTGAATCACTGCAGTTGATAAGTTAGTAACCCAGTTGTTAAGTGAATCTGGCTTTCCCGTTGATTTTGCTTGTCAGAAGGTTGCAAAAGGTGACCTTAGGACACAGCAACAGTCATATATAAGAACCAGTTGCCAAGCATCTGAATTTTGATCAGATGACTACGGGGATGCTGCAAAGGTTGTAATTGTGAAAAATGGTCATGGGTCACTTTTTTCAGTGCTGTTGTAATTTTGAACAGTCACTAAATGTAAGTTTTGTAAGTTGAGGACTACCTGTATTTGGGCTGTCATAAAGGCAAATGTAGTTAAGGATTTGTTTTGATTTTTTTAATAAAGCTTTGTTCCTGTCAAAATGCAGGCTGGCTACCCATCTGTTTCTGCACAAGTGGTGATTCTGAACTGCATGGTAGGGCCACTGTAGCTGGCAATAGCAGTTTCAGGGCTAAGATAACAAGGCCATGTTCGCCAGCATGTGTCCACCAAGAGAATCTTCGCTCACCTCATCTGCCATCTGTGTTAAATCACGCTTCATAGCGTATGCATCCTCCCCGTCAGCATAGTATTTAGGCTCCACTTCACTGATCCTATGGGAAAGAACAAGCATGTTTCCTCTTTTGAAAAAATAAATGCAAGCCTTCTCTTCTGCTCACAGCCAGAACAACAGAATACAGAAAAATATAAACCCCAGGTTTATATCCATGTACTCAAATGCAATGTGATATTCTTACAAGCTCAAACTCCTCCCGGTAACAGAAAATGATGGGCTACATTACAGGGTTGTTTTAAGTATTACTGGGAGAAAGCATTTGTATGCTTGGAATATTCAAAACGTAAATTATTAGACAGTAATACTCTGAGAAGATTTACAGATATTCAGAAGGCAAGTGTTTTCAGGCAGCATTTTACGATAATGATGATTTTAAAAGTTGCTCCTTGTTTGTGTTATGTTTCTTAGTAGTAAAAACCCTAGATTTTAGAAATCCAGATATCTTAATCCATGCAATTCTAATAATACAGTGCTACAAAACAAACAAAGTTGTGTGCTCAGGTATACATACAGGAGATCATTTGCTAGCATATTGCCCAAATAAAATCACCTAGGCAAGGCCTTTGCATGGGATCAACCATGTTAAAAACACAGAATATCTCAATATGTACTGGATTGCATCTCCTGTAATACCCATCATCCCATGAACTCCCACATACTCTCTCACTCATTCCTGTGAAAGCAACAAGGAACTCGCAAGCCTGCAAAGTAATTAATCTGAGAAATCCTTCAGAACCACTCAAGTGTCCTTTGCAATCCAGTTAAAAGATCAAAAGCTCAATTTCCACCCATGTTCTATCATCAAACAACTCTTTCACCATGCCCCCTCCCATCCCTGTGGTACTCACTGGAAATTGAGTGTGTTGGAATAGAGGTGTAATGCCGCTCGATTACTGAAAGATGGAAGAGAGAAAATGCAAGTTATGTACATCAAGAAAAATGACAAAATTGGACTCATCCCTGTTTTGGGATTGAGACCATCATGAACCTGAAATCATCCACAGAAACTAAAGGCAAAGATATGCATTATTTCTTTTTACTGCTATTATTAAAATTGGAAAGCGTTGCTCTCAGATGAGACAATAGTGACAAATGCAGATGGTTTTAAAAGAGGACTAATATTTACACAGAATTGGTCCACTAGTAGTCATGAAGCTTACTATTTCCTCAATCACAGGAAACCTACCTTAAATATAAGCTGCTTAGAAGCTAACTGGTGCCTTCCTAACTCTGCTATTAAGCTTCCCAGCACCACCTGCATACAGTGTGTAACCCAAAATGCTGGACTGGATGGGTCCTGGCATAATCTAGCAGAGTTTTGCTTATGTAATAGAGGCAAAAAATTTCCACATGTTTATCCATTAATTCCCAACTCTTTTTACTCTTTTATGGCCATACCTAAGGAGAACAGAACTCTTTCAATGCATATCAACCTTTTGGTGGCCATTACATTTATATCCAACTTAAGTATCAAGAGCCACAGATGGAAATTCACTGTGAAGCCCGTGCAGTCAGAGCATGCCAAGAACATGGACTGAATTCAAATAATTCAAATTCTCACTGAAAATAGAAACGGCACTGAGTTGAAAACAACATAGACACGATGGTCCCTGAAAACAACAAAGACACGATGGTCCCCGGAAGACCATGGATGAGACAGTGCAGATAGACTAACGTTACTTACAAAGTTACACACGTCAGTTTCTTCAGACATTTCTCTGCACAAATACTGAATTTACGTAAATAACCTTTTTTTCACTTTATCCAATTTGACAATGTGCAAATGAACAGAATATGTGGGCTTTGTGTGAATCATTCATTCTAAGATCTTCACATGTTGGGAGAGGTGATGAAAAATGGAAAGCCTACCTTTCTGAACATAATCAAGTTTAGGCTTGCCTTTTTAAAGAAGGATACTGCAAATAAATCTGACACGGGATGGGAAACTCACCTCTTGCGAACATGCAGTGAGACATACTTAGCATTGAAGTTCTCGATCATGGCTCGGGAAGCCTGGTCCATCAGCTTTTGAGCCAACCCTAAGCGACGATGGGACCGCTTGACTGCCTACCAAAGAGGGACAGCAATGAAGATTATTGCTTATTTAATCAAAAGAGAACCAGTGGAAGATTTCACATACCAATCTAACACAGTATAGTATACTACTATCACACATGTCTAAGATTATCCTTACTTGGGGGAGGCATTTGCCAGCATAATACCGATGTACAAATATGGCTGCAGATATGTACAAATATGGCTGCAGATCATAGTGATTTGACTCCAAACATCTAGCAAAGGTATAAATGGCTTCCGCTATTCTCCATTATCTACCAAGGAAGTCCAAACAGGTACTAACTTGATTGTTAGCAATTAAACAACTTCTGTGCAATGGTACTCTCAGACTCACAGAGAAAAAGAGCCTCAGTCATTACTCATCAGTGAGTCAAGCCTAAAGTTCCAGCTCTCAGGACTGTCTCTGCAACTATTTTCATAATTTCTTTTGAAGAAACAAATTCCCAACACCTCCCAATTTGAGTTTGATCCTAACAGAGGACAATGCAATGCTTTCTATTTAATTTAAATACCTGACCTGTCTCAGGGTTAAAACGGGGGGAGGGGAGAGGAGAATATTACCAGAGATGTGATATGTCCATGTGGGACATCATCGGGGTCTTCCTCCCTAGAAACAACAATAAAAATTAGCTCAGTTCCAACCACAGACAAATCCCAGACATAACTATGCATATGTTTATGTGCGTTTTTAAAAAAGATGTATTTCCCAATCTGGTAATTTTTATCTGTGAGACAGTAACTCCTCTCATTATGATAGAAAGTGTAGCCCTACACAACTGAAGAACTCCAATTTGGCAAGGCTGTTTTAGACTGTGTATTAAACCAAAAATCAAATAACTCCCCCCATATGGCTGCCGAGAGCCTGATTCCTCAGAACATAAAAGCAGCAATATCAAAGAGTCATTTATGTCTTCTGTTTCTACTGTGGCCAAATCACCGTCAATAGGAATCTCTCAAGCAGGCTATGAAACCACCAGCACCCTTCCATCTGTGGTCCCCAGCAACTGGTACTGAAATATATCCTGCAATATATGATGCTACAGCCACTAAACCTTGAAAATCTTATCCTCCATGAATCAAACCTCGTGCCATATCTTGAAGGAGCATGATTCATTGCCTGATATACCATCTTGTTCTCTTTTTGAATTCATCTGTATCTTTCCATACCAAGCTCAAAGCATATAGAGAGTGCAAGTCAAGAAAGAGTCAAACACACACACACACACGCAGAGTATCAAAGCTCAGGTTCAGATGAAGCCAACAACAATTCCTAGATGCCTGATATAAGAACATCCAGGTAAAACAAAGCTGTGTCTACATTAGAAGCTGGGACCTTACTGTTCACCTTTTTCTGCCTCAGGACTTTCACATTACAAGAGCAATTATGAGATTTCAGCTATTTCATCTAAAGGGGAGTTCTTAGGATTTTTTTTTAACAATTAAGAGCAGATTCTCTGATTCTTTCAGCTCCCAAATTATACCAAAGTTATAATTTTAATTATATCCTGTGACAATTTGCTTGTGAAATGAGGAAATAGTTCCCTATAGCTTCTTCCAGTCCTTTGTCAATATATTGTAATAATGGAAGCTCCAGCATGTCAATCCAAATCTTTATACTTAAAGTTATTTAGTGTATTCATTCTGAAATAACAAAAACAAAAATCATTTGCTTCTGCCACTTGCAATGTCTAACAGCTATACTATTACAAATTTCTCTATTGGTCCTTGAAGTCCTAAATTAGCTCAGGCTGAGGAATGTCGTCTCCCAGCAGGATAGCCAATGATGGGGGATGCCTTGAGCCGTAACTCTGGAAATCCACCAATTCCTTATCCTTTAGTTAGCTAATTGGAAGCAAGTTTACAATTAAATGAATGTATTTCTTATCATGATAATTCAACATGTGACTGTTCTTTGCTTCTCCTCTGCCTCAGCCATCCCTTGCTTTCATTAACTTCTTCCTATGTTATTTTCAGCAGTACAATTCCTTCAGAAAACAGGTCTATCCTGACCACTTTCCATACCAGTAGTCCTCAACTTACGACTGGTCACTTAGCGACCATTTGAAGTTACAACAGACCTCTCCAGAATGATTTACAACCTGGATTTGAAGTTCCAAAAGCCAGGGGGCAACCCATCGTCACACGATTGAATTCTGGGCACTTGGCAGCTGGCCCACATCAATAATTTTTGCAGCATCTCACAATCACATAGCAACAATTTGTAACCATTTTTGCCAGAATCCATATATGTATTTCCAGTTTCCAACAAAAAATGCCCACTGCAAATAATGAATTCACCTGACATTACAACCACGGCATTCACTTAATGACCCTCCCCCCCGCCAAGCTTGCAAAATCAGGCATGGTCACATGGTGGCTCATTTAACAACTGGCATACTTTACAATCGCAATACTGAGCTTAAGTACAGTTGTAAGTCAAGGATTACCTGTACCTAAGCAAACAATAAGGTGGAAAGACGAAATAGCGCTTACACGTTGTTTTTTGTAATTCCACATGTGAAAATGCCAGAAACTAATAAAAGGAGAACTCAGAGTGGGAGATTAGAATATCTAGAAGCCAAATACTCCAATATACATAATCCACTGATTGCATTATTTAAAAAACCAAAAACAATCCGCATAATGCAAGAAAAAGCTACAAACTCCAATTCCTTGTATTGATTCCCACAATCCTACACACTGATATTATCTAGCTTGGTAAAGAAACAACTGCAGGAAAACAACCAAGCCCAAATAATTCAAAAACCTAATGCAAAAAAAGTAAAAATATTTTAAATGTAGAATAAAAAAATATCTTCAAAAAAGGAGATAGTAAGAAAAAAGAAACTTTCCCCCTTATTCCTAGCAAGTATACTCAACATTAATAACTTATCAGTGCCTCTATAATACACTCAAATACATCTGCATTCCATACCTCACTTCATTTTCTATAAACTAAATTCTTCTCTAAAGCTTCAACTCTTCTTATTAGTAAAACTGTAAGACCTGGGGATCCTTTGTGATCCTCCTGTAATCTACCCTTGCAATCCTACAATATTTCATTCATTCTTAAAACCCTTTCTATCTTCAATCTCATGACTAATCATCAATAAGAAGAAAATGAGGTTATGCAGCTTTAAAATTTAAATATACAAACACAAATACACACAAAGTATGATAAAATTATAGCTTGAAACCTTTCACTGCTGCAGCATAAAAGATTGCAAACATGTTTATCTATAGTATGCACTCATTAAAATCATCCAATCAGGGCACATACTCACATTTTAGCTAGCACATAGCCCACAATCTTGCCATTCTCGTCTTCAGCAATGTAGGAGAGCTGGAGAGAACAATGAGGAGATTAAACACAGAAGGCCTTGGAAAAGAATCCAAAAACCAAAGGGAATCACCCAAATTACTGCTTTTTCATAGAGAAGTCAAACTAGCCAGCTTAAAATTTGACTTTTTTGGACTACTAGCTAACCTAATATACTTGTTAAATAATCATATATATTCTATGCATACATTTGTAGTCTTTCATAAAAATAGTTCACTTGAAATTCCTCCCTATTAACTGTTCCCATATCACTAAAGATACAGCTAGCTAAATACAGAATAATTTCAAAGTTTAAAATATGAAGTACTTGTGTTTATGATCAAAGAGCCAAGAGGAATTCTAAGGATTCAGAGTAAAGTATTATTATCAATAAAATCTGCTACACAGGTTACTGAAAACAATGGCCATCTGAGTTGGAACAGACAGGACAGATTGTCTGAGGGAAGACACATATATTTATAAAACCTAGAAAGTCTGGGTCAGACTAGTTTCTGAAGAGGCATTACCTTGCTACAGGTCCTCAAAATTTCTGTTGCTAAGTGAAACAGTTAAGAAAATTTTGCCCCATTTTACATTTCTTGCCATTGTTCTTAAGCAAATCATGGCAGTTGTTAAGTTAGTAACAGAGTTAAGTAAGTCTGATTTCCCCATTGATTTTGCTTGTTGCAAGTGATCACATGACCCCAAGATACTGCAACAATCATAAATCTGAGTTGCCAAGCATGGTAATTTTGACAGGATACTGCAATAGTCATCAATGTGAAAAACAATCATAAGTCATTTTTTCCAGTGCTATTGTAACTTTGGTCACTAAACAAGCTGTTGTAAGTCAAGGACTACCTGTACTGTATCAGTTCCCAATGCCAAGTCAAAAAGACAGGACGAAGGAAAACATGGTGTAGAAGAAACTTACACCAAGCCCCTTTGAGATCAGGCTCAACCCTGAGCTCCTATATTCTTCACAAATGAGTAGGAATATAAATGTAAAAGGAATCACCTGTGGCCAGGAGAGTCCATGATAAAAATAGTATTTCATCTGATAATTCTCTGGCAAGCAAAGGAGATTGCAATGTTGCATGTTCATCAGGTCCTCGGGCTAAGAGTGAAAAAAGGAATAAAAAGTGAGACAGAAAAAAAGAGGTAGCAATTCAGAGGAGCCTGCTTCATGCTGAAATAAACAACTGGATTTTCTGCAATCAAAGGCACTGTACCACAATGCCAAAAAGTGGGCCATTCAGTAAGGTGTGCCTATTTCAGGGCCATTTGTTTTTCTACGCCTACCACAGTGCTGACTTTAGGAACAGAAACTTGCCTGTTGATTAAAATCATCTTTTTTGGATCAAACCGATTGCAATAATGGCTGTCACCGGCTATGAACTGTTAACAGTCAGATTTTTAAAAGATATGTACACGCTATATATCAAACACTGCCTATTTTATCTTAGCATCTAATTTTGGTCAGGAGATATCCAGGTGCCAGATAACGCATATAAGTTGCAGGCAAGTTCTAAATCACCAAGGATATACTGCTCCTCACAAGGGAGGTTCCACGGTGATCCTCGCGACTTCCAGCTCCTGCGAGGCTCACCCTGGATCCAAAAGCGCAGCTGTGCCCACTATTAAGGACTCCTTCCCTGAGACCAGGTTGTTGGCCATCAACGCAGAACCTGGGTAGGCCTACCTAGCAGAAGAACCAACTTTAAAATGTTCAATTAAGACCCCACAAAAACAATCTGGAACTGGCTGACTGAAGTCCCTTCAGCAAGAAACGCGCAGAGATAATTAGGAGGAAGAAAGAGCTCCCGCTCTTTCATCTTAATTAACTAGGGAGGGGGAAGGATTGAACAATGGCCTTCTCCACGTAGCCTTTACCTCAAAGAAAAAAGGCTAACGCCTTTTCCCGCTCTCGCCCCAGCGCACCTCCTGAACGCCACCACCCCGTCTCCCCACCCCCCCTTCTGCCAGCCCCAGACTCGAACCCGCGCATTCCGGATATTCATCGTGACAGCAACGACCCTTCCTCGGCTCACGCGTTAGCTACGATCATCAAGGTACGTTGCCCCGGGAAAAAGACGTGAGTAGGTCGGGGGGGGGGGAGAACGTGCTCATGTCCGCTACGCAGCCAATAGCGGGGCAGAGACGGAAAGGCCACTAGCCAATCCCAACAAAAATTCTGATAATTGTACCAACCCTCTTCTCCAATTAAGAAAACCTCTGCCTATGGAAGATTTCCCGAGTATCCAATCAGAGCTTCCCTAGAACATGTCATGCTGACCAATGAGTACTCGGCTTACTCTTCTCTTCTTTCCTTCCCCCCTCCTCGTTCGTTTTTTAATTCATCTATGGGTTTTTAAATTTATTTTTGTCAAGCGATTATAACATAACGGGTATAAATATAAACATAGTTATGAATACATGCAATGGATACATATAAGAAAAATAAAAAGAAACATTATATTCGATTGGTTCTTATCCCGTGTCTAGGTTAGGAAAGTCTTGCATTGTCCCACGCCCCTTTGGACTCAGGAAAATAAGCGATGGTCGGCGGGACAGATTTATTCCTCTCAGAAGTGCTTTCATTGATTACCAGTTAAGCCAAGGGCCTTCAAACTTGGCAAGTTTAAGACTTGTGAACTTCAACTCCCAGAATTCCTGAGCTAACGTGCCTAGAGGAGGGATTCTGGGAGTTGAAGTTCACAAGACTTAAAGCTGTCAAGTTTGAAGACCCCTGAGTTAAGACAATCCTTGGCACGCAGAAATACTGTAGAATGCTATGTAGGGAAAGTAGCAGTGAAAAAGAGAGGCTATGCATTTGAGAGTGCTTAAATTCAGAAATGAATTTAGAGACACACTCAATTCGACCAAAAAAAGGGCATAATCTAAGTAAATTATATCTATGACTTTTTAAAAAAATACCTAACATGCTTGAAATTATGTCAGGAAGCTCCCTGGGTGACATACCCTTTCTCAGCCCAAGCTGTCTCACAGGGTTGTGGCAGGGAAATAGGTGAAGGCAGTGTATACCGCAGGTTGTGTTCTTGAATGAAAATGGGGTAAAAGTTGAAATAACTTCACAATTCTCTAAAGGTCACAATCTTGAGCCTCAGATCTATTTGCAAAAAGGATATAATGAGTCTCTCTAGCTGAGCTCAGCCTCCCTGAGTCTAGCATCTTGTCGATATATTTGCTGGAGCTGCATTGGGTGCTGGTTAGCTTCTGGGTCCAATTCAAGGTTTGGTTATGAGCTTTTAAGCTCTACATGGCAAAGGGCCTGGTTACCTGCAGACCTTCCTTCACTCCGTTGCACCAGCCCATACCACCTGGTCAGGCATGCTATGGACCCCATCAATTAAACAATTTCAGCTGACAGCGTCCAGGAAGAGAGCTGCCTCTGTCATTGTTCCCATGTTTGGAACATTCTCCCCCCACTTCCAGGGGTGAAGGAGGCCCCCACTCTCCTGGCCTTCCAGAAATGTCTAAAGATCCAGTTTATCAACTAGCTTGGGACCCCCAGAGATGCATGCAACCATGAGGTTGGTTAATCCTTTGAAGCCCTTCCTCCTGCCTTTTAATTCTGAATTTTAAATATTTTGTGTTTTGAACTGTATTTGTATCCAGAGTCCAGAATGAAGGAGTTGGGCAGTTTCTAAATGTGATTGGTGGCTGGCTGGAGATGATAGATAGATAGATAGATAGATAGATAGATAGATAGATAGATAGATAGATAGATAGATGCAACTTTTTCATTTTCAGCCAGCTCTGCTGGTAGAGGTAGATAATAGCATTTAGCTCTATCATCCATTCTTTCTGCATAACCAAATAACTGTAAAAGACGTTTCATTTTCTCTGGGAAGTTTCAGTATTTTAATCTTGGAACTGGCAAGGAGGAGGTTATCTGAAATGCTTAGTTACACTATATTCTCATATGCTAAAGTACATTAAATAATTCCATCTGACAATTTGGTTGAAGCAACTGCCATATTTAGCAAAGGGTTAATTTGGCAAATTAAGGCTTCTGTGCTACAAATGGGGGCTTCTAGTATTGACAACCATCACACAACATGCAAGTATATTATCAACCGAATTTTGTGGCAGAAAGATTAAACAGTGCACTTGGGATCTTTGGACTGATAATTTTAAAAGTTAATGATTTAGAAACAGTTACAGTGAAAATACCAAGAGTTACAAGGAGAAATGTTTTTTTCAAATCTATAATGAGTGAGGCAGGATTACTATATAATAGAAGCTTCATCTGGAAGCTTTGCTGCTACTGAACAGTTTGTTTAGGTTTGAAAGAAACAATTTCTTTTAAAAATGCATAATGTTCCTAGGGAGTTAGATTTTATAGGCCTGTTTAGAAAACGCTTGTTGAATGAGAGTGTAAATTTGATCAATAGCAATAGTTCCTTCTGTTTCCAGAAGACGGCAATCATGTGGAGCCTGTAGTGAATAGCAGCTATTCTACCACAGCAAAAGAATGCACTTCAGTTAGATTAGTTGCCGAGTTCTGAACTCGGGAAGAGTATGGTAGAGACTATAAATGAACCTTTCTTGATGGTGTGACATCTGAATGACCCTTTGCATGCCAGGTTGCAATTGTTTAAGTAGATTAAGTTTCTTACAAACAACCGGCTTAATCTGTATGGTCCCCTCCCTGTTTAAAATTTGTTTCATATACAGTTCTTTTATTTTAGGAAGCAGTAGGTAATACAGCAAGTACCAGACCTTGTTTTTAAATTTTTATTATTAGAAATAAGCCAAAAACCATGCAATGTGATAGTTTTTTCAAGGGAATAAACTGCTGTTTAATAAGCCTGAAGCCCTAATCTGAAAGATTACATATTAGGAAGTTAAAATAGAAAGAAATCTCCCAATTACAGATATCCTACCACTGTCATATGTTTAGACTATTGGCAAGTCATCCTGAGGCTTAGAACTTTTCCTTTCTCCTCAATTTACAGTATGACACCAAAACTGTTGTGAAGACTGCAGCAAAAGATGTCTGAAGTACTCTGAAAAATTTGAATTTGCCAAATAAATGATAAACTATCTTGCTTATAAATACATTAAACAAGCAAAGTTCACTAATGAACACCCTACACGGATTTTAGATAAAAAAAGAAAAGCTGCTGAAGTTCCTCTAACCATTTTGTCAGTAGAATTTCTGTCTAGGACAAATTCAGCAAGGGGATCAGTGCTGGAGATTTGGGGTCCTCTACGTCAGGGGTCTCCAACCATGGCAACTTTAAGCCTGTCGGACTTCAACTCCCAGAATTCCCCAGCCAGTTCAGAGTTGAAGTCCGCCAGGCTTAAAGTTGCCATGGTTGGAGACCCCTGCTCTGTCATCATGCCATGTTACCATTGGCTACACCTAGTGAAGGGCCACAGGTTTACTACTCTTCAGTCAATCGTTTTATGTACAGAGTTAAGCAACCTTAATATGATCCAAAATAAAATTTAAAGCTAGAACAATATGCATGCCGAGTTTTTCTTCCCAATGAATCTGCCTAAAAAGAGGAGGCAATCAAAAATATGGCAGTGCAAGCACAGAAAAACAGATCTTACTTCTTGCTTTCCACCCTTACCAATTATTCCTCAAAATGAGATGTTAAAAGATGAAATCCAGGCTATTAGGTAGCCCAGAAGTTTATTAGTAATATTTCTATATCTTCTATTTAGTCAAGAAATTTTATGGAAATTTCATGTCTGCATCAGGCTAAAACCAAGAGAATGTGAGTTCTAGTCCTGTCTCAGGCACAAACCCAGCTGGGTGATCTCTCTCAGCGCTAGGAAGAAAGCAAACGCAAAACACTTCTTAAAACCTTGCCAAGAAAACTGCAGGGACCTGTCAGGCAGTCTTCAAGAATCAGACTCAATTGACAGACGGGAAAAAAAATGCTGGATACATGGGTACACGCACTCACGCACAAATACGCAAAGGAAACATTCAATGCGAGACAAACAAGAAGATCCCTAATGCCAACTTAAAAGAATATACCTACATCCTTTTTTAACATTGGTCTGGAGGCCAAAGGTTTGCAGTGCTCAGTTTGGAAGTGATACCGAAGGAAGCCTTTTTTTGCATATCCAATAAGTTAGTTTTAAAAGTGCTAGTGAACTGTCCCTTAAAGCAGGGGTCCCCAACCACCGGGCCGCGGACCGGTACCGGTCCGTGGATCATTTGGTACCGGGCCGCAAAGAAAATAAAAATAAAATAAAAATGGCGGCTTTCTTCGCTTTCGGTGAATGCTGCTGGGATCAGGGATCAAGGACACAAATGAAAGAAGGGGAGGGAGGAAGCAACCAAAGCCTGTCCTGCTCTCCGGCTCAGCGGCTTCGGTTTCCTCCCGCCTGGCTTTTCCTGTCGGCGCAGCTCCTCCAAAGTGCCTGTTCACCCCCACCCCGCCGCCCGCGGTTCAATCCAGTGCTCAGTTCTGCCTGCCTGCCTGCCTTCGTTTCTGGTTGTTTCGGAGCAGCTTTGGCTGAGAATAACTATTCGCCTCTTTTACTCAGCCGAAGCTGCTCCGAAACAACCAGAAACGAAGGCAGGCAGGCAGGCAGGCAGAACGGAGCACTGGATTGAACTGCGGGCGGCGGGGTGGGGGTGAACGGGTGCTTCGGAGGAGCTGCGCCGACAGGAAAAGCCACCCTGCCGGCTTCTTTGAAGCAGTTTCTTCCTGGGCTGGTGGAGGAGCGAGAGAGCGACTGAGAGAGGAACGAGGCAGACACCTGAGGGATGAGGCTGAGGGAGGCAGGGCTGAGAGGCGGGGCTTCTCAGCCATCCTGCAGGGACTTGTCCTGAGCCTCCCTGAACTTGGTGGTTTGCTGGCAGACGTTTTATTACCCGACTAGGTAACAACATCAGATGTTATCTAGTCAGGTAATGAAACGTCTGCAAGCAAACCACCAAACTCGACTCCTCCCCTCCCCCTCCTTGAAAAAGTCTCTCCCCCCTTGAAAAAGTGTTTCTGCGTGAAACTGGTCCCTGGTACAAAAAAGGTTGGGGACCACTGCCTTAAAGGGATCTGTGTCCTGCCTAAAAGAAGAACTGCATTGGATAAGAAAGTTACAAACCGGCAAATCTGACAGTAGTAAATTAGTTATATGGACAAATTGAAAATTACTGTAGTCATTCTGAATGTGGGTATTTAACATGCTTTGTGATGTCAGTTGCCTCAGATCTATTATCTTAGACTGGCTATAAATTCAGTTATCATTCTGGACTTTACTGGAGAAGGAACAAATCCTAATCAAACCCACTGAAAATTTAACTGGACATTTCTTGTACCACAGCACTGAATTCCGACTATTTCAGCCCCAGGAGCACTACAAAACCTGGCAGGTAAGCTTGCTACCTTTTGCTTTACTGCAGGAAGCTTCTTCTGGGTGTAGAAGTTCATTCATTTTAGAACAGGAGTCCCGAGCTCCTGGGCTACAGCCTACTACTGGGCCATAGTCTATTTGTAACTGGGCTATCAGACCAGGGCTGGGCGGTGCATGCGCAAATGCAGCTCAACTCACACAAGTGGCAAGCTGGCACACATGCACATGCATGCACAGCTCAACTCGCAGTCAAGCTATGCATGCATGTGGGCCAGCCTGCTGCTCACACAGGCCAAGCTGCAAGGGTTGGGGAATGCTGTTTAAGAATACCATTCTAAATTACCTCAGAATAAAAGTTGGAAGCAAGTGGATCAAAATGCTGTTTTATTTTTTAAAATGTTATTTCATATAAAAAAGGTGCATTGGTCAAGGTGCTGGACTAGAACTGCGATTTGGTGAAATCTGATCTTCCTTTAGCTACCGGAGTTGGTGAGTCCTCTCAGCCAAATCCACCTAGCACTATGTATAGCTAATCCTCAACTTACAACCACTCATTTAACAACTGCTCAAAATTATGACTGCTGAAAAAAGTGACTTACACTTATGACTGTTGTAGCATCATGTGATCAAATCAGCATCCCAGAGTCACATGATCGCATTTGCAACTTTCTCAGGAAGCTTCCAAAAAGAAACATTAATGGGAGAAGCTGACTTTGCTTAATGACTTACTTGATTTCATTAATGGCCATGGCAAAAAGAGATATAAAATCAAGCATAATTCACATAACCATGATGCTTAGTGATGAAAGTTCCAGTCCCAATTGTAAGTCGAGGTATTTATGCTACACTAAGTACACTAAAATAAAAGTGGGATATTATGTTTTTGAGAACATTTTGTATCTTTATTGCACAAACCTAAATGAAATGGCACATATTTGGCAATGACCAGAAAATAAATCATTATCAGACAGAGCAAGTAGAGATTAAAATATTTTCCCACCATAATAGAATATGCAAATAATTGTTACATTATTTAACTATCTATCTGCTCTTTTAAGCAGTGTATAAATGTGGCTCTATAGCACTTAGCAGATTTATTCATAATGGTGTTGCCAAACTTAGTCAGATTACAGATTAAAAAATAACCAACCAGTTTGAATTTGAATTGAGAAATGATAGAGACTTCCTTTTTCTAAAATATCTAAAAGCAAAAAATCATGAGTAAAAATAGATGTTTGCTTTCTTAAATGAGACATGGGTGGCTTTGAGGGTGAGTTTCAAAATGATCAGAGAAGATCATTTTTATAATTAGACTCTCCTGAGGGCAGAAAATGCAGAAAATACAGCCTTTTACAAATGTCAAAAGAACATTTCATTTCTGAATGGCAGATTTTGTTTCCAGCAAGGATTTCAGAATTTCTTCACACATATAGAGAGCACGAGGGACATGGAAACAACCTGCAGAGAAAAAAGAAAGGGTTTATCTTTAAAATATTAAAAACCACATATATCTGCCCTGTCTGGTTCCAGAGCTCCTTTCACCACTACAGTACTGCCAAAATCAACAAAACACTTTCATCTTATGAGAAGCATAAAATCAATAAAACTATAAACCTGTCAGAACAAAAAAAAGACAGATCAGACCAAGAAATAATGCCATGTAGGTCATATTGTAACAACCATGGTAACAGAATCTGGCAAGTCTGAATGTGCTTCTCCCCCTCCCTCACTTCATCTTCAAGTGAGCCAGGGAGAGATGCGTCTGAGTTATTTTTTTGGCCCAGGCTCAAACCCATCTTTTGTGACCATTGCCTTGGTAGCAGCTTTTCCTTTGATATCCAATGCCATCCTCTACGCTTTCTAAGCCCTAAAATTGTGTATAAACTTGTTTAACTTAAAATGTTGTCTACTCGCTCTTAAATTAAGGCAATTGCTCCTATACAGTTAGTAGAATTGTTATGGAGGACAAGTATATTTATGGTACCATAAAGTTAAATGTGGATTTCAAAAATCAAAGATTCAACAGGTGCCGCAGAGAGCAAAAAAGTATGGAAATATTTTCTTTATGCATCTATATGTGAGAGGCAGGTGCCAACTGCTCTATTCTTACAGCTCTCTTCCTTTTCCTTCCTGAAGAGCAGCTAAAACTTTCTTCTTCCTCAAGACCATAATATTTTCTGCAAATCACCAGAGTAGATAAAGGTACAGGAACAGAGTTGGAGAAAACTAAGTAGAAGCATCAGGGACATTGATTTTGGAGTTTGCTTAGCTGTTCATCTAATGCTGGCATTTTCTGTATTTCTACTGATAATGATTGCTAGTTTTCCTATTGGCTTCCTATAATTTGGTTTAACAGTCCTATTCTTTACTCATTTCACAATAATATGTTGTCTGTATTTATGATTAACATCAATGCTAGATTTTTACTAAGCATGCTTTCCAAGACTATTTTGCTCCAACATCCTTCTTAAAGATGAAATGTGGAAAGGAAAATGGTATCTTCCCAGTCAGGACCAAGTGATGGTTCTTTAACTAACTGCCCTTGATGTAACATGCACCAGGGGGAACAACTACACCAGGGAGGGAAGGAAGAAGGGAGGGGTGAATGGAATCCCAGGAAGAGATCTGCCAGGCTAAGGTTGTGTCTTGTTGATGGACAATCTACAACAGGAGGACACTTCCATGAAGGAAGCACAAACAGGGATAAGGAAATGAATTATTACTAAAGATAATATCTGTACCTCAGGGATGAATTGTGGAGTTCTTGGTGTTCTCCAAGCATGGTTATTTGATTACAAACATTTCATTATTCTACTAGGCAACATTATTAGTGCAAGTCTCAGCCCCTCACCCCTCAACATGTATGCATTTGGACTATATCTTACATATATTGCAGAGAAATGAGAAGTACTCTTGCTAAGTTACTTTTTGCATTCTGTGGTTGAGCTCACATTTTATTTTATTTTTATGGTTCTACAGTTGAGCTCACAGGTTATTTCTGCTGATTTCCCATTTGCACAGCTACTTTTAACATAAAGCCCCCACCCCCTTTATTATTTTATTTATTTATTTTACCTTTAAACGGCCCTCCTTTGATTGTGAGAGCCACCTGGCCTTCCTGGCTCAGATACCCAAACCATTCTCCTCCTAGTTCTGGATCACGGAACTAAGGAATAAACAAAAGATGATAGTGATTATGCTACGTAACATGGAACAACCAAAGAGCAGAACAGAAGTGGACAACAGGATGCTGGACTAGGATAAAGGGGAACTAAAGTTCAGTGAACACCTAATGCAAGCAGTCCTTGACTTGAAACCATTTTTTAAAGTGAGCCTATGAAGTTACAATTGCACTGAAAAAAGTGACTGTTTTTCACTTACAACCGTTGCCACACATGGTCACATAATCAAAATCTGGATATGCTTGACACTTGTAGTGTCTCGGGGTCATGTGCTTTTTGTGATCTTCTGACAAGCAAAGTCAATAAGAAAGCCAGATTCACCCAATAACCATATTACTAATTTAACTGCAGGATTCACTTAACAACTGTGGCAAGGAAGGTTATAAAAGGAGGGGAAATTAGTTTAACAACCATCTTGCATAGTAAAAGAAATGTTGGCCTCAATTGTCATAAGTCAAGGACTACCAGTATATTATCTATGAACACTGTGAAGATAACATACAATTATTTCATATAGGCTGTCAATTCCGGATATATTACAGAGGCACACAAATAGGAGCCACGCTTTTGAAAATGATTGTTCCCCAACTTCTGCACTCTATATAATATTTTTTATTATTTTGCATATACAGAAATATTTGTCGCCTTTGTTTAACAGTGCAAGCCTAATGAGGAGAGTAATAAAACAAACATGCACATCCAGTAGATAGTAGACATCTAAGTATTGTATCTTATGATTTATGATGAATGTATTTTATGATGATTATGATCATGATTATTTGTTCCTTATATGTACATTAGGAGCTTATGCAGTGGAGACAAATTCCTTGTGTGTCCAATCATACTTGGCCAATAAAGAATTCTACTTTACTCTATTTGTGATCAAGTAATAATATTGCTGTGTTGTGAAAGCATTTGTTCTGTTACAAACAGCAACAGGATAATGAACCAACATCCTGTTGTTGTCCCCAATATCCATTTAGGAATCCTTCCAGAATTTCTGAATACTAACCCTTCATGGCTCTTTGTGCTATGAGCAGGAAGGATGTGAGAAGGCATGAAACAGCATTGTCTGTATCTGAAGTTTAAAGATAATAGAAGAAATGATAGGAATTGTCTAGCACAATCTGGAAGATTCCTAGTAACTTCAAGGTCTACACGAAACACATTTAAGGCTTCTAGTAACAAAAATAATGGTGGTGAAAAACAAGCTACATTTGTAGAAAAAGCCAAAGCACACAATTTCTATTTTGATTATGAAGCTGTGATGTAGAAAATGCTAGACTAGCAAGGAGTTCAAATTCCCACCAGTGATGTAACCTCACTGAGTAACTATGGGCCATCTACTCTCTTTCAGCTCAGTCGGCCTGAAAGAGGGAGTTGTTGTAGGGAAAAATGAGAGAAGAAACTGCGTTGTGTGTTGCCAAAGAGCTCTGAAGGAAAAATAGGCTATCCATACAGCTAAAAAAATAAGAAATAACATCTAATTTTATCAAATACACTAAGGTGTTGACATTCTTCCAGATACTAAGTAAATATCTATGCTCATACAAAACCATATTTAGTCCGTCAAATCTAACATTGCATATGAAAATTAATAGCAATTTTCCAAGGATTCATGAAGTGTTTCTACTACAGAGCATTTTCTATTTCTATCTCTATCTCCCCATCTCTTTTCTAACTAACTGTAATATGCCTATTTCTCAAGGCTAAACAGATTCCATAATTCCCAGCATTCAGTCCCCAAAGTTACCTTAGCAAAGGTGTAATTGGCCACCTGGTGAAATAACTCCAGAAGCTCTTGGTCTTGAGTTTCAGCAAAAGCCATTAGGAATGCTACCATGGCCTCTGTGTGCGGCCACCAAAGTTTCATTTTCCACTCTAGCTGCAGAAAAGGGTAAAAGAAAAATAGGAAAAAAAAAGATGTTTGAGGGTGGGTTGGGATTTTCAACTTTGTGGTGAAAATAAGACTTTGGGGTCCATACCTGAGTGGGGCAGAAATCATCAACATCTTGGAAGGCAAAGAGTCCCCCATGTTCAGGATCCCAGCCTGAACGGAATGGCTGTTTCATGAATTTGTCCACTGCTTGGGATTGGAGGCCTGAGTTAAGCTGGCGCCTGGCACAACGGAGCAAGAACCAGCCTGCTTCAATTGCATGACCTCAAGATGAAAACGAGCAGGAAGGAATCAAATCATTCAGAACATCTAGTTCCTAATTACAGTCAATTTCATAAATTAGTACTAGACAAACCGTACCCCATTGGGTCATTTGTTTCAGAGATATTTCCTTACCAAAACAGAAAAACAGAGGAAGAGCAGGCACAAAAGCGGTAGGAGTAGGAGAGACTTCCCACTTCCTGCTAGCTTCCCCATTGAGTTTTCTTGGGGGAATCTCATCAGAAATTTCCTTTCCTTGCTCCTTTCCCTTTCCTCCCCAGCAGGGAGATAAGTGGCGACGGCTGGGGAGAGGAGGGATTGCTAGACTGGCCGGGAAACCATCAAGGAAAGTTGAAAATGAAGAACACACGACAACAGCAGCTTGTAGCACTGAAGCAGCCACAACTTTTCCAAATTTCATTCCCTTGGGAGACATTGGTCCTGAGTTTTGGATACATTCTGTAATTTAGCCCATTTGAGGTACCTTGGTTCAAAATACACTGGCCTATGATGCATGGTTTTGCCAGTTTCAAGTTAAAGGTCAGGAAAGAATTTTAACAGTATGTAATTTAAATGTTGCACATAACCTGCAGAGTTTAGAACATGAGAGCCTTTGAAGCATGCATATAACATTTTACAAAATAAAGGCTAACATGTTTCATTATAACCATGCATATGTAATTATATCTGCAAGTAATTTGTTCATAAACTCTCAGTAACACCAAGGTTTTTAGATAGGGATTCTTATCATTCTTTTATATATAACAATTATGTATAAAGCAATTATTTTACATGGAGAACATCAAAACTACTATTTTTTCAATCTAAAGCAGGGCTGCCTAAAACGGTATTGCTTCTTGGACAGATTTTTTTTTTTGTGCTGAGATCTTTATGTAGCAGTTTTTCTCTGCCTGCATTGGGTTTTTTTTTACCATTACTCTGTGATTGCATTTTGAAAATCACATTTTAAAAAATTTAATATATGCAGAATTTTAACAAATGATTCATATTCTTTGAATCATCAGGGAATATAATAATTATTGCCATAAAATATATTTTTGCTAATAGAGATTAAGAAGTGTAGAGTAGAACCAGCATTTCCTCTTTCTATTTTCTGTTATGTTTAATTTAACAAATAAAGAATATATGATTAAAATACACCCATCCATCCATCCATACAAAATTCTCTTCTCAACCTTATGGATACTCTGCATCTTCCTCAATCTTGGGTTCTCTGACAGAGACCTGGGAGCCTGAGGGTTATGGGTAGCACCTTAGCTGTTCTTAGTACCACATTTTTCTGGACAGAGAGCTCTGATGCCGTTCCTGGGATCTGTTGGGAGCCACTCCCCAGCTTAGGAGTTACAGCCCAATGTATTCCTCCCACAGCTGGGACCACTGTGGCTTTTACTTTCCACATCCTCTCTGATTCTTCCTTCAGGTCTGGTACTTCTCCAGCTCCTTATATTCCTTCCTGATGTTGTTGTCACTTAGTAACATCTATTACTACCACTATCTTCTGATCTTTGTCTACTATAAGAATGTGTGTGTGTGTCAGTGGTGGGATTCAAACATTTTTACTACTGGTTCTGTGGGCGTGGCTTGATGGGTGTGGCAGGGGAAGGATACTGTACAATCTCCAGTCAGAGGTGGTATAGGCCAGTTCTCTGAACTACTCAAAATTTCCGCTACCAGTTCTCCAGAACTGGTCAGAATCTGCTGAATACCACCTCTGGTGTGTGTGTGTGTGTGTATGTTTGTTTAATACAATCATATATACATTCTATATATTTCAAATTAGAGAATGCAAAAGCATCCTGGCTTCTGAGTCACTTTTTACCAGGATTCTGCTGTCTTCCCAAACACCCTGGCAATTCCTTGCCATCTTCAGAAACATTCTCCAAAACTGCAGCACCATTCCTCTACAAGAAAATAAGATGGCTGGTAATGTTATCAGAGGTGAGGCAAACATGTTTATGGGGAGGGACTACACCCATCTCCTTACCTGAAGGTGACTCAGTATTCTTTGAGCAGACCAGTTGTCCAATTCCTTGAAGCGGTTTGCAACCTCCACATTTCCTTCTGATAGCTGATCCACCAAGTTGAGGAGCATCATGGGGACGGCCATAGAGTCATGTGGGACAACGCCCGCCAGCTGTGGACGACCCAACTCAGAGGGATCCTCTCTCACCCAGTGCACGATGGCTTCCATCATTGCAAGGGCCTCCCTCTGCCAATAGGAATACCATTATAACCATACTTTTTATCTTTCAAGTATGGATTTTCTATTCCAGAGTTCCCTTCTATCTCCCAGAGTAAAAAAGAGCTTAATTCTACAGGACCTCATAGCTTAGAGGTTGCTGAGCAACATGTGGTTTGAGACTGTCTGGGCTCAGAACAGCATATATAGGTTTACCACATTTTATTCACTTTTTGTTTATATTGGGATGAAGTGGACAACATTGGCATCTGCCCAGCTATTAATCTATGGGAAAATTAAATCCTTCTTGCAAACCACTACTTGTAAAACCAAGCGTTATTCCCACAAGACATCATTTCAGTCTTCTGATAGGCCATTTCCCATAGAGATCATTGTGGATATTCTTTCCCAGATTCTATCAGTAGAACCCATGTATCCATAGAGACAGGAAGACTGTCTCTAACTGCAGCATCATGAGGTAAAGTGGGCCTACCCAATTTATACCACTTTAACTATATGCATTAGAAGTTGTGCCTAGTTTCAGAAAAGGGTACTAATCAGAGGGAAGGAGAATAAGGTTTGAAGACTCATGTTGTTCTCCAGCAACCTTTCCCAAGCTGTCTCCCTCCAGATACATTAGATTAAAATGGAGCCAATTTTAATCAGCCCCAACCAGAGACCTGCTCACTAAAAACAGGCCAAGAGCGCTGGAGGGTGCCAAATGGGAAATAGTTCAGCTATCAGTACTCAACTTCAGTAACAGGGATATTCTCACAGTCTGACCTGATAATGAGATTCCCCTGTAGCTCGACCAAGTTCATCCAACCCAAGAACATAAAAACACTCGCTAAAAATGGTACGCTGGATTTTCACAGGGCGGCCATCACGGGTCAGGACAAAGGCACATTTCTGGGAAGGTGGAGCCACTCGTGCATGTCTCAGCAGGAACTCCCCTCCTTGGGAAAAGAAATGGAACTGGATAGTGGTATTTCACTCCTATTTCTTTTAGCTTGTGCCCAGAAAATGAGCTCAACCCATCCCTTCCCCTTTTATAAATGCATTTCTTATGAAACTTTTCACAGAAAACCAACATGGCAGGAAAGCCAAGAGAGTGAGCTGGAATCCAGAAATAGGCTTACGGTGAAAAACATCAGGCTTAACAAAAGTCTCCTGTACTATACAACTCTGCAATTCACTTTGTTTAGTTATTTTTGTACCATCTTTATTACTTTTTCAAACTGCTCAAGGCTGCAAACACACCTCCCTCCTATTTTCCCTACAACAACCTTGTAGAGATGGGTTGACCAAGATAGAGTAACTGGTCCAAAGTTACCCAGCTGGCTTTCATGGCTAAGATGGGAATTGAGCTCAGGGCCTCCTACTTTTTAGTCTGGTGCCTTAACCACTAGATCAAACTGAGTCTACAGCTTGTCTCCTCAAAACAGTTCAACTGTAAAGGGTTACCTTCAGGGTTGTTCCTTGGATCACTTAATGAACGTAAACACCAAATGTTATTACTATCCCATTTATGACATTTCACAGAATCCCAGAATGCAGAGTTGAAAGAGCATATGGATCATCTATTTTAACCTTCTTCAATGTGCAGGAAAACGAAGTATAACATCCTCAAGAGGTGGCTGTCCTAACTCTTCTTTAAAACCCTCAAAGATGATGAATCCACAACCTACTGCCAGGAAGTCGTCCCCCTCTTTACATTTAAGTGAAACTAGTTTCAACTTATATGCAATATTTCTGGTCCTAGTGTCTCTGCCCATGGAAAATACTGTAATTCTTGATCATCTTTCCTACAGTTTCCCTTTATGTGCCTATAATATCTTCACTCATTTGTCTTTTCTACAGACTGAACATCCCTAGGTCTTTTAGCCTGTCCTTATAGGGCATGATCCTCAAATCCATGTATCATTTTTATTATTCTCATCTGAATCTTTTCTAACTTGTGAATACCTAACTGGAAATACAGATACCCAAAATCATATACAGCATTCCAGATCAGATTTCACCAGTGCCAAGAACAAAGGAATAATGACTTCATGTATCATTGATACACTCTTTTAATGCAGCCCAGAATTGGATTTGTCTTTCTAGCAGTTATTGAAAGACAAATCAGATTTGTCTTTCTAGTAGCTATCTTATACTACTGAGTAATGTTCAGATTACTGCTGATGACCATAGCTCAGTCTTCTTCAGATTCCAATCCATAAATCCCCCATTATGTCTATTTGTCCCTCACATACATTGCTATTCAAAAGCATTAGATCTTTCAAGGTTATCTCCTCCTTCCTAACTTACTTAGTCATTCAGCCCCGTATAAATTTTGAAAACTTACCCTGAAAATCAAGACTTCTGTTTGTTTAAGATCAGTGACATCATCTTTAATTTTCAAAGCATGTTGTGGGCACTTTCTCAAAAATAAATATCACAGTCAGCTTCAGAATATCTATTTACCAAAAAGCAAATGAGGGATTTTCTCATGTCATCACATCCCCTTAAAACTTTTGGGATATGCTGAATCAGTACTAAGTACTGGTTTGTGAACATGCTTTTAAACAAAGCACTCAGTTGCAATCTCCAAATTGGTTTATTTTTAAAAAGCACTTTATGGTAATTCATAAGCATTATTATCAGTGAGAGTTGAGCTTGAGGGTGGCACTTTGCTTTGAAAAAAATATCTTTTCACTGTATTTTCATTAGCACATACTAAAATCGGTGGGTCAGTGGAAGTTGGCTGTATGTTCCCTTGAAGCCCTAGGCTGTTAACCTAAACAAAAGCACAGCACGGAAAGTTACCTGCTTTTGCTGCCTGTAGGAGTTCTGGACGCTGGAATCTTGGTACTTTTCGATACAACCGACTATACATCCATACCTTGGAGAAAAAAGATTGCAGAAATCCAACTGAGCTTTCTGGGAAGGGTCATGTCCCACCATCTAACCAAAAGTGGTAAATCTTTTTCTTGCCAAGAGCCGATCCTTTGGATGAACAAGGAAACAGCTGGGCCTGCAGCCCAACATGAACAAAGTTACAGGATTGCTCTCTACTCTGTCATCTACCCTGTGATATTTTTCCCTTCCGGGGTTAAAGTGCATCATTCTTAGCACTAAGCAGAGGCCTGTGCTTGCTCATACTGTAGTTATTCACTAACCAACCCTGTATTTAATTTCCAAAGTAGAAATGTGGAACCTGTGACTCTCTAGACCGGGGTGTCAAACTAGCGGCCTGTGGGCCGGATGCATCACATACAGGCCACACCCACCCCAACTCTGCAAATGGGAAAAACTTCGCAAAACATCCAGTGACGGCAATGCAACACAGTGGGTTTGACACCCGTGCTTTAGACATTGCTAATTACAATTTCTTATTGGCAGGGGTGGTTAAATGGTGTTCATCAATATCTGAAGGGCTACCAGTTCTTCTCTCCTGTTGTAATGAAATATGTGAAAGCTCAAGACAGAAATATTACATTAAAAACATTTTCCTGAGTATAAGTATTCCCACAATCTGCTAAACATCCTCCTGTTTTGTGTGTATCTGTTTAATCAAAATCTTAAGATTTACCCATGCTATCCAAGCCCACAACAGTCATCAACCTAGGTTTATGCAAATCAAAATGTGTAATTTACAATAAGCTTTTAAACTCAAAATTATGGCTGCTCCAGGTTGAAAGAATGTGGTGTATCAATAACTTTTATTATAAGAGCCAAACACAATTAGAAGAAGTACCAAATGCTCCTACTTTTTGGCTTAATCTATTTTTCATATTACTTGAATCTTTTATCTTTTTTATCCCATATCCTTTCCAAATGAAGGGATTCAACAAATTCCCAAGGGTCACATTTTCTTGACTTATACTAAGAAAGCTTGTCTGATTGATCAGTTGCTTCTGTTTACTTTCCCAACTTTCAGTGGGGATAAAGAGAAAATCTAAAAGTTACCTGTCGACCTTGCAACCATACATATTTCAGATCATCATAAACTTTTCCAGTCTGGTCCAGACATGTAAAGAACCCTCTGGAAAAATAAAAGAGGCAGCAGCATTTAGAACCAGAAAGAGACTGAAGGTTTCCTTAGCTTGGTTTCCAAAAGTATTGTACTACAACTCCCAGAATTCCTAGCCAGCAATTTAAACCTCTCTGAGAAAGAAAGGAGGAACTAAACAGCAATTCCCAGAAACAGCATTAACAGGGCAATTAGCAATAATTTTTCAAAGGAAGGCAACTGTAGCTGGCTTCCTCAAGTAGCAAGAGAAATAAGTTATCTTAGTAAATTCTGGATACTATTGAGAAGGAGAAAGAGCTGAATCATATATAATGTCACCATTTCCTTCTCCATGTTTTGCTGAAGAAAACATCTTTAGTGATGTTCATTAAAAAAAAACACTAATCACAAGGAAAATATAAATTAAGGTTAGCATTAAGTTTAGTTAATCTAACCACAGCTGGATCTTATATATGATACATCATGAATCCAGAGTATGCTGGATATTAGTGCCTATTATTCACAAGTATTAATCGGGAATTGTTCAGAACTAAGAGTTACAAGCCTACAGTGGCTGCGCTATATAGGAACAGGATCCCCTCATCTTAAAAAGGTCTCTTTCTGCATCCCTTCCATTTTAACACAGTTTGCTTAAAAATACCAACAGTAGCAAGCATACGGTTCCTATTCCTTTCAAATATGCTTTCTAAATAATTTAATGGTAGGTTATATTCGCATCACGCCTGACCATCTGCAAATTCACACAGCACCCTGAATTGTAAACCAACCGCATCGGCTTGGCTTGCATTGCACACGAAACCTAAGAGATGCGTTTCACAGATCGAAGCTCACCCATATTCCTTATCATGGGAATGCCGTAACCAAAAATCCACCACCGAGTCCAGTTCTTGAGAGATCCGTCTCTGCCAGCTGTGCAGCGTTTTCTGCCAGTCCATTTCTGCTGCTTGGTTGTAGTTTAGCTCTTGATAAATGCAGAGATCTAACTATTGTTGCCGCTGGTGAAGCAGATCGAGGTATCAGCACATTCTCTCGTATGTGACTCATGTTATTTTTTTTAAATCTAGCAAAAGTTTTGCAACCAATTAGTGAGTCGCTGATCATATGATTTGCCTGAGTCACCTGATCCAAGCCCAAAGGAATGGGGGAAGACTCTTGATTTTTCTCCTCCCTAGAATTTTTTTTAACCCTAAAATTGCTATAAATTGCTCCCGAGCCTGGCAGAATAATAACCAAAAAACACAACAACCCATAACTGTTGTCTTGCACTTTCAATTCCGGGCCCGCTGATGAATATAAAACTTTCCCTTCTAAAATCTACAGAACTGTTAATCGATTCTTTGCATTTAGCATTTAAAAACACTTCGGGAATCCGTACAGAGTAACTGATTATCCAGCTCTGGGCATCAGAGAATTAGAGAAGCAATGAAGCTTTCCTCCCCTGACTCGTCGCCGCGATTCCTTGTGTGTAAATCAACAAAGCGTTTTCCACTTCGAATGACCGAGTAATGGTGACAACCGGCAGTGATTCCCCCCCCCCCCCCAGTCTAACATGAAGCTGGTGAAAACAACAAAGATGGTCGAGAAACGGGCAGATTTGTGGAGAATAACTGCGCAGACATCTCTCCCTGCCTCCCTCCCTCCTCTCTCTTTTGCCTTCCTGAACCCTTTACGCAGCTGTGTTCCACTGTGGGCTTGAGCTCTGCGGAAAAACAATATCATATTCATCTGAAAAAAAAGCAACCCCCCCCAACAACCCCAGAAATCCTAGATTTAAACTGAACCTACCACTCCCAAGTAAATAAATTGGGGGGGGGGGGAGAGAGAGAGAGACCATCCCTGACTGCACCAATAGTGTCTGGGCAGACAGAATTCCTCCCCACATTAAAAAATGCAGAAAAACAATATTTTCCTTTGCACATAGACACACTAAAGCAAATAAATAAACCCAAGGCAGAAAGCACTTCTGTAATGGAAGTTAAAAACAATTTGCACATGCACCACGATGCATGATAGATGTACTTATGGGTTGAATTTTGTTTTGCTTTTGTAGTATGAAGAGCTACAATAACCTCATAATTCTTCCTTCTTGGAAAGACATGCATGCATTTCTGATTCAGGATGAAAAAGGAATTTCTCCTGCCTATACAATACAAGCCACCTCCCTTTTATTTACTCACTATTTAATACACAGTATAACATTTAAAAGGCATATTAATTTATAAAACCTATGGAAATCAATGGAGTAAAATCATCAATTATCTCATCTAAATATAATCAAAGTTATGTGGGACAGAGTTTGAACCCCTTGTCCATTCTTACATTACCCAGTTGCAATGTACTAACTACGGTATATAATGTCAGAGGAGAGTTCTATTCTTTTAGAAAAAGTCCCATTCTAAGGAAGAATTGCACAGAGGTAGTCCTCCACTTATTGCCATAATTGAGCCCAAAATTTCTGTTGCTAAGCAAGGCAGTTGTGAATTTTGCCCCATTTTACAACTTACTTTGCAACAGTTGTTAAGTTAGTAACACAGTTATTAAGTGAATCTGGTTTTCCAGTCGACTGCTAGTCAGAAGTGGCAAAAGGTGATCATATGACAAGTGTCATAAATATAAATCATTTACCAAGCATCTGAATGTTGATCACACGACCATGGACATGTTACAATAAGTCATAAAACCCTCGTAAGTCATTTTTTTCAGTGCCATTGCAACTTGGAATGGTCACTAAATGAACTGTTGTAAGTCGATGACTATACTGTACTGTATATTCATCTCCCTGTCCTTACCCCATTCCTGACATTTAATACGCGCTAGTGAACTCAGTCATGGTTCATTGCTTTTTCTTGATAATCCAAATGAGTGGCCCAAAGCAACTGCCTCCATTTGCCCAAGGGGGAGCCAAGGCCAGCCAAGGTTTTGCCGTCCTTGGCTTTATGCATAATAGGAGACCACATGGATAGTACTGTGGACCTTCCTTCAGATCTTCTTACCATCCTTCGCTGCCCCCCCCTCCCCCGATCTAGGAGTGTGGGGTGTTCTGTTCTCCAAGGAAGGGATTTTGAAACAAGTGACCAGGAGGCCATCATTCCTGGCCCTGAAAATCTGCTTAATGTCTCAGTTGGCCCAACGGCACACTATTTAGAACACAGATTGGTTCCGCCAAATGATAAAAGAAAGTACAGGTAGTCCTTGACTTACGACCACAATTGAGTCCAAAATGTCTGTTGCTAAATGAGAAATTTGTCAAGTGAGTTTTGCTCTGTTTTACAACTTTTCTTGCCACAGTTAAGTGAATCACTGCAGTCGCTAAGTTAGCAACACCATCGTTAAGCGAATCTGGCTTTCCCATTGGCTTTGCTTGCACAAAGGTAATAGTCACAAAAGGTGATCGCATGGCCCTGCCGGGAACCTGCAACCGTCATAAATATGAACCAGTTGTCACGCATCCAAATTGAGTGACCTGCAACAGTCATAAGTGTGAAAAACGGCCATAAGTCACTTTTTTCAGTGCCGTTGTAACTTTGAACAGTCACTAAAAGCACTGGTGTAAGTCGAGGACTATCTGTAGTCTGCACTTGTTCAGGAGCTATTTAAACGTCCTTCCCCCTCTCAGAGTTGCTGGAGGAAGTCCTGATACTGAGGCCTGAAAGGTGGTTGTAGCCAGCCTGGAATACCGCCTCTCTCGCAGACAGGAAAATCCAAGCGGACTCCTCCTTTGGCCAATTGCTCCTTTCAAGCTATCGGCTGCTGAGAGTTTCTTTTCCCGCCGAAGGACAAAAATTTGGTCAGGGAGCCGCCGCTCAGCCCCGAGTCCCAGCAGCGGCAGGCGTGGCTGATTGCGCGCGCTCGCAAGCACCTTCTCTTGCTCCTGGGAGGAAACTGTGAGGAACGACCTCCTTCGGCAGTACCTTCCCTCCCTCGGAGGTTCAGGAACGAAAAGGCGGACGGGTGCTCTCGGAGGAAGAGCGGGGAGAGAGGGGGCTGAAAGAAACCGGGCTTTAAACATAAGGTGCCCCCAATTCTCCTCTAGGCTACCGATTTCTCGCTGCCGTCGAGAGACGGGCGGGGGGGGCGGATTCCGGGGGAAGCCCCCTCCTCCCGGGCCAGGTGAGGTGGCAACGCCTGAGCCCCCAACTTCTCTCTTTTCAGGTTCTGGCGGAGACGCCCCATGTTCAGACGTTCACACCTCAAAATCCTGCTTATTGGGAATTCAGGGTAAGCCACCGACAGCACGAAGCTTTTTGGGAGGGAAGCGCGCGGATATCAACCCCCTCCCCTCCCCTTAAAGACAAAAGTCCGGAGAGCGTGCAGAACCGGACGCCCAGGCTGTGTTTGCCAAGTGGGTGTGTAGGCTGAAGTAAAGGCACCTGCTGCCTGCCTCTCAGGGAAGCCTCAGCTCTTGGAAGCTGGAGTGGGAAGCTGAGGTCACCTCCCCTATCCTTGTGAAACGGACCTGAAGACTGAGGGCTCTGTACTCTAAGCACAGCCTGAACCTGTCTGGCAGACCTTGTCTTCTACCAGTAGTCCTCGACTTACAACAGTGCCTTTAGTGATGGTTCAAAGTTATAACAGCACTGAAAAAAGTGACTAATGACCGTTTTTCACACTTACGACCGTTGTGGCATCATAGTCAGGTGATTAAAAACCATGGCAGCGTGATCAAAATTCAGACACTTGTCAACTGGACTGTGACAGTTTGCAGTGTCCTGGGGTCTTGGGTTCACCTTTTGTGACCTCCTTACAAAGAAAGTCAATGGGGAAGCCAGATTCATTTAATAACCTGGTTACTAACTTAATGACTGCAGTGATTCACTTAACAACGCTGGTATGTAAAGTTGTAAAACGGAATGAAATTCACTTAACAAATGCTTTCAATTAGCAACAAAAATTTGGGGCTTCATTGCAGTCTTAAGTAAGTCGAGGACTACCTGTATATGTTCATAACGTTGTCTTCCTCTCCCGATCCCAGCTGAGGCAGGTTAAAATAGACTTTCATCAGATTGTGCAAAACAGGGGTGTGCCCGATAATTCTGTCTGCTCATGGATGTTATTGGGGCACAGTCCTCAAACTCAAATCTGTCCAGAAAGAAGCATTTTGAGTGGACAGAGGAGGAAAACGGCAAGACCCACAGAAGTAGAAAAAACGTAGTAAATTGGGTTGCAGATGAAGAAAAGATGGGTTGCTGATGGAAAGACTAATAGCACGGTTAAGGCCGACTCTTTTGAATGTTGATGACATCATCTACAACTAAGTTTCTGGGATCCCACATTGTATTCAACCATTCACCCCAGAAGATACAAATGCTTCATGGTATGACTAAGTTGAGAGCCAGTTTGGGCTCTAGTGGTTAAGGCACCAGGCTCAAAACCTGGGGACTGTGCATTTGAGTCTTGCTTTTGGCATGAAAGCCAGCTAGGTGACTTTAGGCTAGTCATTTTCTCTTAGCGAAACCTACCGCATAGGTTTGTTGTTGTGGGATAAAATAGGGGGAAGGAGTATTAGGTGTGTTTGTCACCTGGAGTTATTTATAAAAAAAAAATAGAGGGAAATAAATGAAGAAAGGTGGATGATGGGAAGATTGATAAGCCACTGGACACGTGCCACATGGGAAAAAGGGAGCAAGGCAACCCACCTGGCATTATTTGCCCTTTGAGTCCTTTCTGGAGTAGAAGAGGAGCAACTAAATGACCTCACCCACAGTGTTCATGAGGATTCATCCTTTCCAATTAAAAGGCATACACTTTTGTGAGCTACTGCTCACTTCATCAGATGCATAGAGTAGTTAGACTGCTGTAGGATTTAAACTGGAATGAGGAAGGAAGTGGGAAGATAATTATGCAGATACAAGGTGAGATAAATTGTAAGTATCAATTAACTGCTGTGTTAAGAACCTTTGTATTTGTTGAAACTTTGGGAAATAGCCCAAAATCTTTTGATGTGAGCTTAGCAATCTCTTGCTCAATTGTGCTGTTCAATATTTCTTTTTCTTAGAATGCTTGTAGTGAGATTGCTAATGAGTGTCCTGGGAGGCTGAAATAATCATCTGGTACTTTGTTCATCAACAGAATTAATGAACACAACATGACATCAGAACTCAAAGTTGTATTCATTAATTATTTTGCACAAAGTTTGCCCTATGTGCTATTGGAAATGTGGAATTGTGCCCCAATTGACTCTGACTAAATGGAGGGAGGAATCACATGAGTTGAAAATATTATACTTGGCAATTCTTATCAGCACCATACAACATGGTAACCCACCAGAAGTGATGAGAATATAGTTAAAAGCATGTAGACTGCAGGGGTGCCAAAGTGGCCAGATACGTCATGCTTAGGCCATGCCCACCCTGGCTCTGCGAATGGGAAAAATGTTGTGAAATGTCATGTGACAGCAACATGATGCTGTGACTTTGACACCTGAGATATAGAGGGTATCAGTGAAAGCAGAGAGGTTTCAGTTTTTCATAACAAATTTAACAGCGAAAGAGGAGAATTTTCAGGAATACTAGTCTACAGCTCTACAGCAGTGCCAAATGTTTTAAGATATTCCCTGAATTTCCTCTCATCTGTTACACTGGTTGGCAAAATTAGGCACAAATTTGTTAGTCCCATGCTCCTTTTCATCTTCTCCCATTTAGGATTTGAAAGGCTACTTTCTTCTCATAATCAATGATCACGCATCTTTCAAAGAAATTTTTGGTTTACTTCTTAGGAATTAAGTTGGCATCCTTCCTTGAACCTTTGAGCTCTGCTTACGTAGGTACTTGCCGTTCTTTGTACAAATCAGTGTGTGCTGTGTTTAAGCTCCCTAATGTTTAGAAGATTTTATTTTGGGAGGGTTGAGTTAAATTACATGCTTGTTTCTAGCAGCAGCAGCAAGTTATTTTGAAGAATGCCAAGAATCTAAAGGCCAGCTCAAATAGCTATGGTGATGCTTTCGAGAGTTATGGTATCCCCGTGGAAGAGATGTGAATATGTAACATTCATCATTACAATAAAAACCCTCACATTTGGAGTGTACTATAATACTTTGAATTATCAACAGTCCAAGCTGGAAATCCTCCTGTTTGAGAAAGCTAAAGTGGAAAATGCTTACCCATAAATATGTCCCTTTACTATAGGACTAGAGTACAATAGTATATTGAGAGTGAAAGACTGTAACTACTTATCTGTGACTAAGAGACTGATTTTAACTAAATTTATTTCAAAGAAGAATTAAATTAAGTTTAAAATTTTACTGATCATAGAGACAAATAACTGGTTTGGGTGCTAAAATTCCTTGAAATCCTAATGGGTCTTTCTTAAAAGTACTTAAAGTGGCATTTAAAAATGAGTTGCTTTCTGAAAAAAAATCTATCTCCAAGAGCATTTCTTGCGCTAAGATGCAATTGCTACTTCTATTGAAATAAATAGGGCTCCAGAAAATTTAAATTTAGCTGGACCATATCCTCCTTTTAGCAGAAAGTTTACAATATTGCTAAAACAGATTTTGGCATGTATTTGGTACTGTTTATCATGAAATGTTATGAGATGTAACAATGTAACAATAAAACATAGATGTATTAAAATATCTTTTGGTTTTGGTGGGACAGGAAGAAACATAGTTAAAGTTATATTTAATGCTTCATTCTCAGAGAAAGCAGTAATTTTTTTTAATAATGAAATTTTTTTCAGGTGAAGTATGCTTTAAATTATTCATAATTTCACAAAACCTACTTTTCAACTAAGCTTTCTGAACAGATTTGATTTCCTTCTTCTGCATCTGATTTTGCTATTGTAATTTGGCTGTTGCAATATTATATACAGCTTTCTTAATAAACTAAAAAAATCTTTTTTTCAGATAAGAGCTATATTCTATGTAAAACAGTGGCCCACAACCTTTTTGGCAGCAGGAACCAGTTCTGTGGAGAAGTTTTTCCACAGACTGGAGGACGCATTATTTTACATGCTGCCTGTATCCCGCAGATGGGGCTTTGCTTGTTTGCACCGATGGCTGGCATGCCACGGACTGGTGCCAGTCCCTGGACTGGGCGTTGGGGACCCCTGATCTAAAACACTTTGTAAAGAAATGTTATTTTTGACAACCTGATTTAACATATTCTTTCTTACGTTTTATCAGACATTCCCTCTGCAAGTCTTCCCCAAATCATAGCCTCAAATCTCTGAAATTATGAAGTCATGCTAACTGGGATTATGAGTAATCATGAGTAGTAGTTTGGGGAGGCTCAAGTTTCTATATTTACTATATATTTATATTTACTCATTGCACTTGGAACCCAAAACATTTGTATCTCTCAATTTTATCCCAACAGTTTTCGGAGGAAGGTTGCTTGAGAACAATTGGCTTATTGGGAGTTTCAGTAAATCCAGCAGGATATTCGGCCTTTCTCCCCACTGGGCCTCATTCAATGGACCACAATTCCTGTGATCATAGCACTCTTTAATCTTCATACAACACAGCATGGGAGTCTGGGAAATAATGTTCTTCCTTGGGAGGATGGGTAACTGGTCTTCTCTCAGGATCTGATGCCAATGTTGCCTTCTCCACAGGGTGGGCAAATCTGCCCTGATGAACCAGTATGTTAACAACCGCTTCAGTAGCCGCTTCAGAGCCACCATTGGAGCGGACTTCCTCAGCAAGGAAGTACACATTGATGGCCGCACCCTGATAGTGCAGGTAGGACTGATACAAGGCGGACTACTGACTACCCTTTGATCAATGTTAATGTTCTCTTCCCATCTCAAGAGAATCTTGCATATAACCCCTCACACACAAAATGGTACCAGCAAGCCAGGCTAAATATAAAAAAATGATAAGGGGTAAGAAGAAATGCAAGTAAAAAAAACTATAGTTTTGGGGGAAGGGGAAGGAACCCACAATAGTCCCATAATTAATTGGGTATTCAATGTGTTCACAGTAGTGACTGTTGAACTGTGGATGGCAGAAAATTTAAAAGTTAAAGCTCAACTTTTTTGTTGTTTTGTGAATTGGGAAGCTCCATATTAAATATTTTTGTGGAAAGATTCCACTTGTCTCAATTTGTAAGACAAAAAGAAAATGTGCTATACATTATGACTCTGTGACCTTCATCAGAAAAGGCATGTATATTATCAGAACAGATATCCATATTTTATCAGATGCCTCTAATATACAAAAGTGTCCTCCCTGTAGCATTGTTTTGCCATTGGAAATATTCTTCAGCTGCTAGATGTACTGTAGATATAGAATCAATAGTAAACGTACATGCTTCCTTCATTTTCTTATACACAGTATGGCAATCTCAAGTGATAACCTAATTCTTGGAAACTTCAGTTTTAGTATCTACTAGCTTAGCTGGCTATGCTGGTTGTGGCACATGGAAGTTATGATATACCACCTCAGGAAGTTGGATCTACTTAAAAATGCTTAGTTTACACCAAGGGCTTTATAGCTGTCAAAGCAAAGGAAGCAGTTCAAGAAAAGCTTTCATTGCATGTGTTGTAACTATTCTCTGAGCTAACAGTAACAATTGCCCCATGCCAGATTTTATCATTAAATATCAAAACTTGGAACCACAAGCTAACATTTCACTAGAGCATTGAAAAAAGGCGTAACATTCCTAAACTAAATATATCATCAGCTAATTGTTTTGAGGTCTAGCTTAAGGGTGTCAAACTTGTGTTGTCATGTGACCTATCACAACTTTCCCACCTTCGCTAAACCGGACATGGGCGACACATCCAGCCCGCAAGCTGCGAGTTTGACAGCCCTAGTCTAGCTTGACCAGTCTAAGTGTATGGGACCTTTCAAAAAACGTTTTCATTCTGCATTAAAATGTTCATGGCAAAGACAATTTAACTCATCCTGTAACGATGCACTTTCTCATTTTGCCCACTTAAATTCCTCAGTACTTGATCAATCAGATCTTCTCTCTTTCTCCCTGCCTCAAGATCTGGGATACAGCTGGTACAGAAAGATTCCAGGCCCTGGGAACGGCCCTTTATCGGGGCTCCGACTGCTGCCTGCTCGTCTTTGATGTCACATCCCTCTATTCTTTTCAAGCCCTCGAGAAGTGGCACAAGCAGCTCTTGTTGCAGATTGAGCCAGAGGAAGAACCTACTTTTCCCATTGCCATTATTGGAAACAAGACTGACCTGGAGAACCGTGAGGTACATACCGAACACACGGAGAGGATAGATTGCAGCTTCTGTGCAAGAACTCCTGCAGCACCCAACTTAAGAATGAAGGGCTGTTTTAAAGACTAGGAACAGGGGCTTGTATATAGTGTTCCTACAGTCTTGAATGAAGAATCTGGATTGGTTTTGATGGCAGAGGATGCAGATACAGAACCTAAGGGGGAGGTTTTACATTTGTAGGTTCTATTTTTAGTTTTAAGGTTGCAGACAGGATAGGGAAGAGGGCAAAGTATATGAAGGTATCCTGTCTTTAAGCAGGTTTCTTCAGAGGAAGCTGAAATGTGGAGCAGGCTTCATGATGCTACCTACTTTGAAACCAGTGCCAAGACAGCTGCCAACGTGCAGGAGGTGTTCGAGTGGGCCATACGGGCTGTACTGAAGAACGTAAGGAATGCACTCCCCCCATTTCCAAATTTAAAAGCTTTAAAGCACGGCTATTCCGTTTTATAACTCCTGGATAGCCCAACAGTATGCCATCAAAATATGCTAGCAAAATTAATAAGCGAAACAGCTTAAGGCAGTAAGAATGCCTCTTTAGGCTGAAAAAAATATTGATACTATTAAATAATATGCTGCCTCCAGCTACAATAGGTACTACCTATGCTTTTAAGACCACATTCTTTGTGATAAGAAGCAATACCTACATCAAAGCAGTGCTCTTTTCTCACTTGTGCTGATCACTTTGTTTCATTTCAGCGCAGGGTACCTGAAGAGCCAGAGCTCAACTCTGTTCACCTAGAGACCAAGCCGTCAGAAGGGACACACCGGGAAAGGTGTGGCTGCTGATGAGCCCAAAGGCAGATGGGAAGATTTACTTTTCACGGCAGATCTTTGACATGATGCAATGAATAAGAACAGGAAGTTACCCCATAGTGAAGTAACAAGATTCTGCCAACCCTGCAGTCTGGACTTTGGTAGTTGGATCCCATAAGATTTGTGGCCTTCTGGAAGAGAGCCTTTATAATGGAAGGACCTAGATTGGGTGTTGAATAGTCTTCAAACATATGGAAATAAACCTCAATCTGATACTTTTCAGTGACAGAAAATGGGCATCATTTAGTCCTTTCTCAAAGTGAAACGGCTATAGAAAACTTGACCACAAACACTTTGAAGGGAGAAGATGAGGGAAAGAGTTCTTTTTCCAAACATCAAGTCTTGTTTCCAAAAAAAAGTCTTTAATTGTTCAAAATAGCACAAAAACGACAGATACGCAGCACTGTGGGTGGGTGGGTGGGTAGGTCAGGGTGGATAGCCAGGGTAAACTCCTATGAGGGCTGTTCCTGTCTCAGTGGAAAATAAATCGGGTCAAATATAGGAAGGACAGAAGGAATCTTAAGGACTGAACAGGAAAGTGGGACACAGCGAAATATACTATAATACAAAAGACCAGGGCACAGAGCAAGGGAGGGAGGTTTGCTCATTGGGGGTATTTTCTGAGGGCTAGTTTGTCTACCAATCTCAACACAGCAAACGGTGCACGTGGGGGGGGGAGGCATTTCTTCTGTATTCCATAGAGCTCCCCTAACTCTACAGAGTAAGCCCTGTTGCTTCCCCCACCCTCCCCTATGTGGAATGTCCCAAGACAACCAGTGGGGGGGAAGAGGGGAGGGAGCATATATTTCTCTACAGAGAGAAACCTAAACTCCTACCCCATGCAATGGAGAGTTGTATGTCAAGAATATTGCCCTCCAGCCTTGCTCTCACCTAAAAGCCTCTGGTGGATCAGCTACATTCTTCCCCCCCCCCGCCCCCTCCCCCCAAAGCATTTTTTTTCTTAAAAAAAGTTTTATACAAAACAATGGAGAGGAATGGCAAGACATCTGCCTATAGCATGCCACCTTGTGGCCTGGAGGCAGGAAGAGCAAAGAGAGAGAACACACCCGGCTTGTGCTGCTAAGGAGGGGCTGTTCCATGTACAGGGGAAAAAGGAGGGGTGGGGGGTGGATTCAAGCCACAAACACCCTGCGCTGAGCATTAGAACAGCTGCATGAGCCCCTTCCCTCCCAATGTTCAAAGTAGCTGCATCTGTGGCCAACCATGTCGCCTCTTCTCCATCCCCACTAGCAGGGACTTCTCTCCATTACCAAACGCAGACACTAAAAACTAAACTGAGGAAGAGGGTCTGTACAGAGGCAAGAACTGGAGGCAGAGAGATCAAGTCTCCGACCCCCAACGCACAGGGTTTCAGGGGAATACAAAAGAACTTCATTCCTGTAACTGCAACTTGTAAAAAAACCCAACAGGCCCCCCTCCCCCCCCATAACAAGTTTTCCCTCAAGCCCACCCCAAACATCAACGTCCATGTTATTGGGGCAGTAAGCAGAGGGTGAGGGAGGACTTCCCATTCCTTCTTCCCCCTTCCTAGGTGGGGTATGGCACAGTGATGGCCCTGCTTGGGGCTCCCTCACATGAGCCTCAAGCATCTCTTCTCCCTACCCCCCACCCCCACCCCAACAGTTCATCCCGTGTGGTGTATATGAAATGTGCTTTCGGCAGTTCCATCTTCCTCCATACACAGGGTGACTGGCTGGCCGGGGGAGTTCAGGCAGAGGCTTTGGAGCAGGCAGGAAGAGGGGACGGCTGGTGACTCCCTTCACTGCCCATCTGCTTTGGGCTTCTTTGGAGCACTTTTCCTGGAAGATGCAAAAGAACAGTTAAGGTCCAACTTCTTGCTTGGTCATGAATGCGATGCTCTCCCTGGCCAGAATACCGGCAACGTTCAAATTTTCATTCCCTGGAATTGTCCACTCCTATCAGTACTTGCAAGCAACCAACTTCTTAATCTTCATCTCACCCTTTTTATATACAACTCAATGGCTAATATGCCTAATACTCCTTCCTCCTCCTGTTTTACACCCAATAAGCACCTGGTGAGATGGTCTGGGCTGAGTGACTGACTAGCCCCAAGTCTTCCAGCCAGTTTTCATGCATAAAGGTGGCCCAGAACTCAGTCTTCTGGTTTCTAAGCTACTACCTTAAATGCTACACCAACTGCCTCTCATCTCCAAACAGCTTAGCTCCATAAAAGAAAATTTATGAGGTATTTTTTTCCTCCCAAAATGACTGGGCATATATATTCCCTTCCATAACCCACCACAACTCTACAACGGAAACATGAAGGCTGAAATAACAATTTGATACACCAATCAATACTCACAAATCAGAAGATGAAAGCGGCCGCTTGTTGGTTGGTTTTGTCATAGATCCATCTTTACTGGATTCTGTAAAGATAAAAGTGCATTACGCACATCGAAAACAAAGACAAAACATTGCCTGAATCCAATTGAATCATTATATGAATGTGAACTATTTATAAATCATGATATCCAATAGGGATAAAACTAGGAATAAAATACAACTGAATGCTGACATGCGAAAAAAATGGGTAATTTTATTCTGACTTTCAGTCCTTTAGTTATACTATTAGAATTTGGCTTGCTGAGCATGTCTCTACTGCTGAACTCTGTAAACCTATCTTCCCAAGCAATTTATACTGCAACTGGTGCTGAAGATACATTTTCAGTCTGGATGGTGAGATTCACATATTAGACATGCCAAATATGATACATTCCCGAGTAGGAATTGGCAGAAATATCTGACAAATTCATCAATTCTTATTGATTAAATTCAATAAAATAATATTCTAGAACTTTGAATGAGACCTTCCCATTTAATTATACCCCCGAAATGTCAACATAAAGATCCAGCCTGGATCTAAGAGGCAACACGGCAGATTTTCTTCATTTGCAAACCAAGGCTCAAAATGGGGAAGTGAATGGTGTGCAGATATTTACAAGAGTCTGAGACCTGGTAGCAATTCTTCATCTTGTTGACAGGTTTAATTTAAAGAGCCTGTCTTCCCACTCATATGCTGTATTCCTCCCTCCAACGTCCCATCACAACCGCTACTCACCTTGAAGCCACCGAACTTGTGTGGCGGGACCATAGCCCTTCTCGTTGCGGGCAGCAATCCGGAAAATAATGGCAGGCTTTGTGGTGTAGTCTATATGGGCATTGGAGAGACTAGCTGACTGGACCAGACACGAAGGACTGGGCCCACAGTAAACCCGCATGAAGGCCAGCTGGGCAGGTGCTGCACTCTTCGGTTCACCCGCCTGGGGACTCTGGATGGCCAGATACACTGAGTATTCTGTGATTTTTCCAGAGGTGACTGAAGGTGGTTCCCAAGTCAAGTGGGCCCCATCCGGACTCTGTGTTAGAAACACATAAAAAGGTTGAAAACCATGATAGCCAAAAGGCATTGCAGCAAGAGTGGGAGACAACAAATGCAACAAACATTATTCAGTTACCCCAACCCAAACAGGGAGATGAATTAACGGGACTTTAAAAACAGAAAAAGCTCTCACTTTACTGATTTTAATGGCACAAGGTGCTCCAGGAAAACCAGGCAAACAGGTCTTGAATGCTGAGATTTCACTGAAAGAGCCTCGTCCACAGGCATTAATTCCTGCTACTCTGAACTTATAAGCAGTACCAGGCTGTAGCTCCTGCTTCTTGAATTGAGAATAATCAGGAGTAGTTCCTGAATCATCCTGCAGAGGACAGAAGAGAGTGGGAATAAGACATCACGATTATCTTGATATTATGGGAATGACAGAAAGATACGTGGCAGCAAAAATTTGGATCTTTACAGTGAAAATAAGGCAATTATAATATATTCTTGCCACTCACATCTGTAGCAGGTGCATCATCAGGCGGCAGGAAGTAGTGTGTCACCACCATGTTAGTTGCCTTGACAATACCCACATCAAACCACTGATTTTCCTTCTTCACAACCACTTTTGGAGGCTGTGTGGGAGGCTCTGGTTTCTAGTGAAGAATGGATAATTCAAGGTTAACTTTAGAAAACTTGCAAACTCATTCCTTAAATTCCCACCAATATTTTTTTTTCTTACCACTGGAGCTGGTTCAATCCCATTAGCAACTTCTGTCAGGGCAGCTGCTGCCTGCAATTTTGCCGGGCTGGCTACTACTACAGGCTGTGGGGCCACGAAAGTATTTGAAGGAGCAAGGCCTGAATGAGGGAAAGAATTTCAAAAACGTCCATGAGATCCCTGATCCCCAACAATATTGATCCATGTCTAAAACTGGAAAGAAAAGACAGGCAACAGAACCAAGTCCCAATTTAACTAAAAGACCCACAGAATCTCCAAGGGTAATAAGTGTCTTGACAGAGCTGGAACATAAAATTATCCCATGATCAAACAATTGTGTTTAGCTACCAGGAAAACCCAATACAGCTTTGCTCAGACACTTGTCTCAAACAAGGGAGCAGGGGGCCCTCCCTTTTACCCTTGGCTAAAAAGCACCATTGTAAGGAACACCTTGTCACTGAGCTGTGGCACCTCTCCTTACAAGTGGAAACAAGCTCTTAAAAGGCCACTGCCAAATAAAATCGCAGTCATCTTTGCCTCACTTACTCTCTGTGGGAGTGGGAGGTAACAGCCCAACCGTGCTGGTCACTGCACTAGCCAACTCATTGAGGCCATTGCTCTCACTGGCAGGATCATTAAGGCTATCAGCAGGAGCCAGAGCTTCTGTAGGCAAGTGGGCAGGCAACTGATGCTGAGGAGGTGGCGGCTGCTGTTGCTGCTGCTGCTGCTGTTGCTGAACGGCAGCTGCCGCCGCCGCTGCCGCCTGAGCCTCCTGAAGCTGCTGTTGTTGCTGCTGCACCAGGGCCGCCAAGTCTTGCTGAGTCAGCACGATGGGGATGGCAGTGGGCTGTCCTTCAGGGCCCTCTGAACTCAGGTGGCCTAGTTCAGCCTGTGTGGCTGCTGCCTCTGAGGTATCCATGGCTTCTCCAGGACCTGTTCAAGAAAGAAAAGAGCTAAATCGGGCATGTCCAAGTCACAGCCTGTATGAGGCCCTGGATGGCTAATAATGCAGCTCTACAGGGTAGAAAGTATATATAATCGACTGTGTGTGTATAATACATACATACATACATATATATATAGTATATATAATCTTTCTTTTTTAATAATAAACAATATAAAAAAGCAGGATTTTTTATACATACAATCTATATTATATATTTTTGTATGTGGCCCAAGATATTTTCTCCTTCCTCAATGAAGACCAGGCAAGCCAAAAGAACTCTTATGGGCTAGATGTTTACCTAAGACCCAAGAAAGGTGGCAAGGTCTTTTCACCAAGGACAGACCTGGCTGACTCATGTGGTGAGTGGAGAAGATTCCAGAGAGGGAAACAGAAGGCTACAAGTACTCACCCATTACAGCCTGCTGGGCTGCTTGCAAGACCGCCTGGATGGCCAGGGCTTGTGCCTCTTCAGTGGCAGCAGCTTGGGCAGCAGCCTCTGCAGCAGCTGTTACGGCTAGTTCCTCAGGAGTCAATCCTGTCACCATCAAAGTGGTGGTGCCCGCCTGGCTCTCCGCCATCAGTTCCTGAGGCAATGCTAACTGCTCCACCTCTGAGGACGGCGGAGCCGCAGGAGTGGCCTGGGGAAGCACCACCATAGCCACAGACTCTTGGGTGGGGGCTGCTGGTGTGGGTGGTGCCTCTTCAGTAGGAGGGGCAAGTTCTGGATGGGAAGCAGGTTCACCCAGAGGGCCTTCGGTTGGCGGCGTGCCAGCTGAGGCGACCTGTGCTTGCCCCTGAGGCTCAGGGGTTGCAACTGCGGTCTGCATCTCTATGGAGGGCTGCAGTGGTTCGGAGGGTGCCGGAAGGGAATCTGTGCTGGTGGCATCAGGAGTCTCAACAGGGGGAACTGCCTCGCCTGCAGGGACATCAGTGAGCGAGGAGATGTTCTGCAACAGGAAGGATGGATAGAAAGGTGTAATGTGTGAATTCTGGACCAGGCAGCATTGAGTCTACCACGAACACTTTTTATACAAACACTAGGGCCTAGGAGCATCTCCACTGGATCGGGTTAAAGGCTCAGCTAAACCAGCCGTCTCCACTGAGAAGGCACCATGTATCACTTCTCCTTAAATCACTTCACTGTTGTGGTTAATACCTCTTCTATCACATTCTGCTCTTTTTCTTTGCCATTATCCTATCCCTCCCCCCGCCCCCAAGGAATGCTGTTTCTTCTTTGAGGATTCTGAGAGATATATTTGGGGAAGAGATATTACATTGAGCCAAATTAAACTGATTTTGGGGGGGTGTATATGTGCACACATATTTGTGGAAACAGCAATATTTACATCCATTTATATCTACGTAACATATTTGGACTAAAATGAGCCAATTACGAGGAACTAGAAACACTGCTGCTGAGGCATGTAGACAATTTGAAGCAGAAATCTTTCTTTCTAGTCTGTAATATGAAGTGACCGGTATAAGCAATGGAAGGAAAGCAGAAATATTCGGGTTAATATGATAATCCTGTGTCTGCTGAATGCAAACTGCCAACATTTTGTTTTCCTAGAGATTCAACAGACTTAAGATCAGGAAAGGTTGCCAGGAATAACTCCATCTCCTCAAAGCCAGCTATAGAATCATCTAGGGAATCTCAATTCTTGTCTGGCATGAACCAAAGAAAAAAGGAAACAAGATCCAGTTCCTCCGCTAATTCTCACCGGTACAGAAGGCCCTGGTGCTGGCGTGGACTGGGTGACGGTAGTGACAGCTCTGATTTGAGTGGAGGAAACTGTGGTCACCACAGCAGAATTGGGGCTGCTAGCAGCTGGACTCTCGGTCACCGGTATCTCAGGTTCCCCTTGTTGCCCATTGGTAGCAGGTGGCTGATCTGCAGAAAGGAAACAAGTTACACAGTGAAGACAAAGATGCAAGAAAGGGTCTTTGGTTGTGAGAATCCACTGAATTTTCAGGATTTGAAATAGTTGTTTCAAAAGATTGAAACTTGAAACAAAACGTTCCATATTTTGGGATACACCCCCAAACTTTGTTGCTTCATTCCATAATGAGTGCTTTAATATATAGAAAAAGTGACTTGAAGCTCAACTTCTTACTTTGTCATTCTAAAGTTACAAAATAGAAAATGTGTGGTAGATCCATTTGAGAATTATCTACCACCTGACTGAGAAAATCTGATCAAGTGGATATCTAAAACAAAACTTAGTTCTTTAGCAAACTTAAAAATGTTAGGTAAGCAGAAATAAAGACATTTTTGAAACCTGTCTGCACAATGTTTAAACCAACATCCCGAGTCAGACTGTTTTAAACTGAAAATAAGATACTTGTTTGTTTTGTGAAGAATTTTGTGGCAAATTCTTACTATTTGCCTATCTCATTCTTAGGTAGCAAGTTGTTCATTAGAGAACAGAATTTTTCTAGGGCCAAATCTCACACACTTCTTAAAATTGGAAAAAAAGCCTTGCACAAATTTTTAAGTGAGGAATATACATGCTATAGAAAATTCTGGGCTATAGTTTGAACAGGCACCGAGAGAAGTAAAGAATGCTATCCAGATAAACCCATTTTTCAGTAATTGTACTTTGTACGGGATGATTGACAGCAGTGAGGACAATATTTTTCAGAGATACCGGATTTAGTTTTATCTATGCCCCCAAAGAATTACAATTTCAAAGCAGCTATTATAGAGCTACGAAACTTCTGAATACATGCAGTGCTTGATTATAGTGATTCTAAAACAAGGATAAATAAAAATTCTAAAGGTAGATAAAGAAAAATACAACTTAGTAAAACTTATTTATTTTTCGGGATACAATATCATATAATATGATGCTATTATGAATTTCCGCTTTCAATGCTGGCTAAGGAACAACAGTGTGTCTGAAACAAGCCAAGACACACCGCAAACAATTCTGTAAAATTCTCCAATCTACAACAGGCCCATGCAAGGCACTGATCACAAATCAGGTCTCCCAAACATTTTGTGAACCGTGTAGCCTAAATTATTCAGTTCATTTCCAAGCGCACACTGTTAAAGAATAATATTGCCCTGTACCATTAAAAGTACCGAGGAATCCCTGAGGTTACCCAGAGAAGTCTGAAAATCCCTATATAAGAACATAAAGCATGTTTCTAATACCCATCCTTAGTGTTCGTTTACCTTGGTTGGCACCCATGGAAGAAGTAACTGTGGTGGCAGTATGGGTGGTTCCCGTTTCATGGGTCTCACAAGGAGGGTTTGAGCATATTCTGGGTGTTGAGCTCTGAGGCAAAGATCCAGCAATCCCCGGGGGTTCTCTCTCAGGAGATTTTCTCAGTTCTGAGTTGCCACATTGTGCTGATGCTGAACTGGAAGACTGAGCGCCATCACCTCCTATGCTGGGTGTCATTGTGGTGCTGGTGGAGTTGGTTTGCTGTGTTTCACAGGGTGGAGTAACAGCGGGGTGCTGGTGCTGGGCACCTTCATTTTGTTCAGCTCCCAGGTTTGATGTGGTAGTGGTGGCTGTGTTCGTAGTACCAGTCTCATGAGTCTCACAAGGTGGATTCGAGCACACCTGCTGTCCCACGGCTATGTTGGAAGTCGCTGTCGTGGCTGTGTTGGTGGTACCCGTTTCATGAATTTCACAAGGTGGATTGGAGCACACCTGCTGGGTAGCACCCTGGTTTGATGTCGTTACGGTAGCTGCATTTGTGGTACCCGTTTCATGAGTTTCACAAGGTGGATTGGAGCACGCTTGAAGATTTGTATCCTTGGTATCCGTGCTATGGGTCTTGCAAGGTGCACTTGACTGAACTGGCACATCAACTTTGACAGACATGGTGGTGCTGGTAGAGTTGGTTTGCTGTGTTTGGCACGGAGGGTTGGCAGATCCCACCCATTCGCCATCTGGCTGCCCCTGGCCCATGAGGGACCGAGCTGTGGTGGCAGTATTGGTGGTATGAGTATGATGGGATTCACACTGGACTTTTTTCAGGGCTTGTGGTCTTTCATTGCTTTTCTCTACGGTAGCGCCAGAGGCAGCACTAGGGGAGCCAGCACTAGGGGAGCCAGCAGCTGGCACGAAGCTTGCAATTTGAACTGCACACGGATGTTCTGTGGGAATATCTGTTTTTGTTGTCATGGTAGTGCTGGTGCTACCTGTCTGCTTTGTTTGGCATGAAGTGTTAGTCAATTCCTTCTGTCCGTCATCAGGTTGCCCTTGGCCCATGTTTGAGGTGGTGGTGGTAGCAGTGTTTGTAGTGCCAGTCTCGTGGGTTTCGCGGGGAGGATTGGAACACACTATCTGGCCTGTACCTACAATGGGCTTTATTGTCATAGTGGTGCCAGTGGCGCTGGTCTGGAAAGTATGGCATGGTGGCTCTGAGGGCGCCCTCTCTGTTTTGGAGGTGGTGGCTGTATTGGTTGTGCCAGTCTCATGAGTTTCACAAGGTGGATTGGAACATATCTTCTGCCCAGCACTCAGAACAGTGGTTGCTGTGTTGGTAGTACCAGTCTCATGCATCTCACAAGGAGGATTGGAGCATATCCGCACCAGTCGACCATTGGGCTGAAGGCCACCACCTTCCTGCCCATCACACACAAACTGTAACTGAGCTGGCCCACCCAAAGTGCCCACAACTGTGGTCGTAGCTGTGTTGGTTGTGCCAGTATCATGTGTTTCACAGGGTGGATTGGAGCACACCAGTGTAACAGTGTTTGGCTGTGACTCTCCTTGCCCCGGCTCAGCGATGGTGACTGTGGCTGTGGGCTGCTCTGTGGTGGGAGAGGCCAAGATAGAAACAGGCAAATCATGCACCGGCTGGGCCTCTACACCGCTGGGGGTGGTAATCAGGGTGACTTGAGTAGGTTGAGAAACAGGCTAGGGGGAGTGAAACAAATACACATAGGTTAGCAGACAGACTCCTAGTCAAGAGACATATCTAAATCACATATAAGATTTACAGGCATTCTGTTATGCAGAAGAGTATGGCTAACTATATTTTAGGCTGCAGGCATTACAAATTATCTTTCATGTGTAAAGTAAATAGTCCTTGCACTTATAAAAGCTACAGCTACATCATGGAGAAATATGAATTTAATAACCCTCTGCAAAATATCCACACAGTGCATTTATACGTGCAAGAAATATACTCTGGGGAATATTTAAAAATATATCTCCCAAGTACTTTCATTCTGATGCAGTCTAGTATAGAATTCTGCAATCTGATTTTTAAAAATCTATTTTTAATTCCTTTACCCATCACTTCTCATTCTTTTTCGGCACTTTGTACAATACTGCTTACCCTGAAAGGGGCTATAGTGTGATGTACGTACACAAGCATTTATGGAGAAGCAGTATTTTATATACTAGCATTATAAAAGTCTGCAAAAGATTAAAGATGCAGATTAAAATACATACTTTGATATAAAGTAATTGGAGACACAGATCTTCATGTGATCTTGATGATAAAGATCTTGTAAAGAAGCCCATGACTCATGTTAGATAAAAAAGAAGGGCACAGCAATTTGTCTAATCCCAGGACAAAAGCTCTCACCTGTTTCAAATGCTAGCTATTCTTGCCCAATACAGAGAGATGCTCATGACATGCATGCTGCCTGTTTCAAATCAATACATGCTGATACCTAAGGTAACTACTAGGGTTCCCCCCACCTCCCCACAATTCTCATGACATCTATGAATTGCAACAGAACGGCTACTTTGTACTGTTTTAGAAAAAGGGTATTGTATTGTAAGAAAAGCAGCCTGGTTCTCTAGATAGTTTGAACTGCAATTCCATGGTCATTGGCCATGTCTGCTAGAGTTATAGGATTTGAAGTCCAAGGCATCTGAAGGGTACTAGCTGACTATCCTTTCCAAACAAGAGTTATCAGGAACATCAAGTCCTGGATAATAGTTAAAAGCCAGTAAGAAACCTCAGACAGGAAAAATCCAACTGTTCGGGTACACAGTCTCTTCCAACTACATCCTTTTTACAATATGTTCCCTTCACACAACCCTGCGTCATTTTCAGGCTTGTAAGAATCCGGTTTTCATATATTGCTTTTAATAGCTACCAGTCCTCTTCCTCTAGGAACCCTCTAGGAACCATCATCCTTTTTTCTAACCATAATCAGACCCACTCTACTACATGAAGAGTCTCAATTAATAGCCAACATCATAAACATAAACATCATTCTTTGAAACCACCTGTGTCAACATCTATCACCACATTTCATGCTGCAAGTTTATCGTGGGCTATGTAGAGCACCACGCTGTCTTGAATGTAGTATGCATCATTTTGTTGGGAAACATTGCTTGCCCAAACCATACCTGCATAGTGATGGTGGGAGTGGTGAGGCCTCCTGCTGCTGTCAGGGTTGTCTGTGCTGCTGAGACAGTGATGGCAGCTGGGTTGATGACCTGGCTGGAAAGTGTGGCAATGGTCCCCAAGGTGGTAATAGGTGTAGCCAAGGAAGCATTAGTATTGTGTGCCCCAGTTCCAGCTAGGCTTGTTGAGACTGTGCCTGTTACAGTGCCTAAGGTTGTAACCCCTTAAAAGATACAAAGAAAAAGAAAACCTTAGAGGGGTAAAACTCTGTTAAGACAGAGGTCTCATTCTCGCGGCCCGCAGGCCAATTGCGGCCCGCAGGACGATATTCTGTGGCCCCCACCGTGATATGAAAGTATAATATTAGTGCCGCCCGCAGGGGGAATGGACCTCTGAACGTTTTTTGTGGAATCCCTTATGCGGCCCAGCCTCACCCAGACTCTGCCTCCAGCGGCCCCCAGGTAAATTGTGTTTGAGACCCCTGCTGTAAGAGGTATCCAGGTTAATTTCAGTAACCTTAGTACATAGAAACATGGGCTCTGAAGTTCCTGGTCACATTTCTAGGCCATATATCTGTAGACTGGCAAAAATACATGGTTAGCGGCAGAGGTGGTATTCAGCAGGTTCTGACCAGTTCTGGAGAACCGGTAGTGGAAATTTTGAGTAGTTCAGAGAACCGGCAAATCCCACCTCTGACTGGAGATTTCACAGTATCGTTACCCTGCCACGCCCACCAAGCCACTCCCACATAACCGGTAGTAAAAAAAAATTGAATCTTACCACTGGTTAGTGGGCCAGTTTTGCAGCACACAGAGGATCCTGTGCGCTGGGAAGATGTCCATAGGCCCTAAAACCTGTCAGTTTAAATGCTGATGCACTATGGAAAGCAAATGCACTCAGATAACCTCTAAATCCATTAATTCTTCCTCCAGCTTAATGCTTTTACCTGTTGTTCCTTTCACGACCAAAGTGGTAACAGTAGGCTTGACTGCAGACACAGTGACAGGGGTAACAAGTCGTACTCCACCCATAGGGACAGTTCGCAAGATTGTGCCAGGTTGTCCTGGTGCTCCCTTAAGCACTACCTATGAAAACACACATTTTTCATATTAAACTGTTGAAGTCAGAACAGGGCTTCTAACATCTCTCAACCTGTCATCTAGCTCACCTGTGTAACGCTTTGCTGTCCATGACTTGTGGTTAATTTGGGTACTGCTGTAATGATCTTGGCGGGTGTACCAGTGCCCGCGGTCATCACTTTTGTGGTGATAATGGTGATGGGAGACTTAATCCCAGAACTACTAGTAACACCTGAAAATAAAAAATAGAATACGAATACACACACACATTCTCTTTCCCCACTCCCAACAACCATGCTGTGATCCCACTGGTTGATGTACAACCCAATGGTCCACAGACTTATGAAACAGGATGATAACTGCTATGGTAAATCAAGTTCCATTTCTTACCTGTGCCACCTGCTTGTGTAATAATAGCTGACATGGGGATGGTCTTGATAATAGTGGTGGTATTAGGCTTTGTTGTGTTGGGTGACACGCTGCTGATGCCCAGGATAGTAGGCTTAGTACCTGTGCCACCTGCCTGAGAGCTGGTGATGATTGTGGTGGGCTTGCCATCTGCTGAAGTCACTAGTTTTAGAATAGTGCCAGCAGGTAGAGGCCCTTTGGTCTTAAGAGGGAACATAAAAACAACAACACAAGAATCAGAACAATGCAGGGCGTCTCAATATTCTTGCCTTTCACAAGCTGAAAACATATTAGAGGGGAAAAAATGGTGGGCAAAGAAAAAGAGGCATATAGGCAATTGGGGTGAGAATGGCATACACCCTAGGACTGGGGTTACATCTCGCATTGCTCCTCCATTGTACGTTCTTACCTGGATTATCTGAGTCACAGGACCAGTTGATGCTTGGCCTGTTACAGCTGATGTCTGGACTGGTTTGGTCTGCACAACAGACATCACTTTTCCCAAATTGGAAATCTGCTCCCCCCCAGAGAAAGAGAGAAAGTCTGCTTTAAGACTCCTTACATCTTCTAATATAAAGGGACATGGTCCCCTTCCTCTAATTCACTCAGCAATTATGTAACCAGCAAAACATCCAGCAATCATTTATGAGTAGCCTGTTTAGTTTTAGTTTACTTTATTGTCATTGCACCTCATACAACAAAATCAAGCACCATCTTCAGTGTACATCATGACCATGAAAATAAACACAAAACACACTGTTAAATGAGAGCATCTGCTCAGCATTACATAAAAAAAGCTGAGGGCTCACTGAAAATGCTAACTTATATGAAGAGCAAGTTGACAGAAAAAAAGCCTCCATTTCCAGCATCCTCTCTTAAACCCCTATTCAAAAGAGTTGTGCTTACCAATGCACTTCCTCCAGGCACAGAGATAGGGCTTTTCACCAATGTGATGGTCTTCGTTACCCCACCCACTACGGTCGTCATCACCTGGGCCTGCTGTGCTACAGTGACAGTGCCTGATTTGTGCACGGTGATGATGGGCCGGGTAGGTGTGTTAGTGGTGGATGAAGAGACTGAAGTGCCCACCTGGGCAGCTGCTGTCTTCAGCATGCGGGTGGCCGGATTGCTCACCTGTTTGTTTAACAAGGTCAGTATTTAAAAAGAAAAAAAGCATCTTATAAGAGTCTGTGGAGGCAATATGAATTCTCACAACTTTTTATTACAGATAGAACATGGTCCAACAAATCAGGCATGATATTCCCCTCTGAAAAAAAATAAATCTGAAAAGTAGCCAGGGGTGCAGGGGTTGCCTAAGCACCCGCTAAGCATCCGATCAGCTCCCCGCCCTGACCTCAACTAATCCCCCCCTTCTCTCTTTCCTCCCCCCCCTCCCCTCCAGGTCTTCCCCAGTGACCCCTCCCTGCATGGAAGCCTCAGCTGGTGCTTTTGGGCTCTTCCTCACCCCCCTGCATGAGATCCTCCAAGCTGCGGGCTAAAGGCGGCAGGGCTCCTCCGGGCTGATCGCGCAGGCACCTGGCAGCTGGGGGGGATGGGGTCCACTTTCCTCCCCTCCAGCGCGGGTAGTTCGGCGAGAGGCGGCGGCTCTATAACCCCAAAGGCAGCTCTCGCCCGGCATCAGCACGCGCGCACGCCCACAAACAAAACACCCAAACACACACTATCCCCACAGTGCGAGAATAACAGGAATAATAGTCTTCTTCCCCCCCACCACTCTGCCCGCCACTAGCCTTGCGGTTGCGACTTGTGTCCCCGCCCCTTGGCTCGGTTTTCCTGCAACTGACTCCCGCCTCACACTTTTGAAAGAGCGAGAGCAGCCCGAGGAGTCGTTGAAGCGCGCCCCGTTGGGAGGGTGGGGGGGGAGAGAGAAAGGCGTATTATTACATGAGCCTTTTAAACTCGTGAGAATGAGCTTCCCGGGCGAGAACAGTTTATTTACATCTGGGCGGCCAAGAATCGTTTTCAAAACCGCTTTCGCCTTCACCAGTCCTCTTCGCAAAGCGCCACTGCAGCTCTTCCTTTTTGCCTTTCCCTTCCCGAGGCAACGCGGGACTGGAGCCATGCGGAGCCACGCCGGCAGTAGCAACTCCTGACTCAGGTGGCCTCCGAGGGGAGGGGATGGAGGAGAAGGGGGGAGGGGCCGATTCCCCCAAAAATCGGAATTCCGATTTTAGTCGGAAGAATATCATGTCCGAACAAATGTAAATCTAGGATCCAAAGTATTTGCCCTATCCTTTTTGTCATGTACTAATTCCAACAAAACTGGTGAACCATTCATACTATGGGAATATAACTTCCGAGTCCAATTCAAGGTTTTGGTAATCACCTTTAAAGTGTTTTCTGACACAGGTCAGGTTAACTGAGGGACGGCCTTGTCTCAATGGGGCCAGTCTACCCCACTTGATCAGGCAGAAGGGGCATGGTACAATCTCTATTGCTCAGTCTACGCTCACGTGTGGAAGAGCCTTTTTCTGCTGTGGCCCCCCCATTCTTGGAAATATCTCTGCCTAAGTAAGTGAGGCCTGTCCCCGCTTAATTCTGCCAATTAGCCTAAGGTCTTCACAGGGGAGGTTCATCATTGGAGGTGGTGGGTGTATTGATTGGGAAGAGACTGCCCCCATACCGATTTGGCTTTTCTGACTCCTGCCTTTGTATTTAATATCTTCAGTGTTACTAATATTTTCTGTATTTATGATTTTGTAAGATGTCCCAAGTGGCTTTTCCGAGTGAGATGGGAGGCATATAAATTTAATAGAGCAAAGAAACAAACATGCCATGGATACTCACCATGACTGGAGAAGAAGCAACTTTAACTGTGGTGGGTAACGTAGCAGTGCCGGGGGACATTGCGACAGTCTTAACTATGGTAGCAGCAGCAGGCATGGTTAACATAGTGGGGGCTGAGGATGGCGGGATTTTCTGAGTGGCTGCAGCAGCAGCTGCCAGAGCTGCCATGCCACTCATCTGGGAGCTGCTACCAATCACCTAAGTTTAAGGGGGGAAAGTCAGTGAGTTAATACCACTAGGATTCTTTGCAAATAACAATGAAAATGTATTAATGATATAGACAGACAGGATGAGATGTGAGGAATTCCTTCTTTCAGCATAGCTCCCCATCACTCCTGCCTTCACTTACCGTCCCTTGAGTGCTCTGTGTGGGTACCACCATGCGTACCCCAGCTGGCAAAGAAGTCACGGTCACTGGGCCTTTCCCAGCTAGTCCTGCTGACCGCACTGTTACCAGTGGTGCTCCTGTGGTAGCTTGTGGGCCAGTGACCTTCAGCACAGCTGGAACAGCTGCGGAAAGAAAATAAGGTGAAATTTTAGACTACATATAAATAAGGGATATACCAAAATACTTTAGAAGTACTTTAATTATTCAAGTAGTCTGGGGTTGTTGTTTTCTTTGAGCCTTCCAAAGTGACAGTTGCTTTAAGAATCACAATATGACTTCACAGAGAAGCTACAAAATGGCAAATGATGTCTAAAGCAACACTTCAAAATCAATTTGGATGCACGCATGTGATAGATTTCTACCTATTCCAGTTATGGAACACTATCCTAGCAAAATGAAGTTAATTTGGGAACTACATTTTTTTATTGACCCACGCCCTGGGCAGGATAGAACAGCAGTAGTAAGCAAGATGCTCCAAATTCTAAACAGCTAATCAAATAGTACCACTACAAGTATGAAACACTTCTGGAATGGCTGGAACATCCCATTTTAAGTTTAATATCTTTTCCCTTTGATGCATCATAAGGATAGCTCATCTTTTTCCTATAATGGAAAAATGTGAAAAGCACTCAGCTGTGTGGCTTTAAATTTTTGGAATGCACAACTAGAAAAATAAAGGATTGTGAGAATATTCGTTGAAATATGAACCTGAAAGTACACTGTGTTCAATGGAGTTCAAGTCCACTCTATTTACTTTTAAGATAATTCTTAAGAAAAAGAATTTCAGAAGACTGACATTAAGGAAAAAGCACCATGTAACAGATGTCCCCCCCCCCTTTTTTTTTTCAAACTGAAGGTGCTCTTACTAAGCAGGGCTTTCTGCTAAGAAGGAAACTCAGACTTTAAGGGCTGTACACAATTAGCCCAGCGTTTGAAAGGGGGGAAAAAATGACTAGATTAAAACAAAAAACATCTCCCTTACTTTGTGGACGAGGAGTAGCAGCGGCAGCTGCTGGAGGAGGCCCTGGCATTGGGCTTGTAGGCACAGTAGGAAGCACCTGGATGGTTGTTGTGGTTGGTGGGGCAGGAGCAGCAGCAGCGGCGGCGGCAGGGGCTGCAGCAACAGCTGTGGTCTGTGGCAGCAGGGTTATACCCATTTGTGCCAAAGGCTGCACGGCAGGGACAGGTGCGGCAGCAGCAGGGGCAGGGCTCTTGGGGGGATTGACAGGCACTGAGGGCACAGGATTAGCAGCTGGCGAGGAGGCAGCTGGGATGTCGTATTTCTGCAGTTGGAGTAAGTAAGTGTCCGCAGTTGGGACAGAACCCCAGCTCACTTCCAAGGAGTTGGTGTTGGCACGAACCAGCTGAACCCGTGAAGGGGGTGGAGGTTTCTCTGTGGGTAAAAGAGAACGGTAGATGGTTTTAGGAAAATTGCCCCACTGTTATCTGTTACGAGAGTACAAACTCCCACATTCCAAAGAAAACAAGTTTTCCATACCAGTTTAAACACATACTTGAAAGGATAGATTAGATTTTTCCCCTGAAGATAGTCACAATACAGCACCAAAATATTGCTGTTTCCTCCCCAAACAACTTTTTAAAACTTCTTGTGATAGGCTGATAAAGTATCATTTGAGGTTCTAACTGTCCACCGCTTTAATTCCCACAAAATGCCTTTGGCTAAACATTTTTTAAAACCAGGAAAAATAACTTTTCCTTCTGCTTTCTAAAAAGCTTGAGACTGAGAAATTTGCAATTATACTGTTTCATAGACCAAAACAAAAAACAAAAAAAACTCCACCATAAAACCAAGAAAGGGATAAGGATGGAATCTTCTACAATCATCATCAAAATATTTAATTTAAAAGTTACTTATGGAAAGCATGATAAAAAACCCATACAATCTCAACAGGGTCTAGTTTAGTTTTACTATTGGATCCTATTTTAATTTAGACACCCTGATTGCTTTTTGTGGGATAAGGAGAACAATCAATGTAACACTGGTATTATCCATAGTGCACTTGGATTTATAGTGTGAAGCTATAGATCCAAAAGTTTTGGATTCTCTGTAAAAGAATGCAGAAAATGCATCCAGAGCAATGCACTATACTTGGTTCCCATCAGAAATTCCAATATGAAAGCAACATCCACATGTTCAAAAAAACCCACAAGTGCACACCTTCCTGAAATGTGTACTTCAGGATGTAATTGAAGCAGCAACATGTTTCACTGTTCTATCATATTTTAAAACTTTCCATACAGAAAACCAGTTTGTTCAAATATTGGCACTATTTATGTTCCCGTGACAGATGATGACTCTCAACATCTTAAATAATTTCTTAAGAAATTAATAGAGTCAGTTTGTGTAATAATTAACATGCTGTCCTAGAAACCAGGAGACTGTGAATTCTAGTCTCACTTTAGGAATGAAAGCTGTCTGGGTGACTTTGAGGCATTCTATCTTATCCTAACCTACCTCAAAAGGTTGTTGTTGTGGGGAAAATAGGGGGAAGGAGTACCCTGTTTCTCCAACAATACGGCCTCCCCCCAATAGGAAGTCCCAGCATGTTTTATAGGCATGAAATGAAATTAAGCCCCTCCCCCCAAATTAAGGCCTATATTAAAGCATGCGAAATGGGGGGGAATGGTGGGGGGGCTTGCCGTTAGGAAGTACTTTTGTTGCACACCCGGATATGGTGCTGCCTGCGTTGACCCCAATACGAAGTGACCCAACGCCGAGGTCAACATCCAAGCTGTCGCCGCCCGCCCGAAGATGCAAGGGGGGGGGGGAATTAAGTCACTGCCGAAAAGACGGCCTAGCCATTTTTTCGGGGCTCAAAAAAATAAAACAAAATCCGGCCTTATTATATGAGAAACACGGTATTAGATATGTTCACTGCCTTGAGTTACTATAAAGTAATAAAGGCAGGATAAAAAAAAATCTAATAAAATTAGGAGAATCCAAGCAAACAGCATAAGCCTATGAGACTTAACAGACTGCAACGTCATAGAAGCCTGAGTAATATATAAATAGGTAGATAGTCCCCCCCCCCGCCGGTACTTCTATCTAGCCTTCTTACCGGTCTCAAGATACCAGAGATCTTTGCAGCAAACCTGGTTGTTCCAGGCTTTACGGTAGCCATCACGGCCACTCCAGATGTACAAGCGGGTATTAATGGCCACGGCACAATGCCCTGCACGTGCCCGTGGAGTATTCTCTTCCAGTGTGTCCATCAGAATGGGCTCCCAAGCCATGGAGTCTGCATTGATAGATATATGCACAAAAAATCAGGCTTCTTAGTAGAATACCAAGCAACTAAGGTTAAAAGAGGCACTTCCTTTATGTCCTCCTCACATACCTAAGTTGAGACAGGCCAGAGTATTTGTGCATTTCCATTCCTTTTCATGTGTAGCCACTTTGACATCATCCATAACAAGGGGCACCCAGCCACCAAATACATACATTCTGCCAAAGAAAGGAAAGAACAAAAATTGAAATTTGGGCGAGAAATCAGTCTGAAACATGTCAGGATAGGAGCGGAACTTACTTGTTCCCAATGGTTGTGGCTGAATGCAGACTACGAGGGAGTGGAGCCACCCCTCTCAGATTGGGCTTGTTCCACGTCAGAGAATCTAGAGAAAGAAACATACCAGAGGTCATTGTTTCCAAAAGGTCCAGCCTCTAAGCCTTCCAAAACACAATACACATACGAACTGGCTAGTGCTTGGATAGAACTAAAATTGTTGTGTCCTAGGATCTGCTCTATCTAAAAGCCTGTTTAAAATCTGTCCCCACTCAGCTTTGTTGCTTTTACCGATATCAAGGGTCCAGAGATCACCAAGACGACAACCACTCATGCCCCCGTATATGATGAGTTTGGATTTTTTGTTGTCTTTTTCTGTGTAGACCACAGCAGTATGGGATTCTCGTGGTGGAGGCAATACACCATAGGTGATGGGAATATCCCAGGATCCCACACCAGATCCTGGCCGCAGCTCCAAGATATAGAGGTCATTTAGGTACCTGTAAAAGAAAAAGAGAGAGAGAAAATGTGAAGGCCAGGTGAGAAATTGTAGCTCTCCCGTTTTTTGCTGTTTTTGTTTTTGATACTACTTGGGATGTTTTCTTAAAAACTGGAGAAAAAGTAAAATAAAAGGGAACATGGCTCATTACAACATTGCACAAAATCTGTTCTAAACTGGCAAAAAGTCATTGTACCTGGACTGTAGAAGCATATCATATCAATGTACCTGGGGATGTTATTCTTAGGATCTTCACTGTCATTGGCCAATCCCCCAAAAAGGTAACATTTGTTGCCCACCAACGAGAAGCTATGGCCAAGGCGGGGACATGGTGTGGACCCATTCTTGGGCATCTTGGCCTTTAATCTCTTCCATTCCCAACGGCTGGCCTAGAATAATAAAGGATCAAATCATTATTAACCTAAGCAATGCAAATTAATATAAAGAACTAAGTTGATTAACATAAAGCACTCACCTGCAATTCATACAGATCATTGCTGTACTTGCCATATTCAACCATTCCACCAAATACTAGGAGACGAGTTCCATCACAAACAAAACCATATGCAGCACAACCAGGTGGAATGTCTCCACGCACAGCTGGGATGAACCACTGGTTTGTAGCTGGAAAAAAAAGAAAGAAATATGAAGGACAGCTTACATTCAAATACAATAGAGCTTCATGTGAGAACATTCTGGAAGCAACTCAGGGCTGGACAATTAGGATTTCACTCTTTCTCTCTTAACTGATACTTTATCAAATAAAGGAGCTCTACAAAAATTGGAACTACTCACTCACTTTAGAAGCTTTTTGTGTGTGTGTGTGTGTGTGTGTGTGTGGTGAAAATGAGATTGCCATCATTGCAATTATATTCTTATTTGCTCTCTTAACTAATAATTTACACAGGATCTTTCAAAAAAAAAATGGCAGTCTTTCAGGATAGCATAAAATAAAGGAAGCAGCCTGTGAGAGCAAAGGATGTCAGAGAAAAGAAAACCTTCCTTCCTGCTCTGGGACAACTGTCTGGATGGATGCAGCAGATAGCAGTAAGAGGCATGGGCGCTGAACTGTTTACAATGAGCAGGCAAAAGGAAGCAACCTATCAGAAGATGAGAGATGAGGCAGCTGCCAATCAGGAAGCTGAGACCCACCCACTTCTATCCAGCTCTAGTTACACAGTAAGAGGACTCCCAACTGTTGGATATCTAGATGCTGTGGCTGACACTAAAAGTGGAGGAGGAAGGCATTCTCCCTCCTGCATGTGCTTGCCAACCAACATACTGCTTCATTCCACATATTTATTCTTGGACTTAACTAGTTATAGTCCCTCCTGTTTAGCCAGCATTGCACTGGCACTTACTGGGATTTTGATAGGCCTCCCAATCTAGCACTTCTACTTTCCAAACTCCCCCCCACCCTCCAAGTACTTGGTTTGTTACTAAAATATTCTTTTGTACTGTTTATCTCAAGGGCTGTATTAACAGCAAGGTAGCAGTGGCATGAAAGCACTAAAGATACAAAAAGCAGAAAGCAAAAGGATCTATACAGTATGATATTGAATTAAAGAATTTCTTCTCATGCAAGAAAAGGAAATGCCAATTTCAAACAAAAATTAAAAATTATCTGAATACTTTTGTTGAAGAGAATTTTTCTGCTTTGACTTTAAAACATTTTGAGTTTGATTTTTTTCCAGAATACACAATGAGCCTGAAGCCTTTACTCACTTATATCTATTTTAAATGTTTCATAGTTTTAAAATATGATTAGATCTATATGATATTATGAGGGTTATTGAGTTTATTAACAATGTGAAAATCTGAATTCTTCCATTTAATTCTCAAAGCTAATATTTGTAGCTATCCTCTGCAACCTTACTCTGGCAATGCTACTTTTATCATTTCCGTTACTAACAGAGTACATGTCTTAACCTTACTCTGGCATGTTACCGAGACTGAAAATGAGACTAGTAAACCAAGTCCAGTCTTTACCAACCAATACTCTTTCTCTAGAAAAACTGTGCTAACTCTCTCGGAACTGTGGTCTCCTGCAACGCATCCAAAGGAGTCTAAACACCATCAATCTTGAGATCATCTATCTAGAGCTCCCCTCAATTAGTAAAGCCTCAACTTTACAAGCCGCTAAACTTTAATTAAAAATATAGAGGCTAGGTAGGGATGGCATATATCTGCAGGGTAGAACACAACTTTTCCAATTGGCACTATAAATAAACCCAGGTGCTGAACTATTTTAGGCAATTTCAACCAGAATTGAGACTACAGGCAATTAATAGCCTGATACTCAAGATAAATTGACCCCTCTCAATTAGCTATAATGTGAAATGTTCCAGCATTTGCTCCCTACCACAACATTACTGTGGCATTCAGTTCAGTTGCATTCTTACGCATCCAAGCCAAGGGGAAAAAACAGGCAACAAAGGGTTAAGAGCTGTAGCATTCAAAAGTTAAATTTTTAGGCGCCAAGTCCTTGGGGAAGAAAAGCTCCTACGAGCATTACGAGCACTGCCCCGCCATCTCATCACGAGTGCATTTGAGAGTCCATGAGGGAAAATAGTGTATTATCACTGCAAGGAGAGATAAAATTACAATGCCAAGCAAAGTTGCACGGCTACTCACAAAGCGCCAGATTAATATGAAAGCACAAGAACTTTGTGTCCTTAAAGCACCCTGCGCTATGTTCAAAACTGGTTCACGGGCTTCATTGACGGATAGTTCTCTAGATATTTTTCTGCTTTCAATCAAGTTGGCAGAGATCTTTCTCTTTTTGCCAACTATTCATTCCTCCACCTCCCACATTGTTGTAAGACTGATGATTTGAACTCCTATGGTTTTGACAAAACAATCCTGAGGTACGCTGTTGCTAGTCTGATGGGCATTCAGCCAAAAAACCATTGCTTTTATGTCCTTTCTGCAAAAATAAATCAATTCCTACACAAGCCAAGCACAAGCGTGTAAAACGGAAAAGGTCTCCAATGTGAAGATGCTAGAATTCCATCTAATAGCTGTTCCAAGGCACATGCCAGTTATCACATTGGAAAGGCTGAAGAAAATTCATGAGAAAGAAGACTTTACCATTGTTTCATCTTTACAGTTCTCTCCTCTATCACTTACTTATCTTTCCATACACCAATCACTTTGAGAAAATGAAGGCAGTTACACAAATGTAATGGGTCTTATAGAAACTTGCTAATATATAACAGTAGTTGCAGATACTTTTTTTTCTATACAAGAGATATTGGAGATCATATGTTCATGGGAGAACTAAATCACTCTGGGACCAATTATAGACGATCTTTTGCCCAATGGACCCAAATGGGGCAGTGCCCTGGTCCTACGAATACCCTAAATACTGTTGCCCATTCAGGCCCCCCCTTACCTGTGTTATAGACATGCAACTCATCCACGATGCCCTCATTGCCCCCTCCGAAGACCACAATCAGCTCTTTGATTGCCACAGCTCTGTGTCCATGTCGGGGCCGAGGCACAGGGCCTGACCACCCAATCACACGCTTCCAGCGGGGCTGCAGCAGCCCTGCAGTGGCCCCAACACCTGTTGGGGAGCCCCCACTAGGGACAACAGGAGAGGCCATAGAAAGCACCTCCTCACTCTCAATAAGTAGCCTTTCTAGCAATCAGTCCTCTAAAACAGCAGAGTCGTAAGGGCTCCCTTTATCAGTTCTGAATCCCAAGCGGTGGCTCAAAAAAGATCCCCCTAAGCCACATGCACTGTCTCTCTTCCGAGGTAAGACTGTTCGTGGAAGCAACACCAGATTTACTTTCTTCAGAGGACAAGAGCAAAGCAGTCCTCCCCAGTGAGGCAAGACGCCCACGATCCTTCTAACTACTATGACACCCCCTCACCGCGGGCACCGGGTCACAGTCACCTCCTTTGCTGCAAACAAACTAATTCGGAGTAGTTGTGAACAAGAAAAGTAAAAAAATAAAATAAAATCTTCCCCTCCCCCCCCCCGAAAAAAAACTCTTGGCGGGACAAGTAGCTGCCCTTTTTATTTCGTGAGGCAGTCACAGCTTAGAGGCATACCCCGTTGCTGAAAAACTCCTAAGGCTCCCTTTCCGACAATGAGTTTCGATGACCGTATTTCTCCCCGCACGACCGGAATACAGAAATCTCTATGGAGCAGACACCCACCCTTGCAATAAGAGAGGGGCTAATACAAAATTACCCCAATTGCCTCCTGCCTTTTCAAAACCAACACCAATTCCCCCTGCGAGGGAACTACCCCGCGTGGGGCAGTTACTCCTCCCCCCTCGTAACAGGGCCCCTCTGCCGCCCCCCTCCGGCCCCCGCTCAGAGCCCGGCCCTGGGAGCCGCCATCTTGTGTTGCCCGGACGGAAAATGGCGGCCGCAGAGAGGGAGAAGCCGCCTCCCCCTCGTTCCCCCACCCGGCGCGTCTTCCCCGCTGATCCTGCCTACTCCCCAGCCCTGAGTTCTAAGCCAGGGCGCTCTCCCTCCGGCTTCCAAGTGCAACGGGCAGCTCGATCCAGCCCCGCTGTACGGCACCGATGGGCAAGCTACGGCTCCAGGCGCCTTCACGCCGCCCTGGGAGCCGCCATCTTGCGCCTGTGAGGAGTCTCTCTTCCTCGGCAGCGCCTGAAGGCGGAGCCAAAACGAGGCCTCTGTACGGAACCCCTCCCACTAGGGCGCCGCCATTTTCGGTGGGCAGGGCTGCTTGGGCACCGCCATGTTGGGGGACCGCCAAGTTCCCCTCTTTCTTTTGCGGTGCGTGTGGAGGGCAAATTCTGGGCCGGTTTCACCGCACTTTTTATTATTATTTTTATTCGAAGTTCAACAAGTTTGTCAGTGTTTTTCCCGGCTGTGAGCTGTGTAAACTCTCCGAATGTTGTGTGTGTGTGTTGCCATTTTGAATATAAAACTCCGCCCCTTTTGCATTTTTAAAAAATCTGCTCCTCCAATAATAGGCTTCGCCATTAGGACCGGCCACGAGTGCTTTGGGAGGTGCGATAGGCCTCCACCTCTCAGCAAGTGCTTCACTGCATAGCAACGCTTATGGGCGCCGCCATCTTTGGGGATAAAAATTGACGCTGCGTTCGTTTCGTGGATGCACGTGAATAATATTTATTGGATGTTCTCGTGTCATCCAGCGGTTAAGACAGCACCTATGACCTACTCATGCTCAGTAATGCACCTGCTATTTTCCGCAAAAGCTATCTTGATTTCTATAAATATTTCTGACCCTTATCCCGAATTTCAAGGAATTAAATAATACAATCCGAGATTCTGGCAGGCTAATATAATATTGGAAATAATAATAAAATTCAGGTTTCATGCTTTCCTGGAAGCTGCCATTTTGGATCCTCCCCTTTGCTATCACTATCCCAAAATTAAAAAAAAAAAACCACATATGTCCCATGAAGTTCCCGGATGTATTTCCCTCCCTTTAGAGAATTAAAATGGCGTCTTTCTCCAATGTCCCTATGTCGCCGCCCTGTGTTATGTGAGATTCAATATGGCGATTCTTGTATTCCCGGATGGTGCGGACATATACGCATTCAAGATGGCTGCTTCATAAATACCCGGATGGGCCGAACCCTCGGCAAAAACGGCTCCGTTAAAAATCAAGAAACTTCCGTGTTACGTTCTTGGTACATTTTTCCGATTAAATCAAGTTTTATTAAATCGCCGGATAATAGAAATGCCCTACGCGAATTGCTGTACAGCCCCAAAATGGCGCCACCTGAAATCTCTAGCGGGTGGCGGTGACCGAAAAAGCAACCAAGATGGTGAACGCTGTACGTATCGGGAATCAAGATGGCGCTCACGTGCACAATTACCCGGATGTTGAAGACAGGAACTGACAATGACGCATTAGGAATAAAGAAAGAACAAGCGGGCTGTTGTGACGCCGGTTTTTCAGCATGACCAAAACCGTTGATCGAAGAAGCTGCAAAGATTGGTCAACTCAAGTTGCCGGTTCAGATGTTCAGTTACAAAAACACGGATCCGTAGGTGACTTATTTAATTATCGCTATCGAATTGTTCTTGAATGGAGAAAGATGCTATTACGAGAACATACAGACATTAAAATAATATGATTTTAACAACTACTTTAGAAGTTTTCCTCTGGAGCTCGCCGGTCTCAATGCGCAGGCGCAGAGACCTCTCGCTGATAGGTCCTTCCCGGCTGCATCTGGGAAGACCCGGATGTGTTGGGTCTGTCCGCCCATGATAAGAAAGCGGTCTTTTTTTGCTTGTATCGCTTGCTTCCTGACTTGCGATTGTCTTCGGCTCTGCACACGTTGGCCTAATAATCAACCCCCGTGAATCCCGAAGGATTCATTTTGGAGTCTCACCTGCAGAGAGTTACGTTGCGCTGAAACCAGTTAAACTTTCCCAATAAGCATCAGCCTAGTCCTCTGCATGGTTACTTGGAAGTAAGTTCAATGGGGGCTTTTGTCCAAGTGAAGACAATTCAGAGTTGCAAACTTTGCATATTTATTATTATATAGTAGTGTAGGATTTTGGCATGAAGTAGTAATTTATAGAAGTACTGCGGCCTTAATATATCGAGAGAAAATAACTACCTGTATTTTGAATGGTCTGCTTTATTTTTTACTATTGTTTCTCATCATTCAACACTTAAATTCCCAAAGGTAGGGGCTTTTTATACTTATATTCTTTGTCCTGTTTCCAGCTGTCCTATCTTTTCTCATTAGACACAATTTCTCCTGTAATCACTGATTGGAGTATGACACCTTTATATCTTTCCCCTAAATTTATAACACTTAGTATAATACATAACTTCCATTCAGATTCTGCTTAGTACACACTATATTTTAAAAAGAGAAAAAATTATATATAATATAATTAAAACAACAATCCATACCAATTCAAATCTATTGTTAAACACATTATTTTCAAATAAGTATCATACTAAATAGTATGATAGACAATAAATAGTAACCCCAACAAGAGAAAGTGAAAAAAGAAGAAAGTGTTAAAAGAAACAGCTTGTGTGTATTTGGATTGCTTGGTGACTTTGGGACTTTTGGAAATTATATTTGAATGACTAAAAACACTTGGGTGGTTGTTTCAATTTTTTTTTACAATGGCATCACTTGTGGATGAACTGAATATGGAATTTAAAAAATATAAAGAAGAGGAACAAGAAGGGAAGGGCTCTCATGGCTCTGTTTTTCAATTCTTAAAAATGGCGATTTGTACTTATGAGAAACTACAAGAAAAGACTGCGCAACAAGAAGATTGGGACAAAGAAGAAGCCATCTTTGATGAACAAGTAACTTTACTTAGGGAAGAAGGGGGAAAGGGGGGAAAGAGAATGGAGACTTTAAGACCCAAAAAAGGGAAAAATAAGATGAAAAGTGGATATAATGTTAGAAAGCAACAGAAAAGGGGAACACAGAAGAGGGAAATGGAGGTGGAGAGACAAGGGGATAAAAAGGGCAGAGAGAAGAAGCAAGGGAGGAAGGAAGGGAAGAGAAGCTACAAAGGTGTGGAGCAAGATGTAAAGAAACAAGACTTTAGAGATAATGGGTAAAAATTTAACTGAAAAAGTGATTCTGCAAAGGTACATAAGATTGTATTATATTTGTATTAGAAATAATGTTAGAAAATTGGAAACAACATGATTAAAAAGTGGGATAAAATACACAGTGTAATTCAGTGAAACTTTTGTGAACAAAATAAATGAAATGAAATAAATTGAATTGAACTGAAGAGAATTGAACTAGGAAGGAATGGGAACATTTTAATGATATAATGTTTTAAAATATGACTGAAGTGGGGTGGAAATAACTATGGAAAGTTTATAAGTGTTCCCATAGAAGTATGATATATATATATATTTCTTGCTGAAGACCAAATCCATATATATTTAGGATCAGGAGGTACAATACCTGGAGAGAAATAGGGACCCCTATGAGTTCAAAATAAATAATTATTTTGCTTTGTAAATTGAATTCAGGAGTTTTTCTTCCTTAAGTCTTTTTGTGATTTTTTTCTGTTTAATTTGCACTTTCTTTTTTTCCATACTTTCTTAGTATATACTACTAAAGTTCTTTTGTTTTATTTTTTGTAATTTTCATTGGGCAAGTTTTTAAATCACCATAGCTCAAATTGGCTAACTTACAGAATGCATCCAACATCTGGGACCGATGACTTGTGGGATTGAACTTTGGCAAAATTTTGGCTGCTTCAAATGCTGCTGTGTAGCCATGCTATGGTCAGTTGCAGTCACGTAACTTTCCAAAATGAAAGATCAACACTAAGATTCAGAATGTAACTTATTTTTAAAAATAATTTTAAACAACAGAAACTGCAAATGGAGTGGGCTAAATTATAAAGTTGATTCATTTCATTTATAAACAAGGAGTGGGCTAAATTATAAAGTTGATTCATTTCAATCCCACTATCATGCAAAAGCGTTTTTATATCTTTGGTTGCTTTTATTGTCACCTTTTTTCTGTTTGTTTTATAAAGAGATTGTGACAAGATTGCACATTGTACCTTTGAAAAGATTAGGAAACCAAGTCGGATGGCCCAATACAGCTTTGTTAAACAAGTTTTGATTAATTCTCCTTAACTGGTTGGGCATATTTTCTTTTCCTGCTTTATGCCTGCACTAATATTTTATCCTGCTTATGCATAGTAAATACTATCTAAATAACATCCTAATGCAAAACACAAGAATTTCTCAAATAATTTGCCCTTCTTTGTTTCTCCATTCTGAAATATTTGTTTCCCCTCTTTTAAATATGCTTTTTTGGGTTTCCCCTCTAAAGTTGAAAAGCACCCATCTGGAGGTATGGATGACTGCTAAGTATGTGACATCTAGCATAAAAAGTGTAGGGGGAAACTATTGCAGATTGCTGTAAACCAGGGGTCTTCAAACTTGACAGCTTTAAGACTTGCGGACTTCAACTCCCAGAATTCCTCCTCCAGTCATGTTAGCTCAGGAATTCTGGGAGTTGAAGTCCACAAGCCTTAAACTTGCCAAGTTTGAAGATCCTAGCTGTAAGCATTCATCTGCTACTGTAAGGCTGAATACATTTCTGTTTTCACACCAAGTTATGCTATGTGTCATTACTTTAACATAAGTTGTATTGGTTACCCATTTCTTATAGGAAAAATGCCACAGTATATAACTGATATTTGATTCCAGGTGCAATTCAAAGTGTTAGTCATTACCTAGAGACACCTTCATGGCAATCTGAGGGATTATCTCCAGTTGTCTCTGCCCACCTGGTAGGCTCAGGAAGGGTAGGTGTGCTTCAGGTGTCTTAAATACTGTCATCTTGTGGGATTTGAAAATGTGTCTTCTCTATCACAGTCTGCCTTGGGGAAAAAGCATTATCCGGAGATACTTACAGCTTTCACTCTCCAGATTTCTCTCCTAGTCACTGGGAGTTGGGTGGCATATAAATTTAATCAATCAACGGTGTTCTGTATGTCCCTTAAGACCTGGCTGTGCTCCTAGGCCTCGAGTTAGAGTAATTGTGTTTTAATTATATACGCTTTATATTTTGTAAATTTCTCAGTATTTTAGTTGGGTGACGTTAGTGCTCTAGTTGCACAGAAATTTTGTTGAGATTTTTCTATGGACACATATACTGTATTTTAGTGAAAACAGAGGAGCAAATAATTTTTTTTGTTCAGCTGAAATATGGGCTTGACCTCTGATATATTGCAGAATAAAATAGTTCTATTTTTAAAACATACACACTCATGATTCCACTGCAAAAGTTTATGTATTTATAAATAGTTTATTAGGTATGAAGTAATTGTACTTTTGGCTTGTGCTGTGCCAGATTTCATTATAGTTCTGTCACATCACTTTCTGTCCAAGTGTGTACTTTACCTGAGGATACTTTGAGATTAATTTCCCTATACAAGACGCTTATTTCCTCAACCAGAGCATTTAAAAATACTTATATCCTATGAGCAACAAGATTTTAGAAAGCTAGCAACAGATCTCTTTTGCAAAACACAAATCCACTGATGATAACTTAATGTATAGTTTAACATTGCTGGGACAATAATTGTGGCTGGTTTTTTCTCCTTAAATATGAGTCAGATATTGAAGTATTAAGATAAATGGCAACCATTCATTGACACTTACAGGCTAGAAAAAGCCATGAATAGAAATTGAAAGATTAAGGTTACAGCCCTTGTAAAGTAGGGCTCCAGCAGATCTCAAATCACAGCTTATATTGGTAGGGGAAAGACAAGACAAAGCACTAATTGACATTAGAAAGATGAAATGGAGGTTTGGAAGAAAACATCAACTGGAAATTCTAACGGTAATTCAAGAAGCCTGAGAAGGCTATGGCAAATCAATCCCAGGCCATCCTGAATGAAGCTGATTTTCCAGATACCTTTCCGTTTCGGACCTAGCTATGGAACGGGAACTACCTTAGTGACCTTGTGGGGTGACCTGCACTGAGGAAAAGACAGGGAGTGCAACACAGGTAGGGCACTTGGCGTTTTGAACCACTGCTAATGGATTGAATGAAGGTCAATAAACAGCCTTGGTCCAGACAAGATGGAGATGCTGTTTGTGGATGATGCATCTGTCCAGCTGAGTGGTGCCCTACCTAAAGAAGCAGGTTCACAATTTTGGGGTGCTCCTAGATCTATCCCTGCCACTTGAGGCCTTCATGTAGTTTTATTAGCTTTGGTTTATAAGCTTTGGTTTTATTAGATTTGGTTTATTAGATTTGGTTGATTTACCAACGGTGACCTTATTGGACAGTTTTTATAACAGTTAGTCACAGACTGGTAATTATGGATCACTGCAATACATTGCACAGAGGCTGCCTCTGAAAATGATCTGCAAACTTCAATTAGTTCAAAATAAAGCAGTTACCAATAGAGGAGAATATTTGTAGCTCAGAGTTGAAATGAGTAGTCCTTGATGCTCTCTTGTTCATAAGGCAGCTGGACTGCTTAGTCCACGGGTGTCAAACTTGATTGTGTCACGTGATGTATTGCAACGTGACATTTTTTGCCTTTGATGAGCCTGGGTTGGCATGGCCTGAACATGACTTAGTGGGATTGACTTGATGTGAATTTAGTGAGCCCGGTTCTTTGTGATTTACACAATCTGCCAGTCCATTTCTGATCTCAATTCATAGTGTTGATTTTAAGGCACTAAACTGCTTAGGTTTAGGTGAAGGAGTGCTTTCTCCTGTATGACTTCAAGATTATCAATTGAAGGCCTTCACTAGGGCCTCTCACAAAGTAGCTGAGCCAAACCTCTGCAAAGGGCAAAGACTATTCTGTGGTGGCATTCCATTCCTAGAATTTCCTCCCCAGAGTATCTTGATTGGTTCCCATCAGTAACATCATTTTGGTGCCTAGGTGAATACCTTTGTATCTTCCTAGCTTTGTAACTGCTTTTAATGTATCTCAATTCTTATTCATTCATTCATTTCCTACAGCCGGTCAATGACTCTGGGCAGTTTACAATTCAAAAAAATACAATTAAGCCATTAAAAACATCTCAAAACAATAAATAAACAAAAACATCCAAAATAAACATACATAGCAGCTGGGTTATTTGACCACTTAGCAATGCTGCTAGGAAAAGGGCCCTTGACTCATTCAAGGCTCAGGAACATAGCCAGATTTTTAGGGCCTTACAAAAATCTAATTGTCGGAGCATGTCCCATAAAGCAGGGGCCACTTTGGAAAAAGCCCATCTTCTAGTCCCCGCCAGCCGATGTTCTTTGGCTGATGAGACTTGGATATTGTTTCTGTTTTTGAATAATAGCTGTCTAGTTTATATCATGTTTATAGTTTATTTTATGTTTTTATTTAAATAGCATTTTAATGTGTTTTATTATACATTTCCCAGAAAGCTCCAGCTGTTGGCTGGTTCGTACATAATAAATAGTGAAATGTGTTAAAAAATAAAACATGTAATCATTTTTTTTTGTAAAATACTTTGGAATTCTTTTACTAATTCATTTTTAAATTTAAATTGGCTCCTCAAAGCACTTCAGTCCCCCTCTCATTTTTTAAATTTTCCATACAAATGTGCAATATTCATGTAAATACTATAATTGAAATATACATTTTTGGATTGCAATTTAAAAAAATGTAGAATATTCATAATTTAATCCAGGATATTATCCTATATATTATTATATAGTTGTCCTTCTGGAGACCTTAGTTCCTATAGATACATGCAATACTGTGGTCAACTTTCTCACCATAGTAATATATTGCTTGGTCCTTCTTTTTAGGTCCCCCTTAAGGATAGTGTGATTGAGTTTGATAGTCCATTCTGGTTTTGCATAATACACAATAGCAATAGCACTTAAATTTACATACTGCTTCACAGTGCTTTACAGCCCTCTCTAAGTGGTTCTACAGAATCAGCATATTGCCCCCCAACAATCTGTGTCCTCATTTTACCCACCTCAGAAGGATGGAAGGCTGAGTCAACCTTGAACCTAGTGAGATTCGAACTGCCAGATTGCAGGCAGCCAGCAGTCAGCAGAAGTAGTCTGCAGTACTGCACTCTAACCACTGTGCCACCATGGCTCTTGCATAATACACAAGGTTATTATATATTTGCCTAGTTTGTGGTGTACATGCAACAAATTACAGTAGCATGATTCATCTATGTTTCAGTGTGGTATACAAACCTGGGCACTTGGGTGAGTGAGTCAGTAAATCATTGTTCAGTGAATTATGAATAAGTGTTATGCAAACACAGCCTCGGTATTATTCATTCAAATCAAGGTTGATTGTGCAAGGATGATCTTCTCTTAGAAGTCCACGACTTACTCTCTTTTTTTCTGCACCCTCTTCTGCCAATTGTAGCTTTCATTCTCACTCCACTCTCAAATGTTTTGAACCTTTGTTCAATCATTCTGTAACTCTTGAGTGTTGTTTCTGTTTATGTGGGCTGGGTAGGGGAAAGCAGGTTGGTTATGAAGAGACATCCACGTCTCTCCAAAATTAGAATTGATGGAAAAGAAAAGAATATATTGTGTTCACTGATCAAAATAGTACATACTTTGGTAGTAGTGTTTGCTGACCTCAAGTGGAAATATATGAAAACTTCTGATTAAATTGGGATAAACTAAAATTTAGAAATAATATAGAAATATTAAAGTGCTAAAAATGTAAAGTGTTATAATCACTAAATCATAATATTTTACCAAAAATAAAGTCAAAAAACAAAAATATACTGACTTATTGTTTTAGATTGGAGTACACTTTTCTTTTTTTTTGGTAAATAACATAAAACAATATAAAAATTGTCAGAAGAAATGAGTTTAAGTTAAGTGCAGGTGATGAATTTCATCATAACATTAGCAGTACAGGAACACATGACCTATGATTTCAACTGTTCCAGAATGGCAGGGACAAAGCCACTCTTTGAAGTGGATTTGTTGGTATCTCCCTTTCAACGAGAGGATGAAAATAGTGTGGAATTATGTTGGTGTAAACAAGTTTATTTAGGAGAGACATTATATTGATGTTCACACTCGGGAGAAGATGCTCAGAGCATTCTCTCTGCAAATCAATATGTTAATTGCTTTGGGGTAACTTTTTTAGCTTTGGGGAAACCCAAAGAATCCAGGGTTGTTTGAGATGGATCATTTTATAATTTTGCTTCCAATGTCATTTCCCAAGCTGAGCAAAAATGAACTAATAATCTGAAGGTAAGCTTGCTGTGATATTTGCCACCTTATTGATAATCAGGGTTCATTCAGCTTTTAATAGAAAGTGTGTTGCTAATGTCTCATCACTTCAACTGGGTGCTTCTCTACTTGCTCCTTAGCAGTTCATCCCTTTTGTTTTGAATCTCACATAATTTTTAAATTAATTATATTTTTGTTATTGATTCAGATACTGTAGTAAAATGTAGGAATGGGGCATTATATAATAGTATTGAGCTACAACATAATAATGAAAAAGCTGGATGCTGTAGTTGAGCAATACTGGGACATCTGTAAGTTTCAAAGACCAAGAAAATTAAAATTCCTGAGCCATGAAATTCCCTGGGTGATTATGCCACCCCTTTTTGAACAAGCAGTTTGAGTGGTTGCAAGCATACAAATGTATACTCCCCTCGGCTTAGAGAAAAGATATACAGTACGTGGGCTCAAGAAGACTTCCAGTTGATACTTCTGATCAAGAGGACAACCAGGTGTTTCCTGAATAAAAATCCCCAGAACCTGAAGATAGTGTTCATTAGGAATAGGGATCTATAAACCCATTGGTGAGTTTAGGTGGTTTGTGACTGACCCGAAACATTTGTATTTGGCCCAGATACCAAAATGAGTTGTTTTGTCCTGAATTATGGATTGAAAGCAGAAGAGCAGGAAAAATGGAAGGACATTGGTGAAGGAAGAGGAGGGGGGAGGGGCTATAGCAGAGGGAAAAACAATTAGGGAGATCAAAGGGGGGCAGCTGGTTATCACCCTGGGATTTGATGTGTGGAGAGACGTGGTGATGTATCCCGGTTTTGTCTTGCATTCCCTGCACTCTCCAGGTTCTATGAAGCTTTTGTATTGGATGGAGCATCCAAAATGGTGATCAGAATTTCAGAGTGGATTTTTTTCCTAGTTGAACCAAATAGGCAATGTATTGTATTTTCTGGGTTTAGTTTTGTTTTTTTGTATTCCATAATTGGAAGCATTTTCCTGATGCTTGGCTAGGTGGCAGTATCTAGCTGTCTTGGAGTGATCTCAGAAAAATAGGTTTCGATACATCTAGTACTTGGATGAAAAGAATCCCAGAACTATATATAGCACATTGCTTTGTGGGACTTGATGGGGTATATCTCATGTAAGTCATGTTGCCAGTCAAACTACAAGGCAGTGGCGAGCAAATTCCATGCTATTGGCAGGAAAACCTCAGGCCTGGTCAATATGGTCATTAGGAGCCAAGCTTGATGTAGAAATAATCTTTTTTCCCCATGTAAATAATGAACAGTTATTACCAAATTAATAAACAACATTGGGTGCAATACCCAAAAATTTTTTGAACAGTGTTTAGAAAATCTGTGCATTGACAAAATTTCCACCTGTCATTACAAAAGACCACACTGCTTGGATACTATACCAATTAATTACAAGATCCTCGGTTCTTGGGAAGAACTTGATGCGTATGAAAGCCAACACTAGGTAAAAAATTAGCAGCTGTGATTTCACACTGTTGTGTATAATATTAATTGAACTTTTCCCCCACCTGAATCTCTTCCCAACTCTAAATTACTTCTGAAATGTCTTTTAAATAATGTCATAGATTTATTTCTAAGACAGTGCAGTAGATGTGTCTCTAAAGATTTATGTATGAAAGCAACTTGTTTGCAAGAAAGACTGGAGAACAGAAAGTTTTGTAGCCTGAGCTTAAAGAGCTCTCTAGGCTTACTATTCAGCACTTGCTGTCTCCATGGTCACAAAACAGAAGATCAGGGGAAGGAAACAACCCTACCCCCCATTTCCCCCACTAAGCAGTGATGTCACCAATAGCCAATCCTGCCACTACAGCTGTTTCATAACAGTAAACGCTAGAATTGTGAGTACGTGAGCTGCCAAGAAAACATGCTGGGCCTTTGCTTGAGTAATCTCATGCTGTTTGAGCAGGAGAGGGAGGATGAGTGTTTTCAGCAATGCAAAATGTCACCAAGCTTTCAGGTTTCTAAGAGAAAAGTTTAACTGAACCCACTCACTTCCTGTGCGGCATTAGTGGAAGAAAGTATCAAAGGCCACCCTGGGCAGTAAATTCATCTTGGGAAACTAATCAGCTGTGTCATCCATTTCATGCTCTCTCCTTGTTTCTTGCAAGCTATTCTAGGAGGAATGGGACTTCAATGGATGGCCAGACTAGCAAAGCCAGTGAATAAATAATGGAAAACAAAGCTTTTGTATCAGTGGCGGTCATTTGGCAGCGGTGCAGAGAGCGAGACTCAAGACTTTGAAAAAGACAGCTATGAAGTCAGAAGACAACAAGCCATTCTTGCATGTGACTGGAGGCCTGCTGCTTTGCATACTAGCGGTGGCTTCAGGAATTTTTGATGGCGCTCACACAGATACTGGCTACGAGCATTACGCTGAACCAATGGTGCCTGGAATGCCAGCTTTCCTTGCTATGCCAGCAAATTGCTTGATCAATTTGGCTTACGTACTTCTGGGTTGGTACTGGTGGCCATCAGGTGACAAGGGTAGGCAGACTTACTTTCAAGAGGTCTTTGCCCTCATGGCACTTTTATATGGGCCTACACAATGGGTCCGGCTGTGGACACAGCGTCATTGGGCCGCTGTGTTAGATCAGTTGTTAACACTACCAATTTTTGCTTGGGTCATTATTTGGTGCCTTTTTCTTGAAAATGGGTGGGAACCGTATGTTTTTCTAGCCATAGAAGTGACTTCACTGACTAGTTATGCCCTGGCATTGCTTCACACACAAGGTTTTGAGTTGGCATTGAGTGGACATATAATTGTTGTTCTTTGGAGAATACTGAAAGTGCAAAAACATTTTGGCAATGCCAGTTCCATCTGGATTATAGTTCTAGGGACGATGTGTTGCTTTGGTTTTGTAAGCCTCAAGGTGTGGGATCGGGAACTGGCCCAGTGGGCATTCTTCTCTCGACTCACTGGCCATTTTTGGTCCAAGGTATGTGATGTGCTGCAGTTCCACTGTGCTTTTCTCTTCCTTACCTTAATGAGCAGATACCAGCTAAGCTCAGTGAAATAATCTGTAACTTCAATGAACAGTCTGAATCAAAGGAGAAACAGTACAAGAACATACTGTTATGCAGTGATGGGCTGCTGCGTGGTCGCACGGGTTCGGATGAACCTGCACTTGTCTGGCTGGGCCCGCCCACCTCTCCCTGCGCTATCCTTTCCATATATAACTTTCTGGCTTGTTCCCCCACACCCACACTGCCCAGCTGAGGTCTGCGTTGCCCCTGCTGTACTCACTGGAGCTGCCTGAGTAGATTAACTGCATGTTTGAAGCTACATTTCAGTCCCAAAGGGGTGCAGGCGAGCGAAGCAAGTGCTCACAACCAGCAAACCGGTTGGTAACTTAAGTGCAGCCCACCTCTGCTGTAACATGGTTTGAAACGGGAAAAAAAAGTCTGCTAAAATATGCCAGTTTCTTTAAAAAGCTATTGAACATAGTTGGTGAATTCCACACAGTATCCCCCAGTTTATTTTCTGTTGAATAGAATGCTGTTTTTAAAACCATATAGGAGAGAGAAAAGTTGCTGGTTTATACAGTAGTCCTCAACTTACAACTGATTGTTTAGTGACTCCGTGAAGTGACAATAACATTGTAAAATCACATACAACTTGCTGAACAATCACCTTGCTTAGCAACAGAAATTCTGGTCCCAATTGTGGTTTTAAGTCAAGGGACTACCTGTAAAATAATTCCATTAGAAAAGTCCTTTCAGCCAATTGGAAGTTTCTGATGGAATACTATGAAGGTTGCATTTCCAAGAGGCAAGTATCTACGGCTTTTACATGGCAGTTTGTTGCAGGTTGTTGACAATTCCATACAACCACACTAAGGTATAAGATCAGAACCTTTGAAGCACAACTTTTACAGAGGGGCAGATGGCAGTATCATTTTTAAAAGGTTGGGGGGGGGGGCTTGCCATACTTTGTCACTGATGAGTCAATAACAAAGTATGTTTGGCATGCAAAGATTCAACCCTTGGAATCACTAGGTCCATGTGGAGAAAGACTAGTCTCAATCTAGGGGAACTGCTCCAGAGCATGATTTGAATGAAAGGGATTATTTGAGAAGTCATTTTCCTTTTATTCTGAATAGCTGGCTTTGCAGGGTCACTGTACCTCAGTTGCTTGCTTGCTTGCTTTAGGCCTGTGCAAACTGATTTCCTGACCCCACAGTTAAATTGGCTACAGGAATATACAGCTAGTTCTCAACGTATGACCACAATTGGGCCCAACATTTATGTGGTTAACTGAGAATTTGTTAAGTGTGTTTTGCCCCATTTTACGACATTTCTTGCCACAGTTGTTAAGGGAATCAGGCTTCCCCATTGACTTTACTTCTCAGAAGACTGCAAAAAGTGATCACATGTCCCTGGGACCTGCTATGTGTCATAAGTATGAACCAGTTGCTAAGCATCTGAATATTGTTCACATGATCATGGGGTTGCTGGAAAGATTGTAAGTGGTCATAAGACACTTTTTTCAGAAGCTCAATGTGTAACTCTGAACAGTCACTAAATGAACTGCTGTAAGTCAAAGACTACCTGTATACTTTTATCTAGGAACTTAGTTTAGGGTACATAGCTCTTCCTCTTGTATCCCTTCCCATAATCAGGCTTTGGGCCGAAACAGACTGGCCAAAGCCACACATTGAGCTTCCATGGCTAAGAATGAATCTGAACTTTCATCTCTGTCCTTTGTCCAAAGTTTAACCTTTTCCTAACACAACTTCTCCCTTCACAGTATTGCAGTGCAATTATTCAGATGATTAATATTTAGCATAGTTCAGTTTTGAATAGAAACATCTTACTGCGATGTTGAACTACATTCCTAAAACACAGAATCTATCATGGCTCCATCAGAACTGCAGCATAGCCAAAAAAATTCATTGTCAATGAACAAAACTTACCCTTCTGACATATAGATGTTTTCCATTTTTTTTCTTTCCCATCTCTTTTTTATAATCAACCAAATGTAAATTTGGGTTTTTAAAATTTTTCTCTTTCACTGTGTATAGCACTACTTCCTTCCTCTTAATGTTGTGGTTTTCTGAATTAAACAAGAACAATTATAAAAGGTACCACTTTGATAACCATCTGGTTGAAAGATCAGTAATCCATTGTGTGTAGTCTTGGGGGTTTATCTTCCACATGGTTTCACAGTTCAGAGTTTCGTGCAGAGAAAATAAGAGGAAGCCGATACGAGAGAAAGTAGGTGTTCTCACCTTCTCTGAAAACCCCGATAGGACAAAGATTCTGCTTTCTAAGTTTCCTCTTCCACAGGAAATAGTCTTGTTTATAACTATTGCAAACATCTACACCTTGCCACGTAAAGCATAAACTAAATGATACTGACAACTTACAAATATATAAAATGTTTTATTATCTACTCAGTGAAAGGGAGCATGTAGTGAGGAACTTGTATAACCATGAAAATCCACGTCATCACCACTCCCATCCCACCAGTTTTAATCTCCATAACTCCAAGGGTGTCTTCCATTTATGACAGATTGCTGGCCTGATGCCAAATTCTACCAGAAACGTGTCACACTGGTATCAACTAAGGGAACAGGCATGGTATCCAAAGGAGGATAGCATGACCCTTATAATTTGCAAAGTGCAGTCAGCGCTATGAGAACTTTACTCCTGTATTGGTTGAATTTGTCACTCAAATTCATCACTCTCTTCAGGTTCACGAGGTGGCCCAGCAAAGCGGTCTGAAGGGAAGAAAGAAAAGAAACTCAGGTTTCAGCCACTCACAGAATAAATTTTTTCCAACTGCTCTTCAGGGTAGTGATCTCAGCTAGCGGTGTCTCACCTGTCCCAAAACTGGAATACAGAAATAGCACAATAGGACCATAAATCTGTCTGGGTTGCCTTCAGTCCATCTCTCCCAAAGCCACTCCAAACCTAGTATCCTCCAGCTGTGATTGAGAGTTAAAATCTTAACACATCTGGAGAATACCCACGTGGGGAAAGAGTGACCTAATGGCCAGATTACTGCTGCTGCCCTGTGTCAGAGAGCTTGGATTTAGCTTCTCGGATGATTTGTGCTATATTGGATACAGAACAGACATCTTCTGAAAATAATGACTTCCCATGTTTGTTTATTTACTTAAAACATTTCTACCCAATTGTGGTTGAAAGTCAAATAAATAAAACGTAACTAAATTATACAAATCCAATTCAAAAGAAACTGGCTCAAAGCCCATAAAAAGCAATTAACAATTTATTAAAGAAACACCTATGCCAGAACTCCATCCGCATCCCAGCTCTAGTGCCTGGGTAAAGAGCCAAGTCTTCCACAAGTCCAATAGAGATTGCTATTTGAAATTCAGGGAGAAGGCTATACAACAGGACAGTCCTGCTCCCTGAGTTCCACCTGGTAACACGGTTCACCTAGGAAGCCTGGAGCAGACCCACTCTGCCAGATTGGTCTCATGACTACATATGGTTTTAAAGGTGACAACTTTTCAATAGCATTTGGAAGCCGAACTGAGACCCAATGCAGGAGTGATCCATGGGCACAGGCGGGATCCATTTTGAACCAGCTGAACTTTCCAAGTGCTTTTTTAAAGGCAGCTCCACGTAGACTATGTTGCAATAGTCTAATCAGAAGGTGACTAAGACATGAGTGACAACCAGTAATGCTTACTAATCTAGAAATGGGTGCAACTGATGCACAAGATGTATTTTTGCAAAGACCCTACTTGAACAGGATCTGCGAGTCTAGAACTCCCAGACTTTGTACAAACTCTGCCTGGGGGAGTGTGACCTGATTGAGAACTATGAATGGTGGAAAATCACTACGTACAGGGGATCCTAAAACCCGCAGCTAATTTTTCAGAGCTGCTCCATTCTAATCTGCACGGCTTCCAGGCCAAGAAAGAACCTCAACACCTTCACTAAGATGGCCTGGGACAGATGTATAATTGAATATTATCAACATACTGACAATAGTTAACCCTGTGATAAAATGTCCTGATTTAGCAGTTCCATGTAGGTGTTAACTTGAAGTAAATGTTCAGAAGTAGTATGCAACAGAATATCAGTTAATTACAGGGAATTGATCTGCCATTAATATTTCCAGCTTGGGGGGGCGTGCCGGAGACTTCTGTTTGGCTTCTGTGGGAGTAGTTTTGTTTTTGGAGAAAAGTGTTATAAACACTTTTAGCCAACAATAAGAAGGAAGAATGTTAGCAAATATGATTCAACTTTTTCTGATGAAAAAACTTAATAGACATCAGCAAACTCCACAGAGTAAGCTAAGTAACAAAAACTTTTTGAGTGAGATCCTTGTTTATGCTAAGGAGGTAAGGAAATACAGCAGTACATAATACATCACATAAGTCAGGTAGTCGTGCTCAGGGTAAAATGGCAGGATTGTCATTTTCCCCTTTGCTCCTCATGGAATGCCTCACATCTGCACCACTTACAAGGCCTTTATTTCAGGGATCAGCAATAGCAGAAGTAAAGGAAATGCGTTGGGCATCTGTTGATGAATTAATTTTTTTCCTAAGATACTTTTTCCCTCAGTTCATTTGGGATTAAGGAAAATTAAATCTGGGAAAAAAGCAGTGAGAGACTAAATTTCTCTGACCAGGAGTAAGAGGGCTGCACTGTGGGCACTAGTGAAATGGCAAGCTTGACTATAAATAGGAAAAAAAACAGGCCAGAAGAATTGATATTGTGACATAATTTGTAGAAACAGGAGATCAGATGGTAAATCACCTGTACTGTACCACTCTGGACTATATGGTCAGAATGCACATGATTAAACACTCCTTCATATTCACTACCATGACTACTCCCAGGATATATACATTCTAGTCCCTCTTTGTGTTGAGGAAAAAGAAAGGGACAATTAGCTTCCATCCCAATTGTTTAAGTGAAGGAAGGATTTTTTTCAGGGACCGAGCATTCGGTCATGTAGAAAGAAGGCAAAAGTTTGCTACATTGCCTGTTTTACCAAAACTAGAAAGAATCCAACCTGGACAGCCTTCGGGTCTACAAATGCTGTGGCAAAATCTGAGGAGCCCAAACTTCGTATTTCACAGCATAGGATCAGAAGCTGTCTAATAATAGTCTGGGAAGAACCGTGGATGCCAATGAAAGAAGTATATCTGTTTTAATAGGATTCTGAACCAGTTTCTCTGATGGCAAAAAGGGACCAAAGATAACTTCTGAGTAAATTGGTTTTATATGGAAGGTTTTGGGTTTTTTTACTTTCCTATTCTAGCACCATTTTCAAACTTTACCTTAACATCACAATCATTTTCAAATACCCAGCCATTCCAGACCTCACCTACACAGCCTGAGAATCTCTCCTGTCCTACCTCAAGTGCCTCATTTTTGACCCATCTTGTCCTGTTTAAATAGTCTTGACATTCTGGTGTATAAAACCAGATTCTACAAATTAGGTAAGGAAATAAATTTGACTTCAGATGCATTTCTTGCTGTTTGAATCTTTTGAGAAACTTGAGGTTTGATTTCAGAAATTTCTGAGAAGGCATAATCCAGCAGCAAGCAGAGATTCAGAGGAACATAGAGAAGAGCAACTGAGAATGAACAAAATGAATAGATCCTAACTATTAAACAAGGCTCTAAGCTCTCAATTCTCCAGAATGGTTTCGACAGAATCCATACATGGGATGTATTCAGCTCTGTTCAGCTATAGACTGCTGTTTTTAATAGAGGCTTTATATATTTGAAGTAAACAGCTTGTGCACAAGCAAGCCAGGAATGTCACATCTGCTGCTCCTATTGTATGACTTTCCTACACGAAAAAAGGCTATTTGTCCAAACTTATGTGCAATGTATAAGGCCAGAGCATTTAAAGCACAAAGACCATCGTGACATGTTCTATTCCCATCTGTCTACGCAAGCTTCAGATAAAAGTAATCTTGCTCTTGTTATCAAACGTTTTCTTCTATTGATCTTAAAGCTTACATAATCTTTTTGATTCGGACATGAAAATAAGGGAGGACAGTTCATGATACTTCTTTACTGAGCACGCTGATTGGTGAGATGAAACCGAACAACGATGATTGGAACTGAACTGCCGTTCTTGAAATTTCACTCCCTAATTTAACAGAACCAGTTTGGGGATTGACTAGTGCCACCTCCAACTGCACAGCATTTCAGAGGTGGGGCTGTTACCTTCTCCTGAAGGTGCAGAGGCAAGCACACCCAGGCTGTCAAGCTCCCCCTCGTGATAGAGTGCCAGCCGCTCCATCATGCGCCTCCGTGCTGGGTTGATGACAATCTGAGGAGCAGAGTCACCTGTGGAAAGAAAGACTAACACTAAGTGATAGCCTACCTGGATCATGAAATTCAGGCCCTTCACAGAAGAGCTGGATTAGTGTCTATCTCCTGGAGTAAACCAGATAAGAACCACAACTAGATGAGCTAATTTTTCTTTACTGTGAAGCTACACTGACAGAATCTTGCAAGTATGAAAGTACAGTCCTCCCCTGCAACCCCAACACTTTTACAACCCGAGAAACAAGAGAGGGTATCTTCTGAGCCTCTTTCCCCATCCAAGTATCCAACTGCAGGCTATGCTCTCTCTTATCTGACAGTTCCCTTGGCAGCATCTCTTTGCCCCATGTCTTAAGGTCTTTCCCACATGATCATTCCGGTTGGCAATAGTGTCATTCAGCTGCGCCAGCCTGGGTATCTTTGGTGCCACATCTTCAACCCTTACATTTTGAGCTTCTTAAAAGGCACCTTGGTTGCAGCATTGCTTTTAAGTTAAGTGCTTTCACTCCTACTCTAAGGCTAGTTTAAGGTAGTACTATCCTATTAAAGCTGTAAGTCTTACTGAGTACATACATTGAAATTAAAAAAAAAAAAGATAGCAAAAGATAGTAAAATGTTAAAGTAAGGATACCTGAAGGTTACCAGATGTAAGGCTGGGTGGAGATGGCACAGAACAAGCAAGGAAGAAATGCATTTTTAAAAAGTTGCAGCCCAGAGAACAACCAATGATTAAAACAAAATTGACCAAACAAGCTCTAAAACATCAGATGAACAGGTCAAGTAATTAACATGCATGTGGAACAGTATTTAAAGCCACATTAGGCCATGACTCCAACTTGCTCCATATTACTGACACACCCAAAGGCCACATCTTGCCAGGGTTTCAGGTAGGCACTTCCTAAGCCAACTGGAGATTTTAGAGGCTGAAGCTGGGAGCTTAATAAATCAAGTTTTGTGTCACACTGTATCTAATCTCTCATTGTATCTACATTCCACAAATAAGTGATTTAATGTTAGTGGGGGCCTACCTTCTTAACAGCATCATTCCTTCCATCTGACAGCAAAGCAGAGGAGGGAAAATATTTCAGTCTATTACATTTAAATGAACACGCTTGATAACCAAGTGCCCACAGCCCACAGTTGTTGTTTTCATTTAAAAATAAACATTTGGAATTTCTGTCTATATTACAGGCATTCATTGCACATCTGGACTTGTTGGAACAAAGACCCATTAAAGTATTCCAAACAAATGCCTTAATTATTGAACTCAGTCTGATCCAATAAATGTTGTTGTTTCCCAACCATTTTTCTAATTAGCAAATATTTCATTATGCTTAATAAATACTTTAAATTTCCAACCTTAGTAACTTCCAGCTCTTTGGTGTTCAGCTCACTGGATTTCCCAAGCAGTGCAGCCATTGCTGAAAATTCTGAGCTGAAGTCTATACATCTGGTAGTTGATAAAACACTGCTTTAAATATATGACTGTAATTTGCCGCAACATGGCCTTCATGATATATAATGTTGTTTGCTTTTGTCTGGCTTGTCATCTTGTGTGAACCCCACCCTTATAGCTTTCTGTTATCTGTTTAGCCGGCTGATCGTTCTGCCTGGCAAAGAGGGAGAAAGAGGTGCCTGCAGAATATCGTACCTAACTGGCCAATAGATACACTTTCTCTGGTCCCTCTTCCGTAGCTCAATAATTTGGAGTTGGCCTCTAGGCTTTCATCACTTTCCTCAGGTTCATTAAGAGGCATGGATGAATAGTAGTCTTCTTGGGGTATGTGAGGTTGCTGTGGAGGCAGTAGTAAAGAGGCAGAAGATTTCCTGTGTAGGGGTAACTGTAGCCTCTCTAGCTCTTCATAGACCTGCAGGATAGGAAGAATAGTTACAGACTATTGCTTAGGAACACCACCTGGCAAATAAAGTAACTCACTCATTCTTCAATTTCCAAGGCAAAGCCACGGTGGCCATATAAATCAGCTTCTTTCAAAATAGGAAGCCGCATTCCCTCCCCAGCTCACTTATTGTCTGATAGGCAGCCTATCAGCTGCAAACAATATAGTTGTCAACTCATAAAACATTTTGTACGCACGTTTTATAGTTGACAATAGAAAGAAGGGGGGGAGTTTCAAAGAGCAGGCAACAGTGTGGAATTGAAAGTACATTCCATTCATATTTTCTTCAGAGACTGATTAGATGACTGAAGCTTCTGCCGGAAAAAAAAATCTAACTGGAGAGGATAATTGATGACTCTTTGGCTATGTATGTTTCTCGTTGGATGATACACCCAGAGAGGTGGGGGGAAAGCAGGATCAAGGGTGACAGTGTATCTGGCTATGCCCAGGTTAATGCATGATGTAGAATGGTAGTTTCAAATAAATCCTCTTTAGTTTTGAGAGTGTGGCTCGAGGCTCATGATTTAATTGGAGTGACTGCTGGAACCCTGACAATAGTGAATATTCAAAGCTGACATTCCTTCACCTATATTTACGGTAAATGGGGCACAAATAGCCACCAACAGACACTGCGGTGCCAGTAGGAAGCAGAAACAAGAGAGATTCAATATAACCTCCCCATTTGCCATCATTAATTCTTTCCTTCTAGGGTTCACACATTGGTCAGTTCCATAGAAATGATAGGGGCAGCCGCAAATGAAAACAACACTCCATCGTGACAGTAGCATTATTCTACCCCCAGAAATAGAGGAATTCTGGACTGGGATTTGGATGTTGCTTCATTGTAACCCTTAATCAATGGTCATCTTAGCTGAGAATGAAACTTAGCAACATCTGGAAGACCACTGGTTCCCCCTTCCTGAATCCTTCTAGTTTCAGGTCCTATGGAATGGGTATAGATAGCTGACAAAATAAAATTAACAAAAACAATGGAGGGAGGGAGGAACAGCGGGTGAGTTTTGTGTGTGTGCGCGCGGACGCGCATCTCTCTTTTCTCTCCATGCTCTATTATGAATATGCCATCCCACTTTCATTTACACTATATGGCCATCCCAGAAACATCAGCCAATAAAAGAGACACAGATGAAATCAAATTGTTTGGAAAGTATCTGAAAGCCTACAGTTTTTTTCTCATCTCTGTTCTTAGTTCTCCCGCTGAGGGAAATAGAAGCATTCTTTTGGTCACTAAATGGTTTCTAGACATCGATAATTATTTCTCAGTGACTCATTAACAAGTCAGGGACAACTTGGGATAATGTTCTACAGTGCTTACAATGATCTGGGTGAGTCAAATGAATTATGATCCTCTCACTAGATCTTAAGACAAGTAAGAGTTTGCCCTTGCATGCACAAATCAGATACATCTGAGGAGGAAAAACCAGACTTTTCTGATGCCAACCAACTGATGTGAACCCCCAGGTAAAGGCTTGGTCTGGAATATTTCTAAAATTTCCACTTTCTAAGTACACAGATGAGCATACCAGGCACAGATATAGACAGAGCTATGGAGATGTTCAAAGAAAGGGATACAAAAGAGAAGCTACTAGGAAACACTACTGTGTATGTATTTTCACACACACACACACACACACTCTCTCTCTCTCTCTCTCTCTCTCTCTCTCTCTCTCTCTCTCTCTCTATGAAGCTGATGTGAAACAATAGCAGAAAGCAAAGTCGGTATATGTGAAAAGAGAACACAAAGCATGAATGATTATGCCAGATTTTCATGGATGTTCAAAACTTTCCCTGACTGTGAAACAAAGGCTTAAAGTTAAAACCTTTGTTGCAGCAAAGCCATTCCCAGATTTCTTCAGAGGAAGAAACTGAATGTTTGTTCTCTTACATCAGCCATTGAAGGGCGGCGCTTGGCACGCGGGTGGAGACAGCAAGAAGCCAACTTTCCTAGTGTTTTGCCCAGTTGCTCTGGACAGGGGCCAAGCCGGAGGTCGACGTGCTTTTGGTAGAGATGACTGCCAAGCTGAGCTGCTTTGGTATGACTGGAAGAAGTTGTGTCAGTTGACAGATGGGCTTCTTGCTCCTCTTCGTCATTTACCAGATCCTTCTGAAAGCACCAAACATGGGCAAGCAATCGTAAAAAAGCCAAGGCGCATGCCACAGAATTCATTAGCATAAGATGGGATAGGAATTGCTCACCAAGTACTTGCTGTGTCCACGAGAATCAACTTCCATGGGCCGTCTTCCAGTCAAGAGTTCTAGAAGAACCTATCAGGGATGAAGAAAGATTACTTTGAACTATGGGAGAAACAGATAAAATACTACTAAAATAGGCACTTTGTTCTTTCCTCATATTTCAGTACAGGCAGCCAGGTGACCAGAATTTCATTACAGGAGTAGGTCATCCTAGGATAAAGTCGATCAGATTTATTATAAAGGACCTTTTTGTGTCAAATTTTCCAACCAGCCCTTTTCATAAGAACTCAGGGAACAACTGAATTATTTCCAGCTAACCTTTGATTCAACAGCTCTGAAAGTCAGACTCCATTTTCCCCAGAACTTAAAGCAAACAATATTAGGTTCTGGCAGGATTTTCCATCCTGCCTCTTAATAGAATATAGTTTTATTGTGTACAGTTTGAAGTCGTTGAAGGCTCTCAATCCTAATATTAATGCAAACTTTACAATGTATATTAACCAGTAGCCATAAAAATCAACATTAAAACATCAAAATTATAAATGGATATCAGAGTTCATTGCAATCCATCTGGTCAAATCAAATACAATTTATGTTGCTATTACTATTACTATATACAATATCAACTCTGAATCCCTTAATGATGTATAAAATGTCCCAAATCTTTTAAGTTGAGATCTAAATCAATTATAAAATGTAAATACGTAAGTATTTTGGCCATGATAAACCATGCATCACATAGCTGAAGTAAAAAAAGTTTGTCCATTATTTTAAGCAATCCCACAAGTAGTATTTTTCCCATGACATATTGAGTCAGAATGAATAATGTGATACTTAGGTCTGCATATATCAGGCAAATAAAATTACAACTTTCTTTTAATTGCACCCAAACCATCTTAAGTTGCCCAGGGAAAGAAGATGTTCTACCAAAACTAGAAGTGGCTCCCTGTCCATTATTGGATGGATTTAATAGACATACCCTATGACTGTTAGGTGAATATGAAAGCTATCTTATGAGAATAACCCTCTGAATTGTTAAACAAGAGATTATCTTCTCAGAAAGAGAAGCTGAACTCAGCATGTTCCCTGGAATCATCAATTATTTTAACGTATTACCTGGAAAGATGGCAGACTACACATTCTAAGCAGAAGCAGAATACACCTGATGGATGTTATAGAAATGAATACAGGCTGTTGAACAGATGAACTTAGAATTACCCTCCACTTGTATGACGTATCCTGTCTTCATAATAGTTTGAAATACAAGTAGTTCTCAATTTACAACCATTCATTTAATGACCGTTTGAAGTTACAATGGCACTGAAAAAGTGACTTAGTCCTCGCACTTAGGACCATCACAACATGCCTATGGTCGTGTGATCTAAATTCAGGCCCCTGGCAGCTAGCATGCATTTATAACAGATGCACCATCCTACGGTCACGTGGTTTGTCTTTTGTGACTTTCCCAGCCAGCTGCCAACAAGCAAAGTCAATGGGAGAAGCCAGATTCATTTAACAACTGCATGATTCATTCAGTGCAATGCTTCACTTAACAAGTGTAGCAAAAGGGTTGTAAAATTGGGTGCAACTCACTGAAAAACTGTCTCACTGAGAGCCACAGAAATTCTGGTTCCAATTGTAGTCATAAATCAAGATCTATCTGTAACATTCCTGTTCCCATATTACTCACCACACCAAAGCTGAATATATCAATAGCAGTAGAAAGCATCCCAGTCCGGACGTATTCAGGAGGTAGATAGGCCAGTGTACCCCTCACAGTCTGGGTCTGGCCTAGTGAGCTGCTTATTCCTGCCTGCTTTGGCTGGCGGCTGAATCGTGCCAATCCAAAATCAGCCAGCCGTGGATTGAGTGCTGCATCCAAAAGGATGTTAGAGCTGTATATGACAGCAAAATGAGGTTTTGTCACTTGTTATTTTTAACAAATTTTATTCAGTTTTTCAGATAAAAACAAAAATCTCTTTTTAGTGGACAACATATTTCCGGGTCATCACCTTTACATACAAATATGACAGCAATTATATATTCATATATGCATACTTAATTCTATTATTACCTTTTCCATTCCAAATTTTCAGTAAGGAGAAAAACAAACAATTAATTCTAGCCTCTTTAATCTCAATCGAAACATCTTTTTGTTTCATTTCAATTATTTCAAATATAATCCTTTAATATTTATTTTGAAAATAAAGATAAACAATATGTTTGCCTAATAATAATAATAATAGGTTGCAAATGTCTCTCCTTGCTTTTAATTGTCTATATTGACTTATTAATTTAGTTGGTTCCTTAGTCTGTCATACACATTCTTTTTATAAATTCTAAATTAATACAAGTTTTAACACTGAAGAAAAAAACAAGTATAGGTTTCCCCCCTTTTACTGCTTTGAGTGTGACACCTCAGTGGTTAAAATATACCTTTATTCCCTCATCTTGATTCCCAATAAGCCATTATTTTTAAGAATTTACAATAATAATCATTACATCTTTTCATTTGGATTCCGTAGCATATTTTCCCCCCTTAGTTTTTAATAAGAGTTATCTGTATCTATATTACTCTATTTTCTAAATATTTTTAATTGCAGAAATATTCTTATTACCCCTTGTCACCCTGCAGAATCCCCCTTTTAATTTATCAACCATTATCTCTGAAAAAACAATTTCTTGTTAACATTTTACTATTTCTGTATTTCTTTTTTTCATGCGCCTGTTTCTTACTGCTTCTCCCCCCCCTCTTTTCCCCATATCTTTTCTCATTCCAGTTTATATCCCTCTTTCTTAATATCTTCCTTTCCCCTTTTCTGCTGGGTCTTTCTGCCTTTCCCGACTTCACAGGTATTCCCCCTTTTGATTGCCTTCTTAAGTCTCAACTTCTTAAGTCTCAACTTTTAAACCTTCCTTCTTTCCCCACTTCTTTGTAGCGTTCTTTGTGTTAATTGTCTATTTAAGATGTCTTCTCCTTGAATCGACTCCTCCTTCTCTGAAGCTCTTTCTTCTTGTTCCTCAATCGCCATTTCCATTTTTTCTAACGAAGAACAAAGTGATTCGCCTCTTTCCTGTAGTAATTCTCTCATATTTTTAAGTTCCATTTTTAATTCCCGAAGAGATATCATCATTACATACTCTTGTATCTTATGATCGTTAAGTCCACAAAAAAAAACCACGTTTACTTTCCTTCTTTCTTCTTTCAATTTTCTAAAGTTTTCAGTTGTTCCAGCCCAGGGTCTATACCAAAAACATCAATCAATCCCACAGTCAGTCTTTCCTCGCTTTTTTCTTTATTCTGGTTCTGCTTTTACTTTCTAAGATTCTTACTTTGTTTCAATATTTTTTTAATGTTATATCCACACAAGTTCATTCAGAAACATGATGCTTTCCCTTGTTTGAGCTCAAGTTTTTGTCAAAAGGTGGCACTCTCCATTGTACAAAGTCTTCACCTTTTTCCTCTATTTTTTTATTTAGGGTTTTTTGAACCTCAATATTCCAACACAGTCCAGTCTCCAATTTGTAAACTTTATTATTATTATTTTTGACAGCTTTATTTTATGCCTGTTTATTGTCAAAATATTTTAGTCCAATTTAGTTAAATCTTTAGTTCCGGCTTCTTCCTTTCCCGGTTCGAAGCCCCGCTTAACTGTCAGAAATATTTTCTTATTTTTTTTCCTGTCTCTTAGTAATTTTGCCACTCACTTTTCTTTTCTTAAAAATTCCATGTTACCTTAATCCCGGGGTACTTTTGTTTAGTTGTGTTGCCCAATTGTCCAGGTTCAGATGTTATCCACCTCTTTCTTCCCTCCTGGACAAATCTTAATCCAGCTGAGTCCTCCTCTTCGGGGTGGCCATTTTAAACCACCGCTACAATCGTCTTCGGAGGGAAAAAGACCAAGCCCAGGGTGGGAGATGCGGCTCCCCTCAACCTGGCTTGTGGTTTCCCCTTACTCCACCGCCCCTCCAAGGCAGCTTCAGCCCCTAATCGTAATGATCGGGGCTCTCTAACAAAAGATCACGGACCATAGCCGCAGAGAGATGCGATCTACGGTCTGTCAGCAAGGAGGCTCTGCCTTCTTCCCCAGGTTTTGTCACTTGTTGATGTTACCTAGTATGGTAATGAAATGTCTACAAGAAAACCACCAAGTTCAGAGAGCACCAAGGACCTCATAATTCTTTCTCAAACTCCCATATATAATAAGTATGAGGAGGGAATTTTCATTTTGTTGTTTGGAGACTTGAAGGCTCAACACTTGAAGACTCAGTATTACCCCCAAATACCAGTTACGGGGGAAAGGAATATGCATCCTATTTGTGAGCGTTCCAAAAGCATTTGGTTGACCATGATGAGAAAGAAAACCCTGGACTAGAGGAGATTATCCAGTAGGCTAATCTGAAATCAAGAGGAATCAAGACATCAAAAGATGGACACAGCTTAACGGATGAAACAGAAATTCCTTCTGAATCAGAAAAGTTATTTTGTCCTGGAAACCACTAATTTCAGCTTTGCTTCAATTTGCTTTACTCTTCCCAATACAGTGATCACTGAATTGGATAGCTTCTTGAACTAGATACTACTCCAACAGCTCCAGAAAAAAGCATATAAAATAATAACATAAACACAGAAATCACACAAAATTGGTATTTAATCAATGACCAAGGCATTTCAGAATTTTGTTAATCACAATTCTCTGCAGCTCCAGTTAGCCTGCCTAATGATGTGGGATACTAGGAATTGGATTAGTGATGTCAAAGGCCATAAGTTTCTCAGTCCAGCTACTATTGTGATTGCACAATGTTCATTGTCTATTTTCATACTCTCTTGCACCATCCTTTGCCACCTCCCCTCCATATTGAACCACAGAAGGTAAAGAGTTGTTAAACACTTGTCTCCTCACCCAAAAAGCAGGTATTCTCACATTTAAAAAAACAATGCATTAGTTATGTTTACCTCTCACTCTAGGGGATGAGTTCCCCTTCATTCTTTCTTACCTCTTTACATCTCCGTGGATAAGGCTAGGTGAGTCACTGTGCAGAAACTGAATAGCTCTGGCAGTGCCCAGAGCCACATGGAGTCGCTGTGTCCAGGAGAAGCAAGCACCAACCTAAGAAATTCAAAATAGTTTCAAGGACAGAAGCAATCCTAAGGACTTGTTTGCAAGGACAGACTACTTTTAAATAGAGAGGACAAATTCATTTAGGTACCTGGCCATGTAAATGATCTTCCAAGGATCCCTTGGGCAGGAAGACATAGACAAGGCAGAAGCATCCCTGTTCAGCACAATAACCAGCAAACTCTACAATGTTAGGATGGCGAAACCTAAGTTACAAGTGAGACAGTAGTTAAACAATGGTAGTTCCAACACAACCCACCCTTGTTCCCATGATTCTCTAGTACTGCCTTCTCCAATTTGTCACCCCCCTCCCCCTAATGTGCTGGGATTGGGGAGATGAAATCCAACATATCGGAAGGATACTAGAAAAACCTCAACCCATTATTTCACTTCTGGGATCCCACAGTACATCCAAAATAAACTTTGGTTCTTACCGGGAAAGTTTTTCCACTTCTGTGACAAAACTATTCTTTAGTACAGTCCAGTCCAGTTCTGCTTCCTGTCAGTTATTTTAAGGGAGATTAAAAAAAAAAGGAAGGAAGAAATATAAGTCATCATTAGCTGGGCTAAGTGAAAAAGAATTCTAAGCAGTACAAAGGAGCAGGAGCCTTGCTCAGCAACTAAGGACCAAATGCACATGAAAAACACAGCCATGTCACACGGAAGGGCAACTAGGTCTATTACGGCCAATCTCCATGGCTATCATGCCTCTGGGCTGCAAAGAGCTCATGCCCAATCTTATTTCGAGGAGATGGTCTATTAGAGGTTCAAGAGCCAAGCCTAAGAAATTTTACAGTTCATCGTTCCATGGATGAGTTGAGAGTGGAAATGAAATGAAAAGCCAGTGGAAATGAACATAAAATAAAAAAGTGCGAGCATTGTATGTTATAAAACCCAATGAAAATACCTCCTTGAGCCGTTTCACAGCATAGACCGTGTTGCGCAATCGGGCCTGGTAGACGCAGCCAAAACCTCCTTCACCAATCTTGTGATGTTCAGAGAAGTTATCTGTAGCTTGGCGCAACTCTTCTAGCTGCCACTCGAAAGGGCACGTGGAGGGCAGAGATTCAAGGCCCTGGAACAGGATGGGCAGACATACCGTAAACAGAACAAAAGGGCAACCTTTCTCTCCAAAAGACAGTAACTCTGAAGCATAAGCAATTCAGTCCGGAGTTGTTTCTTCTCTGGCTGCTGATTGCTTCTCCCCCTCAAAGGGAGAAATGGGAGCAGCAAGCTTTCAGTGATCAAAAAGTCATGTTTGCTTCAGGTCGGTTGGAAATAAGTTAAGAGTAGCAGAGAGTGGTCTCAGAGAAACTCTAATCCTATCTCCAGGTGAACAAAATGAAAGAGATTCAATGAAGAGACTTAAAAACGTAAACTGAAGCTTCAAGTGAATAAGGAAAAGACAGAAGATGAATAGAAAAAAAGGAAGGCAAAACACTGAAAGGCGAAAATACTTTTTATACAGCAAAATTTAATGACTCTTCCAACATCCTAATTAAGTAGATTTGTGTTATATTCATATACATTAAGAATCAGAAAATGAATCAGAATGTCAAACACCATGAAGTATTTATGACAGAAATTCCTGATTTCTATATCAGGAATCTTGATTTGGGGGGGGGGGGGGTCAGACTCTTAGACACCTGTTCAAAGTTAAGAATATACTGTTCATGTTGGATGAATTAGAAAATTAGAAACCAATGGGATTAAGAGATTAAGGTAAAGGTGGCCCTCATTTAACAACTATTCATTATGTAACCATTAAAATTAATGATTGAACGAAGCACTGAGCAAATGAACTCACAAATGGTCCTGGAAATCCCAGCATCTCCATGGTCACATGATAGCTATTTGTGACCTTCTCTGACGGTTTCTCACAAGCAAAATCAATGAAGAACCCAGGAAGGAAGGTTGTAAGTCACTCTGCTAAGTCGCTCGCACTTTTCCCCACCCGATAAAAACCATCCCTGGCTCTGCTGCGTTTGTACCACAGGGCCAGCAATGCACCCTCACCCTTGTGCATCTTCCCTTACTCAACAGCAACCTTTATTTGCCTGCCAGAATGTGAGCTGCCTGGGATTGTTTAACAACCTGTGGCTGTTGCTAAACAATGGCAATGGGAAAGGCCGGGATTGCCTTCGCTAAGTGTTGCAGACATGTGATGTTATGCTTTATGACCGCATCACTTAACGATGCAAATTCCAGTCTCAATTAACTGCACAGCATACAGGCAGCCAGAAGAAGGGTGAAAATATTGATGTAACAACAGGAGAAGAACTTTAATAAGATGATGGACATGGATCTTCGTATTGCTAAAATCAAAGGGAAATAACTTTGGTAATAGCAAAGCTGTGACAGTAAAGAGAAATGAAGTACTAGCGTCAGTGCAGAATGCAAACGGACATGAGAAAATGGGGTGGGTATTAGGGATCTAAAGCAGAGCCATAAACAACCTCAAAAACCAATGAGAAAGGAAGAACCGTTACCCAAAAGATACTGAAAAACCTATGATTGAAGAAAAGGTAGTCACACATGTCTTGAATACCGATTATGCCTGCTACGCACAATTAGATACAAAACAAACTTGTTATAAAGCGAAACAAATCGTTGTAGTTCTCAGGAAATCCTAAATATCTGCTATTGCCACAAACAAATAAACATTAAAGTTCCACCAACTTTGGCCCACATCATAGTTTCTCTTATATTGACCATTATCTCTTCTGACTACATCCCACTGAATAGTGTATCAAGCACGCAGAACGCAGCCTTCTATACCTGTGTGTCACTCTGTGTAGGAGGCGATGGTAGGGTGTTGGAGGCTGCACTGCTGAAACGGCTCCTTGGATTAGAGTCCCTCGAACGGAGCTGAGGATTGGAGTGATCTGATTGTCCAAGAAATAAGAGGGAATAATAGTTACAATCAAGATTCAAAATAGCCCTAATACTCATAGCCCATTCATCTCTTTGAGAAGTTCTGGTGAAACAAGAATATGCATAGAAATAAACTGAAAAGTGGCACATGAAAGAGGAAGGGGAGGCACTATATTAGTGTGGCATCACGAATTACATACAGGAAATGGTTTATTCTAAGAAACTCATGAGCGTTTAATTCTAGTAATGCATGTTTTATCAGGCATCCCTTTGAAATTGGTTTTCTCTATCCTAAGACAGATGTTCTAGAAGGAAGTAGAAGGCAATTTAATACAGTAAGTACTCATGAAGTTCTCACTTTCATTTGAAAGAAGACAGCAGCCTTCAAGATTGGCATACCAAGTTTTAAAGCGGATGAAACTTCATAAGCATCTTTACACTGGGGGTGCATATGAAACTTTCAGGGAGCTGAGTGGCTCCCTTGACTAATTTTTTATGGTTTTCCACAACTTACAGAAATAAAATTTGAGAAAGGAGGGAGACAAGCATGCAAACTTTATTCAAGTTCCCAAGCGGATTTTCCTGGTGATAAATTTTGGTTGCGTTTGCCACTGTAGGCTTTAATATTCTGCACTGCAGAGCAGTTCTGGTCATTAGAAGTTTGCTATACCTAGGAGCTTCTAATGCCGAAGTCAGCAAAAGAATTTCTTCCTGTTATTAATTAACTGTCTTAAATACTATCAGAATGATCTCTCTTTTTCTCTCTGTTTCTCCCTCCTTCCCTCTCCCCACTGACCATATTAATACCAAACCAAATAAACTTGGTGCTGGATCAGGGTTTTCACCCCTGACAAGTAGGGTTATACTTCCTACTTATCGGCCAAACATATCTCCCATTGAATTAAGTCCATCTGACTCCATCTTGGGGAGAGAGTTTCCTATTTTCTCAGCCAGAAAAAATCCAAGAACAGCTTTTCGTACCAAAGACCCTTCAGAGGTATTCTAACTAGTCCCAGAATTTCCAGACAGCACAAAAAGTATCAAGTTTAGAGAAACTGTATATGTGGAACTTTGGAACCTGGTACCATCATTGCCTCATTTTTTCAATAGAAATTTCAACTTCTTCACTCCCAGGAAAGAGGAGGAAGAGAGAAGGGATTAAGCATATTCATACCCCCGCCCCCCGCAACCCCCAGTTAAATGGTTTCCCCCCTCAGGATTTCAAACAAACATTTCTATATGCACTTTTAAAAACAGCAGGGAAGGTGGGAAATACATCAATGTATGTAAAATTTAGCTTCCCCAGAAGCACTTTATCACTTATGTGAATTATTGCAACAACAATTTTATTACTGTCAAATCATTTATTATTGTCAAACCATTTCCACAATGATTTGACAAATTCTTTGACTTTTACAAATGCTCTCTCCACAATGAGTAAAAATACTGAATCATAGGCAGTCTTCCTACATTATCTTTTAAAGACAGAACTGAGTAATTGGGCTTCCGGCACTAGTTAAAATGTGCACAAGATGGGTGGAAAGTTGGAAGACACAGTAATACCAAAGAAAAAATGATACATTTTATAAAAGTGATAATTCAAAAATGTACATTAGCAATTTTTCACCATACATATTTTGAAAACCACAATTGCTATGTAATAAAATAAAGTAGTCTTCTAAGCAACAAGATACTGTTTTATTTATTAATCTATTATTTCAATCTGTAGTTTATTTTACCTTTCCTTGGGTAGTTCATTAATCCAGCCAGCACCAAACCCCAAATGATATAAACCAATTAAAGCCCAGTTAATTTTAGCAATTAAAATCCAAATATCTCAAACACTAAAAACCTCACAAAAAGGGAGGTCACTCTTGGGGCTATGAAATATTCCAGATTCTCAAAAAAAGGTGACTTGGAAAGTATGGGGGCTCACCTCATCTGTCACACCTATCAACATCTCCTTAAATCAGAAGTGTATTTTCCTGCAGATTCTTTCAAGAGTTGCCAACAGGTATCATATGAGAGCACCTCAATGCTCTAAATCACTTTTCTTCATTTGAATCTCAATCATTGTGTAAACCTAGTCTTTACCCTTTTGTAAAAGACAGAGACTGTAAAGTTGCAAGGCTCAAGTACTTATGGGAACAACGTAGGGAGTCCATATTTCTCTATTTTGAGAGCTGCACTGGTGTCCAGGTGCAATTCCAGGTGCTGGTTGTTAATTTTAAAGCTTTGCATGATTCAAGGCTTGGATATCTATGGAACAAGTTTCCTCATCAGCCTGCCTTGTAAGAGATAGTACAGCAGGTTCCTTATGTTGGCCACTTAATGAGACACCACTTAGAAGGGGCAATGGAACACGCATTTTATTTGCTATAACCTCCTCTGAAATAGTATTGCCCTCTCAGACACTCAGATGGTGCCCTTCCTCCTGCTGTTCAGGATCTACTGATCTTCAAAAAGGTGGTGAAGAATATACTATTCTATCAAGTCTTGAAGTCATTATGACAGTTCATTCAGATTTGCAAGCATTGTAGTTGTGATTTTAGAATGCGAAAGTTTGACAGTGCACATAATTGTTTATAGTCCATGTTTTTGGTTTTGACTTTTACAGTGTTTCCCTGAAAATAAGACTGGTCTTATTTTCTTTTTGGCCCCAAAATAAGCACCAGGTCTTTTTTTCAGGGGATGTCTTACCCGCTTACCTTAGGACCACCACAGCCAAGCCTCCCACATCCCAATACCAGTGGCACCACTGCCCAACTTCTTCTGTGGCTCTTTGCAGCCCTTGCAGCCAGACACCACGTGGCTTGTCATGCCGGTGACACCGCTCATGGCAAGATGCTGCGTAGCTCGTCACACTGGTGCCACCGCTCGCAGCAGGAGGCTGTGGTGTGTTGTGGCGTTGCACGTTTGAGCGGCGGTACTGGCACAATGAGGCTCAGGCGTCCTGCCATGAGCAGCGGCATGAGAGCAATGAGCCTAGCAGCGTTCTGCCGCATGCAACAGCACTGGCCTGATGAGCATTGCAGCGTTCTGCCATGAGCAGCAGCACTGGTACAATACGCCACGTGGCATCTGGCCACGAACGACTGCAGAACGAGTTGGGCAACACCGTGACAGGTGTCAGGTCATGGGAGGCCTGGCTGCAGCAGTCCTAAGGTAAATGGGTGTGGGGTGTGTGGGGCAGCTCCACCCCCATCTCCACTAGATTTTTACGACTGACCTCACCTCACCTTGTACAACCATATAATGGTGTGGGCTTAAGTAGGGTTTATTTTAGGGGGAGGTCTTATATTAGACGCAGGAGTGAAAATCGAGCTATGGTTTGTTTTCAGGGTAGGTCGTATTTTCAGGAAGACACAGACACGGTATTATTTTAACCGAAATTAAGGATTTGGGGAGTCCTATACTGCTGAGAGATTGGAGTTCATTGGAGTGGCCTATAAAGCAGGGGTCACCAACCTTTTGGACCTCAGGGGCCACCAAACTCATACTTTTAAATCCCATGGACCACTACTATGGTTGTTTTAAAAAATGATAATATATTTAATATAAAAATTTATCTTTTATATTTAATATAAATTTAATATTTATGTATTTTAAAATATAGATAGACAGACGGACAGACAGACAGATAAATATAGAGATAGAGATAGAGATAGATATATGTATGTTATTCAGCTTTGTTCGGGTATTTTCCCACGTCATTATAGTTGTGCTTTTAAAGTTGTAGCAACGTTTCGGCAGAATCTCATCTGCCATCATCAGGCTTCTGTATTGAGTTCGTCTGTGAGTCAGACTTTCACAGCCGTTTCACAGCTGTCTGATGATGGCAGATGAGATTCTGCCGAAACGTTGCTACAACTTTAAAAGTACAACTATAATGACGTGGGAAAATACCCGAACAAAGCTGAATAACATACATATAATTACCCACAAAAACTTAAGAATGAATATAATACTTAAGAATGAATAATAACTTAAGAATGAATAAATATAAATATAAATATAAACAAAATCATAAATGCTTAATCATAACCGTGAGGCAGAGTGAAGGGAAAGGATGGGCCTCTCTCATCCTTGGGGGAGGGAAAGAGGGTCGATTTAAGAAGCCACATGGTGCCTGGAGACTGGGAAGATCTGTATAAGGAGGAACCGGCTCCCCCTCAAACGGAAGAAAAATAGAGCCATCTCATATCTCCCCCAAGTCAGAGGAAACCTCTCCCTCCTTTGCCAGGTGTGGCAGGCTGGATTTGGGAGAGGGAAGGAGGGCCGGGCTGGAAGTGCCGAAGAAGACGGGCTCCTAATAACTAGGCAACACCCCCACCTTCAGTCTCCACATAAGAAGAGGACTCCCCGAGGCTAAGCTCCAGGTTTCTCCCGCCACTTCCAAGCAGAGAAAGGTCCCTCCCTGTCTGGAGGCCAAAGGGGGGCGGGGTCAAGCCCAGAAAAGCTGGAGCTCTCGCCTGCACAAACAGGCTGGTTGTTAGGAGCTCGTCTTCCTCGGTACTCTTTTGGTCTGTGCATTTGGTCTCTTTCCACCTCGCTGGCCCCACGCCAAAGAAAAGCCAGCTGGGCTTCTCCTTCCTTCCTACCCTTCTCCCTGCTGCCTTCCCACCACTCAATCCTACTTCAGGACAGAGGAGAGCTCGCTGGAAACGTGTCTTGGCATTTCCAACATGCCTTTTCCAGCATTCGCCCGCAATTCTTCATGTTCCTCCAGGCCTGGCTTGCTGAGGGGGGAGAGCAGCCCTGACGTCTCTGCTACCCCCACCCCCAGGAAAAGAAAGCGATCAGAAACAGCTCTCACTGGGGTGAAAGAGCAGAGATCGGAAGGCACAGGCAACAGAGAGCAGCCCTTTTCAAAGGCGGCGGCAGCTTCCGTCTTCTCTTGCCTGTGCCTTCCTCGATCTGAGCTCTTTCGCCCCAGCAAGAGCTATGTTTCTGCTCACTTGTTCTGTGCTTTCCCCGGGCAGTGATGGCTGGGGCCGGGGGGGGCGGCACAGCAGAGCAGAGCGCCGAGAGGGACAAGGAAAATGACAACGCCGACAACGCCCCATTCCGGACCTCAGAACTGGTGAACGCAAACTTGCTCACTCCACCCACCACCAGCAGCCAGTACTTTTCCTGCACCAGGCCGTCCCTACAGCCCATGACCATCAAAGAAGAGCCCAGGCCAGGAGTGGCAAACTGGAAGGTATGTGAGTGCCGCACAAATGCAAGTAGCGCAGCGCTCCTGCACCTTCCGGCCATCTCCATTGCCGCTTCAGCCTACTTGTACTGCCAGTCCCCTCTTGCTGCAACAGCACCATTACCTCGTCCTGGCTGGCGAGGGCTGCACTGCTTTCTGCAGGTTTGCACCCGGCCGAAAAGTGGAGGCCAGAGGGTGGGCAGGCCATAATCCAGGATGCAGCCTGGATTCATTGCTTTGGGGGGACATTTCTCTGCGGCCCACCAAATTTTCTCACGGACCACCAGTAGGCCGCGGCCCACCCGTTGGCGACCACTGCTATAAAGCAAGAGAGCAGATGAACAAACAAATGAATACAGCTATCAAGAAGTGCATTCCAAAACTTGGGAACAAGACAAAGAATTATCTTGCTCACCGACTCCACATTTGATAATGTAAATAACGAAACTGAAAAGTACATCGTTACAAAGTTCTCCAGATTGAGCAAATTCAATCTAAATGTTTGAGAAGTTATTTCCCAGATTGAGCAAATCCATAATCTGTCAGGTTAAACAAGGAATAGTGAAAATTTTCCCATGTCAAAGTTTGAAACTTCTACATAACCTCGGCCTTACCATCTCACCAGTGGGAAACTCATGAATTTGTTCTTATTTCCATTTAAAAATATAGATTGTAAACTCTTAAAAAATGTATCAACATTTAAAAACATAATCTACACTGACAGCAACAACCAAATCTCTGAAAAAGAGAAACTGATTAACAGCCACTTATTTGGAACAATAGACATGAAATGAACAAATTATAAAAATGTTTGCAAAGAGTTCTGGTACGGATAAGCTTATGTTCCCTCTTGGCTCATTGCTTTTGCACCAGGAGAAGCTTAAATGGACAAACTGGGTTATAAAGCTTGTGGACTAGTAGGTATTTGAGAAGATAGGTGGAAGGCAATTTCACGTACAAAAATAAAGATAGGATAAACATTTGGAGCGTAGCTTTTGGAATTCTTTTCAACCCATTGATAGTAACTCCACTCAGGATAAACAAAAATCAGAAGTGGGAAGAGTAGGGATTAACAAAGAGGAGCAGTTGGCAGCCTCTGAGTCGTTTCTCATTTGCCTTTCTTAGAGGGATGACTTGGATTTCTATTTCTCCACAGCGACTAGACTAATTTGTCCATTTTTTAATTCTCTTAAAACCAGTTTCTACCACCACACAAAATTTGATCCCATTCCGCTTTGTGTTACTCTGCTAACTGATAAGAATCCCAAACATTTTTACTTTATTTCTTTCCAACAGTCTGATGAGTTGGAAGATATAAAACCCTATTAGGCTTTTTAGAGTTTGCATACTACATTTTTTTAAACAAATCATTCCAGGCAATTCAAAAGAGCAAATATGAAAATTAAAAAAAACCAGAAATTTTAAATACATACCTAAGCAAATATAATTAAAAGTAAATATATTTACATTTCAGATTCACTCAAGAATGGAAGCCATTAAACATTTTATGCAGTGTAAACCTGAGTCACCACAATAAAATCTCATTTAAATCTGTTTGGGTACAGAGGTGATGGTGTGTGGGAGTTATTCTCTCAGAGATGTAGGGCACCAATCAAGAACCGAGAGCAGGAAGACCCTGCTGCATAAGACATTTTATCAAAATACTTTTACCATGCTTTTCTAATAAAAATGCTAACTGTGCCAAACCAGTTGGCTAAAATGGCAAGAGAATTAAAGCTTAAAAGTGAGGAAAATTTTACATCTTCACTTTTTGTTAAAGTTTAAAGTAGAAAGTAAAAATGCATGCTTGGCATCATCATCCTTTCTGAGGCCACACCGCAGATGAATACTACATTGTTAGTTGTTTTTGTGACAAATATTGTAGATGGGGAGAGGAGTGAGAAATGCTGCCCAATTTGCATTGTCAAACCCTTAGTCATAAACCTCAATATATTCATGCACTCTCCTTTCAGTTACTTTTCATAACTGCAGAAAGAGAACATTGTTGAAGAAACACAGAAAAATCTGTAAGAAAACTCACAGAGAATGGCAAGAGGAAAGATCAAAAGGATTGAAATAACTTCTTTAGGAGGAACAGATCCTTCTTAAAATCACAGGGAGGGGGAGGGGAGACTATTTTAAAAGTACAATTACTTTCTGTCTGGTACAAGAATTTGGAATCAACTCATGAAATTGACATGTTCAGAAATAACGAGGAACTTCCTGCTCCACCAATGTGTAATAAAATTGGTTTAGATTAACTTTCTAAAAAGCATTTGATCAATTGATCAAGATTAGACCTGTCATCTATAAACTGTGAAAGCAAATTAGAATCCAATTATTCAAATGTTAATAGATTTCTATATGCTAGATTCTTGTTCCATTTTCTTCTCATGTACTCTGAAATTTTATCAGGCACATCTTCATAATTTTAAAAGTTGGTGACCTAGAGCAATTTTTAGGAAGTTGAATTTTGTGACCAGTGCCAATTTCTGCACTGCATAATCCATGTTTAGAATACCTGCAGCCTTGCTGAGGAGACTCTGAGTAGGTGAAACTTGTGTTCTTGATTCACTCCATTGTCCCAAGCCCAAATGCTTTTGAGTCTGAAAGGAGGGTTTTATGAAATGGAAAACATTTTACGCTTCAAATATCTGAGGAAAGTTGTCCCTGAACATCCCCACTGGACAGGAAAACAAATTATATTTTTGTTCCTACACATTCCAGAAGCAATGGCAAACATGCAGCTTATACCTGGTTCAGGGGGGGAGGGTTTTTGGTGGGGTTTCCACATTGTTGTAGTAATCTTGCAACTGCCACTGCCACCTGGATCTGGAGCAGGTGGGGGTTTAGGAGAAATTGGCGGCTTTTGAGAAGACATCGTACTGGGCTTCTGGGAACATGGCAATAGACGTCCTGTAAGAAGAATGAAGAAAAAAATAATTAAATACTCGTTCATGCACAACTTTGGCTACTGTAGTTCTGCACTCAACTATTATGCTTTGTAAGCTGTGTTTCATATCTTAGAATATTATCCAAACCCAATGATTAGTTGCTTAACCAACAATTAATTAAACCATGATTTAGCAATTATGCAAATTAGCTGCTCTTCTTTTTATAATGATACATGCAACAAGTAATTAAACACATTAGATCTAATGGGCAGGAGAAGTTATTGCTCCTAAGAATCCACCTGCCTACGGAAAGCTGAATCCCTATTACAGCCAAGAAGATTCTAGAGCAGGGGTGTCAAACTCGCGGCCCACAGGTCGAATGCGTCACGTGTTGGCCACGCCCATGCCTGCTTTAGCAAAGGGGGGAAAAGTTATGGTATGTCACAAGTTTGACACCCCTGTTCTAGTGGATTCTAGAGAATTGGCAACGATCAGGATGAACAGTAGAGTTACTTGGACCAGTAAAGAAAAGCAGCAAAGAGGCATGGGCGTTTGCAACATTAGCTTCCTGTCACCTTTGGCTAAAGAACTGTATTTCTATATTTTTCTGGAAAGTTAGAGATATTATGTACAGAAATGTTAAATGGCTTCCTTTTCTCTACTAACCTGTTCACTTCAATAGATTGGATAATTTAAAAATGCTGCACACAGAAGTTTGTGAAAATGCGGTGTGCAGAAGTTTATATTTTAAGGCCAACTTAGAATTTTAGCCCAACAGCTCTGGAACGCAATAGGTTATGTGAATATAGCAGAAAATAAAATTAACAAGCAGTTTGGGAATCATAAAATATAAGCTAATTGTTTCAGAACAGGTTTAAGTCTATTGTCATTTCTGGAAGCATTCTGTGATATTATTTGTGAAGAAAGTAACAGAAGCATTATAGATTCGATGTTTATATGGACATGAACAGCATGTATGATGAACATATGACATTATCAACTGAAAGTGGTAATACAACACTAACCGTCACAAAAAAGCCATCCAGACTCACCCATATGAGTTTCATCTAAGCCTATTTATTCAAATATGCTTGAGGAAAGAGTCAAAAGACTAGATAACAATTAAATTGAGATCAGTGGAAACACAAAGCAGATTTTTTTTGTTGGAAAACCATTTTTGTTGAAATGTTTAAAGGAATATGCAGGCATTTACAATATGTTTCTTATCAGTAGCTAAAAAACTATTTAAAAAATACTGATGCAATTTTAAATTCTGAATTGAGATATTCTGACATCACATAATATTTCATTGTTAGCCTTTATTTGTTTTGCATTTTAAAAGTTGTTTTTACATATATTTCTTCTGGTGGAAAAACAACTCATCTTTTTATTTAAAATGTTGTAAATCATGAACTGCAAGTAGAATATAATAAAATCATGAAATGTTTATCGTTTAATGCAGTATAAAAATAATGCATATAGTCCAGTGCCTCTACTTATACACAAGTTTAAGAGAGATTCTGAACAGCTTACGGGAAAAGGCTAACTTCCTTGGAGATGATAAGTGAAAAATATCCAACCGCATGGGCTAATTATGATAGTTTAAAAAAACCCACAACTGCAACTGCAGATTCTGGGATTAAGGTCATTTGTCTTTGGGACAGGAGAGTGGGAAAAGAGAAGATTTGAGAACATTTAGTTTTTTTGTATGTCGCCTTTATTTATTTTACAAATACCTCAAGGCAACGAACATTTCCAATACATCTTCCTCCTCTATTTTCTCCAAAAGATCTCTGTGAGGTAAGTTGGGCTGAGAGCAACTGGCCCAAGATCACCCTGCTGGCTTTCATGGCTAAGGTGGGACTTGAACTCAGAGTCTGCTGTTTTCTAGCCAGGTGCCTTAATCACAAGCTGCCTACAATCACCTTGGAGGAATGGGCAGCATACAAGTTTGACTGATAAATTAAATGAAAAATAAAATAAACCACTGCTCTGGCTCTATAAATCCAACTCAAAAAATTACTTGGGCAGATCCCTTTAATTCCTCCAGAACCACCAACTTCATCTAAGCTGAAGGAGGCAGGAGGGAATCACCTGAAACAATGATATCACGTGCCCGGTATAGTTGCAAGTCATCAAGTATCTGAATTAAATCATCGATGTAGGCGTTACGATTCATCCAGGTCCACATAAGGTTGTGTGTCCGCCCATCCATCTTCTCATACAGTCGCAATTCAACCTGGTTTCGTACAATCCTGGAGGCTAGTATGTAAGAGAGAAAGGCCAGTTAACAACCACACGTTTACCATCAAGACTGTAACCTCATAATTAGTATATATAACAGGCTTTACTGCTCTAGATGGAATGGTGATACATTAGTGGAAGTATACTAGACAACCTGTGTCCTGTTGGATAATTATTTCAGAGATATTTCCTTCTATAGAGAAACAGATTGGGGGGAGGGGCAAAAAAAGTAGTGAGAGCAGGTTTAGCTCCTGCTCTCACTACTTTTTTTGCCCCTCCCCACAATCTGTTTCTCTATAGAAGGAAATATCTCTGAAATAATTATCCAACAGGACACAGGTTGTCTAGTATACTTCCACTAATGTATCACCATTCCATCTAGAGCAATAAAGCAATAAAGTAGTGAGAGCAGGAGCAACTTCCAGCTTCCTGATGGCTTCCCCACTGAGTTTCCTCGTGGGAATCTGGTAGAGAGCATTGGAAAGCTTCTTCCCTTCTATTTCCAAGAGTCGGGTAAGGAGCTGCTGCTGGATGGGGGAAGGAGCAAGGGATTGAGACTGGCTGGGAACACAACATTCCCATAATGTTGAAAATGAAAATCATTCTCAGCAGCGGCCAATAGCACTGAAACAGCCACAACCTCCCCACATTTCATTCCCAGTTAGCCTGTTTGAGGTACCTTGGTTCAAAAGTTGTTCCCCTATGATGCTCTATTTCAGGGCTGTCAAACTGGGATGTGTCATGTGCTGGCCATGCCCACGCCTGGTTTAGCAAACAGGTAAAATTCCTGATATGTCACAGGATGCTGCCATGACGTGAGTTTGATACCCCTGCTCTATTTCACCCAGTTAAAGGTTATGAGAATTTTAGTATATAGATTCAATTGTCTTGTGAACAAAACATAGCAATATCCATCTATATCTTGAATCCTCTCTTTAGCTCTTTCCAATTCTAAGTAATGTTTATAATTGCTAAATATCTATAGTTCAATTGGATTTTTTTATCCAAACCAAAGATCAATTAATGTTTCAGGAACCTCAAATATCTGGCCAATAGCATACTTCCCAATTCACACTGGTTGGGAAGTTACCAGATCGGGGAAGGCTGACACAGGAAAAATATTTCTATGCTATAGGACAATGATGGCAAACCCTTTTGGCACCAAGTGCCCAAAGTGTGTGTGCACGCACGTGCATACCCAAAATGCAACACGTGCATGCCCTGTGCATCCATGCATGCCCCCGCAAGCCCACACCCCCCCCGGCATGTGCCCCGCTCCCCATGCATGCGCAGCAGAGACTCAAAGACCAGCTGGCCGGTGGGAGGCCCTCATGCAGGCGCGGCGGAGCTGAGCTGGGGCAACAGTGCATATGCTCACAGAGAGGGCTCTGTGTGCCACCTGTGGCATGCGTGCCATAGATTCGCCACCACTGCTATAGGATTTGAACATAAAAATAGAAACTATCTCATGTAACACCAAATTATTTATCCATTTATTTTTGCCTTACCTATTTTGATTCATGCTAGTTTCAGGAATTTCTTTTTCTTGCTTATGTGTTCACTTTTCTTTTAATGGAGATTTTAAGAACTCAATTTAGGAGTCCTGTAGATTAAATTATGTTCTTCCTTTGCATATTTTACAAAGCAAGGTCACAGCAGCTTTAATCAGCAGCTGTGGCAGACAAGAAATGAGAAAGAAAACTAAAGTTTTTTTTTGCTTGCCCCTGACTTAACTGAAGTGAATTAATACAGCTGGGATTCAGTTCTTGGTTCATTTCTATATCAGACCTGCATTCATCTTTAGTTGATAAACACCTATCTGTTCAAGGAATTTAATAAATACCATTCAGTTTCTTCCTATCTTGAATATGTCCAGGATCTGCCTGGTATTGCTGTTTTGTGTAGCAAGCACATGGCCAGTAACATTAGCTAACATACAGGAACTAAAACTGATACTAGATAAAAATGAATCACCAAACCAGATGTTTTATGGTTCTATACTCCATTTTTATTCCCATCTTATCAAGTAACATCACAAGTGTATGTGTGTACGTGTTTCATATTTCTAAACCACCCATCTTCCTCCTGAGTTGGAATAAGAACACATTGCAAAGCATCTTTACAATTTTTCCCTGAACCCATTGGCATTCCAGTGGGTAAAAAGAGAGTGGAAGTTGTCCAGTTCTGTATTTGAATGTGTATCCAGAAAAATATCACAGATAAGTTGTGACAAAGATCATCATGAAGGATGGGGAGATAGTTGAGAACCTCACTTGTTTGACTTTTGGTAAGAGAGCATTTTGAGAGTTACCACACTTATTTCGACAGCCACTTTTGATATCATCAACTTTGTACTCTCAACATTTCATAAATGCCCAGAGTCCTAACAAGATTGTTTTATTTCCTAAAGAACTCCATTCTGGAATTAGAATTCATACTTTTATTGTGGGCATTCTCTTAGCCCCCAAATTTTTTGTGTCATTTTATTTTAGCCAAGTTTTAGTTTTAAAGCTTGGAATATAGCTGCCATTTCCCCAAAATACAATCATCTTTGTACCAACAGGGAAGACAATTTGTACTGCTTGCATTTGGAAGCACTGACTTATTTAACTGTTATCTCAACCCAAATGCCACTGGTTATCAGAAGCGATCATAATTGGTTGGGGTTTTTTAACATATGAGACTGAGCAGGGTTTTCTGTCAAAACCATAGGATGTTTTTACGCAAAATTTGAATATGCATAGAAGGGAAAGAGAGGGATAAAATCTTGAAGTTGAGGGTGATTTGGTAATATTGTACATGTGTGATGGTTTATTGTTTGCTCTTCAGTTATGCATTTTAAAGCATTCTTTACTCTGAGATCATTTCAGCCATTTATAGTTTTTCAAGCAATTGCATCTCCCTCATTCTGGAGGATGGATGGAAATCAATTTCCCCTCTGTCAATGCTTCCATCATTCTGATTTTAGTGCACATTTTAAATCTTCAAATTAAGTTTTATACAGTATATTATTTCTGTTTCAGGGCTGCCAAAGGAAATAAGCCAATATTAGTTCTGACTATATGAGAGCCCATTTTGAGCTGTACTTCAGAGCCTCACAGTGACGGAAGTTACAATCTTCAGAAAATATTACACCATTCTTCATTTGCTGAGATCATGGTTCTAAGGATATTAGAATGCCACTGGATTAGACTACATGGCCACTCCATTTAGCATCTTACTTCAAACATGGGCAGCCATTTGCTCTAGAAAAAATATTTTTCTTTATCTTTTCCCATTATACCATTGATATATATAGGTATTTCTTCTATGGATAAACACATAAAATTGGATATAAGACATGTATACATAAAAATTGAACTGTACTTCTGCTTAACTCTATTCAGCCAGATTTTGGCTCCTGCCAAAAATATTCTTTTGGCAGGGCTTTTCTTATTTGAAACACTTAACTCAATACTGCTGTTATTCCATTTTATCCATAGATATTTATGGAAAGGAAGAAAAAAATAAAAGCCAATTTGATGTATGAGAATTGGTAAGAGTAAGAAATAGATCATCTTCAGCCACTGAGAGACGCCCATTTTGGTTCCAATGGCAAAGAAAAGTGTTTAACAAATTAACTGAAGGAATTAAACAATAAAATCCTGGCCACAAAAGCAATACATACACACACACAGCATTTGAGAGGGGGAATCCACCTAAATAGATCCAGTGGCTCGGGGCAGATGACTTAATGGTGTTCATGTAGGTGCCTTACACCAGAGTTCCACCCAGTGCCATTCGAACCAAGCACGTCCATAGCCCAACAGTGAGCACACACCGAGATTTAAAGACAGGTAGGGGGTACCTGGGAGCGATATAAGCCGAGCCCAGAAATTAAACTGTAGTTAAGAAGCGAAAAGACGCCACAAGACGGGGCAGCAGAGGCCAAGCCCATATTCTGCCTTCACTTACCATATGCGTTTTGCCCTTCCGCTTTACCCAAGGGACCCTTTCCCCTCCCCTGGCTCGCTAGCAAACTCAAGCCCTTTTCCCCACCCCACCCCACCCCCACTTACCGAAACGTTCCCACTCGGCCCGGTCCAGCGCGTCCATGATTTCGTAGAATTTGCACATGATCGCAGGTGGCAAATCGTAAAGGAGCCGGGTCGATCCGGAACTGGCCATAACCCCCTGGTCTTCGCTATGACTACCGCTCTCCACCACCCAGGCCAGGCCATAGGAGAGGCTGGACAAGGGGGAGGGAAAAAGAAAGAAAGAAAAGGGGGGGAGGTGAGAAAAGAAAAGAGGCTACTTCCCCTTTAAACGGCACTCAGGATGAGGAAGAAAAGGGTCGTTTCGGCAGGCTCCGCTCATCCTCCTGCGCATGTGCCAGCGGCAAAGTGCATCTTCTCTCCAGGCGCGCCAACGTCCTACGCAGAGCAACCATCTTGGATGTGGCGGGCCTCTTGGGACGTACCGGTTTGGGAGTCCCTCTTTTTCTGCACTCCCTCCCTCCCTCCCCCACCTGCTCCGAGTCCTTACTCTGTGATCATTTAGGGCTTAGGCTGTAATGTTTAAGGGTTTTACTCACGATATAGTCTTAGCTGTCGTGGCTTTCGACGGCGGGGTTAAGGATGTCAAGCCGCCGTACACACACACACACCGCCCCATGGATGCGCTATCACACGCTTGGGGACGCTGCAAAGCGACGTTGTGTATAGGCTGCTCAGATGCTGCAGGTCCTTCCTAGAGGTGAGCCTTATACGAATCGAAGCGTGCAAGGCGATGAGTTCTGTCTGCCTTTATTTGGGAGTAAACTCCATTCGACTTCATGTACTCGTTTGCCCGCTGAATACGGGTAAGCATGGAGTTACACAAATCGACAGCTTTATCTTTTGTTTTCTGCTGCAGCAGAGCACGTGGGCCTGAAATTTACCCAAGCTGACAGCAGAATAAGTGAAAAATCGAAGTTTGATAAGGGCAGCCAAACCAGAGAGTATGTCAAGATGACAATTCGAATTAATTTCACAGGCGTGATGGAAGTAGGATACTGTAAACTGAAGCCCAGATAACAAGGAACTGCTCAAGGAACTGCTGTTATCCTATTCATTCAAGTATATTAAAGCACTTTTCTGTCCTTTATGTATGCTTGCTTGATTGCAATTTCCAGATTTGAGTCCAGATGGTAGGATTCCATATTCTTATGAAATCTGCTTTACTTCCTAAGTCATTACTCAGATGCCCCTATACCATTCAATGGAGCAGAATAGTTCTGAACAGTAAAACTGGATAATGGAATAAAATTTCAGGAAACATGCTGATAAGCATCAATGAACTCAACTGGTTTTTGGAACAGATATGCACTGATGTTTTTCTTTTTATATTAATGTATTTTGATAGAAAATACACTGTTGATAAATTATTCCTGGCCAAATCACAGCAGGCCCAATGTATTGTATTATTGTATCTGTCTTGAACAAATCTTATGACAGATTTTTTTCCCTGCAATCCTTATAGTAGCCCAATTTAAGCAATTAAGCGAAATCTGCTAGTTTAGGTAATAAATTCTGTCTATTCATAGTTGTCCACTATTTAAAGAAAAAGATGCCATTTGGGTGTTCCCTGATAAATACAGATTGTAAAAACTCGTTTTTTACAATCCTGTAATTCTTTAATTTGAGAGAGTTGGGGTGGCTGAATGGATTCAGTTGATATTTTTTTTCTTTGCACTCTAGTAGAGAAACATCTCTAGCTACCTAGGATTGAACTCTCAACCTTCCTAGTGGGAGGCAAATGTTTTCAACACTAGGCCCCCACACCACTTTATAAATACAGATGGTAACAATGCATACTTACTTTAATACAAATACAGGTAATCCTCAAGTCACAACACAATTGAGCCCAAAATGTATGTTGCTAAGTGAAACATTCGTTAGGTGAATTTTGCCTCATTTTAAGACCTTTCTTGCCATAGTTAAATGAATCACTGCAGTTAAATTAGTAACACAGGGTTATTAAGTAATCTGGTTTGCCCATTGCCTTTGCTTGACAAGAGGTCACTAAAGATGATCACATGACTTCAGAACACTGCAGTCATAAGAGTTGTCAAGCATATGAATTTTGATCATGTGACCATGGGGATGCTGCAACAATTCTAAGTGTGAAAAATGGTCCTAAGTCACTTTTTCAGTGCCATTGTAACTTTGGTCACTAAATGAACTGTTATAAGTTGAGGACTACGTGTACTGATTCTGTGGAAAATATAATTATTATTAGGTTTGTACAGTACTTCTAAATCCAGCTTGGTGGTTCCTGCCAAGGACTTTGAAATATGACTCCCATTTCAGCTCACTACACCAGCTCCCTGAATATCAAGGTGGCAAGAATGGCTACCCTCTTTGTATGTGGGTACTAACAGCATTTTCTTTTTGCTTGGTACTGGAGACATCTCTTATTTTTTAAAGCCAGCATTAATGTATCATAGTTAAAATATTTTCTGAGAGGAACTTAGAAAAATAGTTTTTCCTCTGACATATGAGATTTGTCCCTAGCTAAGACTGGGAAGTTGCTTAGCTGAAATATCATAGGATGTAAAACCCAGTTATATGATAGCTTACCTTTTTATTAATTCATAAATTCTTATTGCACCTATCTTCCAGATGACAATCTTTTAATCCTAAACAATCAAGCAGTATTCAGGACAAGAATAAAAAGGGTAAAACAAGTTATATTGTAGCAGAAATTTAAGATTTCAATTATATATTCCAATAATATATAGAGTAAAAAAGCATGCAATCTTCAGTGACATGAGGACAGATCCACATTTGACTTAAGTGAAACAAATGGTGGAAAAGCCAGGGTCCTCCTCCCATAGGTTTTGGACCAGTTTTCATTGGGGAAGGAAGGTCAGTTCTGCATAATGTTCATCCAAAGAACCATACTTCTAGGTATTACTGTACATTTCTGTCTGCAATTTGACACTTTTGGATGAATAGCAAACTATGTATCTGAGAATATCTGTTTATAACATGAGAAAAGAAAATGTGATCTTCTCTATGGTAGCACTTTGGGGGCGGGGGTGGGGGGCATGAAGTCCCCAACAATGAAAGTGAGTTGCAGTGGATGGATGAGTGAAAAGTGATACGATGGTGCCTTCTAGGAGTCAATGGAGGTGTTTAATGATTTGCAGGGAATGGTCTTGGTGGTTATTGATTCAATAGGTGGGATATTATCACTGGCTTTTGTGATCAGGATGGTCTATAATAAAAATGTTGCTTATATCTGTCCAGATTGTGGTAGGGAATATAACCAAAAAGGCATATACAATGCAGAGGGAGCATGACAGATAAGGCCAGTATTTCTCTCTGCACAAGCAGACAGCTATCCTGATAGCCATCAGATCTTGGAAAAGTATATTGTTCAAGCAATGTTGATGAGTTTGATATGGAGTTTCTGATGTTTTGAAAATATATGATGGCAAGAAAAGCAGATGATCAGGTTTGGTATGAAGCAGAAGCTTGACACCTATGTAGCCCACCAGATTCTTGAGAGAGCTCTATGTTTGAAAGTAGCCAGTGGATTTCTACTTTAGATGTGGAATCTCTCCCTAGCTAATCATCTCTGTCATCTGATTCAGAAGCTGAGAAGTGGTAGCAGGAGCAATTTCATTGGCATCAAGGTTTGCATTCCCACTACAAAATCTTGCATCTGAACTTCACTAATGAATTGGCTGGCCTCAGACTTGAGCTGGCTAAATTTTCTCAATCTTTTTTCTTCAAATTCCACTTTGACATCCATCTGGTTTTTCCAATCCATCTGCAGATAACTTATTGACTCATATTACATGACAGTTCCAGGAAAGCCACACAAGACTAAATTTAATCTCAGGTACAAGTTGCTATTTACATTTGAGATATGTTCACTACTGAGAACCAAGAACTAACAAAATTAATTGCATGTGCATCAATGTTCATGCAGTTAGCTGCTTTTAGGTCTGTTCCTAGAGCTCATGAGTGCAAAGCTTGTTCTTCTTGAACCTATATTGCAAAAGCTTGACAAATGGGTAAGATTTTATTATAAGCTCCTTTCTCAGGTACATTAAAGGGCTGGATCATCAGATGAAGATTTATCTCTTATAATTCCAATATTTCCAAAACTGGGAATTTCTAGCTTTCAGAGCTTTTCAATATCATTTATGAAGGTGGTATTAATTGCCAAGACAATATTCTATTTGTTCTAAAAATTAAAAAAAAAATGAATACCAAATACAAAGAGGAAATAAAACAAATGTGGGAAAAAATCTTATTACTTTTTTAAAAATACAGATAGCTTTTGAAATTGAGCTTAAGAGAAAAATTGAGGGCTTTAGTCAGAGCTGTGTCAGATCTTCTGCAACTCCTCAGGAGCTGCAATTCAGCCTCCTGAACTTCTGATGAGCCACAGACCCTTCAATTACGATAGATCCCTCAAAGACTGGATGAAATTTTAGGCCCTTTTTAGAGAGAGCACATGTATTAGGATAAGAATGGGAGCAGGACTCTGGAAAGCATACTGCTTTCATTCCCACCCAAAAACTTTCCCTCAAACTCTCAAAACAGCTGAAATTTGTGGCAGTAAAATTTTGTCACTTTTTGTCATTGAATTCTGGCAGTAGGGGATAATAAGTTGTGGGGCTGTCTGCATGTGCATAATCATTCAGACCAAGCTGAAGAACTTGTAGTAATGCATTTGCACTGAATTTCTGTAAAGGCAGCATAGGTAGAGGCTAACATTAAGAGAAAGGATAACATTTCAAATTTGATGACATTTTCCATGGTTTGGGATTTTGGAACAGTGTAGAAAAGAAAGCACCAACATCTCAGAATTGTATAGTCATAAGGTACAACACGTATCGTAATTCCTTTTTGGGTCTAATGAACAATGTTCAATATGATGTAATAGAGGCAGATTTGTATCATATTCCCATAATGAAAAGCATGTTGTCCTTTATTGAATAAACATGGTTGGTTTAACTTTACATTAACCGTAAATAAGAGCCTTAATATATGAAGTGAGGGCCACACAATGTTAAACCTCCACTGGCAGTAATTTTCTGGTCCCCATCCTCTGTGGTGCCATTGATAAATTTGACCCTAAAGAGGCTGGTGTACTAATTAGGATTAGCTAAGGATAGAGGATTGAAGGAAAGCTACCCCAGCCTATTTATTTTTCAGCTTAGCTCCATGTTTTTGAGATGAGAAAAGTCAGCTCTAATAATGGTGATACTGCTTCAAGGGGCATTTCCATTTGTCTGCTCCTAACCTCCACCTCATTTTGGGGGTAGAGAAATGCTTAATAATCGGCTAACCCTTTGATAGATTCGCATGACACATGGATCAATAATTGATCAAATTAGCCAAAAACAAGAGTGGCCACAACTCTTTAATATTAATATTCTGTCTTAAGAGTCTCACTATTGGGCAGATACTAATGATATCCACAGCCCAGCTACATTGGGCCTTAGATTCCACTGACCTGGTGTATCTAATCTTATTTATAGATGAAAAGAGAATTTTCCATTAAATCCCACCTAGAGTTTTATGAAACTCAAAAACATCCTCTGCATCCTAAAAATATTGCGGGGGGAGGGGAGGGGAAGGGGGGGAGCAGATTTCACGTTTTCAAAAGAAATATTCTTGCAGCAGTGAAACTTGGCTAGTCAACAAGATGGCCACTTTTCAATCAACTCAAAAGCTAAAAGACATCCTCGGCCACAACAGAGAAAAAAATATTATATTTTAATGGCAGGGCAGAACATTTCTACCTTGGTAATAAAAGGCTCAAACAGATCTGTAACATTTTACATAGATTTATAATCCAATTCTAGCACAGAATACAGTACTTACCAACATGAGATGCAACTAGATTACTGTGTAGAATGCATGCTGAGTGCTAAAACTGGGCCTGCATGTATTTTTAACATAAAAATATAAATTATTCTTTTATATGAATGCATATATATATGCAGTTTCCACAGTATTTTTCCCCAAAAGGAAGAGGAAAATGTTTGTTTTTAACAACAACAAAAGATAGAGACACTCATAAAGAAAGGACTTTTTCTTGTAAATTTATAAGGCAAACGTTTTATATAATAAATAGGATACAAGGGTAGGGAGGGATTTTGGTGGATTTCTTTTAAACATATACATGTACATTCAGACGGATTTTGTTATTTTCTTACTGAAATTATACAAATTTTCCTTTATTAAATTTCTTTTTTCTTCTTTTTTTAAATATAGTCAGTGCTTTCAGTCTTTTTTTTTTTTTTTTGGCTGTAGACAAAACCTACAAAAAGAGCAATCAATTTTTAAGTTTTATTAAACAATCTACTCAGAATTCTTAAAAGTAATTGTCCCAAAAACGCATCAAACAAATGCAAAGTGTGGTCAGGAAATATGGATGGGGGTACACAATAAAGTATATTTTAAAAAATTCTTCAAAAGAGCCAAGGAAGCTCTACTTAACCTCAGTGGAAAGTTTCTTAGTATTTATTTTTCTAAAATTAGAGCTTTAGCATGGAAATTCATATGGATCAACAGTTATTTCTCAACATTAAAAATATTAGTGGGGCAATCTTTAAGACAACATAGATCCCAACTAATAAGAGTGCTAATTATGATTTTTGGAGTTTCAATGCATTCTTTAAAACACTTACATGCTAGATCCTCCTGTTTTGCCACTTTATTGTTCTTCCCTTAATGGGTGTTCAATGAAGGAATCTACAGAACCACCTTTTTTTTCCTATATTGTCTTCTGGTAATGGATTATTAAAATGAAAACTTTGTGAAGTTCCTCCTGGGTTTTGTTTCAGGTTTTTACTATTGCATTCCTGCCAAATGAATGTTTCAATGAAGGAGTCTAAGCATATTCTAATTTTTTTGATACACTGACTTCTGGTAGTAGATTATTAGAAATTGAAGCATACAAAATACCCTGGGAAGTTGTTAAAAAAATTGCTTAAGCTACCCCTTTCTCCCTACTGCCAATGGTAAGACAAAAATAAAAGTATATACCTTTCCTCCCTTTTAAAATATATACATATATTTGACACTCACATTTGAAGCATTTGTGCCTGGAACAATTACTTTACAGAAATGTTCACGATACATACTCGTGGACCATTAAAATAAAAAACACACACACACACACACGAAAGGTTTTCATTGACATTCCTTTTTTCGGGGTGGGAAGATAAACCCTACACACAACAAGTCTCAAATACCACAGTTCTTTTCTGTTACTTCCCCCCTCTCAGAAAAAAAAAAAACATTTAAAAGAAAATAAAAAACAACTCCCACCCCAACCCCAAATTCTGTGTCTCTGGAATTGTATTTTATTTTTTAAAGAAATGTCACTGGGTAGAGTTAGTTGGCTATGTGAGGATTAAGAGCTGTACAAGATAGCAAGCACTCAGCATACATTTAATAACAGTCCTTGTAATATTTGGTCTTATAGTGATCGCTACTGAATTGTGAAGCAGAAGGAAGTTGGTTTGTTATTAGCAACATGTTGAGTTATGGAAGCAGGAGAAAGGATTTCCCACCATCCCTGCCCCTTTATAATAAAGGGAGGAAAGCCTTTTTTTTTTTTTTTTTTTTTGCACTCATAAAGAAAATCAGTTGATCAATGTCCAACTCTTCTGCCACTTCATGCAGAGATAACACAACCACAGTAAGTACTGCTTATCTACATGGCTTGAAGGAGGAAAATCATAATTGGAAGAAAAGTTTATGTATGTCAATTTATGGATTGAGAAATTTTTTCCCCAACCTCAGTTAGGAAGAATATAGTAACACTGTCCCTCAGAGAAGCGTAATCTATGCTCGGTCTTTGCTTTTGGAAGAACGGCAATTTTAAGCCGCTACTCTTGAGCGGATATTGCTGATTTCCATAACTTACAAGTGAAAACTGGCAGACAGGAAACTGTCATTTTTGGTCCTCTTTCTAATGGTGTCTTAGGATATGATGAGAACTGTGTCAGTAAAGTACTAGCAAGCTATTTTTTTGCTTAATGATCTGCTTCCAAACACATCAGCCTTTGATTTGATGAATGTTACTTGAGCTCTAATGTTAAAGATGTCAATAAAATGAAAGCTTTAATACAAAATTATTAAGTGTGACACAAACCAAACCTCTCAGCAATCACTCATGCAAGCATAAGCAACACGAAGAGGAGAAAGGGCAAAGTCCAATTTGAAAAACTGAAAATTCATTCTCTCTGAAAAATACTGTGAAACATGTTTGATCAGTAGAAAAAGGAGGGAGTCAAATTCAATACTTCACTTCTGCCACCCAAATATTTGACATGTCCCTTTTTTGTTTACACCTTTTTCTTTCCAGGATCCATATTGATGTAGTGCAACACTGACACATGAAGGTACAATATCAGATCTAGACATGATGTCTTTGGAAATCAGACCTAGATTTTTGCTAAACATGCAAGGTAGAGAGTAGTGAAGACAAGAGACAGTTATCAGCTAAAGAAGGGAACGTGCTATCATGGAGTGCTTCCAATTTATGCCAGATGGCATGCAATGCACAAAATGAAAAGGAGTGGTAGGAGAAATATTAGCTTTAAAAACAGTAAAAGTGGGAGGATGAGAAGTCAGGTAAGAACTTTGCTATGAAGAAAATGAGGAAGAACACTAAGAAATTCAGTTTAGGACCAATGGTAGTTTTCCAAAAATTACTACAGACTAATTGAAGTAGCCATCACCGATAGAGCTAAATCATGCCAATAAACATAAGTTAAGCTCTGGTTAAACTGAAAATATTTTTTTAGAGAGTTAAGTCACAATACAGACCAAATACTCCACATTTTCTTCACTTTATCTCCCTAGGCCCAAGTCCATGCCCTTCCCCACAAGTAGATTTGAGTGCAAAAAAATAAAATGTTGACTATATGTGACCATCCTGTTATTTTTCAAACCCACTGAGCAAAAAGAAAAAAAAAATCCCCGTCCCAAAGTGTGAGACCAGCCCAGCTGAACGAATCTTCTGCTCTGGGATTTACTGGCAGACAATTGTGAAGGATGTTTTCTTTTCCCTTGCTATGATACTGAAGATTAGGAGTAATAGTAAAGAAAACAACATGTAATAATTTCTCAACAGACCATACCATTCCTTGCTTGTCAGTCTGTTATCCTTATTTGGTAGTGGTGCAATAAGCAGAAAAAAAGCTACCCCTCATTTATAATGCAATATACAGATATATAAAATTAGACAATTTTTTGTGTCTACTTGGTGCCTTAAAAAAAAAACACCACACACACACACACACACACACACACAAAACAGAAAGTAAATCCCCAAACAAAAAAGATTTAGATCTAACGTTAAACTCTACACATTACTGGATAATAATTGAAACTGACAAGAAGTTTATTTTCACTTGACACAGAAACATCAGGTGGTTCACAATGCTAACAAGGTAAATCCCTCTTGCGCAGTCTCTCAAACTCCAGGCACTATCCACATGTGTCTTCAGGATGAGCTGGGTGGAAGTGGGCAGAGCTAGGAGCAAAGATAGTCACTTTGTATCCCTGTAAATAAGCAGTTTGCCAGTGAAGCTACTACTGATGTAATGCACTCTGGAAAAGCAGCTAGTTCCAACAGCATCTTTAGAAGGAATGGTGGGAAGAGGCCAGACTTCTACTCCTGCTCTACTTTCTCAATCCTTTCTTTGGGTTGAACTAGATTTTGGTGGAAGACCCAGGTCTGTAAGCAGCTGCAAAGCGGAGCAAGATGAATGCCATATGCAGCAAATAAATGTTCATGTGTTGGGAAGAAGGCAGGGAAAGTCAGAAAAAAAGCAAGCAGAATTAAAACGTTTTGCTTGCCTGCTGCTTTTCTGGTGCAAAACTGCCTCTCTAACAATCACTTTGTAGCAATCAAGCAGCAATCCTGGTCTGCCTACAAGGATCTAGTTTGGCTCTTACTGACAAAATGAACCTTCAAGTTCCCACCCTGCATCACAACTGAAGGAAGGGAAATAGTGTAAAAGTGTCACCTTTTGACTTGTTTGGAATGTCAAGACATATGAGATTTAAAAAAACCCTGTGGTTTTACAAGTTTTTCAAATCCAGGTAATGATAGATTAGACTAAGTACAATATGATGATTTTAGCTGATATATGGGTACTGATATTCTAATTTGAATTTTTGTTTCAAATTCCATACATGTTCATAGGTATGCTTAAAGATACCCCAAAATCTTAACGTTTGAAGCTTCTATTAATATCCCCATCTGACCCCATATTAAATTTAACCCCTTCTTAAACTATTTGCAAGACACTGTTAAAATCATGTGATTTCAATGGGCTTGTGGCTCTACTGTCCACCCAAGTAGGAAGAAAGCAAGAAAGAATATTATTCTCTCTCGGCTTTAAAGTGCATTGTTCTCCCCCATGAAAATGTAAAAAAAAAAAAGAAAAAGAGGGAGAGGTATTTCTATCATGAGGGCCACTGACTGCCTCAGCAATGAGCATCAAGAAACAGCTGGGAAGGGACATGGCAAAGAGCTGCCAACTTTTTACATAAATCAGTCACCTAATCTTTTGAAAGTTACATGGCTGGGAGAGTGCCAAAGAGCCTCACATGAGGGCAAAAGCTACATTTTCTAAATAATCTTTGCCAAATAAGTAGGAAGGCACGAGGCTTTCAATACTCCCAACAGTAAACTAAACTAAAGGAGATCTGTCTATGGGTATATATTAAGTTCAGAAGGTTCAAAAGCTAAAAACTTCAAATGCTGAGCATATCTCCTGCAGAACTACAGCCCCATTTGTAGTCTCAGCTATACACTACAGTATTATGAATCCTAAAAAAGACACTGGAATGCAGCAATACCCTATATTATAGGGACAGGACTAAACTGACACAACACGCTTGCTTAGCCATAAGCTTGTTCTAGTCTGAACTGGAATTGTGGTTCCCATGTTTTAGGGCATAAGTGCAGGCAGCTACATAAAGCAATCTTCTCCATGACTGCTATTTCTTCCATCATCCTCTCCCCAAGCATTTTTTTTCTATCCAACCTAATTCCTGTTATTAGAATTCTTCCCAAGAAGAATGTGTTTATGAATGAAAATGTTTGTGTAAGCAGGTATCCAGTGCACTAATGGGGGAACAAAAGATGAAGGCATTGTCACACAAGCTCCACTCATGTACAAGTATTGTGATATTGCACATATGAAAGGGGTGTAGCTTGCATTGTAACTGTGGCACTCTAAGCCCAGCTTGAGCATGCTTTTCATCCTGCAAACCTGTATGTATCAGGCTGTAGGAATAAATTGCAGGAAATAATATTTAATCTATCCTCTTCACATGATTTTTTTTAAAAAAAACTATAAACAGATTTGATACCACTGCATCCAGCTTGGGCTTCGATTATAACCCAACTGATATTTTTTTAAAAAAAACAATATTCCAATTGGAAAGATTGCTATCACTATTGTTTATTCTTGATGTGGCTCTGTGTTTCAAGCTGGACAAGCTAAGACGCTGTTTTACCATGATATTCTTCTGTAGAAACTTTCATGATGTGTATCTATTCAATTAAACTTTGACTTCCAAGGATAAGTGCTCTGTATTAAACCCATGTCAAAATGTATCTGTCACACTTTCAACTCTGACATATGTCTGTATATGTTTACTATTTAAAAAAAGTCCCATCAGAAGTGACCCCAAAGTGGAATGACATGTAAGGTTCTGTTCCATTTACCAAAACAATATCATAACTTAGAAAAATTAGTACATGATAGAATACATGCAGACTTAGAAGCTGGAACAAGAGGGACAATAATTCACTCTAGATTTCTCAGTCAAGTGCAAAGCCTTAGAAATCCCCAAATGCATCCCTAAATTGTACTGCATTTTCCCCATCTCTTTCCCACAGGGTAGGATATTTATTGTGGTTTGGAAAACTAGATGGGAAACCCCCTCCCTGCCAAAATAATTTTGTGCCTTTTTTAACATTGAGGAAAAGCCCTTAAAGAGTTTAAATTGTTGCAAAGTAATTTCTTCCTTTTTTTTCCCCCTTGTGCGTGCTTCTTTACATTTTCTATCAGGTTTCATATGTACTTCTCAGCACAGAGACATCATTCCAATAAATAATGAACTAGTTTCAGATTGTTTATGCTTTCTGGTGGAAAGGGTATTCATCATTTAGCCACAGATTGTATCCTAAATTCTAACGATTAAGAAAGAGGATTGGTTTTTATTCTTGATAAAGAAAGAAGAGAAGCCAGCCCCAACCTTATTGCAAATCAAGGAGAAGAAAAAAAATAAAACTTTCGGCTCTGATTACGCTATAAGAAGCTAAGAAAAAAATAAATTCATGTTGCTGCAGGGCTAAATCTCATCAGTCTTCCTATAGAGAAAACTGAATCTTTTTCTTATGAACAGAACATATTCTAAGGCTAATAACTTCACTTTGGCTGCTTATGCACAAAGAAGAATTTTTATTCCAATGTTTGGTACATAGGCAAGAACAGAGAAAAGTCATCATCCATGCCAATGAGGCTCTCCAAGGTCTCAAACAGACATGACTCCTGAGAGCCTACAGGGTATGTATGTATGTATGTATGTATGTATGTATGTATGTACACATATGACTGCAGGAACTCCAATTTTGCTAAAAAAATGTAATTATTCATCCCTCTCAAAATAATTTTCCTGTTCTAAATTTTGCTGTTCCTGCAAGCAAACTGTTATACTAGAAAGGGGGGTGGGGGTGGGGGAAATGCCATTATAGGAATCTCTATTTTTCTCCCAGTAACAACTTGTAAAGGGTAAGAGGGCACATATTTAGATGGTAAAAAGCTACTCCTCTGAATACTTTGACTTTTAGAGTGCTAACTTCTTGATAAAAAAAATAATCACAGATATCAGGATGTATGTCTATTAGAGTCCTCAAAGACCCATGAAACAAGATGGGGCTTGTTTTATCATTTCACACCACTGGGGAAAAAAAAAGCTATTTAAGATAGCTACTTTCTGCCTAGACTTTGACTGGGACCCAGGCTTCCTTTCTTCTTATTGAATTATTTTCTACAGTCCAGAAAAAGTAGGGGGAGTCACTAGATTACTTCTGTGCTACATATTCACTTAAGTAAAAATAAGCAGACTAGCATGGCCAATGTCCTTCCCCTTCCCACACTGAGTGCTGTTTTCTGCTATTAGGAAGGAAAAAAATAGACCTTAATTGCCAACAAAGTCTCATACACAATAAAACGCTACACTTCTGCTGAGCCCTACTTTCCTGGGGAGAGAGGCGATATGTGCTCAACAGCCTTGGAAGAGCTTGGTTGTCAACTGTAGGGATTATTATTTGAAGCAACTAGGCTTCTCAATTCAGCCATTGCCATGTACCAATCCCACAAAGAATTACAGGTAGTTTTACACACATTGGGCTACTTTCCTGAACAAGAAGTAAGGTGGAGAGGTGAGCCAGTGTTCAGTCCAATGCCCCATTTGATACACACAGGCACACACTGTACATCCTTCACGCCACTGCCCCCCCGCCCCCAAACAATTGGACAAAGGCCTTCATTAGTGCAAACAGTTTCCTAAGCTAACATCATTGACAGTAACTGGAAGAACTTCTCTTTTTAACTCTTAGCATGTGACAAGCTCACACACACATGCCATTTCAGCACATTCAGATTGTTTCAACAAAATCAAAGGCCTCTCCTTTCAGGATTGACACAGGAAAGGAGGACATCAATACAAAGCTGCACCTAGTATCCCAGTGGTCTCTTAGCAGCATAGCTATTCTCGGGGGGAGGGCGGGAGAGAATATTCTTCCTAATTGCTGGCCTAAATGGCAGATGAGGGATATTAGTTCCCCAATATACCACAACCCTATTTCTCTCTCTCTCTCTCTTTCATGTGTACACATGCGCACACAGCCTACTGGAAACTACAGAACTCCAACTAAGACTGGACAACTACATTACATGGCACTAGGGAGGTGGAGTGGAATACATACGTGAGCCCCTCTCCACCTGATCTGTTGATGGGGCCTCTATAATATGGAGGGCAAACAGGATCAGGGCAACAAGCCAGAATTTGAAGCTATTTCTCCTCCGCCAAACAGCTTGCCTTGTCAGTAGTATTCTCAGCAAAGCATGGCAGGAGGAGCCAGGCAGATGGGGAGAGGGAAGAGTGGGCCCCAGTTCTGTAGAAAAAGTGCAAAGTGGCTTCCAGCCCTGGGAGGCATGTTTCTGTACCCCACACTGTGCTTGTCTGTATTAAAAATGGGAGGAATGAGGGACACGGAGGGATAGTTTGGGGGTAAGCTGATTGATTGAAAGCCAGGGCATTGTGGGAAAAGAGAATTCTACCTGGCAGCTGCCTGGAGTCTCATTTGGGTGTGTGGGGCTGAGAGTGCCTGTTCCTCTCTTTGTTACCTCTGGCGCTCACTTGCTCACTCACCCCCCGCAAAGTCAGCTGACCCGCTCTGACACAGGTGTCCTGGTGTCCACGGCCTCGTCCCTGTTTGTAGGCCGGGACAAGGCCGTGGAGGACGACACAGTATCTTTGCGCTCATGTTTGTAGGACACGGCTGTGCCACCAGATTGAGTCTTAGGTGGCTCTTTAGGACAGCCATCACTTTCTGGAGCCCTCTCCTCTTTATAGCTCTTGCTGCTCAAGTCCTGGGGCTCAACTGGAAGGCTCTTGCTGTCCTTAGGGCTTTCAGGGGACTGAGCAGGGGAGGTGCCCTGGGGCTCCAAAGATGGCTGATGGGGAGGGAGGTGCTGATCCTTCTTGCCAGGAGAAGAGGAAGGGGCGGGGGTTGACACAGCATTGCCACCCCGCCCTTTAGGGCTGCTTTCTTTGCTGCGGCGCCCTGGGCTCTTGGCAGCCATTCGCTGTCCTTTGGAACTCCATTCCCCTGTGTTGCTTGGAGGAGGAGGAGTTGGCTTGGTGATCTCTATACTGACAGCTTCACGTGTCTTACGTTTCTTGATAGGCAATACTGTCTCCCGGACTGCCTGGATGACTGGCTCCTTGATTGTTTTCTTTTTAGCTTCGGCAATAGCTACTACTGCACTGCTGCCTGGCTTTCGTCCCCGTTTCTTAGGAACAGCCTGGGGATCCGATTCAGGTTTCCGTTTACGTCCAGGACGCTTGATAACCATGACCTGTGCTGAGGTGGTAGCCCCACCTGTTCCTTCTGCCTTTGCTCCCATTGACGATGACTGCAAAGGCATCTTGACTAGCAGCTTTCCCGAACTCTTCTCAATTACCCTTTTCACCTGTACACCTTCTGAAGCAGTTCCTCTAGGTTTGGTAGAGCCGCTACCTTTAGGTCGACCCCGTCCACGGCCTGTGCCAGGAGTTTTAGGGGCTTTAGTTTTCTTAGGAGGCTTCTGTTCTCGTCGTGAGGGGCTCCCACGCCCAGTCACCGTGAAATCAAAATCATTAGGATCCAGCGAGGTGTCTCCCACCTTCTCAAAGTAGGTGATGAGCTCAACTTTAGAACGAAAGGCCTTGCCTTGGGGGCTGCAGTTTCGGAACCAGAAACATGAGAAAGAACAAAGGGGTGGGGGGGGGGGGAGGAGAAAAAATTAGTGGTAATTCACCAGAGATACACAAGATAGATTATCAGATATTTTCTTTAAAAAACAAACAAACAAACCTCATCTTGGAAGAAGTTGAAAGAGTTCTGTGCAATGATTCTGTAATCTATAATATACTCTATCCATCAAACATCACATTGGAAATAACCACTAATAAGGGGAGGTGTTGAGATTTTGCTTTGTGTTGAGCTCTATTTCCCCCCACTCTTGTATCATGTAGCTCTGATGTGAAAGCTAATAGAAATATAAAGGAGAGCAATTAATACATTGCCTATTTGGATTCCCCCTAATACTTTTAATAATAAGAGCTTTGAAAGATGGTTCCTACAGCTAGCACTCAGAAGGCATTATGCCACTGTTCTGCCTTTTCTTTTTAATGGGAGTTACAAAGACTTGATGAAAGACAGTTTAATATCTGAGCTCCCCTGTAAAATTCTGTGAAAAAGACGATGTCAATGCCTTATCAAAGTTTTGTCTAGAAGCACAAGTAGTCCTTGACTTACAACTTGTTGTTTAGTGATCATTCAACATTCCAATGGGTCTACCTGGGGGCTAGTTACAACCCAACCCAGATTTGAAGTTACAGGAGTTGCCACCCCTTGGAGTCACATGACTGAACTTTGGGCACTCAGCAAAAAGGCCATATTTACAGACGTGTGAAGTGCCTGACCTCATTTTATGAGTTTTGTCCAAAACCAGCATTTACTTCCAATTTTCGGTAATACTGAGTTCATAGTGAACCAGTAGCTTGCTTAACCACCTCAGCAACTGCTTAACGACTGGTCATAAAATTGGGCTGGTCATGTGACCAACCCACCATTTAACAACTATTACAACTTACATTAAATCAAGGATTTACTGTATTCTTGATTGCTAATCCTATATCTAAAATAGCATCATTTTTCTCAGGGACTGATGAGAGATGTTACAAAGAAAAAGATGCACAAAATCTATCTTATGTTTTCAGAAAAAAAATATAGAGGAAAAGAAGCAGGTTCTTGTCACGTGAACTTGGCAATAAACAGCATTACAGAGTGCCTGAATTTATAATGTGTTCATATATATATTGATATGTATGTCATACAGGTAAATTCCCTCCACCTACCTGCACCACACATAGTATGAAAATTCAGATATGATGAGGTTGATAGAGCCCTTGCTAAATAACGTAACGTTTTGTTAGGATCCTTGTTCTGTATGATGAAATTCCTTCAACACTGATTTTATTTATGCTGATTTTTAACAAAAAAGAACTAAAAATCTCAGATAGCATAGGATAGGATTCTTTATTAGCAAAGTGTGATCAGACACACAAGGAATTTGTCTCCAGTGCATAAGCTCAGTGTATATATAAACAGCTTGCAACAAGTCATAGGTCATAAATTATAGTTACAATCATTCATAATCAGCTACAAAAACAATTGATAATTCATAAGAAACCAATAGGAGAAGATAGTAGGAAAGATGAGACGTTTATATGGCAGGTTATATGGCATTTCTGTAGTACTTCCACTTTAATTTCATTATTTTTTTTAAAAAAAGTTCCTGTAATAATCTCTTGTTAGGGAGATAAAGCCCTATGTCCATGCAGCAAAAGAGAAGTAGAATAATACCTTAACCCTCTCCTGACTGTGGTGAAATATGAGGCATTTTTCCCCACTGGAAGCATAATTACATACAAATATTTGAGGAATTCCATATGGCATTTAGGGTAGCCCTATATTAATTGTTAATGCCTTTTCTTCTTTGTGTTACATTTACTCATATGTACAAAATGCCTGACTTCAATTACATGTTCATTGTATTCACCTCTTGTTATTGCTTCCTGAAAATCCCAATTGGAAGATTGATAGTAATTTCTTGAACGTGACCAATCTTTCTGTAAAATTAGCCTGTTTTAGTTTTTTTTCCACTTGTGTATGCCTATATGGCAAGACAACAGGTGCACACTGCATCAGATTCCAAGAATATATGAAGATACAGTTAGAGAGCACTTATCTGAAATTTTTTAAAACAGCTTATCTTTTTCTGACAGCAATAACCTCTGCAGCTGCAATGCAATTCCAGGAAAATGTTCATTGTTATTTGGCTTAAGGAATTGCTACGTTTACACTCCTCTATGCTCCAGAGGATGATTTTAATATCTGAATTCTGCACAGTCCTAGCATGGAAGTCTTTTCATTCTAAACTTTGACATGTTGTTTGTTGTTTGGTAAAAAAAATGTAAAGGAAGAGATGTTCGTGTTAATTAGTGAATTATAGACCAATTCATAAGCAACAGTACTATTTAGCTTAGAGAAAAAAATATAGGATTGCAGAAAATAGTTGTCAATAATTTAGAAATTAAGTCATATGGATATCTCACAAGGACTAACAAATCCAGAAAAAAAGGATGTGAAAAGGTCTGTATTTCCTATATCTATATACTGCTAAAATTCTTGTGCCTCTGTTTGTTTGTAATCTTCAATTAGCCCAAATGGTGCATTATAGCACAAACATTTTTGAATCCAGATACCTCAAATATGATAAATTAAAGAACCTTCACAAAATTCAGAATCCATGCAATTGAAATTTCTAGCATCTTTATACCAGTTATATTTGCAAAGCTCTGGGTGCTGCAATATTACTACAATTAGTCACAATCACATGATTGTAATTTTTGACACTCCCTGCCAGCTTCCCACAAGCAAAGTAAATGGGCTTGGTAGAAGTTACCCTGAACGCCCTTTCTATCTATGCTGCATCGAGAGCCCAGGATGGGTTGACTCCTTCCTATGACGTCATAGCTGAGTCTGTACTAAGATATAAAAGCCAGCCCCTGGAAGAGACCCCAGCTTTGGCGAAGATACTTGACAGACTGAAAGGTGTCTCTGAAAGCACAAATGAATACAGAAATATGACTTACCCTCTCCGGATGAATCAAGGGAGGGGCTGGGCTCTCTCGCAGCATAGATAGACAGGGTGTTCAGGGTAACTTCTACCAACGCCCATTCTCCTCCATGCTGCATCGAGAGCCCAGGATGGGACATACCAAAGCTTGCATGTCCACGGGTGGGTCCTCGTCCGGCTCATCACACTGACTGTTGAACCACTCTTTGAAGCACCCGTCTGCCGAAGGCTGCAGTTGCCGAGGCAAAGACATCCAGACGGTAGTATCTGATGAAAGGAGATGGAGATGTCCACGTGGCCGCACGACAGATCTCCTCCATGGGTGCTTGGGTCGCCCAGGCAGCTGAAGTGGCCGCGTTTCTGGTAGAGTGCACTGTCAGACCTCGAGGAACCGGAAGGACCGCAGCTTTGTAGGCCTGCTCAATGCAAGATCTGACCCACCTGCTAATAGGAGATGAGGCCTTGTGCCCCAAGTGAGAAGGGAAAAGGAAACAAAATGGCTTCAGACTTCCTGAAGGAGGAAGTGCGCTTAATGTATATTCTAAGAGCCCTACCTACGTCTAGCGAGTGCCACTGCTGCTCTAAGTCATGTTGCGTGAGGGGGCAGAAGCCAGGCAACATAATGTACTGGGACCTGTGAAACAAGTGTTGACCTTTGGAATAAATGAGGGGTCCAGATTGAGGACAACGCTATCATCGTGAAAGGAACAAAGGTCCTGTCTGATGGAAAGAGCAGCGAGCTCGGATACCAGCCTGGCTGAAGTGATGAAAACGGGGAACACTACCCTCAGAGTCAGGAAACGGAAAGACAAGGTTCTAAGGGGTTCAAAAGGGGGTTTTGTAAGGGCATAAAGGACCACATGAAGATCCCAGGAAGGATACCTGTGGACCACCGGAGGGTGCAGGTTGGAAGCCCCTTTTGAAAACCTCCTGACTGAAGGGTGATGGGATAAGGAAGGAAGCGAACCCCATGAAAGAACCGAGGAAAGGGCCTCAACCTGCCTACGTAAAGGTGTTGGGAGCCAAACCTTTCTCCAGATCATGTTGAAGGAATCTAAGAACCTCTGCCAACTGGGCTAAAGCTGGAGAGAGAGACCCTCCCTAAGGCACCATCGGGAAGGCCCTTCCAGGTGGCATCATAGATGCACCTTGTGGGAGGTTTGCGAGATGCCAGGATAGTGATGATGACCCTTTCAGGAAGATCAGCCACCTGTAGCTGCTGCCGCTCAAGTGCCACATGGTCAGCTTGAGCCACTGGGGCTCCGGGTGGAGTAGAATCCCCTGATGAAGGGAGATTAGATGGGCTGGGATCCTCCAAGGAGAAGCCACCGACAGGTTGACCAGGTCCGCAAACCAGGGCGTCCTTGGCCAATAGGGTGCCAGGAGGAGGGGCTCCACCAACATCTTCTGAATTACTGCCAGAATGATGGGAGCGGGGGAAAGGCATAGAGGAGACTTTTGGGCCATCTGCACCGAAGGGCATTGGTCCCCTCCACTTCCTGGCAAGGAAACCTGGTAAAGAATCTGGTGACCTGGGCAATTTGAGGAGTTGAGAAGATCCACCTCCGGCATTCCGAATCTGAGGGAAAGATCCCTGAATAGAGAAGGAGGAATAGACCATTCTGCCTGGTCGACTAGGCTCCTGCTGAGCTAGTTGGCCTGGGAGTTGTTGATCCCGGAGAAGAGGTCCGCCAAGATTGACAACAGGTGTTGCTCTGCCCATAACCCCAACCGTAGAGCCTCTCCCATGAGGGCTCTGGACCTCGTTGCGACCCCCCCCCCACCAGTTGACATGAGCCATGGCAGCCATGTTGTCCATAAGGACTAGAACATGAGAGCCGGTCATTGACTGCCTGAAATGCTTGAGAGCTAGAAAATGGCTCTGAGCTCTAGCCAATTTATGGAAAGGGTCTGCCCTGACCTGGACCAAGGTCCTGAGCAATCTGGCCCTGCATATGGGAACCCCAGCCCAGGAGGTTGGCATTGGTGGTTATCACTAGCCTGTCTGGGACCCTGAAAAGAAGTCCCTTCCAGATTAACGGGGAACACCACCAATTGAGAGATCTCCGGATTTGTGGCGGGAGCGGGACCTTGATGAATGGCTGGTTCCTGTTCGTTGGTAGGGAAGCAGGAACCATTAGAGTGGACAGGAGTGGAAAAATCCGTGGCTCTGGAGATATGACAGGATAATTTGCAGATCCTGATGGGCTGCATGGATGAAGGAGGACAGAATCAAAATGTTATCCAAGTAGCATTGGATCCTCACTGGAACAGAAAGCAGAGATGCCATTAATGCTGCCAGAACCTTTGTGAAGACCCTTGAAGCCGATGAGAGGCCAAAGGGAAGTGCTCGATACTGGTAATGGATATTCTGATAACAGAAACGGAAAAACTGGCAATGATGAGGCCAAATAGGGATGTGGAGGTAAGCCTCCATGAGATCAGTGGAAGAGAGGAGATTGCCCTCCCGAACACTCTCTAAAATAGAATGCAGAGTCTGCATTTTAAATAGCCTGTATTTTACAAATTGGTTGAGAAATTTTAGATCCAGGATGGTTCGCTATACCCCGAGGCTTTAGGAACGATGAAAGGCGAGAATAAAGCCCACATCCCCATTGAGAGGGGGGGACAGGTTTGAATAGCTCGGATTTCAAGAAGGAGTTGAATGGCCTGATTCATGAGGTCTTGCCTTGAAATGTGCCGAGAGACAGGACAGATTATTATTTTTTTTTAAGGGGGGTGCATTAGGAAGTCCAATTGTAATCCTGACCTAATAGTGCTGAGCATGCAGGCATCTGCCGTTGACTCCTCCCATTTGGAGGCAAAGAAGGCTAGGCAACCTCTGATGGGTGGGAAGAACGAGGGATTGCTTAGAGCGACGGCAGGAACGACCCCCCACCCTCCCGAAAGGGCTGTTTACCAGTATAAGGAGCTGGGCGATAGTAAGCTCTCTTCCCAGAGGAAGAAAGAATTTTACGTTTATCTCTGGTTTCGATGAGATAAGGTTCCAGAGCATCGCCAAAAAGCTTATCGCCCGCGAATGGAACTGAAACCAGCTTCCATTTACGGCGTGACTCCGCCTGCCAATTTCTGAGCCATAACAGTCTTCTTGCTGCTACTGAAGATGCCATGGCCCTAGATGCAAATTTGGCGGAATCGAGAGTGGCATCTGCAGTGAATTCCGCCGCTGCGATAATCTTATTAAGGCCTTGGTGAGACCGAAGGTCAGATGTAGGCAATCTAATCTGGAGTTGGTGCAGCCACCATATGGATGCCCACGTGAGAGTACCAGAAAATGGGAATGAGGCCAGAACCGGAATGTCAACAGAAGGCACTGCCAAGGAATTGTCCAGGGCTGTGCTGATGTTGTAGAAACGCTTATCTAGAGAAGATGGGCGAGGACCTGCCGAAGGGGAAGCGCACTGTTCCTTGACCATATCCAGGAACGAAGTGGGAGAAGGCAAAACACCTGCCTGCACTACAGGCTTGGAAAAGAATGAGTCTCCCTGGCTAGAGGGAATTCCTTGTGGCTCGGGAGCCACTTCCTCTGGTGACAGCTTGGCAGTGACCAAGGCCATGCTGGGTAATGGCCTGAAGAGAGAAGGACTGAAGACCAATGCAGAGGATGTCTGCTCTGGGCGAGAGTTCTCTTCCTCTGAAAGATTTTGGTCAAAGGTCTCGCCCTCTTCACGTTCTGAACGAGAGGAGTAACTGTGTTCAGATGGTGAAGCCCTTCCCTCCGCATCAACCTCCTCCCATTCTGGTTGAGAAGAATGGACCCTGAGGTCCTGCGGCCTCTGTAAATCAGGATGATGAGGCAACTTATAGATTGAGAAGGGAGAAGGGCCTGAACCCTTTCCGGAGGTCGAAAGATTTGCTTGAAGCCTTCAGCCAATCCCTGCCTAATGGCCAAAGAGACAACATTTTGGATATCCCCTGGTCTATGCTCAAAGGTAGGGGCAGAAGGCCGAAGGCCCACTGCTGAGGGAGTGAAGGTAGCTTCAGGCCTAGATTGAGAAGAGGTTCGAGGCCTGGAGGGAGGGGGAGGAGCACAGGGCCCAGAAGCCTATTGGAAATAAGGCCCAGATCGGCTTAGATCCTGAAGATCATTGTACTGCAAAAGCCTCAGGAGACAGGCTCATAGATAACTTCTCCTCCCCTGGGAGGGCTTCGCTGGGGCCCAAAGGTATGATCTGAAACATGCTGTAGTTGCACTCCCTTCTGTTGAATAGTTCTGTTGAACTGCCTCTCAACGCTGCAGGAGAGAGAGAGCCCTGCTCTCCTGGAAGAGCAGCTGCCCAGATCCTGGGAGCTGCTGAAGCGAGGAAAAAGGGCGTTGCTACTTACCTGATATGCCCGTTCTCTGTGAGCTGTGAAGAGCATCCAGAAGTGGGAGGTGCTTCAGTCTCTTCTGGAAAGGCTGGGCTTCAAACTCCGGGATGCTCCTCCTCCTCCACGGGACACCTCCTCAGCGTCCCCCAGTTTTGCGAAGACTGAGTGCCAAAGTCCGGGACTCATCACCTAATCTAGATCCCTGACTGGAACGGAACCCCACCAGACGGAAAGAAATGGGTGGGGCTGGATGTTCTTCATAGCTCACAGAGAACAGGCGTATCAGGTAAGTACCAACACCTTTTCTCCCATGAGCTGTTCAGAGCATCCAGAAGTGGGACATACCAAAGCATGGCCTGTCCTTAGGGAGGGACTCCGTCTGGATCGAAATCCACTCCTAAACTCTGTGGAACCTCTGCAGGACTCTTCTGCCAAATGAAGCGTCCGCTGAGGCATAGACATCAATTTTATAATTTCTGACAAAGAGTGATGGTGAAGCCCAAGTTGCCGCTCTGCAAATTTAATCTATGGAAGCCCGTGTGGCCCATGCTGCTGATATTGCCGCACTCCTTGTTGAGTGGGCTGCAATGCCCTTAGGAACTGAGATGGACTGGCATTCGTAACTTTTAGCTATGGTGGCTCTCAACCATCTACCGATGGTTGGCGACGACACCTTTTGCCCTAAAGTGGATGGGTTGAAGGATAGGAATAGAGCCTCAGATTTTCGAAATGCCGCCGTGCAGTCTAGATAGATGCTTAACGCCCTTCGAATGTCAAGTCGATGCCATTGATGCTCCAGTCTATCAGATGGTTTCGGAGAAAAATTTGGAAGCACCAACTCCTGCGCTCTGTGGAAGGCTGAATTTACTTTAGGAGTGAAGGATGGATCCAATCGGAGAATCACTTTGTCCGCATGAAACACGCACAGGTCCTTTCTCCTTTCTCACAGGTCGTTTCTCTTTCTCTTTCCAGAAGAGACTGAAGCACCTCCCACTTCTGGATGCTCTGAACAGCTCATGGGAGAAAAGGTACTGAAGATTGCTGGTGAGTGCTATCTACAGAACCTCAGCTAGCTAAAGCTGTTATCGGTTTGCCGATCGCTTTTTATGACTGCTCAAACCGCAGGCGTGGGGGAGGTCTACAGACGCTGCCCAACTTGCCTGAACAGCGCTCTGGCAACGCTGCTCCCAACCTTGCTTGAAATGAGGAAAAACGGCACTGAAGATCGCTGGTGAGTGTTATCTAACAGAACGCTTTCAGAGACACAGCTACTGACTGAAAGGAGCTGAGTCAATAGCTGGGGTCTCTTCCAGGGGCTGGCTTTTATATCTTAGTACAGACTCAGCTATGACATCATAGGAAGGAGTCAACCCATCCTGGGCTCTCGATGCAGCATGGAGGAGAATAGCAAAGCCAACAAAAAGTTGGAAATTGTTTTTGCTCCCAACCATTTTTTTTCCTACCAGTGGTCATTCTGTTTCTCCATTTAGGTAAGAAAATATCTCTGAAATGACCATTGGTCCAAATAAGCAATTAGCATATTGGCTAGGTCATTTTCAGACTAGTGTATTGTTCTATTTTCAGAATAAGGCCTGCTGTCCAAAATCAAAGAGAAGTCTAAAACTTAGAATGAAATTGTGCACAAAAACCTACACAATACAATATATAAAAAAAACAAAATATGATAAATAAAGTCAATATAATGATAAAATAAAAAGAGCAGACTTAACATGCAGAAAATCAGTGAGAGCTATAATCTCCTAAATCCCAGAAAATACGAAGGCTGGTTATAATTTCACAAGAACGTAGAACATACTCAAATATATTCTCTCTCATATACTCCACTGCTGAATCCAAATCGAAAGAAGCTCTTAGACCAGAATGTAGTAAGCACATTTTCCCTTTTGAGTTTTGCAGAACAGCGCATGAGAGCAATATACTACAAATATACAAGGGCCATTGTCACTCACTTGATAAGATAGACGTCATACTTCCCCGCTGAGCGCCCAGATTTTCTCTGCTTGAGTTTGCGAGTCCAGCCCTCAGGCAAAGTGGGATCATCATACATGGGACCACGATCTCGGATGACAGAACGGCGCTGTTTTGGAGATGCAGAGGCTTCAGGTACAGCTGGAGCAGTTCCAGCTCCTTCCGACATTTCTGCCTTGCCTGCCTCAGCTGGCTCCACAGATGGCTGGGCATGCTCATGTTCCTTTTCTTCTTTCCTCTCTTTCTTGACTTTTTTAGATTTGGAGGATTTGTCCTTTAGACCCTGTAAATCCTGGTCCTCAGACTTTTCTTCCCTGGAATAGAGAGAAAAAAAGATCTTGAATGTTTAGCATATTGTACAATATATTATCAGGACTGATAGGTGGAATAAGAACTCCCCTACAGCCAAAGTCACATTCATAAATTCTCTTTGACGTACATATATAGTATACTTTTAGAATGTTATTTTTGGGACGATTTAATTAGGAAGAAGGAAACGCAATGTGTGACTTTTGAAATTCTTTCCAATCCCTTAAATGATAGTTGTTTTGAGCCATGTGACAAAAAGGTGGAAGGGGTTTGAATGCAACTGTTGCCTATCTCTCTTTGATACAAAGATGCAATGGAAGAACTTTTCTGGGTTTTCTTGTCTACAGTCTCTGGCCTCAGGTGGTACATTTTCAAATTTGAAATGTTTGTATTTTATTTTGCAGACTTCTCCTTTCATATAAATTTGGTCCCATTCCTTTAAGTTTCTGAGGATCTATCTATCCATTGGTAATCATTTTTTTTCCAATACTTTATCGGGCTAGGAAGAATAAAAAAAACAAGTGTGTTGCATACTTTTGGCAATAGCAGAGAAATACATTTGATTCAGTGGTGCCACAGCTCTGTAGGACTACAACAATCTGCTGTGTTCTTTTTGATCGTTAAACATCTCTCAGAGATCACATACGAACATAACTATATTTTTCTATGTGCGTATTCCAGAAATATCTTCCCTAAACAGCTCCAACTCAGACAGGTTTTATAATTCTACAGCTGGTTTAATCAAAACAGAGGAAGCCAGAAATTAATTTCATATGGAGCAATATTACAACATGTAACCCAGTCAGGTTTTAGATTCTATGTAAAAATACACTTTTTTCGCTTCCATTCAATTATGTCTCGGAGACTACCTGGACACATCCATGCAGTTTTCTTGGCAATTTTTTTAAAAAGTGATTTGCCCTTGCCTTCTTCCTAGGTCTAAGTGTGTAACTAGCCCAAGCTCTCTTAGCTAGGTTTATGCCTAGAGTGGGACAAGAACACACAGCCTCCTGGTTTCTAATCTGATGCTTTAACCACTACACCAAACTGGATCTCAAAGCACATATTACTCCATTTTTATTGAATATAGATTCATGATACTTCACAACATTCTATCTTCCAGCTGTGGCATAGATACTATTTATTGCCATAACAGTCTGTAATGAAAAAGAAAATAATACATTATGTCAGCTTTCTCCAACTGATAGGAAATGTCATATAATTCTAGAGAGCATTATGTTCCAAGTCTGGTAATGATGAAGCTGACCTCAATTCCTGAATATTACATGGACAAAATTATGTAGCCACTGCTTTCTTTCAAAATGTTTTTTTTGACAATGTAGCAGAGTAACATATAATGCTGATTATTAACATTTTTAAAATATGTTATTGGTTTGTAATGTGTGTAACCTAAATAGCAATATAAGCATATTATGTAGAATATTGGCTGACCTTGTTTCTTCTTCAGTTCAAGAGCTGCAAGTTGACAAATTTTGTTAAGCCAACCGAATAAGCACTAACATTTAATTAATTATTATCCCACCTGTATTATTTTTACAAATAACTTAAGGAGGCAAACATATGCAACACATCTTTCTCCTATCATATTTTCCCACAACAACCCTATGAGGTAAGTTGGGTGGAGAAAGAGTGATTAGCCCAAGTGTACAGAGCTGGCTTTCATGGTGAGGCAGAACTAGAACTCATAGATTTCAGCTTTCTAACCTGGTGCCTCTACACCAGTGGCCCCCAACTTTTTGGACACCAAGGACCGGTTCTGTGGAGAGAGGTTTTTTTCCGCAGACCAGAGGGGGCATGGTTTTGTGTGCTGCCTCCACCCCATAGGTGGGACTTTGCTTGTTTGCACAGACTGGTTTCTGGTATGCTACAGACTGGTGCTGGTCCATGGACTGGGGGCTGGGGATCCCTGCTCTAGACCAACATGTATTCTTTCATAAGCATTTATGGACTACTATGAAGAGCTTTCTGTCTCTAGTCTTTTAAGAAGCAATTAGATAACCACCTCTCATACATAGTTTAAATGGTTTTCGAGCACATTGCAAAATATTGATTTTAAAATTTTGGACCTTTTGTCCCACCCAGCATTATACTTCTATGACGTTTTTGCAACAGTCCAAGCTTGATATATCCAATGTTCTTCATATATTTAGAAATTCCAGATATAGCCGAATAAAATATTAGCATCTTTCACCTTTAACTGCCTTCCAAGAGCCCAATTCACCATGATAATCCAATTCTGATCCATCTAATAGGAATTACAAGTGGAGCCAACTGTTACATATATTATAAATTCTTAAAATTTATTAATGTCTCCAGCACAGAAAGAATGTGATCCTATCTTTTCTAAACTCTCTTTTAATAGGTCCAATAGACTATAGAGATTTTATTTATAAGTTCTAGGTTGTAAGACACTTATCATATATTTTTTCTCAAACAATTGTTTGGGCAATATCAAATATTCAAATTTTTAATAACCATGTGATTGCAGGGCACTTTGAAAGCAGTTTATGTACAAACAAGTTGCCAAGCACCTAGATCCTGATCATATGGCCATGATAAGTAATATTATATGATTGTATTATACATGAAGAAATACTTTACTAAGTGTTAAGAATTTATCTTAACTGTTGATGAATGATAATAAATGACTCATTGTTAATTGGACAAAGATTTTAATTAACCATGGCTTTTCAAATAATTTTAAGTTCCATTGTAACAATTGTTTGACATGAAGCACTAGACTGGAAACTACTCACCTTAAAGCTGGACGTCAGTAGTTTCTAATCTAGTGCTTCATGTCAAACAATTGCTACAATGGAACTTCAAATTATCTTAAGATGTCTTAAGAAGAAATAAAACATAAAAATGAATATAAAATGTAAAATAAAGCCATCCCCAGCCACACTTGCTATCCCAAACCAATGTTTATCCTGACATCCCAACATCAATTGAAATACAGTTTTTCCTCTTCCCATCTTATTATTCACCATGCATAGGTGCTTTAAAGGAATTTGGCTAGTCACACAACTAGAGAATTTCAGATTAACTTCCATGAATTTCTCCCTGAGTTATGGTAATGGCATCTTCCAAAGCGCTTACATTTTTACTTAAAAGAAAATGTGTGCATCAGGTGTGGATTATGGCAGGTTTTTACAGTATTAGCAAAGCTCTGGCTTTGATAAATGATGAAAAATAACACAAAAACAACAAGAACCCTTATGCAATCAAGAATAAGAACCTTTTGGGAGAAATTGCTAACTCCTTGATATGACATGTGTTTATTTAGTCATGTATGCTTTGTCTTTCTTCCACATACGTAACTCTTAATAGTTAGCAGCTTCTTATTTGGCTAGATTACAGTCTCATTCTTCAGATTTCATCAAATGTGAAAGCCATTTTATTTAATCACTTCAAAGATTTCAGGTCTATGATTCTAAATTCTTAATGGAAGCGCATAGGAAAATCAGATTATGTTGAAAATTGTTTCAGGAACAACAACCATTTGTTTAAAAATAAGCTTTAGCAACAACTGAAACAGTTTAATATATATGTAGCTGAATACCAACTTTCAAAAAATATTTTTATTGCTTAATTAATAACAAAAATGCTTAAAAAGTAAAAAATATGACAAAGAAAATGTTGATAAATGATTTCCACAGTAAACAGTTATAATTCTATCTATACTTATCTAATATGAATATTATTCAAATATATATGTTAAACAATACATTGCACTAGCCCTCTAAAATTCAGTGGTAGGTAAGTTTTTCTTTATCCATTATAAATTTTGTAAACCAGACACTTTACCAATCATTCCAATACACATGCACATGCAATGTTTGCCTGCTAACTCCCTCTTTATCTCTTTACAGCAGGGATATCAAACTCACATTGTCATGGTGGCATCATGTGATGTATTGGGACTTATTTTCTATCACTAAACTGGGCAGGGGCATTGCCAGTGCACAACGCATCCAGCCCGTAGCCAGGAGTTTGACAGCCCTACTTTTCAGGATGAGATGATTGATCAAGTTACACCTAGAAGTAACCTCTCACCTTGGGATAGTTAAGTTGAATAAAGCACAGACTGAGGTAAACATCTTAATTTTGTCTTAAACAAAATTTAAGTACTGCTGAAAGGTAAGGATTTCAGCTGAAAAAAACAACAGAAGTCACCTATACTGTTAAACTCAATTATGGCTCAATATTACAAATCAAATGAGTTTATTATAGTTCTAAGACCAGATACAATAAAATATCTAACAGTAGAACTGTTATATACCCAACACAAAACAGAAAATTATATGTATAATAGGATCTAAAATGGACTAAGAAGAGATACAATAAAGTAATAAAATATTAGTATATGAGATTCCAAGCTTAATTAATAGTGCAGAGTATTGTACAGATGGTAGCACAAAAAAGGGATACTTATAGAGAAAATTATTTTGAGTTGTCTGAAAGTAGCAACATTAAGTGGAAATCACATTCCCTATGCAGAAGTGTCTTCAACATTAGATAAATGAAATTCTGTCTGGAGTCCTTAAACAAGGAACAGCACAACAGCACGTGGCTTAGTTTCTATTGAGCCATCTCAACAGGAATGTAACCAAAGATACATAGGAGTACCCTTAAAATATCCAAAATGGTCTGCTGAGGGCACTGAATGGCTAGTTGAAGGCCTTACAATATTTCAGAATTGTAATTGATGACAAATAGGAGACTGGAGCAAACCTCTTTGGAAGAATATGATAAATATTGGGGTGCAGCATCTTGCTTAAATTTGTTTGGATTTTCTATATAAAATTGGTTCTTTGAGGACAGTTCTAGCATTATCAGAACCCAATCTTATAATGTAAAGATACGTTGTGTGACAACTGTCCAATCAATCAATCAATCAATAAATAACGATATATCAAGGGACCCGCACTCCAAGATATGTATCTGTTTAATCTGAATCCCATTCATTTGCCATTTGTGATTTTGATAATAATATTGGACAAATACTAAAACTTTGATTTTCTGATATTTAATGGTAGCTTTTGTAAAGAATAAAACTAATGCCCTAAGAGCTTTTTTCATTCCCAACTGTGAAATAGATATAAGTACCTCATTGGCTTACAGTAATGCTCGAATTACACAGTCAGCTAAAATATGTAGACAATGGGCTGAAAGAGCAAGTGCTTGAATTATTGGATTTAAATACAGGTTAAAAAGTAAAGGAGCTAATATCCAACCTTATCTTATATCTCTATAAATTGGGACTACTTTATATAAATGTCCTCAATTTTCAGTAAGGTACTTGAGTAAAGCAGCCTAAAGCACACACACTGTTAAGAGAGAAGTTCCCTGGGGATGGGCTCTAGCTTCCAAGTCCGAACCTTTGGTCCCACTGTCTGACCCAGATTGGATCTGATATTATCCTGGGACACATACGTTTGCTTACATTCCTGAGTTCACTTAGTGACCACTTGAAGTTACAGTGGCACTGAAAAAAGTGACATGATAGTTTTTCACACTTATGACCGTTGCAGCCCTTGGTCACGTAATCAAAATTCAGGCACTTGGCAACTAACTCATATTTATGACGGTTGGAGTGTCCTGGGGTCATATGATCACCTTTTGTGACCTTCTGACAAGCAAAGTCAATAGGGAAGCCAGATTCATTTAACAACCACTTTACTAACTTAACACATGCAGTGATTAACTTAACAACTGTGGCAAGAAAAGTCATAAAATGGGGCAACATTCACTTAATAAATGAATCACTTAGCAACAGAAATGTTGGGCTCAGCTGTGGTCATAATTTGAGGACTACCTGTACAGTAAATAAACACTGAACAACCTTGCTAGTGAATGGGAAGAATCTTATTCTGGAAACGATAACCTTTTTTCCCTAAATACCTGCACTTCACTTTTTATACCACAAGATGGTACTGAAGTCATAAAGAAACAATTCTTTTTCCTAGGCAACATTATAGTATTTATTCAGGCCCAAAGTACAATGACAAAGACAGGGGAGGGGGGCATGTTCTTCTCCCATTCATTTTTAAGTGAATTATCAGGTCCAAACAAAAACTATAAACCGTAGAACACTTTTTCTTTTCGGTTGTTTTTTTTAGAGGGAGGGAGGAAGGAAGGAAGGAAGGGCTTATAAAAGGACTTATAAAATATGGGAACTGGGTTAAAAGAAGTGGGTTCCCAACTATACAGATAAAAAGCCAGAAAAACAGGACCTAATTCACATGTTATCCTCCAAAAGTGTAAATACATCTGAGGGTTTCTTGTTTCATGTTTTCATTCAGAACATGTTCAAGCAAGGAAAACTGCCAGCAAAGCTATGACTCTTATAATATAGTTGAAAGTCACTGTTCTGATTAATGGATTCACCTTCTATTCTCTGCATCTCATGTAGAAATACAGTACAATTGGGGAACACTGTTATATATAATTATTCCTGCATATAAAATAGAAATACCATCACTTTTTGAAAGAAAAGAAGAATGTAAAATAAAGAAGCATGCTACAAGCATCCATATTATAAATGACTTTCTGGCATCATTCTGAGCTTCAGAAGATACACTTTACTTGTCTTAATTATAATTCCTTCAAATCAGACGCTAAGTCATAAAGCACACAGGATTGACAGATAAATTAAAAAATACCATGTCTAAACTTAAGAAAGAAAAGTTTTTCAGACTGTATATAGTTAATCCTCAACTTACAATCACCACCCAAGTTAAAACGACACTGAAAAAAAGTGACTTATTATCATTCCTAACAGTTATACCTGTTACCACATCTCTATGGTCATGTGATCAAAATTTGAATACTTGGCAGTTGCCATGTATTTATATCAGTTGCAATGTCCCAGGGTCATGTGATCACCTTTTGCAACTTTCTGACAGATTCACTTAGCAACCATGTTACTAACTGCAGTGATTTGCTTAACAACTTTGGCAAGAAAGGTCATAAAATGGGCCAAAATTCACTTAACAACTGTCATGCCTAGCAACAGAAATTTGGGGCTCAAATTTTGCAGTCGTAAATCAAGGACTACCTGTAATGTATTGTTTAAGAACAATTACAAGAACAAGGCACAGCTGCCTCATACCCATATATTTATTCTCATTTCTTTCAGGCAGTAGAGATACAAAAACATATCTGAAGTTTCTATGACTCTTCCCAAAGATGCTTTTTCAAAAGGCAATTGGACTTTGTTTTTCCTTGAAGACATTTTGCTTCTCTTTAAGAAGCTTCTCCAAGGAAAAAAAAAGTCCAGTTGCCTTTTGAAAAAGCACCTTTGGGACAACCATGACCTGGATGACTGAAAATCTTCACAGACATTTCTATGGCTCACTCTGCTATTTGAGTGGTTTATCTTTCCAAACAATAGCTAAAGTCAGAGTTCAATTTGTGATAGTGGAGTTATATAAAACTGTAAATGCAGTTTCTTTATTACCTCACAATATGCCTTAATGACTGGAATAGATTTAGCCACAGGGTGATTACAGAATAATCAGGATTTAATTGTAGATCTCTGTGTAATATGCACTATATTAGTTTCCCATTTTTTTAAATAATTGCGTTGTAATATTGATGTTTCCATCAAACTACTGCTGATAAGGGGAAAAACAGTTGAGGATAACAAGACTTTTTAATGAAAGGCTTGTAAGCTGAGTCCTAGCACTGTAAACAAATTCCTAACCTCATTCACAGACACTCTGCCCTTTTATTAACACACCTTTTGCATCTTCTTCTGGTTTGTCAATCTTAGGGTACTAGTTCCTAAAAAATAAACATTTGCTCTTTTCTGTGGCCTTCATTAAGATTGTTAGTGTTGCTCATCCATACTTGCTACCAAAGGGGGGGAAATGGTTAGAGTCATTTATTTATTTGACCAAACATACAGCATGGCAGTTTTATGAAAGTTGCTTTTTAAAATTCTGTTCTTCTCTTAATTATGTTAAACTGACTTGACAGGCAAATTGTCCCTGATTGAAACAGGAGCATATTAATTGGAATAAACTGAGGTTAACCAGAATATCTTTCATTCTGCACTATTTGAATGTGTTTCTGATTTCTCTTCTATTGATTGCAAAGACGGAATTTTGAGCACTCTTTAATTTCTAGGTGAAAACAACTTCAATGTTTAAAGGTAAATTGCTGATAATGATACAAAGGATGATATTTGAGGACGCTTCAATAATAAGTTTCAAGTCATTTTTGCACATAAGTAACTTCTTCTATCAGAGCATCATACCCAAAGCTTTTCTCTGTATTGTGGATACAGATTCTACTCACTTGTTAATATAATCCCTTTTTTTAATCTCCACTCAACTATTTGAGGCTCCACTCATTTATAGAAGTTGTGCTTTCTCACAGTGGCCAATCAAATATTTCTGAGAAGTGCTCACAAATAGGCAAAACTGTTAAACTGCAAATAGCTCTACGGAGGATGCTATTTCTTATGTTCTCCATCTGAGCTTGGCGCACTTGGAGGAAAGAAACACTCATATGTGAATGCTGTTGTCAATTTCATTTCGGCATTTAATACAACCATTCCTCAGCATCTAGTAGACCAGGGGTGTCAAACTCGATTTTACTGAGGGCCGCATCCGGATTGTGTTTGACCTTGATGGGCGTGGTCAGGGTGGGCGTAGTCAGCTTGATGTCACTTGGGTCGGGGGTGCCTATGGTGGCCCAAGCGCTCTGCCAGCAGAGACGGGCTCCGGACCTCCCTTTTCGGCTGCCACAGCTTCCTGCAACCCTCTGCCAGTGAAAACGGAGCTTGGGAGGCATGCGTGCTCCAAGTTTGACACCCCCGTAGTAGACAAGCTGGGCCTTTTAGGCTTTAATAGTCCTTTGTGCAACTAGATTTTTGATTTTCTTATTGATAGGCCACAGTATGTGTGAGTTGGGACTAATATTTCTAACACCATTTTCTTGGGCACAGGCTCTCCCTCCTCAGGGCTGTTTCCTAAGTCTGCTGTTGTTCATCCTGTTGACCCATGACTCTTGTGCTAGGTTTGCAACCAACCATCTTGTGAAGTATGTGGATCATACAACAGTATTGGGTCTTATTCAAGATGATAATGAGGGTGCTTACTGCAAGGAAGTAGAGGATTTGCTGAACTGGTGTAACAAAAGCAGCCCAGAGAACTTAAAGTCTAAAAAAAAATTTCTGGTAGACCTGTCCTCCATTAGTTTATCCAAATCCTTTTTAAAGCCTTCAAAAGCCTTCCACGTTCTTGCCCATCAATATATTTTGTACTATTTTTTCCAGGTTAATTATATCCTGCATGAAGAAGTGCTTCCTTTCATCTCTTAAATATTTTCCAGTCAGTTTCAAAGGATACCCCCTCAATCCAACGTTTTGAAAGTGAGAGTTTTCTCAATCCACTTTCTCCATGCCATGCATTAGTTCATACATGAGCCCCCTCTGAGTTGCCTCCCCCTTCAATCCCTGGTTATTTTGGTTGCTCACTGAATTTTTTCCAGCTCAGAAGAAAAGTTCATTGAGGTAAAGAAAAAGGTGAAAAAACAGGCAACAAGGCAGAGGATTTCTCTAAGTACAGTACAGAATAACAGAATTGGAAGAGACCTTGGAGGTCTTTTAGAACAACCCACTGCTCAAGTGGGAGACCTTTACTAGTAATGGCTAACTTTTTCATCATCGTGTGCTGAAAGTGCATGCATGCCCGTACATGTGTGACTGCACCCATAATGCAATGCACGTGCAACCCCCCTGCCCCCTGCGCATACACATGTAACCCCATACACACCATGCACCTCTTCGCACCTCTGCATACGCACGCCTCTGTGTATGCATGCGCAACCCCGCCCATGCCCCCCCGCGCAAGCACACCTGACAATCAGGTGGCTGGCAGGAGGCGTGCACACAGGCACAATAGGCCTCTTCCGGGGCAACGGCTCGCATGCCAGCAGAGATGGCTCTGCGTACCACTTCTACCATGCGTGCCATAGGTTCGCAATCACGTCCCTATACCATTTCAGACAAATTCCTGTCCAATCGCTTCAACAGATTGTTCTAGTGATTTAAGATGTTTTATAGATGGTATATAACTCCATCAATAATTGCCAATATAGACGAATCATATATTAATAAATGTTGAAAATGCCATGAGATAAAAGGAATAATTTGCCACATGTAAAAAAAAAAAAAAACTCAAATGTACTTGAAGGAAATAAACAGTACTATTCAGAGAATTTTAGAAATTTTTTAAAAAGCTGAAATAAAACCATTTTTTTATTAAGCATAATTTTTAAAAAATCAACAAAAAAAAATCACCATCTAAGGTTTATGGCAGCAATAATACATTTAGTACAACACTTGGAAAGAGATAAGTTACAAACAGATCACCCTGGGAACTTGGGAATATATGCAGTAATGCCAAAATTAACAGCATATATTCACAACAGAAATCTAACAAAAAGATTGGCTTCCATACATATTACATATTATGAAGCAAGAGATATGTAGCAAGTTCCTTAGAGTATGGTCTTTTAAGCAAAAGATCTGACTAAAGTGTAATGAAATACACACAAACGTTTTTTTAAAAATGTCTATAAAATCACTAGAGCAGCATTCCCCAACCTTTCCAGTTTTGTGGGACTGGTGATGGTGGTGGTAACAGTTCATACAAGTTGTGAGCAAGTGCGCAGAGATCCATTCACACAAGCAGTGGGCACAAATGGAGCTGCACGAGACTGCCCATGCTCACCACTTCCATGGCCAGCTTCCGAATGGGCTTACAGCCCAGGAGTGGGTCATAGCCTGAGGGTTGGGGACCCCTGCACTAATGAGAAGTAATCTTGAAGTTTGATAAAGGGGAAATTAGAAATTAATTTGTTTCTATGTTTCCATTATGTTTTACGTTTTTTCCCCTTTTTGTATTTTTAAACAAGTACCAGTAGTAGTAGAGATTTTGGCACTAAGCATAGAGATTTAAATTCTTATTTACATTGTTAAAATAATATAACATACTTAAATACAACTTAACATTTTCTATGATGTGATACATTGAGAATTAACTGTATAATCTTGGTAATTTTTTGTCTATGTATAGATATTACATTTTGTACCATTCTTTTCTTTTTCCTTTCAAATTATTAATATGGGTAATACTTGCTTAATGACTAAAATTGGGGCTGGCAATTCCATCCCTAAATAAAGTGAAGCTTAAATGAAATGACGTGTGGCTACAGAGGCCTTATAACTTCATTTCCACTATAGTCATTAAATGAATCATCCACAGTTAAGTAAAATATCATGGCTACAACTTTACTGTCAGCTTCTCCACTGACACTACTTTTCAGAAGCAACTGAGAAGTATGCAAATGGTGATCACGTAACTGTGGGACAGTGCAATGGCTACAAAGTGCCTGAATGTCGATCACATGGCCACAGGAACATTGCAACAGCCATATGTGTGAAGACCAGTTGTAACTTTTTCATTGCTATTGTAACTCTGAGCTATTACTAAACAGGCCAGTAGGGTTTACCTGTATAATTATTATTTTACAAAAGAGAGACAAGAGTCAGGCTGGATCAATCTACTGAGTATCTGCTAACTTTTCCACAGCCATTAAGCACACACACCTCTCAATCATTTAAATCAGGGGTGTCCAACCTTGGCAACTTTAAGACTTGTGGACTTCAACTCAAAGAAAAGAAAAGCTGGCTGAGGAATTCTGGGAGTTGAAGTCCACAAGTCTTAAAATTGCCAAGGTTGGACACCCCTGATTTAAATGAATAGATTCCCTTATTTGGCTCTATTTGGGTCTTTTTTAATCAGCTGCAACTAAATATATCCCCAAATATTTGGTAAGTCATCTAGCTTTCCAACTATTTTCCATTGAAATTTGCTACTGAAATGGGAGACAAGGTAGGCCTAGTTTCTCCCACCTGCTTTTCTAAACAGAGATTCTATTGTTCTCTACCTGTCTGCAACACACCTGGGATCCTTACAATAGGCAAGGAAGGCAGACACACAAATGGATAATACTTGAAAGATTCAGTTAGCCAAAGTTTAGATAAATATGGACTCTCCATCTTTCACCCTATCCATTTCAAGCCATAGTGACATCTCTCCCCAGTTAATGCTGTAACTGCCTATAAGTATAATTACAAAACAGCTACAATCTAAGCTTCTCATAAAAATATTTAAACTGTTAATTTTTTATTCTTAACAATTGGTTAAAGCTAAATTGGAAGCTAAGAGACTGCATTGTTATGGAGTCAACATTTGTAATTTCTCACCATGTTTGTCTCGATGCTTTAAACTTATTTGCTCAGAAGGAGCAAAATAACTGACCAACCATTGCATTTCAATTAGCAGCTTTGTATCCTAATCAGAAGTAGTATTCAGAACTGCTTAAAATCAGTTTTTCATGATTTTCATGAAATCTTACTTTTTTGCAGATTTACTATTTCTATCCAACTTAAATGTGAGCAATTGCAACCAATTCCAGTCAAAAAGTCTCGCCAAAAGGTTTTTGCCTGCCAATAAGTTCCATGGACCAATCTATTCTGTCCATTAATTTTGTCTGTTTGATGCTTTCTTCCCTACAGAATGAGTTAGAGTTAAGGGGATGATTACTGAATAATGGTTGACAGTTACTTCTGCAAATTTATCTATACCATAATCATAACAAGGATATTGGACCAACATTTGTGTCAGGCATAGAAGACCAAGATCACAAGTGAAGTTCCAATTAAACTGATTTATTATTAATAATGCCTATGCACAAGAATCTAACTATCTTGGTGTTAGATAAGGGTCAATAGAGTTCAAGAGGGTTGGATTTACTCCATTTGTGGCTATGTAGAGACTTTAGGCGGATTCCTCTTTTGACTCCGCATCCAAGTTTTTCCACTGCTTCTCCTATGGCTCTAAATTGGCTTCCTTGGCAAAGGTTAAATTGTGTAAGGTAGTCCTCACCACCACAATTGAGCCCTAAATTTCTGTTGCTAAGTTGTTAAGTGAGTTTTGCCCCATTCTATGACCTTTCTTTCCACAATTATTAAATGAATCACCACAGTTGTTAAGTTAGTAACATGGCTGTTAAGTGAATCTGGGTTCCTGAATGAATTTGCTTGTCAGACAGCCATAAAAGGTGCATTGGTACTTACCTGATATGCCCATTCTCAGTGAGCTGCAACGAGCATCCAGAGAGTGGGCGGTCCTTAGTCTCTGCTTGGATAGGCTGGGCTTAATTGAATAGGACGTTGTTACTCCTCCCTGGCTCTTCCCTAGCGTCCCCCAGTTTTGGCGAAGACCAGGTGATGCAACCCCCATCTCCTATATTGGTCTGTTTTTTTTAAAAACTTATATCCAGATTAGTCGTTGGCTGGAACAGGACCTCACCAGATGGATATTGGGTGGGGCTGGATGCTCATCGCAGCTCACTGAGAACGGGAGTATCAAGTACCAACGCCCCTTCTCCATTGAGCTGCTCCGAGCATCCAGAAAGTGGGACATACCAAAGCTTGGCTTGTCCTACGGAAGGGTATCTGTCTGGATTGGAGCCCCCCCACTGTCCAAGTGGACTCGTTGTAACACCCTCCTACCAAAAGAGGCTTCAGCAGAAGCAAATACATCGATTTTGTAGTGCCTAATGAAAGGCGATGGGGAGACCCATGTTGCCGCTCTACATATTTCTGCAATAGGAGTTTGTGTGGCCCAGGCCGCTGAAGTTGCCGCGCTCCTTGTTGAGTGGGCCATGATGCCCCTAGGCACAGGCAGTGATTGAGTCTTGTATGCCTTGGCTATCGTGGCCTTCAGCCACCTGCCTATAGTCGAAGGAGAAACTTTCTGCCCCTGAGAGGTTGGCTGAAAGGATACAAAAAGAGCTTCAGTCTTTCTGAAAGGAGCCGTTCTATCTAAGTAAGGAGAGCTCTGCAGACATCCAGTTGGTGCCATTGATGCTCTAGGCCCTGAGAAGGTCTGGGGCAAAAGTTAGGGAGAACTAGTTCTTGTGACCTGTGGAAGGCAGAATTGACTTTAAGTGTGAACGTGGGGTCTAGTGGAAGCACCACTCTGTCAGCGTGAAATATACAGAGGTCCTTTCGGGCTGATAGGGCTGCGGTTTCTGATATAGGACGTGCTGATGTTATAGCCATGAGGAAAACAACCTTGTATGTGAGAAAATGGAGGGCTAACAGTTTTCAGGGGTTCAAATGCACTCTTCATGAGTGCTGTAAGTACCTTGTTAAGATCCCAGGTCAGGTAACAATGCACCATTGGTGGACACAAATTTGTGGCGCCCCTAAGAAAACTCTTTATCCATGGGTGATGGGAGGTAGATGGTAGACCTTCCCAAGTCACCACTGAGGCAATGGCTGCCACTTGTCGTCTTAAAGTGTTTGGAGAGAGGCCCCTGTCGAGATCATCTTGGAGAAACTCTAAAACTTGTGCAATTAATGGTGAAAATGGGTCCACCTTGGATTTGATGCACCATTTGAAGAAGATAGTTCATGTAGCATTATATATGTGGCTCATAGAAGGGCGCTGAGCCGCTTGAATGGTATTAATCACCCTGGCCAAAAAAATTCTCCTATCTTAGATGTCACTGCTCAACCTCCAAACGGCTAGGTGGAGCCATTGAGGGTCCGGGTGTTGGATCGGTCCTTGGGTGAGCTGAATTTTGTATGGTGGAATTTTCCACAGTTCTTCTGTGGACAGGCCCGAGATCCGCAAACCACGGCCTCCTTGGCCAGTAAGGTGCCACCAAGATCAGGTCTGCTTTCTCATCCAGTAGTTTTTGTACCACTTTGGGTATCAATGGGAGAGCAGGGAAGGCATATAGGAGACCCCAGGGCCACCGTCACTGGAGGGTGTTGATGTTCTCCGCCCCCTGGGATGGGTATCTTGAAAAATATCTCAGGAGTTGTGACTTCAGGGGAGAAGCAAACAGATCTATAACTGGTGGACCAAATCTCTGGACTGCCTCCTGAAACAGGTCCAGATGCAGAGGCCACTCTGATTGGTCGATTGTGGCCCTGCTTAGCCAGTCCACCTGTCTGTTTGTCAGCCTGGAAATATGCTCCGCTCTGATAGAGGCTAAGTTCCTTTCCGCCCAAAGGCACAGTCTCTCTGCTTCCCACATGAGATGTTTTGAGTGGGTCCCCCGCTTGTCTGTTGATATGTGCTTTTGTTGTGACGTTGTCTGTCAGTATTAGTATGTGTTTCCTTTGAATATGTGGGAGGAAACTGCAAAGGGCCAGGTGGACTGCCCTGAGTTCCAACCAATTTATGCTGTTCGATTGCTCTGCAGTTGACCAACGCCCTTGAGCCAAGAGGGACTGGAAATGAACTCCCCATCCGAACAAGCTGGTATCCGTGGTTATGGTGAGTCTTTGGGGCTCTTTCAGTGGGCAACCCTTGTTGATGGCTGGAGCCGTCCACCAGTGTAGAGATAGCCGGACTTTTGTAGGAACTAACACTCTGGTCCTGGAATTGCTTAGTGCCGATCTTTGGAACAGGAGCAGATACCATTGGAGCAATCTAGTGTGGAATCAAGCCCAAGGAACAGCAGAAATACAGGAGATCATTTTTCCCAGTAGTTTAGACAAATCAGCTACAGGAACCCGTTTGAGGGTTCTGATAGACTGAGCTAAGGTTTTAATGCTCTCTTGTCTCTCAGGGGATAGAAACACTCTTCCTTCTACTGTGTCTATTATCGAGCCCAGGTGAGATAAATGGGTTGAGGGAAACAAATGGCTCTTTGCCCAATTAATGGAAAAACCATGTTGTTGAAGGGTTCGCAATGTAGTTTGGGTATCCAATTCTGCCTGCCTGGATGAGGAGGACAAAATCAAAATGTCATCCAGGTAGCACTGGAGGCTAACTGGAGTGCTCCTAAGGTGTGCGGCCAGAGCTTCTAGAACCTTTGTAAAGGTCCCTGGGGCCAATGACAACCCAAAGGGCAGGGCAACATATTTGAAATGTTGGTTGTTACAGGAGAATCAGAGAAATTTGGAATGTGAAGGTCTAATTGGTATGTTAAGATAAGCCTCTGTTAAATCGATGGAAATCAAAAAATCACCCCTTCTTATGCTAAGGAGAATGGATTGTAACGTACTCATCTTGAATTTGCGGTAGACTAGAGTACGGTTGAGTTGTTTTAAATCTAGGATTGCCCTCCACACATACACCCTGAACTCTTGGGAACTACAAAAAGTAGGGAATAGGATCCTTGTCCATGTTGATCCCCGGGTACCGGTTGGATGGCCTTAATTTCTAATAAGTGATTGATCGCTGTCTCCATCACTTTCTTTTTAACCGGATCTTGGGAGATAGGACTATTCATGAAAAAGTTTGGGGATGTGGAGGAGAACTCTAGAGCCAGGCCAAATCCGATGGTGTCGCAAACCCAGGAATCCGATATGGAAAAGTCCCATCGGTCTGCAAAAAGCCTTAATTGTCCTCCAATGGGAGTGAGATCCCTGTATTTATCTTGGACGGTGAAAACCTCTGTTTCCTGTTCCCTGAAAAATCGCTTCGCTTGTCCACCCCTGCGAGGTCTGTCGGAGAATTCTGATCTATCTGACTGCTGGGCCCCCCTATATGTCGGTGGTCTCTGGAATCTGGGGGAGAATGAACTTTGATAATAGGGACGAAAGGAGCCTTTCTGAAAAGGCTGAAAAACTCTGCTGTCAGAGCGACAAAGAATGGAGGGAAGAATCTTCTTCTTGCTTCTGGTCTCAATTAGAAGCGGATCCAGGGCAGCACCAAACAATTTATCCCCCAAAATTGGGGAAGAGGCAAGTTTCCATTTGTGTTTGATATCAGCTTGCTAATGTCTAAGCCATAGTAACCGGCGGGCCGTAACCTGCGATGCCATGGCTCGAGCTGAAAACTTGGCCCAATTAAATGTAGCATCCGCAGAAAACTCTGCGGCCGCAATTAATTTGGCAATGTCCTGGTGTGCCTTAACATTAGAATTTGGTATGGTGTCCCTCAGGTGACGTAGCCATCTGAGTGAACTTCTGGTGAAGAAGGACGTGGCTGTTGCCGCCCTTGTGGCCCACGCATCAGACTGATATGCCTTTTGGAGTGCTATCTTGGCTTTCTTTTCCTCCTGTTTGAGGGCCTCCTCCGCTTTTGTGGGAATGGCAGAGGAGGATGCTAAGACCACCACTGGCTCATCTACTTCACGGATATTCAAGGAATTAAAACATCCGAAATCTAAATTAAAGAATTTCTTATCAAAGCTAGTAGGGGCTGGATACACTGCTGCCAAGGTCCACTGTTTCTGGATCAGATCTGAAAACATTTGTGGAACCAGAATAACCTCAACCTTGTTAATGGGTTGTGAGAAAATAAAATCATCTGATTCTTCCTGAGACTTTGGTTGAAGAACGGAAGGAGACTTTTCAAGGCGAGCTATGGTTTTAGCCTTGAAAAGAAGAGATTTGAAAAGCTGTGGATGAAAAAGCCCCGTAAAGGTGGGTTGGTCTGGCTTGAGGTCTTCGTCCTCGGACATGCCTCTTTCTAGTGGTTCCTCCTCCAAGGGGACTTCACTATCTGGAACTAATACTGCATCTACTTGCTCCATTTGGGGCTCACCTTCTCCCTCCTCCTGTACTTCTGGATGCATATGGGAAATGAAAGAAAACTCCCCTTGAGGAGGTACCTGAGGATAATGCAGGTCAGTTCTGCATAGAGATCTTACTGACTGAGAGTCACGTTCCAGTACTGGTATCTGTCTGGTCATCAAGGATCGTTGGACTCCGGCTGCGATTCCTCTGCCGATTGCAAGCTGCATCCATGCCTTCATAGTTTCTGGTACCTCATCTGGCAGGAACTCCTCCTGTTGTAGGCCAGCCACTGCTGGAGTGAAGGTCGCCTCGGGGGCTCACCTCGGGATATTTACACTTGGTGAGGTGCTAGTCTGCTTGGGTGGCATGGACAGGTCTAAGGCTACTGGTGGCTGTTGAGTCTGAGATAGTGGAACTGGGGGAGGAGGCTAGGAAGTTCTTTCAGCCTCCTTAGAGCATTTCTCAATTTGCTTTTCCAACGCCTTCTGGACTTGAGTAGCATCTTTCTCTGCGGCCTTCAAAGGACTCTTAGATTTCTTGGACTTATCTAGGTCCCGTGTCTTAGTGCCACCTCTGTTTGCCATTGCAATTCTCTAGTTACTCTGATTATAAGTTAATCTATAGTAGAGTATGAATAACAATATATCGAAATGTATATATATATGTTGTGGCTCCGGGCTTGGATTCAGCTCCTGTGATTGATATGAGTTCAAGTGAAGAGGTCATGGCAGAACGATATGAGCCAGCCTGGCTTACTGATTGGACTGATAACCAGGATGAGGAGATGGACGTGACAAAGGACGACAGACCTGATGTATTAGAATTGTCAGGACCTTTGACCTCCTCTGGTTCCTTATCTGATCAACAGCCGGGAATGGCTGACAGGGAAGTTTTGAGAGAGTCTTCTAGTGGAGATGAGAACTTGGAAAATTTGTGGTTAAATGTAAAAAATAGAAGACGGTTGAAAAGGCAAAATCAGCTGGAGCAAATGAGAAGAGCAAGTCAGTAAATTAGCACGTTGCCTTAATGAGTATAAAAGGACACAGCTGGGCTGGTACATTTCGCCAGGAACAAAATAACTATTTGAGTGAGGACGTTACAGCAAAGAGCTCTGAGGCTGAGGATTTATTGCCAGGACTGGTTTGCCGGACAGAGTAAAGATTTATGCTGTGGTTTCTGCCAGCCGTTATCTTGTAAGACTTCTTTCCATTTGATTTAATTGTGAAACGGCTGCTTTCTGTTTTGTTCGTTTGAATTTTGAATGGGAGTCATAACATATATATATATATCTGTGAGTATATCTATATATGGACGTTTGGTGCATCCAGGGTCCTGCACCACCACAGGGGCAAGAGACCCTATCTCTACTTTCACTCCCCTTTTTTTAATTATCTGATTTTACGTTAATGAATTTTAATGATTTTTTGCAATAAAAAATATTATTTACAAATGGTCTAATTTGATAATGCTCAATGCCAGGTCAATTCAAAGAAAGAAAACAACCACAGACCTTCAACAGCTGACTGATCAGACTGATCTGGCCTGGTACTGCTAAGTAATACAAATATGTGTGTGTGTGTGTGTTCACTGTGAGGGCAGCCAACAATCTTTACTTATACCTCCCCGAAATCAGAGTAAAGGGAGCTGCAAATTTTAATTCTCTTTTACAAGCTGCGTTGAGCTTTGAATAAATTAAAGCCTCTCACAGGAAAATTCAGGAATACAGCCACACGATGCAACATGGATAAAATGGCAAAGTCCCGTAAATTGTGCACCAAAATGACCGTTGCCCAACTCTAAAATGGCGCCGGCCGGTTGTTTTGTTTTGGCGCCAACACCGCTACAACCTTAGTCGTACAGTTGTTTAAAAAGGACACAAAAAAACGGATACGGTGCGACTGAACAATAAAGATGGGACCAGGAGGGCTCCACCGCCCCCGCCCCTATAAATCCTAGGGGAGGAAATGCTGCTGGCGAAAGGTAATTAGGAAACGAATGCGTGCACTATCTTAAAAGCGGCTCAAATTTCAAATCACAATGGCAAGACAGAAAATATTCAAAGAATAGCAAACCGTGATCTCTGGGAAAAGCACAGTTGCTGAAAACACGAAGCAAATTACGATTATTGTGGGTGGCAATTGGCCTGGTTGCCAAAACGATCTGCTTTGTTCTGACTGCGTCCCTTTTTTTTTTTTTTTAACCAAATTGCTATTGGAATTGAGAAAAATGGTCAAAGAATTTGAATACTATCTAATCAAACCTGAAATGTTCCTGCTCTGGCCAAGGATAAGCTGCCTATCACACCAAAGGCTGAGCTAAAACTGGGGGACGCTAGGGAGGAGCCAGGGAGGAGTAACAACGTCCTATTCAATTAAGCCCAGCCTATCCGAGCAGAGACTAAGAACCTCCCACTCTCTAGATGCTCGGAGCATCTCAATGGATGCTAGGAGCATCTCATGATCACATGACTCTAGAACACTGCCGTAAATATGAATTGCCAATATCTGAATTTTGATCACATGACAATGGGGGTGATGGAGGGATCATGTGAAAAACGGTCATAAATCACTTTTTCAGTAGCATTGTAACTTTGAAAAGTCATTAAATGGTTGTAAGTCTACCTGTATGCTATTTTTTTCTTAGCAGCTTTTAATATTTTTTCTTGACTAGGAACTGAAATATGACATTTTAAAGCTATGGGAGGAGGAGAGTTTTTTTGCACTTTTAAAGAAAGTGATATGCTTTGGTATTAAAACTGAGAAGAGATAAAGAGAAGATAGTAAGAAATTAATTTGTGGTGTGATTTGAAGGGATTAAAGATTAAATTGTCAATATATTACTGTTTCTGGTAATTCCTAATGCAATTTTTCTTGAATAAATTTGAACATTTATTTATCTATATGAGAGACATGGGAAGAGATTTTTTTTGTTTTATAGAGAAAATAATAAGATTCTATGTAAAGTAAGTAAGGGATTATGAAACTGATTTACTTGATTAACCTTTATAACACACATTTTTCTGGTGGCTCTTAATGGATTTTTTCCGATTTTTGCTGATTAAATAATTACATTTTATTATTTGCTAACAGATGAAACGTGATATATGGGATAACAAGATTTTTTTTTTAATGTTACTGAAGACATTAAGTTACTGAAATTGTATTTCTCTTGATGAAGGAAGAAGTCATTTCTATTTTTTCTGGGTTTTGATATATTTTTAAATATTTTTCTCCTCTTCCCCTTCCCTTTTTTCTCTGCACTTTTTATCTTTCTTTTTGTACATGTTTCTTAGTTTGTATTGGTTTCTTATCTTTGTATTTTTAAACATCAATAAAAATTATTATTAAAAAAATAAAACTCAGAAGTTCAGGTAGTTCTCAACTTGCAACCACAATAGAGGCTGCCCATTACATTTACAAGTCATGATGGTGGTTCAGTGAGGCAATCATATGATCGCATTTATTAACAATCCCAATCCTGCTCACCTTGATATGATCTTTAAGTAGAACATGGGGTGCCTGGGGGGAGGCCTTGGGAGCTAGTGCAGGCCCAGGGTACACACATTCTGGGCCTTCCACAGGATAGAGTCACATGATGAATGTACACTACTTATGGATTAACAGATATCTGGGCATGTAAGAATCTATAGAAATAATCATGACACTAGTGAAATTTTTAGATTTGAGTGTTTTAGTTATATTTATATACAAACATACACACAGAGTGAAAACCCATAAATCTCAGCAGCTGATAGCACCTAACTGATCTAGAAAGATAAGGGATGGGTGGGTTGCTTTTGAGTCAACTCCTGGGACTGCTTAGACAACTTTATGCAGCTGACTGTGGTTAATATTAGGGGCAGGGGGAAGCATTTCTGAAGAAGGCAATAACAAATTATTGTCTGTATTAAACAACAAAAAAAAGATGCATGCACCCATCTAAGTCATCAGTAGATAAAATGAATTTGAAGGCAATGTTTCTCCATATGCTGTATATCCATAAAATAATTGGACATACACCCCTTCTCAATACAGTATGTACAAAAAGTGGGGGACATTGGTCCTGGTCAGACCATCACTTGTTGACATAATGCTAGAGAAAATAATATTTTCCTTGTGTCACTCCAAAAACAAAAAACAAAAAAAAACCCTTGGCCTACTTGAAATTTCTGACTCCTGACAACACACACAGAGAAATCTAGGCAGGTTTTGTTGTTATTTTTGTAAACTACAACACAGGGTTAAATTTCTTCATACTTCATTTCTCCCCCACGCAGTCAGTCTTATACAGAAATCTATACACCTTCATGTTGCTTTGCTTCACTGGTAACTTGGTTGTAATAGCTTTTACCCTGCTGCTGTATTTTAAAATTCATCCAGTCAATGCTTGACCAGAATCAAGCACACTACTTTCATTTTATACATTTAGATAAATTTGCCAACTGATTTGGTCCAAATGGCTTCCCAGTTCTGAAAGAGAAATGCAAATTAAGGTTAACTAGTTCTTAATTACAATTTTAACAGCTTTGTTTCTAGCAAGTGATGTGCAGAAGAATCAAATGTGTGATTTAGTACACCAAAATGGAGCAAGAGGGCATTCTTGGCTTTGTCCAAAAACAAAGATGGTTACAATGTTTAATTTGGCAGCCTATCATACAGTGTGTCAGATTTAGTACACTGATCAATTTGAAATCACTGGACAACAGGAAAAGAGAAATCTCAAAGGCGGTATAAGCACTCTATAATTTGTGCGTGCTGAAATTCAAGACAACCATGGCCTGGCCCATTCAAGCAAGAAACATCACACATAATCCTCCTTCATCAAAGGAACCAATTTGCTGAAAAGCAGTAATTAAAGTAGGTGCTGTTCACAAGGCCATGCTGGTTTCAATTACGGATGACAATAGCTTCTCTGTACTGAAAAAGTTGCTTCTTCCAATAAAAGGAAGTTCAATATAACTGCATAATTTTAATTATCCAGCAACTTGGACTTGGATTTTGTTCAAAAACAGCTTCTGTTCATGTGTGCACACTAAAAGATCAAGACTCTAGAACTTAAACATATAGCCTCATGCATAATGGTATTAAGGCAATAAACATATTAAATCCCTTACAAGCTATACTTGCTGTAATTGCAGCTTTTTTAAAATCAAGGTTACAGTTGCCACGGGCATATCCCCCTTAAAAGTAGAACAAGGACAGGCAGTATATGTGGCCAAAACAATTAAAAGTTACTTTAAATTTAAATAACAGACAGTTCATATAATAGTTCCTGTTTTTCTTTTTTTAATAAAAATGATTACCTGAGTGGTAAGTTTCTGTCTTAAACTTACTTCAGTTCCACTGCAGTAATTAAACAAATTACCCAGTCATTGAGTGAGACATCTTGAGATTGCAACTTGTGATTTTAAAAGCAGTTTCTCCACTCAGAAACTGTCTGTGAAGCACCAAACGATATTTGTGCAACTGCATAACAGTCGTAAATGCCCACCAGTCATTAAGTACCCAAGTACTTCATTTGATTACATGGCCAGAGAGCCATGCAATGATTGGCTCTGCAAAGATCATTCATAAAAGCTACATTTTTGATGCCATTGTAACTTCAAGTGACTGCTAAAAGGGTACTCATTAAGCGATGATTACATGTATAGAAAGTGTATAGATTCCACTTAGCAACCCTTCAAAGTTACAACCTACCTGAAAAAGGGGATATATGGCCCAAATCCAAAGTTCTGATGGCCACCTCTTGCAGTCATATGACTGCACTTCAGGCATTCAGCAACACATCCCGATTTACAGTTTGAAATGTCCCACAGTTACATGATCGTATTTTACGTCCGTTTTGCCAAAAACCGGCATTTACTTTCAGTTTTCAGCAAAAGTGCAATAGCAAACAATGGGTTCTCTTAACAATCACTGTTCACTTAACAACCATGCGTCTTTTATGATTGCTGCATTCAACAGCAAAACCCCAGTAAAATCGGGTCAGTCACATGACTAACCCATTTTACAATCATTACAAGTTACAACTGTAATGGGAGTAAGTTCCATTATGATCCAAGCTCAAGGACTGACTACCTTTATTACACGCATATGGTCAGCAATCATTTGCAAATACCATGGTTTTAAAAAATGCATTTTTCAACCAATGTGTGCATTTTTGACCAAATTTCATGTGCATGAGAACAAAGTATGCTCGAATGAGAGTATTGCTGACATTATCTGTACAAGAGTTTACCTAAATCAGAAACCAGTTATAAATGTCTTTTTGTCACATGTCCATTAGTAACCATTTCACTTAATGACCTGGTTACTGGAACAGAATTTGGTCACTAAACAAGGAGTGGCTATAATTTGAATAAACAATGCTCGGTTAAATTTAAGAGCTTCAGAAAAACAAGTATGTGATTGAAGAATCACTTTCTCATGATGCAGGACCGCTAACCTAAGGTTTATACGGAAAGCACATTTCTTGCCAATATGATACCCAGATGTTATCTAACACCATAGCAAATGTTTAAATATGCAAAATACCTTAGGGATCAACAACGTATCCAGTCTGTTGATTTATATAACATCCTGATCATTGACAAGATAACCTGAATGCAAAAGAAGAGGTGTGTTCCTAGCTTACACAGATGCATCAGTAGCAAGTACCTATTAGACTAACAGGAAATACAAATTATTCCCTTGGCTAAATTGTGTTGCAGGCATTCCTTGGCTTCAGAGAAGAAAGGCAAATATACCTAGCATTTGGGAGGGATATCTGCTCCAATTTACTGTAATAAAAATACCAGCACATATACTTTCACCACTTGGGCAAACAGGAAGGTGAAAATGAAGCCCTCTGAAAATTTTCAAACCAATCTTATTATCTTGACAGGCCATGTTTACTTTTTGCTTAGCTACAGTGTTGCTATTTTGTCAAAAGGGAGAAGTTTACTACAAGTAGACTTCAACTTACAACTGTAATTGAGCTTAGAATTATAATCGTAAAACATGCCAGTTGTTAAGTAGGTCATCACATGACTGATTTAATTTTATATTTTTTTGCAGCAATCATAAGCAAATGCAATGGTCATTAAGTGAGCTCATTGTTTGGAACACGGTTTTTAGCCATTAATCAGAAGTTTCAGGTAAAAAAATCATAAACCACAGTCCTGTGACCGCTGCATACTGCAAACGGCCATAAGTGTGGGCTGTTGCCAATTGCCCAAAATGCAATCATGTGACTGAGGAGCGGCCACCATCTAAATTTCAAATCCTGATCGTAAGTACCAAGTTGGGAGTCCACTGTAATGATCACTAATTGATCATTCATTAAGCAAGCACTACCTGCACAGGCTGTCCTTGACTTATGACCATCCATTCAAAAATTGCTTGAAGTTAGAGCAGAACTAAACGAAGGCATTTAACAACAGGTCCCTGAACTTATGACCACTGTAGCAGCCCCAATATCATACGATCACATTTTGGGAATGGCCACCTGGACTTACAACCATAGGCACATGTCAGCTCCCTCCACCCACCTATCTCCCCTCACATCTATGCACATTTAGCCCCCTGAATTCTGAAACCTCTTACATCCTAGCTGACTTTTGTCATATCCTTGCTCCCATTGCTGACCAAGCATACCCATCTTGGCCCTTCACAAGGCAGCTGCTAGCCACATGAAACTTTCTTCCCCAGGACGTGTATGGCTTCCTCATGACATTTGGTGAAGACAAGCCATCTTGCAATATAGCTAGCAGCAGCCTCACAAAGGGCCAAGGCACTCCTTATCAGAAGTGAGTGCAAGAAAACAGCAACAGTCAGCTGGGGTGGCAGAGTGTAGGGCAGCATGGGCAGATGGGCTGGTACGACTAGGGCTTTCTGGGGTGACAGCTTTGTGCTATGTTGCTTGGGCTTTCTGGAAGGGCCGCTTGATGCTGTGGTGCTGAGATTACCTGCTTGCCTGGGCAGCTCTTGCAAGTCTTAAAAGCATCTATTTCCTTACCTGCCATTACTTTCCAAAGAACTAGGGAGAGTCCCTTCTAAGATACTTTCTTCACGCAATTCCTCCTTTAAACGCAGATTTCTCCTATAAGACTGTTGTCCAGGCTGCAACTCTTCCTCCTGTCTTCCAAGGGTTATTTTCTCAGCCCAAACAAGACCATTCCTAAAATCCTCACAGATATTTATTTCAGAAGAAAAACTGGATGTTCTGGAATCAGATCTCTCCAACACAGAACAGTGCATCCTTATTCATAATCACTGGAAATAGCCGCAGTCTCCAGGCAGAATGGCATGAGTCAACCAATCCAGAGAATTGCAGAATTCTACCTCTTCCTAACATTTGTAGTCTAACAAAAAAATAAGGTACTATTTAGTTTATATACACTGCTCAAAAAAATAAAGGGAACACAAAAATAAGACATCCTAGATCTGAATGAATGAAATATTCTTATTAAATACTTTGTTCATTACATAGTTGAATGTGCTGACAACAAAATCACACAAAAAATATCAATGGAAATCAAATTTAACAACTCATGGAGGTCTGGATTTGGAGTTACACTCAAAATTAAAGTGGAAAAAAACACTACAGGCTGATCCAACTTTGATGTAATGTCCTTAAAACAAGTCAAAATGAGGCTCAGTAGTGTGTGTGGCCTCCACATGCCTGTATGACCTCCCTACAATGCCTGGGCATGCTCTTGATGAGGTAGCAGAGGGATCTCCCCCCACACCTGGATTAAAGCATCCCCCAACACCTGGACAGTCTGTGGTGCAACGTGGCATTGGTGGATGGACATGATGTCCCAGATGTGCTCAACTGGATTCAGGTCTGGGGAACGGACGGGCCAGTCCATAGCATCAATGCCTTCATCTTGCAGGAACTGCTGATACACTCCAGCCACATGAGGTCTAGCATTGTCTTGCATTAGGAGGAACCCAGGGCCAACCGCACCAGCATATGGTCTCACAAGGGGTCTGAGGATCTCATCTCGGTACCTAATGGCAGTCAGCCTACCTCTGGCGAGCACATGGAGGGCTGTGCGGCCCCCTAAAGAAATGCCACCCCACACCATTACAGACCCACTGCCAAACTGTTCATGCTGGAGGATGTTGCAGGCAGAACGTTCTCCACAGTGTCTCCTGACCCTGTCACGTCTGTCACATGTGCTCAGTGTGAACCTGCTTTCATCTGTGAAGAGTACAGGGTGCCGGTGGCGAATTTGCCAATCTTGGTGTTCTCTGGCAAATGCCAAACGTCCTGCACGGTGTTGGGCTGTAAGCACCACCTGCAGAACCACTCCTCTATTGGGGATGTCTTGCTAACTGCCTATGCTTTCCACCCGTTGTCTATTCCATTTGCACAACAGCATGTGAAATTGATTGTCAATCAGTGTTGCTACCTAAGTGGACAGTTTGATTTCACAGAAGTGTGGTTGACTTGGAGTTACATTGTGTTGTTTAAGTGTTCCCTTTATTTTTTTGAGCAGTGTACTATTCAGTATAAATTTATTATTATTTTATAGTAGTAGGCAACCATATGCTTGTGTTTCACTTTTAACATTTTGCTCATATTTACAGGAACATTTCCTTATATTAAAGCAGTTTTCTTTCTGTATGTAAAAGAAAATATTTCCTACTTGCAAATAGCAAATACAGTTGCAAACAGCACACTGACTCAATATAAACAGTGTTCTCTTATTTCTTACTTCCTGCATATCTTTTTCATCAGATTTAATCCAATTATCAAGATTCTCTCCAACTATACATATCTATGTTTCCATTTTGACAATATGAATTCAAGCTATTTATCTGTCAGCTGAAGAACAGTTGCATCATTTTGAAAGCACTACTATATAATACAGAGAGAAAAGCTGCTCCCCGGAAAATTGTATCCTGGGTTTGGGAAAGAGCACCTTTATCCATAAAACCTGAGTTCCCTCAATTTCAAATGATGCTGAAAAAAAAGGGCAATGGTTACCTATAAGATGACTATTGTTGTTGAGTCATATTCGGAATTAATGTGTTTTGGTTTAAAATGAGGTTGACTTCCAGTCATTACCACAGATATAACAAATTACTGAAAAATAAAACTATCCTCAACATATTACCATAATTAAGCCTGAAATTAGTCATAAGTCATTGTGGTTATTAAGCAAGAAGCTCACACAAGAACCAAATTGCTCAACAATAGCAAGCTTTCCCTGTTGCAGTCATTAAGTGGCCATTTGAACAGTTAAGCAAAACACAGGTTGCCTCAGAGGTGGAGGAGGCCTTTGGAGGGTGGTTACAAATCCACACTGCAGCCAAAACAACAACAACCCACCAACTCGCCCATGGCCTGTACCAAGCCTCTCAAGGCCTCCCCCACTCTGAGGAACTGTTTGTACAGCTTCCCTCTCTGTCCAGCCCTACTTCCCACTCTGCTGGGTCCTACAGTCCTTTGGCCTGCTTTCTGCCCCGCCAGATCTGTCAGACTTGAGCCCTGTCTAACCCTGTCCTGTAACATTTTACTCCAGTTACATCTTCTGAAGGTCACCTTTCCAAAAGGACATCCAGCCAATGCAATGCACATACTTCCTATAGAGGCCACCTTGCACCATCCTGGAAGTGGGCATTGCTTTGAAAGCAGGAACCATTTGTGGAATCTCTCAAATGTGTGCAATTTAAAGAAAAAGGGTGTTGGCTTACCTGAGATGTCCATTCTAGTTAACTACTAGAATGTCCAGGACAGGGTAAACTTTGGCTCCTTCATCAAGCAGTTTAGAGCCGCCTCTGTTGCCAAGCTGTTTAGACCCACCTCTGTTGCCATGGTTACCCAGCTTTCCACGAAGTGATCTTGAGAGACATGACATGTCTCTGTAAAAAACTAATACTTCCCCCCATAATCGACCAGACATCCCTAGGGTGGGGCTGGACTTTCTAGCAGTTAACGAGAATGGGTGTCTTAGGTAAACCAATGCCCTTTCTCCATTATACTGCTACAAGAGTCCAGGACAGGGACTTGCCAAAGCCAGCCTGTCCCTGGGAGAGCTTAGGTGTGGTCCATATCCGTCTGCTCCGTTTGCACCCTCTGGAGCACTCTTCTGCCAAAGGCAACATCAGCGGAAGCGAAGGGGCGTTGGTACTTACCTGATACACCCGTTCTCTTTGAGCTGCGAAGAGCATCCAGTAGTGGGAGGTGCTTCAGTCTCTGCATTCATAGGCTGAGCTTAAATTGAGGAATGCTCCTCCTCCTCCACGTGACTCCTCCACAGCGTTCCCCAGTTTTGCGAAGACGAGAGGAAAAAAAAGGTTCCTTGGCCGAAACAAGGCCCCACCAGATGGAAAAAAAGGGTGGGGCTGGATGCTCTTCGCAGCTCAAAGAGAACGGGCGTATCAGGTAAGTACCAACACCCCTTCTCCTATGAGCTGCTCCGAGCATCCAGTAGTGGGACATACCAAAGCTTGGCCAGTCCTACGGGAGAGACTCCGTCTAGTTCGGAATCTCCTCAGGGTCCCTAAGAACCCGTTGTAGGACCCGTCTGCCAAACGAGGCCTCTGCAGATGGAAACTGATCAATTTTGTAGTGCCTGATAAAAGGAGATGGGGAAGCCCAAGTCGCCGCCCGGCAGATCTCAATTATTGGTGCCTGGGTGGCCCAAGCTGCCCAAGTTGCTGCACTCCTAGTGGAATGCGCAGTTATGCCTTTGGGAACCTGCAGGACCTGGGACTGATAAGACTTAGCTATAGCCGCCCTGATCCAGCGGCCTATACTGGACAGTGACACTCTGTGTCCTTGTTTTGGGCTGAAAGGAAAGAAATAAGGCCTCCGATTTTCTGAAGGACTCGGTGCGCTTGATATAGATTCGCAAGGCACGCCTTACATTCAGTTTGTGCCATTGCTTTTCCCTTTCCTGTGATGGTCTGGGACAAAAATTCAGAAAGATGAGCTCTTGGGCTCTATGGAAGGCTGAATTGACTTTGGGCAAGAAGGTGGGATTGGGACGGAGAATCACCCGGTCGGCATGGAAGACACAGAGGTCTTGTCTGACAAACAAGGCTGCTATTTCCGATATGCGCCGAGCGGCTGTAATGGCTACAAGGAAAACCACCTTATATGTCAAAAATTGGTGGCTTGCCTCCCTCAAGGGTTCGAAGGGTTCTCTGGTGAGAGAGAGAAGGACTTTGTTAAGGTCCCAGGTGGGGTAACAGTGCACTGCTGGGGGTCGCAAGTTGGTGGCCCCTCTAAGGAAAGCCCGTATACGAGCGTGATGCGAGAGGGAACTGAAACCTTCGCAAGGAAGAACTGATGTCAGTGCTGCTACCTGTCGTTTTAGTGTATTAGGGGACAGCCCCTTGTCCAGTCCCTTCTGAAGGAATTCTAAAATCTGAGCGATAGAAGGGGAAACGGGGTTAATTTGAAACTTGCTACACCATCTACAGAAAATGGCCCATGCGGCGTTGTAAATTCGAATGGTTGAGGGCCGTCTGGAGGCTAGAATGGTGTCAATGACTTGTTGGAGAGCATTTCGCTCCTCAACCTGCTCCGCTCAACCTCCAGACGGTTAGTTGGAGCCATTGAGGGTCCGGGTGTAGGAGGTGCCCCTGGGATAGAGAGATCCTGTCTGGTGGAATCCTCCAGGCAGGGGCCACCGAGAGAGTACAGAGGTCCGCAAACCACGGCCATCTGGTCCAGTGAGGAGCCACTAGTAGCAGTTCCGCTTTCTCATGGAGCAACTTCTGAATATCTCTGGGCACCAGTGCTAGAGGGGGAAATGCGTACAGGAGCCCCGTGGGACATGGGCAGTGGAGCACATTGAAATTCTCCGCTCCTTGAGAGGGGTACCTTGAAAAGAATCTCGGGAGCTGGGTACTGAGGGATGGAGGCAAATAGGTCTACCAACGGTTGACCGAATATCCTTGCTGCTTCTTTGAACAGGGATGGGTGGAGACGCCACTCTGACTGATCTATGGTGGCCCTGCTTAACCAGTCTGCTTGAGTGTTTGATAGGCCCGAGATGTGCTCTGCTTTGCTGGACAGAAGACTGTTCTCCACCCAGCGACACAGGCACTCGTCTTCCCTCATTAATTGTATTGATTGTGTGCCCCTGTTTGTTGATGTGGGCTTTGGCTGTCATGTTGTCTATTAAAATGAGAATGTGCTGCCCGCGTACCTGGAGAAGGAAGCTGCGCAGGGCCAGGTGCACGGCGCGAAGCTCCAGCCAGTTGATGCTGCACGCCTGTTCTACTGCAGACCATCTGCCCTGGGATGTGAGTGAGTGGACGTGAGCGCCCCATCCGTATAAGCTGGCATCTGTGGTGATAGTCAGCCTTTGGGGCTCCTTGAAGAAGCAGCCTTTGTTGATGACCGGTTTGGCCCACCAGAGAAGGGACGTGATGACCTTGAGAGGTACCCTGACCATGAGTTTGGAATTGCTTCTGCCAGATCTCTGGTACGGGAGCAGGAACCACTGGAGGGATCTGGTGTGAAGACGGGCCCAGGGAACAATAGAAATGCATGATATCATTTTCCCCAGTAATTTTGACAAATCCAATAAGGCTACCCTACTACAGCGCCTGACTTCCTTAACTAGTTTTTGAATACTGAGTAGTCTATATGAAGACAGGTAGACCTTGCATTCCATCGTATCAATGACTGCCCTTAAATGAGTTATTCGGGTAAATGGGGATAACTGGCTCTTCTTCCAATTTATGAGAAAACCATGATCTTGGAGAGAGGATAAAGTGGCCTGGGTGTCCCTTGCTGCTTGATGGGTAGAGGGGGACAGGATTAAAATGTTGTCCAGGTAACATTGTAAACGAATGGGAATATTCCTGAGATGGGCAGCTAACGCTGCGAGGACTTTGGTAAAGGTCCTGGGGGCAAAGGCCAGTCCAAAAGGAAGGGCCACATATTCAAAGTGTTGGTTATTATAGCAGAACCTTAGGAATTTGTAATGGGAAGGCCAAATGGCAATATGCAAATACGCTTCCATCAGGTCTATGGACGTGAGCACATCCCCTTGTCTGATGCCCAGCAGAATGGATTGCAGGGTATGCATTTTGACTGCCTCTCCGGCTCCTGTCTCCGGAATCGGCTCTGTCCTGAAGTTGTCCTGACCTGAACAAAGGAGGCCTCTGAGCCTGATAGGAGGGCCGAAAGGAACCCCTCCGAAAGGGCTGGGAGGTTCTGAAGTCTGACCTTCGTGTGAGGGAAGGAAGAAATTTTTTCTTACTTCGGGTCTCCATCAGTAAGGGTTCCAGGGAAGGGCCAAACAATTTGTTCCCTACTATGGGGGAGGAAGCCAGCTTGGCCTTGTTCTTGAAGTCTGCTTGCCAGTATCTCAGCCAGAGTAGGTGGTGGGCTGAGACGTGATTGCCCTTGCCGAGAATTTAACCGCGTGGTATGTGGCATCGGCTGAAAACTCGGCTGCAGCAGTGAGCTTGGCAATATCTTGGTGCGCCCTGATGTTGGATGGGGGGACGTGTTGTTTCAGCTGATGGAGCCATCGAATGGATGACCTTGTGAAGATGCAGCCGTAGCTGATCTGATGGCCCATGCATCCAACTGATGAGCCCTGCGGCCCACTTTTCCTCTGGCTTAAGGGCCTCCAGCACCTCAGTCAGAGTCGAGGAGGATGCAAGGCCCACTATGGGCTTGTCTACCTCAAGGGTGTCTAACAATTTTGAGAATTCCGGATCCAAATTAAAGTATTTTCTGTCATGACTGGAGAGGGCTGGGGGCACTACTGCAGACGCCAGTTGCTTTTGGACCAGATCTGCAAAGATAGGGGGTGGGTGGGATAACCTCGACCTCTACCACGGGCTGGTTAAAGATGAGATCCTCTGGCGCCTCCATTGAAGAGGCAAGGAGGTCTGATGGAGAATGCTTGGTTAGGCCTGAGATGTTCTTGGCCTTGAATAATAAGGATTTAAATAGGTGTGGCTTGAATAGGCCCGCGAAGGCAGACTAGTCAGGGGTGAGTCCCTCATCCTCGGACATTTTTCCCTCTAGAGGGTCTGCCTCTGATAGGGGCTCGCTATAGTGTATAGATCCCAAGTCAAGCTCATCTGGTTCCATGAACTGGTCAAATTCCTCCTCCCCCTCTTCCTCCTCCACCTCCCGCCCTTGAAGGGGGATCTCCCTTGTCAAGGGTACCTGGGCCTGATGTTGGTCCGACCTGGGTAGAGATCTTACTGAGTGAGACTCCTGGTCAGGAACCGCCGGATACTGAATAGGCCTGGTAGCTTGTTGGATGCCGGCTGCAATCCCTTGGCGGATAGCCAACTCCATCCATGATCTTATTCTCTCTGGAACCTCCTTAATGAGAGACTCCTCTTGACGGAGGCCAGCTGCTGTTGGGGTGAAGGTAGCTTCTGGAGCCCTTCTAGCCGGTGTTCCAGGAACCTGAGCCTGTTGTTCCTGTGAGGGCAAGCTGCGCCTGGAGGAGGGAAATATCTGGAGGGGGGGTTGAAAAGATTCTGTGCTAGCTGGGGAATGCTGGGAGTTAAGCTGGGGAATACTAGAGGGACTGGAAGATGGAAGAACTTGGGGTACCTTGAGTGCTTCCTTAGCTCGTTTGTCAATTTCTTTCTGCAGGGCCTTGTGGCGCTGTAAGGTGTCCCTCTGGGCAGCTTTGGAGGTCTCTTTAGCCTGCTTGCGCAAATGATGGGTTTTGGCCTTTGCCTTCAATGAAGGTCCTCTAGAGGAGTTACCATCCGCCATTTCAATGATGTATGTGTATATGTATGTATGTATACATATATACATATATACATATATATATATAAGCAATAGGCTAGAAATCAATATGAGGCGGTTGGCACGCCCAGGGTCCGATCTGAGGCAAGAACGGTTGCCCTGATTAAATATTTCACTTCCCCCTTTTTGTAATTGTTTTCTTTTCTTTTCTTTTTTTTTAATATATATATGTATATATATAGAAAACAATTGAGTCGTACCTCAGTGATAATATTTTGTGAATTAAAATATTATGCCAAGATATATGATACAGATATTATGCCTGTAATGAATATAGGATAGTTTGCAAATATATCCCTGCTCCTGGGATAGAGTTATTCGAAAGGAGAGACAAAATAAGCCAATCAGCCAAATTTCGAAACAACTGGGCCCAGTTAGAAATTAAAGTTAGGGCCCTCAGCAGCCTCTCTGCACAGGCGGACACGAGGCCTGGGTGCAGCTGCTGCGCCGCTGGAATTAAGCTGTGGGGTTGAGCCAACAAGCCTTAAAATTTGAGCACGAGTACAGTGGTAAAATGAGAATTAATAGCTGTGGAAAGCCAGGCAGGGACCTGTTACTTTGAATAAAATTCCTCTCACAGCACCGAAATAGGGGAAACAAAATGGCGCACGCCACGAGGAGAGCTCCAAAATGGTGGCCGTTAGTGAGTCGCGCCTCTCAGTGGCGTTTACCTGCCTGGTAGAACAAAGCCGAGGCTCTGTCTACAGAGGCGGCCAGGGAAGGAGAGATTAGGTTTTGTTTTTTGTTTTTTTGAAGAAAACGTCGGCGTTCGAAGGTAGGGGAGAAAGGACACTATACGACTCAAATGGAGCAAATAAATGAAAAAAACGGGCTGCTGGGTAATCAACGAAGGAAAATGAAGCGGCAAACAGAAGAAGGCAGAGAGAGGGATTTGGTGGCTATGGGAGGTAGTGCGAAGACGCTACTGACCCTCCCTTCGCCTCCCTTTGGTGGCAAGGCTGCCAAGTTAAGCAATTGCGCAGAGGCTAGAGAGAAAGGGAACCATTCAAACCTGTAATAACTCTGACAATCGAAAAAGTCCTGTTCGGCCAAAAGAGATATGCAAAGCACTGCCTGTCTCGCACGAGGCTGAGCAAAAACTGGGGAACGCTGTGGAGGAGTCACGTGGAGGAGGAGGAGCGCTCCTCAATTTAGGCTCAGCCTATGAATGCAGAGACTGAAGCACCTCCCACTACTGGATGCTCGGAGCAGCTCATAGGAGAAAATGTCCAGATGGTCTGACGGATGAACAGGAATGCTGATGACCAAGTGGCAGCCCGGCAGATTTCCTCTATGGAGGCCTGTGTAGCCCATACCACCATAGTAGCTGTACTTCTTGTGTAGTGAGCTGTAAGTCTACTGGGCACTGGGAGATCCCAAGTCTCATAGGCTGTGAATATGCAGGACTGAATCCACTTGTCCATTGTCGATGCGGAGACCCTATTGCCTAATTTCGCTGGTTGGAAAGACAGAAAAAGTTATTCCGTTTTCCTTTTAACGGATGTTGAGACTATGCCACTTTTCAAACATGTGACTTTGGTTCGGACGAAAGTCTGGCAATACCAGCTCGTGCTCGGTGGAACAAGGAGTTAACTTTCAGTATGAAAGTAGAGTCTAACCTCAGTACCACCTTGTTATGGTGAAAAATGCATAAGTCTTCCCTAACAGAGAGCGCTGCCAACTCCGAAACCCTTCTAGCCAACGCAATGGCCACTAAGAAAGCCAGCTTGATTGTCAGAAACCTCAGGCCAATAGATCTCAATGATTCAAAGGGGGTTCCCGTAAAAGTCTGTAGGACTTTCGACAGGTCCCATGTAGGATACCTGTGGACCACAGGTAGCTGCAAGTTCATAGCCCCCTTGAGGAATCTACGCACCAAGGAATAGTGGGAAAGAGAGTCCGAAGTCCCTGCAGACAAAACTGAAGACAAGGTAGCCACCTGCCTGCGAAGAGTGTTGGGTGAGAGGCTTCTGTCCAACCTGTCCTGGAGGAACTCCAGAACTTCGCCTATAGATGTTGAGGTGCCCGTCCAGTTGGTATTGGTACACCACATACAAAAGGTCCTTCAAGTGGCATTATATAGGTGGTTCACTGATGGCCTCCTAGAAGCCTGGATTGTGGCAATCACCTTGGAAGAGTTACTTTCCCTGATAAAACATTCCCACTCAAGTGCCAGACAACCAGTTGGAGCTATTGTGGCTCCAGGATGGACCAGGCCCCCTTGGCTGAGGGAGATCTTGTTGGGAGGAATCCTCCAAGGTCGAGCCACCAATAGGTTCACCAAATCCGCAAACCAGGAACGTCTGGGCCAATGGGGGCCAGGAGTAAAATCTTCGCCCTCTCCACCAGCATCTTCCTGATTACAGCCTGAATGAGGGGAAGAGGAGGAAAGGCATACAGGAGCCCTCGTGGCCACTGGCTCTGAAGGGCATTGATTCCCTCCACCCCGGGTGTGGCAAACCTGATGAAGTACCTGGGCAACTGAGCATTGTCTGGAGAGACAAATAAATCCACAGCTGGGGTGTCGAATATTTCTGCCATTTCCTGAATAAGGACACTGGAGACACCATTCTGCTGAGCCAATCAGCTTGGACGTTGTCGAACCCTGAAATATGTTCCACCCTGAGCAGTGGTGGGATTCAAATTTTTAACTACCGGTTCTGTGGGCGTGGCTTGGTGGGCGTGGCAGGGGAAGGATACTGTAAAATCTCCAGTCAGAGGTGGTATTTTCTGGTTCTCCGAACTACTCAAAATTTCCGCTACTGCTTCTCCAGAACTGGTCAGAACCTGCTGAATACCACCTCTGGCCTGGAGGAACAGAACTTGCCTCTCCACCCTCCTGAATACTCTCCAGGATGGTCTGGAGCGACTGCATCTTGAAGCACCTGTAAATAATATGATTGTTCAGCCATTTGAAGTCTAGGATCACTCCCGACCCCAAGGCCTTTGGAATGACAAACAGTCGGGAATAGAACCCCAGCCCTCGCTGATCCTCTGATGCCACCTGGATAGCTTGAATATCCACTAAGTGTTGGATGGTGGTCTCCATGAGGACCCTCCTGGTTCTGTCCCATGAGACGGGACAGCAGATAAAGAACCTCGGAGGTGAGGAGAGGAACTTGAGGCAAAGGCTTGACCTCACAGTCTGAAGAACCCAGGCATCTGATGTTGTATCCTCCCATCAATAGGTGAAGATGGCTAGACAGCCTCTGATGGGGGGACCGGACAGGCAGTCACTTGGACCAGGGTTCTGTACAATCCAGGAGCCAACCCAGCTGGTCCTAGGATTTGCTGATGCTGTCAGCAATCCCCTGCCTAATGTCCACAGACACCATATTTTTCATATTGTCTGGTACATCTGTCCCTGGGTAGGCCACAGGGTGTAGGCCTGCCACAGTGGGAGTAAAGGTGGCCTTATCTACCAGCTTCTGCCAGTCCTTGGGTGGATTCCTACCTGCAGTAGTAGATTCTGTAGCCCAGAGGGCAGGCCTGTTGCAAAGGCCTGCTCTACTAAGATCTTGGGGAAGAGAAAAATCTGTCTCACCAGCCTCATCTGGTGACCATGTCTGGAAACATTGAGCAGAACCTTGTTCTGTGTCCTCTGACTTGGACACATTTTGGCGGGAATCCTGCAAGTCACCCGAGTGGGGTGACGGTTGGCTCTGCCCCTCTAACTGCTCTTGGCCCTTGACAAATTCTCTCTCCAGAGCCTTATGCCTCCACTGCCAAAGCCGAAGGAAGCCAAGTAGCCAAAGGCGGAAATCGTGGCAAAGCTGGAAGCCAAATGGCGTGACAGCTGTCCACCTCTTTGCTCACAGTCCACCCTGATCAGATCTGCTAGTGAGTCTATTCAAAAATCCTTCTCATCCAAACTAAAGGTCTTTCTCGTCAGAGCTTGAGCCAATCTTTTCCACATCTCTATAGGGCCAAGACTGAGTCGAAACTGGGGTCTCAGCAGTTGACAGAGAGGCGTGGCAAAAGATTGAAAATTCAGTCTCTGGACAGAAAGTCATGTGCCAACCCAAGCGTGGATTCTCCAGTCTGCATATTAGAGAAGATAATGTTATCTAAATTTCCTATCTCAGGATACTTTACAGCCAAATTTACACTCCTGCAATACATTGCATGTACCACAACCATTAAGTTAAAGTCTAGGATCCAAAATACTAAAGCATCCCAAAAATATAACACATAAGAGTTTAATTTCTCCCACTCAAATATTACAAACTACTTTTTAAAACTACCCTGCTTAAAAAGTATAGACGTTATAATGTTCATGTATCATAAATTTAAAGCCCCTGTGGGTACATATAACTAATTATGAAATGAATACCTTCTGGATAGCTATTCTTGTGTATAAAATTGTCTTAAAAGAGATAAGAAATTCCACAAATAGGCGTGTGCCCAACTCACAAATTAATGTAGATACTCTAAAGATTGTTGCAAAAACACCACAAAATAGGAGTTTCGGGCTCTTCAAAATGATTTTGTTTCAAAAAGACATGATCAAAATGAAATTCAGTCTGTAATGCTCAATGCCATCACAATTCATTGTCACCAAAGTATGTAGAACTTTTTTTTTTATGGGCTGCCTGCCAAAGATTTATAGGAAACCTGGTGGTTTCCCACAAATTGTAAAGGGCCAAAACTTCACAGAAACTGCTAGCAATTTAGCACCTGTGCATATACTTAGAATAAACAAACAAAAACTGGCTGACTGTTACACCAGTAGTAGATAAAGTATAGCTTGAAATTTTTTCACCTTTCAGTTTCAGATTAAAAGCACATTTCCACCATCATCAAGCCCATTCAAAATTCTCATTCCATATATATCCCTCCTTTCTAGTACCATGTCATTTCCAGAAAATCTTATTCTACTTACTCAATACCATTAGAGTTAAATGTAAGATCAAAAATCTTTAAAAAGTTTTTTACGCAGGAATACTGTATTTTACAACTGCAGATTCCAAATCCAATGAAAATATTGCTTGAAAAAAGTGTTCCTTAGTACTGACTCTTAGAAAACTGGCTGATAGCCACCAACAGAAGATGCTGAGTTTGGAAGTTATGGAATATACATTGTTAATTATATTGATGATTTGTTTTGAAAAATTACTGCAGCTTGTAAGCCTGCAAGAAATATACTAGAGATGCGGCTTTCCATTCAAATTGGGTTTAAATCTCCTCTAGGCAGAGAACATGATCAAATTATCAAATCAGGAATACTGGCCTAAGCATGTCATTTAAATGAGGCATTGGACTTACCTGATATGCTTCTTCTTGGTGTGCTGAGAAAGAATCCAAGGAATGGGTTAACACTGCTCTTCTGCTCGGAGACTGAGTCAATCACTTTTGGTCATGCCTCCTTTGCCTGTGCATGTCCAGTTTTGAGAAGGCATAGCGATTGACTTGACATATATCCAGTACTGATTCTGGCTACTTTGGACCAGACAGTTGCCAAAGTGGGGTTAGATTCTCTCTCAGCACACTGAGAAGGAGCGTATCAGTAAGACCAACACTCCTTCTCCAGTGTGCTGAGTAGAAATCCAAAGAATGGGACATACCAAAGCCAACTGTCCTAAGGGTGGGTAACAGTCTGGTCCTGAGTCTCCAAGTCTATATGCACCTTCTGAAACACCCACCTGCTGAAGGCCGCTTCAGCTAAAGCGAAGACGTCCATTTTGTAGTGTCTTATGAATGGGGTTGAGAAGACCATGTTCCTGCCCTATAGATGACCTTGACAGAGGCCTGTATTGTCCATGCAGCCGTCGTGGCTGCGCTTCTGGTGGAATGGGCTGTCATACACCTGGGCAATGGAAGAGCTTGAAGCTTGTAAGCTTTAGCGATGCAAGCCCATATCCACGGCCTTTGGTCGATGGTGTAACCTTGTTACCCAGTATAGAAGGCTGAAAAAATATGAACAGGGGTTTTGTCCTTCTAAGAGAGGCTGTCCTCTTGATGTAGGTGCGGAGGGCCCTCCTAATGCCCAAGGTGTACCATTTTTTTCCCCAGGTGTTGGTTGGGCTCGGGCAGACGTCTGGCAAGGTTATTTCCTGTGGAATGAGGAAGGGGGAGGAAGGAGGGATCCAACCGCAGAACCATCTTGTTTGGATGGAATATGCGAAGGTCCTCTCTTAAGGAGAGGGCCACCAGTTCAGATATTTGTCTGGCCGAAGTGATGGTCACAAGGAAGGCTACCTTGAAAGTGAGAAAGAGCAGGCTTCCTGATCGTAACGGATCGAATGGCGCTGAGATGAGAGCTTGTAGTACTTTAGGCAGGTCCCAGGTGGGGTTCCTATGTACCACAGGAGGCTTCAGGTTCATTGCACCTCTAACGAATCTGCGCAATGTCGGGTGTAGAGCGAGGGACTCCAGATCCCCACAGGATAACACTGAGGCCAGAGCTGCTACTTGTCTGTGTAGGGTATTAGGGGATAGACCCTTGTCCAGCCCCTCCCGAAGGAATTCCAGGATCTGGGCCACTGATACAGAGGTGGGATCAATGTGATCCTTAGAGCACCAGCCACAGAAGGCCCTCCAAGTTGAATCATAGATTCTGTTGGTTGAAGGCCTCCCAGAGGCCTGGATTGTCTGTATGACTTTGTTGGAGAAATTGAGCTGTCCCAGAATTCTCTGCTCAAATGCTAGATGATCAATTGGAGCCACTGTGGTTCTGGATGAACCAAGGCCCCCTGACTGAGGGAGATTCTTTCCTGAGGGATCCTCTAGGGCCTGGATACTGACAGGCTGACCAGATCTGCATACCACGGATGTCTGGGCCAGTGGGGAGCCAAGAGCAGGATCGCTCTCTCCGCCAGCACAAATTACCCCTGGAATGAGGGGAAAAGAAGGAAAGGCATATAATAGCCCTCAGATCCACGAACTGCAGAGCGCATCAACCCCTTCCACCCCCAGTATTGCAAACCTAGTGCAAAACCTGGGCAGCTGGGCATTTGATGGAGAGGCGAACAGGTCCAGGATCAGAGGGCTGAACCTTTCTGACAGTTCCCTGACAGGGTGTAGGCTCCACTCTGATGGGTCGACCGTAGTTCTTCTGAGCCACTTTGCCTGTACATTCGATGTCTCAGAGATTTGCTCCGCTCTTATGGAGAGATGTTTCTCTGCCCAGAGACCCAATTATTTGGCCTCTCGCATGAGAGACCTTGGCGGTTGATATGGGCCTTGGTGGCCACATTGTCTGTCAGAATCAGTACATAATGACCAGAAATCGTGTCCTGGAACCAACTGAGGGCCAAGTGGGTTGCCTTGCATTCCAGCCAGTTGATGTTGTTCCTCAGGTCAGTCTGAGACCACTGCCCTTGTGCCATCTGGGACTGTAAATAGGCACCCCCAAAAGGCTGGCATCTGTGGTGATCATCAGGCAGCTTGGCTCCTTGAAAATACATCCCTTGGTTATTGCCTGGGACATCTACCACTGGAAGGATTGAAGTACATTTGGTGGGAACTCAACCCTGGTATTTGAGTTACTCCTGTCAGACCTTTGGTAGAGCAGGAGGAACCACTGTAAGGTTCTAGTGTGCAGGCATGCCCAAGGGACTATTGATATGCAGGGCACCATTTTGCCCAGGAGTTGTGAGAGGAGAGCCAGAGACACTGTTCAAATCATACAGATCCAACTTGCCAAGTCCTTTATACCGTCCTAGCGTTCCTGAGACAGGGAAACTTTGCACGATGAGGTATCTATGACTGCCCCAGGTATAGTAATCAGGTGGTAGGAGCCAGGTGGCTCTTGTTGAAATTGACAGAAAATCCGTGATCCTGGAGGACCCGAATTGTGACTCGCAGATCCTCTGTTGCTCTGAGGTGAGAGGAGAACTGTATCAATATATTGTCCAGGTAACGTTGGATGCGCACGGGAATTGCCCTGAGGTGTGCCAGTAATTTGGTGAAAGTTCTGAGTGCTGAGGACAGGCCAAATGGTAGGGCCTTGTATTGATCGTGTCGGCCTGCATAACAAAACCTCAGGAACCTCCAGTGGGACGGTAGGATAGGCACATGAAAATATGCCTCCGTCAGGTCTATGGATGTTATGAAGTCGCCTTCTTGGATGCTCACCATAATGGACTGGAGGGACTGCATCTCCTGTAAGCCAGGTGGATGTTCAATCTTTTCAGGTCTAGAATTGCTCTCCACCCCCCCCCCCTGAGGTCTTTGGGACTACAAATAGGATGGAGTAGAACCCTTGCCCTTGTTGGGACTGGCCGGATAGTTTGAATGTCCAACAAATGTTGGATTGCGGTCTCCATGAGGCCTCTTTTTGTGTTGTCCCTTGAGATGGGGTAACAGATGAAGAATCTCAGGGTGTGGGGTGGGTGAGACCTAGTCTCACTGTGTTCAGGACCCAAGTATCTGTCATGGTCGCCTCCCATTAGTCTGCAAATAGACTTAGGAAGCCACCAATGGGAGGGTTGGGTTCGCAGTAATCTGGAGCATCGAAAGGAGTGACCTCCTGATCCAAGAAATGTCTGGAACTGTTGCCTGTTTCTATCCCTAAATCCTGATCTGTCTGGTTGGCAGTCCTGTCTGTGGGAATATACCCTCTGGGGGCATGGAGTGTCAAAGCTGGAGTCTGTAGGCCTGAATGAAAGCCTATGAAAATAAGTCGAGGGATGGCAATCAGCTCGCCTCTATAGGGAAGGCAGTACCTTTCTCCTGTCTTTTGTCTCCACCAGGATGGGCTCTAGGGCCTCTCCAAACAGCCTGCTACTCTGGAAAGGAGCTGAGGCTAGCTTCCATTTATACTTCATATCCGCCTGCCAGTGACAAAGCCACAGCAGGCAGCGGGCTGTTACCGAGATGGTGATTGCCCTGGAAGTGAATTTGGCAGCATTCAAAGTGGCATCAGCCAAAAATTCCATTGCTGCTACCAGCCCTCACTTGCATCTGGCGAAGCCAGAGCAAGGAGGTTCTATTAAAAAATGAGGCGGCTGTTGTAGCCTTGACCACCCATGCAGCCGCCTGATGTGCCTTGCAGACGGTCAGCTCCGTCTTCCTATCCTCTATCTTCAGGGCATCCTCCATATTGTCAGACAGGATGGTGGAGGATGCCAAGGCTGCCACTGGTCTGTCTATCTTGGGAAGTTGTAGAGCCTCTGTGAGGTCCAGGGCCACATTATAAAATTTCTTATCGCTTCTGCTTAGAGATGGGTATGCCCCTGGGTGGGTCCATTGCCTCTGGACCATGTCCAGGAATAGTTTGGGTGATGGAATTTCCTCATTCGCTGTGGTTAGTTCTGAAAAGAGCAATTCACTCGGGTCCATTAGGCCCAATGCTGACTCCGATGTTGGAACAGCTCCCAAGTGGGCTGTGGCGATGGCCTTGTACAGCAGGGATTTAAAGAGGCCAGGGTAAAATAAAGGCCAGAGGATCTGGGGCCATCCCCTCATCCTCTGAAAGCACCAGCTCTGTTTGATCTTCATCTTCTGAGAGTAATTCCCTGCTCTACATGGATGAAGTGGGTGAGTGAGGCCTTTGAAAGGCTGCCAAGTCTCTATGAAACTGGCGTGCTGGATGATGGCCCTGACGTAATGGGGAGTCAGCTGCCCCAGAAGCAGTCAGGCATCTTTGCCCCAAGCCTGAAGCAATTCCTTGCGCTATGGCCTCTGAAATCAGAATTCTTATCTGATCAGAGTCCCTGATTTTCCCTTGGGCGGAGCCCTGCCGCTGTAGGTGTAAAGGTGGCCTCTGGTGCAAAATTCAACCTCTTTGGAGGTGGCTCCCAATTTTCTTCTGCTGGAGGCAGATATGACCATGAAAGGAAAAGTTTTTCATTGCTGTCTAATGGAGTCTGAGGATTGCTCTCTGGCGCCATCTGGCGATCAGGCTTGTGAGCTGAGATCACTCAATTGCCTTGCTTCATTTAGAGGCTCTAACGGCCGAATTGAAAAGCGTGGGAAGTGGCGGCTTCTCCCCTTGGGGATTTTGTCTGTCCCTGGCGCTTTGCTTCTCTCTCAGCTTTGGCCATCTGTTTGTCCAGGGCTTTCTGACACCTCTTGGCATCCCCCTCTCTTCAGCCTTAGAGGCCTTCTTTGCAGATAAGGCTTTTGCCCTAATTCGGTCAGTTGCTCCTCTAATTGCTGATTTTGGCACCGAGGGGCTTTCCTTGGTAATCTGGGACTGGACTGGGGAACCAAGATTTTGCCCACCGACCCCCATCTCTCTTTGGCTGCCCGATGGCACAGAAGCCACCATTTTTGCAATCCAAACTTCTAATTCAATAAGGCAGGCTCATTTGCAATGACCCCTTCAGTCATGGCTTATTGTTGCTGTTTGGCACTTTGCCGCTAATGTTTGCACCAGAGTTAACTAGGCAGTGACTTTCTGCTAACAGTATGTACCTGAGTTAACTGGGCAGTGACTTTTTCGTCCCCTCTACTGGGTGTGGGAAGGTGCCACGGAGCTCGGCTCTGTTAACTTGAGCTGGAATAAAGGTCTAATCCCCACTGCCTAAAGGCAGGAGAAAGACAGGGACCTCAGTTCAGTCCTTCTGAGCTGGCTTGGGGTGCTCTGTTGGAAAGCCCGAGGAGCCAGCCGAGTTTTTCGCTGTTTTGCAAAGGCTAACACGATGCCACAATCTTACTTTAAGTTCCTGAAGAATCCAAGAAATAAAACTCTGTCTTTGTTCAAAGGAACTATCTTTCCATGTGTCCCCTCTGAGCTGAGACTGAGTCAAAACTGGGCATACACAGGCAAAGGAGGCATGACCAAAAGATTGACTGACTCAGTCTCCGAGCAGAAGAGCAGTTAACCCATTCCTTGGATTTTCCACTCAGCACACTGAAAAAATTCTATTTCCTCAACAATGCTTTTTAATACTTGTTAATGCAACATGGCCATTTTGTTTATAAATCATATACCATATATACTCGAGTATAAGCCGAGTTTTTCAGCACATTTTTTGTGCTGAAAAAGCCCCCCTTGGCTTATACTCGAGTGAGCAGATCATGCCATGCCGGGAATATGCTGATGCGTGGTATATGGGGTGTCAGATGTACAGCACGCCGTGCCGCTCTTACCTATGCCTCCACTGTATGGCCAGGTGTGGAGCCCACACTGGCTACCTCGTAGCTCCAGTCTCCAGCTCAGCCTCTATCTATCGCTCACACCCTTGCTACGAGTGCAGCGTTTCACGCACAGGGAACATGGCGCCCTCTGATTGGAGGATTTATCGGCAGCTGTATCGTCAGCCCAGCGCGGATAACCAGCGAACCGGGTTCCAGAGACTTTAACAGTCTCCCGTTACCACAGTAAGCAGATGGATGTGAGCTTGCAGTGTATTTTTCCTTTTGTCATTTTTACAGTTACTGAAATCTCATACAGTAATGGATGGATGTGTACAGCTAGAGCTTGCGAACAGAGAGCAAACAGAAGAAGTACCAGGACTGTAGCAGGCTTTCAACGCAGCACGGCCTGGTGCATGCGTACTGTTCAAAAGTTTTCAAAGTCTTTTTTTCTTTATCCTGTTAGAAATGGATCCCAATACTTCTAATCATGGACCAAAACAAAAATGCAGGTCATACGAAACTGGTTTCAAACTTAAGGTTGTGTCAAGAGCAGAAGAGAGCAATAACAGTATTGCAAGTAAGGAATTTTGTGTTGACAAAAAACAAGTGAGGGAGTGGCGGAAAATGAAAGCTGACTTGGAAAAGATTCCAAAGGCAAAAAAAGCTCAATGTGATTTAACAACTTCATATGAAGCTCTAGAGACTGAATTGCATAAATGGGTTATGGAGTATCGTCAAAATGGTTACTGTGTGACACGTATGGGAATTCGCTTACGTGCCCTTCAAATGGCTAAAGATGACAAATTTAAGGCACCAGGCATTAAAAATGTTGTTGTGTCAGCAGGATAGTGTACCCGCTTTATGAATAGGTTTGCCTTATATTTGCAGCAAAGAACAAAGATTTCACAGAAGTTGCCAAAACACCTTGATGAGAAAGTGATGTCATTCCATTCATTCATCATAAAACAAAGAAGGATCCATAACTTTGACCTGGGAGATATTGGGAATATGGATGAAACACCTATGACCTTTGATCTTCCTAGCAACAGAACTGTGGCATGTTTGAGAGAAAAAACTATTTTATTCAGAACCACAGGAAATGAAAGAAAACCATTTCACAGTTGTTCTGGCATGTTTGGCTAATGGAACTAAGCTGCGGCCTGTCATTATTTTTAAAAGACCTTGCCTAAAAAGGTCAAATTTTCACCACGAATTACAGTGTGTGCACATATTAAAGGCTGGATGGCTGAAGACGGAACAAAAAAATGGCTGGAAGAAATTTGGAATGGACGTCCAGGAACAGCCTTAAAGAAAAAAACATCATTGCTAGTTTGGGATATGTTCAGAGCCCACACATCTGATGACATAAAAAAATTGGCAAAGTCTTCTCAAGTTACTTTGGCCTTTATTCCAGGTGGGCTTACGTCTGAATTGCAGCCCCTAGATGTGTGTTTAAACAAACCTTTCAAAGACCATGTGCGAAAAATGTGGCATGAATGGATGTCATCTGGTCAAGCCCGATTGACAAAAGTTGGAAATCTGATGAAGCCCGACATAGAATTAGTAGCAAAGTGGGTTCGTGATACATGGGACGAGATTCCAGAGGACATGATGCAACGTGCCTTCAAGAAATGTGGCATTAGTAATACTATGGATGGCAGTGAAGACAGTGCTTTGTATGAGAATGACAGCAGTGATGATGATGACTGCGAATTCAGTGATGACGACAATGTCTATGCTGATAGCCTCACACCAGATAAAGTTGAAGCTCTGTTTGGACATACAGATGATGATGAGGAATCCAGTTTTGAAGGATTTTAACTCTTGTGTTTTACCTTGGTTGCTGATTGAGCTAAGGTTTTTGTACTTTTAAAATTATTGTTGATACCATATTGGTTTTGTTGACTCTCTTTTCCACTTAGAGAGCTAGTTTACTGTTTTTCTTTGAAATAAATATTCAAAAACATTTAACCTACTGATGCCTCAATTAATGTAATTTTATTGGTATCTATTTTAATTTTTGAAATTTACCAGTAGCTGCTGCATTTCCCACCCTAGGCTTATACTCGAGTCAATAAGTTTTCCCAGTTTTTTGTGGTAAAATTAGGTGTCTCGGCTTATATTCGGGTCGACTTATACTCAAGTATATACGGCATGTAATAATCAACAATGAATAATTGTTTATAAAGCAAATGTATTTCCATATTTTTCAGCTATTATTAACAACAAAGATTTACAAATAAACTTCTAGTTCAAATTCTGCAAAATGCATGCTTGTTATAGCATCCAGGTATTATTATTAATACTTAGAAACCCACGAAGATGACAGAGTGTACTTTCTGACTTATGATTTATAAGCTGAATTCATGATTGCTGAATGTTTGGAGTGATTAGTGCAACAGAGGCCCTGCTAGTTCTTTGAAACTGCTGAATGGTTTGATAGCATTACTGTATAGGCACAGAGAGAGAAAGAGAGAGTGGGAGCCCAATTAGCTGCTCAAGTGCAATTCACACTCACACACATATAAGCTATTGAATTCATGCTACAAAACAAAGGAGAAAAATACACTCTACTTTTTATGTCCTTTCTCTTAAAATTCAAGACTGAGAGAATAAAGAAAGCAGCAGTTTCATTTCAGTGCTGTGAGAGCTGGAGAATTTCAAAATTAGAGTAAGCACATACTTTAATAATTAGGACATCTCCAACCTCAGTTATGGTCCATGTATAATCACATTTTGTTTTAGCAAAATAAAGATGTAAATACAGTATTGACTAAATATCTTCAAACTTCCACTAGAATGATTAGTAGTCATAATAGAAAGAAACACTGTAAAATGCTATTCTTGCTTTTTAAACATAAAAGTATTCCACTTTTCATATTGCCCCCCCCCCCATTACTCAAAACAGAAGAAAGGAAGAATAGTGGAATTAAAATTGGAGAGGACAAACATTTAATTCAGTTTTGAAAGTGAACAGTTAAGAACATCTGGCCTGGTCTTGAACAAATATTCAAGGAAGGAGCAAAGAAGAAAGACTAATTTTGTGCTTCAAAATTACAGTATTTTTCAGACTATAAGACACTCCGGACTATAAGATGCACTTAGCTTTTGGGGAGGAAAACAAGAAAAAAAACTGCCTCTGCCTCCCAGCAATTTGCCTCCTTGCAGCAAACAGCCTGGACAGCTTCAACACAGCCTGATTTAGAATGAGCACCTGACTGGCAGTTAGGTCAGCCTCCTGGAATACCACCAATCAGCTGTTCCAGGCAGCGGGGATCGCCGCTGCCCATCAGTGCCACCGCCACCCATCACTGCTGCTACTTATCACCTCATCCGCACACCCCATTTTTGGCCTCCACACATCCCATTTTCAGCTTCTGTGTACCCCTTTTTCGGCCTCGGCGTATCCAGTTTTTGGCCCATTCCAGGCGGTGGGGATTCTCGCCACTGCAGCCTATCCCCATGGGTGGGCAATCATTTTCCTAATCATTTTCTATGGCTTGGGAAAAGGGCGTTGGTACTTACCTGATATGCCCGTTCTCTGTGAGCTGTTCAGAGCATCCAAAAGTGGGAGGTGCTTCAGTCTCTTCTGGGAAGGCTAGGCTTAAAACTCTGGGACGCTCCTCCTCCTCCACGGGACACCTCCCCAGCGTCCCCCAGTTTTGCGAAGACTGAGTGCCAAAGTTCGGAACTCATCACCTAATCTAGATCCCTGACTGGAACAGAACCCCACCAGACGGAAAGAAATGGGTGGGGCTGGATGCTCTTCACAGCTCACAGAGAACGGGTGTATCAGTTAAGTACCAATGGCCTTTCTCCCATGAGCTGTTCAGAGCATCCAGAAGTGGGACATACCAAAGCTTGGCCTGTCCTTAGGGAGGCACTCCGTCTGGATCAAAATCCACTCTTAAACTCTGTGGAACCTCTGCAGGACTCTTCTGCCCAATGAAGCGTCCGCTGAGGCATAGACATCAATTTTATAATTTCTGACAAAGGGCGATGGTAAAGCCCAAGTTGCCGCTCTGCAAATTTCATCTATGGAACCCTGTGTGGCCCATGCTGCTGATGTTGCCGCACTCCTTGTTGAGTGGGCTGTAATGCCCTTAGGAACTGAGATGGACTGGCATTCGTAACTTTTAGCTATGGTGGCTCTCAACCATCTACCGATGGTTGTCGACGACACCTTTTGCCCTAAAGTGGATGGGTTGAAGGATAGGAATAGAGCCTCAGATTTTCGAAATGCCGCCGTGCGGTCTAGATAGATGCTTAACACCCTTCAGATGTCAAGTCAATGCCATTGATGCTCCAGTCTATGAGATGTTTTCGGAGAAAAATTTGGAAGCACCAACTCCTGTGCTCTGTGGAAGACTGAATTTACTTTAGGGGTGAACGATAGAACCAATCGGAGAACCACTCCGTCTGCATGAAACACGCACAGGTCCTTTCTCATCAACAATGCTGCCAATTTGGAAATCCTCCTTGCTGATGTGATCGCAATTAAGACCACCTTATATGTCAGGAATTTGAGACTAGCGGTTCTTAAAGGCTTGAACAGGCCAGTTGTAAGTGCGGTTAACACCTTGTTGAGCTCCCAAGTGGGATAGCGGTGAATTACAGGAGGTCGCATATTTGCAGCACCCCTAAGAAAGCTGCGGACATGCGGATGGTGCGCTATGGAACCAAGTTCACTCCAGAATATCACCGAGGCTAAGGCCGCCACCTGTCTGCGTAAAGTATTTGGAGATAGGCTCTTGGTCAACCCCTCCTGTAAAAAGCCCAATAATTGTCGTATTGATGGGACGGTTGGGTCGATCTTAGACCCCCGGCACCAGCAACAGAAAGCGGACCACGTCGCCTCGTATATACGATTTGTTGAGGACCGTCTGGATGCTTGTATGGTGGTAATGGCATCCTCTGAAATCTGTTGGGTCCTTAAATGGCTCCGCTCAACCTCCATATGGCTAGGCTGAGGCATTGTTGGTTTGGGTGAAGTACCGGCCCTTGCGAGAGGGAAACCCTCAACGGTGGAATTTTCCAAGGTTGTTCTCTCGACAGGTCCTGTAAGTCTGCAAACCACGTTTGCCTGGGCCAGTAAGGGGCGACCAATATCAATTCTGCTCGTTCCTCCAATAACTTCTAGATCAACCTGGGTATTACCGGGAGTGGAGGAAACGCATATAGAAGTCCGGGAGGCCACTGACATCGCAGGGCATTGACAGCCTCCACCCCAAGTCGGGTACCTTGAAATATACCGGGGCAATTGGACGTTGAGGGGAGAGGCAAATAGATCGATCACTAGTTGCCCAAACCTCCCCACTGCTTCCTGGAAGACAGACGGGTGTAGGCGCCACTCTGTCTGATCTATCGTGGCCCTGCTGAGCCAGTCCGCTTGTGTGTTTAAGGCCCCTGCTATGTGCTCTGCCTTGAGCAAAAACAGATTGGCCTCGGCCCACTTGAACAACCTGGCCGTCTCCAGCATCAGAAATTTGGAGTGGGTACCCCCCCCGTCTGTTTACGTGGGCGTTGGTTGGGATATTGTCTGTCAAGACCAGAACATGGTGTGATTGGAAAAGGGGTAGAAAACTGCGTAAGGACAGGTGAACTGCTCGCAGCTCCAACAGGTTGATGCTTTGTGATTGTTCGGCAATAGTCCAAATTCCCTGTGCAGTGTGGGATTGGAACTGAGCTCCCCATCCTACCAGGCTGGCATTGGTTGTGATTGTTGCCCTGCAAGGTTCCTTGAAAGGACACCCCTTGTTTATTGTGTTTTCCGACCACCAGCGGAGCGATCGGAGAACATTGTGCGGTACCTTTATCCGAACGTTGGAAGTGGCTCTTCCGGATCACTGGAAAGGTAGCAGGAACCATTGCAGATCTCTAGAATGGAATCGAGCCCAAGGCACAATGGAAATACAAGAAATCAGTTTCCCTAACAGTTGAGACTGCACTGCCAGGGAAACCCTCTTTAAGGCTCTGATCTCTCTGGCCAAAGACTGGATACTGTTTAACCTGTCCTGAGAGAGAAAGACCTTGCCCTCCACGGTATCTATCACTGCCCCTAAATGAACTAACCTAGTTGAGGGGATCAAATGGCTTTAATCCCAATTTATGGAAAAGCCATGACCCTGAAGGGTCTCCAGAGTAAGCTTGGTATCCAATTTTCCTTGATGTCTGGAAGATGACAAAATTAAAATATCATCCAGATAACATTGTAAGCGAATAGATTTGATCCTGAGTGAGGCAGCCAAAGCCGCGAGGACCTTGGTAAAATTCCTAGGGGCCGAAGCCAGACTGAATGGTAGGGCGATATATTCATAGTGCCGATCACAATAGCAAAATCTAAGATATTTGTACTGAGCAGGTCTAATTGCTATATGTAGATAAGCTTCTGTGAGATCTATAGAGGTCAGGACATCGTTCTTTCTGATGCTGAGCAGAATGGATTGGAGAGTAGTCATCTTGAATTTTCGATAAACCAATGATCTGTTCAGATGTTTGAAGTCCAGAATTGCCCTCCAGCCCCCAAACTCTTTGGGACCACAAACAATAGAGAGTAACAGCCTTGACCCCCCTGTTCAGATGGGACCTTTCTAATGGCCTGAATATGTAGAAGATGATTGATAGCCTCCTGCATCAACACCCTCTTAATGGGGTCCGTGGACCTAGGGCTCCTAATGAAAAAGTTCAGGGGGGAAGATTGAAACTCTAGTGCCAAACCAAACCTAATAGTGTCCTTGACCCAAGCATCAGAGGTGGAGCTGTCCCATTGATCAGCAAACAATTTTAGCCGCCCTCCAATGGGAACTGCTGTCAAGGACTCACTTGGGGCGACGAAAAAAATCAGCCTCTGGTGCCTCTGGGGTTTCTTCTGTTTTGGCCTCCCCGCTGACTTCTATCGGAAGATTCAGACCTATCCTGTCTAAAACTGGGCCTGTAGCCTGATGTTCTTGGAGATCTGGGAATGTATGGGCCTTGATAGTAGGGCCGAAAGGAACCCCTTCGAAATGACTGAGCCGTTCTGTTTTCAGACCTCCGAAAAAGAGGGGGAAGCACTTTTTTCTTGTTTCTATTCTCTATGAGGAGGGTCTCCAAAACACTGCCAAATAATTTATCCCCTGATATTGGGGCTGATGCCAACTTGCATTTATGCTTGGTATCCGCCTGCCAATGCCTGAGCCATAGCAGTCTCCGTACTGATACGTGAGATGCTATGGCCCTAGATGAGAATTTGACTGCATTAAATGTGGCATCGGCAGAGAATTCTGCTGCTGCAATAATTTTAGTTATGTCCTGGTGGGCTCTGATATTTGACGCCGGCAATATATCCCTCAAGTGGAAGAGCCATCGTAGGGAGGACCGTGTAAAAAAGGCCAGAAAAGGTAGGTTGGTCCAGAATGAGGCCTTTGTCGTCCGACATTCCCTGTTCTAGTGGGTCAGCCTCTGACAACCACAAGTCCATCTGATGTATCGACCCCCCCTCCATGGGAACATCCTGATCCTCAAATTCCACCTCCTCCCGAAGACCCTGGGCTGGTATGTTAGGATTATTGGGGAATACCTGAGTTTGATGTTGTCCCATATGGGCAAAGGATCGAGCGGACAGGGATCCCGCATCCGAAGTGGCCAAGAAGTGTCTGGTCCTGATGGATTGCTGAACTCCAGCCGCAATGCCCCTTTCAATTGCCATCTCCATCCATTGCCTCATTTCGATGGGGATAGTCTCAGGTAATGTCCTGTCTTAGGCCAGCGACCGTAGGGGTGAAAGTTGCCTCTGGGATTAGCCGGGCAGTGCTCATTGGAGGAGATGTGCCTATGGGGGGTTGTCCAGTAACAACCTGCCTGGGCTAGGTAGATAAGTCCAAGGGCCCCATCAATGGACCTGGGTCCTGATGAGATTGTTGTGTCATAGCCATTTTGTCTGCCTCCATGGCTCGTTTCTGCAATTGCCTTTCCAAAGGTAGGTTCCGTCTACGGCCGTCCTTATCCGCCACCTTAGAGGCCTTTTTGGGGCCCACTGGCTTATCTCAGGACTTATTTGTCTTGGAGCGGAAAGCGTTGTCACTTTCCATTGTGGGTGACTGATTCTCTTGCCTCTGACTTTAATTGTTAATTATTATTTTTTAAATTATTATTCTTAGCAGTAGTATTTGTACTTTGGGGTGATGCCTTCCCCTGTGGTTGAAAGTAGAACGCTCCTCCAGGAGAGTAAGTCTGTCAGGTGTGTGTGTTTGTGTGTTTTCTTAAGTTTTCGCAGGTACTTACATGTATGGTATTCAGCTTTGTTCGGGTATTTTCCCATGTCATTGTAGTTGTGCTTTTAAAGTTGTAGCAATATTTCGGCAGAATCTCATCTGCCATCATCAGGCTTCTGTATTGTGTTCATATATATAGACACACACACACACACACACACACATATATACACACACACACACACACACACACGCCCGTATACATATACATGTGCCTATATCTATATGTAAAACTGTGCATAAGGTAAACAGTATCTAAGGGTCCCCAACAAGGGAAACCCCCAAGCGCTCCAAGCGAGAACTTTCTGGATCCCTGGTCCCCAACAAGGGAAACCAGCTATACAGGATCTGAGGTGGATTCTTTCCCGTCAAAACAAAACATCCCGCTGTTTAAAATGGCACTTGTGGCTTTACTCCAAAGAAATGATCCAAAGGCAATTGCAAGGAAATTCCTGTTTAATGACTAGCCTGCTTATCCAACTTCAGCACGACAAGGGAAAGTTAAACACAGGGAGAACGAAGTGGGAAGGTACTGCCCCGGTCCCCAAAAAGGGAAACCAGCAGGGAATGGCGCCTGTGATATTTAGGCGCGAACTTGAGCCAGCCGTTGAAAAAGGCGGGAAGCCAGAATCTCCGCTGCTAATGTTTGAGAAATCTAACGAGCCGCTGCTGCTGAGGCTTTAACTCTAATGCTCCTGTCAGACGAAACGGCAAGGCGAAGTGAGCCGCGGCTGCAAGCGCTCCGCTACGATCGCAGAGAAGATGATCGGAAAGTTAGATAAGGTAACTGCTTGAGGCGGTCACCTCAGGCTATCCGCGGAGTGGCAGACTCTGGTAGTTACAAAGAAACTGTTTATAAACTGATCAAGGCAACCTAATAGAGGCACAAGCCTGAAAAAAGCCAAATTAAATGGGGAAGATTTTTACAAGCCGAAATAACCCAAGAGCAAACCTGAATCAGAAAACCGTTCCAGTCAGGGAGTGCACAACCTCTTACCACGAAGGCTGAGCTAAAACTGGGGGACGCTGGGGAGGTGTCCCGTGGAGGAGGAGCCTCCTGGAGTTTTAAGCCCAGCCTTTCCAGAAGAGACTGAAGCACCTCCCACTTCTGGATGCTTTGAACTGCTCATGGGAGAAAGAAAAGAGTCGTTGGTTCTCACCTGATACGACCTTTCTCTTTTGGTGGAGATAGCATTCAGGATTGGGTGATCAGTCTCTGCTTGCTGATTGGACTGAGTCTGTCAAATCTTTGAAGACACTCCCTCTGTTGCTAAGGTCTTCCCAGAAATTGGCAAAGGAATATTGACAGACTGACGTGTTCTCCTATAAAAATAACATACACCGTTACATTCGCAACAGACCAGAAAAGGGTGGGACTGAATACTATCTCCACCCAAAGAGAAAGGTCGTATCAGGTGAGAACAAACAACCCTTCTCCATTATGGTGGAGACAGCATTCAAGATTGGGACATACCAAAGCTGGCTGCCCTATGGGTGGGCCTACTGTGGTCCGAATCCCCTAGACAGGATGGACCTTTTACAGACCTCTCCATCCAAAAGCTGCCTCAGCAAAAGCAAAAGAGTCCAGCCTATAGTGTCTGATGAACGGAGAAGGTGAGGCCCAGGTAGCCGCCCTACAAACTTCCTCCAGAGAGGCCTGAGTGGTCCACACCGCCAATGTGGCCGCACTTCACTGAGTGCACTGTTATCCTTGGTGGAACAGCCAGTCCTTGGGTTTGGTAGGTCTTGGATATGCACAGTCTTATCCATATCCCCACAGTTGTTGGAGTAATCTTGCAACACATAGTAGAAGGTTAGAAGGAAATAAAGAGGGATTCAGACCTTCTGAAGGACGATGTCCTCTTAACATAAATCTGCAAGGCACTGCGAACGTCCAGAGTGTGCCATGTTCTTTCTAATGCATGCACAGGATGCGGGCAAAATCAGGTAAGATTTGTTCCTGGACTCTGTGGAACCACTAGTTCACCTTTGGCATGAATGAAGGATCTAGTCTTAACACCACTTGGTTGGTGTGGAACACACAAAGGTCCTTCCTGACAGATAAAGCTGCCAAATCCGAAATCCTCCTGACAGAGGAAATTGCTACCAGGAAGGCCATCTTGCAAGGCAAAACTGCAAGGAAGTAGATTTCAGTGGTTCAAATGGGGCCTCAATCCACGACTGCAGTACTTTAGAGAGGTCCCATGTCAGAAATCGATGAACCACTGGAGGCCTCAGGTTTGTAGCACTCTTCAGAAACCTGCGAACTGGGATGTCTAGACAAAGATTCCACTCCCCTCAAGGACAGAACAGAGGACAAGGCTGCAACCTGCCTCCACAATGTGTTAGGAGAAAGCCCCTTATCTAGGCCCTCTTGGAGGAAGTCCAGCACCTGTGCAATCGAGGCCCCAGTGGCGACAATGTCAGTCCTAGAACACCATTTGCTGAAAGCCTTCCAGGTTGCATCTTAGATGCAGTTGGTGGAGGGTCTCCTGGAGGCCTGGATAGTTCTTATTATGCTGGAGGAATAATTGTCCACCAGAGATCCTCACTCAATCTCCAGGCAGCCAACTGAAGCCACTGGGGATCTGGGTGCAATACTGATCCCTGGCTGAGCGATACTCTGTCCTCTGGTATCCTTCAAGGTCTGGAGATGGAGAGGTTTACTAAGTCCGCAAACCATGGCCTTCTGGGCCAATGAGGGGCTACAAGGATAAGTTCTGCTCTTTCTGCCAACAGCTTCTGGGTCACTCGGGATCAGGGGCAGGGGAGGAAAGGCATAAAGTAGCTCCCGTGGCAAAGGGCTGTGTAAGGCGTTCGTTCCCTCCGCCCCCGGAACCGCAAACCTGGAGTAGAACCTTGGGAGTTGTGTGTTGTCCTGGGAAGCGAAGAGGTCCACAGCTGGTACTCCAAATCGCTCCAACAGCTCCTGAAACAAATCGGGGTGCAAATGCCACTCTGCATGGTCAATGGTGGCTCTGCTAAATCAGTCAGCCTCAACATTGGCCCCGCCAGCAATGTGCTCAGCTCTGAGCAATACCTGGTGTCTCTCTGCCCATAAGCAAGTTTTTCTGCCTCGAGCATCAACGGCCATGAATGTGTCCCACCTTGGAGGTTAATGTGTGGCTTGGTTGACACATTATCAGTCAAAACCAGGATGTCCTTACCTGAGACAGATTACTCTAAGTTTTTCAGGGCCAGATGGACCATCCTAAGCTCTAGCGAATTAATATTATGGTCCAAATCTGCCTGGGACCATTGTCCCTGGACCACCCTGGATTGAATATGGGCTCCTCAGCCATAAAGACTGGCATCCGTGGTCACCACTGACTTGTCAGGTTCCTTGAATAAGAGGCCCAGGAAGAGGGCCTCAGATGACCACCATCGTAAGGATTGCAAGACCAGAGGAGTCAAAGGTGAGCTCAGATGGCCAGATGGAAAAGGCAATTGTCGTTTGCTCGTTTGTTCTCTAGAGGCTAGAGGAGCCTTAAAGAAGAAATTTGATATCTCCAAACCTGAAATCTAACGAATTCTCCTGTTCCGGCCAAGGATAAAAACAAAGCACTGCCTATCCTCCATGAGGCTGAGCAAAAACTGGGGGATGCTGGGGAGGAGTCCCGTGGAGGAGGAGCGTTCCACAAAATAAGCCCAGCCTATAGATGAAGAGACTGAAGCACCTCCCCACTACTGGATGCTCTGAACAGCTCATAGGAGAATGGTATTTATTACAGCTCCCAGATGGAGTAGAGAGGTGGTGGGAGTGAAATGGCTTTTGGCCTCGTTGAGAGAGAAGCCATGTCCCTGAAGCACCTTATTGGTGATTTCCAAATCCTCTGTTGCTCAAGATGGGGAGGATGACTGGACCAGTATGTCATCCAGGTAACACTTGACTCTTACTGGTGGTCCTGAGATGGGCTGCCAGGGCTGCCCACAGCTTTGTGAATGTTCTGGGGGCAGAGGAAAGCCCAAAGGCCAAGGCCCTATATTGATAGTGCCTCCCATTATAGCAGAACTTAAGGAATTGTCTATGGGCCAGAAGAATGGAGACATGAAGGTAAGCCTCTGTTAAATCTATGGAGGTCAGGGAATGCCCTTCTTAATCCCCTCTAGAATCAACTAGAGGGAATGCATTTTAAACCGCCTGTATTTCACCTGGCGGTTAAGACGCTTCAAGTCCAGAATTGCCCTCCATCTCTCCCCCCCCCCCCGAGGCTTTAGGGATTACAAACAAAATGGAATAAAATCCCATGCCCTGTTGGTCCTCAGGCACTGTCTGAATTGCCTGGATTTCCAGTAGGTGCTTAATAGCTGTTTCCATAAGGACCTTTCTCTCCCTGTTCTTGGAAACAGGACAGCAAATAAATTTTGGTTCTTTAGGAGAAGAATTTAACATGTCGTCCAGCTAGCTGACTGAGTCAATTTCTGGGAGGACTCCAGCACAGAGGGAGTGTCTTCAAAGATTTGACAGACTCAGTTCAATAAGCAAGTGGAGAATAATCACCCAATCATGAATGCTATCTCCACCGCAATGGAGAATACTTAGGAATTCTAAATATCTATTCAAGTTAACTTTTTGGACAGCAAAACATGGCCCATTTTTATTTTTCTTCCCTTTCATATTTCTATAGAACTCAAATATTACTGTAGATGATTTTTAAAGCAGCTATGTTCAATTTTCTATTAACTTCATGTTTTAAAAAAATTCAGCAAATAAATTTGTCTTAAAACTCAAGCTATAGTTTCCTGACTAGAGTCACATTTTGTTTTCTGGTTTATAATGTTCTCTGAAGTTATGCCTTGTAAGTTGAAGATCATAATATTTAGTGCTTTCTAAACAAATTCATTTTTATTCCACACTAATTATGATGCTTAACTAAATACTGCACTTTTTTATGCTTGAATAAAAAGGATTATCCATTATTTAATTTAAAAATAGTGCACTTACTCATACGCAAAAATCAATGCTATTCTCATATATGTTTTTCATTCCTTTTCAGGAAGATTTATTCTGGGCATGATTAAATGTTAAGACCCATTATTTCATACTGGGATAATGAGACATAGCTATTGCAAATTGAGATGTACAGTAGGTTGCAGCAAATAAAAGCATGTGCCTTGATTATTTTATTTCACATTTTAAAATGTACAGATATAGGAAAAGATACGCATAGTATTGATACATTTGTTCTGATTTTCCAATGACCAGTCAATGAGTACAAAAGACTACAGCAAGGACCATACAAAAGTGTCAGAAAGAAAGATCAACCTGATATAAGTGCCTATATACAGTTCAATGTTTTGTCCTCACAGCTGTGGTTCTGTGCCAACCCAGGCCTGTGAGACAGGTTCCCAAGTTTCTTGGGAAATCTTGATTTATTTATTTATTTTTAAAAAGCTTCGAACCTCCAATATGGAGTTGACCTACCAAAGTGTACACAGAACCCAGGTAGGAATTGCTGAAGACTGAGAAGCAGCAGGTGGTGAGAGCAGGTATAGGAGAGCCACCATGATCTATGTGCTGTGGTCTTCCTTGCCAGCGAATATCTGCTTTTCTGCAGGTGCACTGGTCTGGAGGGCCTCTATCGGTAACAACAGTAGTAACAGAAGCCACCCACAAAGTAATGGGGAGGTCGTGGGGAAAGGAAAAGTAGTGGTGTTGGAGGAAGCTTTGACATCAGGGTAACAGGAGAAGCTGAAGAGTTCAAATATCAGGGGAGAGGTGCTGAAGGTTGCAACGCATCAACCCTCCCATAGCCTTGCAAAGGAGTCCTTGAGAAAGGAGATGGAAAGGGTGGGGGCAAGAAAGGAAAAGATGGATTTTGGGAACAAGTGAATGAAACAAATATAATTTGAAACTTCTGACTTATATTTGAGCTTGAATGTGCATGGGTGCCCAAGGACCTGAAAAATATTTCAAGGGTTTGTCCAAGCTCAAAAGGTTAAAGAAAGGCTGTCCTAGATCATCATATTAATCTTCATTCCCAGCTACCCTATTCAAAATTTATCTTCTCTTCCTCATGTATGTGCCTTGCCAATTAAGCAATTGCTGTAATTTCTTACCACTCTTCATATGCTTCAGTACTCTTAGCATCATAAGGTTTATAGTTAGAAGGTTTGGGAATCTATAAACTTTCTCAAAATCTTTCCCACTGTTGATATAACAGTGTGAGAAGTGCAAAATAAATAGTATTTTGTTAATGACACATTTTTATTTTGGTTTGAAATTAAGATGATGAAAATTACAGGAATTATCAGTCACAAAAATACTTGTTCATTTGCTGGCTATGTGACTTGATTAGCAGAAGTCTATGTTTAAAAATGTCAACAACAACAACAAGAGAGAGGAAATATTAACATATACATACATATAATATTTCAGAATGTACTAGAATTACACAGAAATATCTGATTTTAATTGACTCTGAAATTGTCTGAAACACTGCTGGTGTTTTTTTAAAAACCCTCTTCCCCTTTTTAATGTAACTGAATGCTAATATTTTATTCATCTGGTAAATATTGTCAGTGTATTCATAAACTGTACATATCCCACTCTTAATTTTTAGACATGATATTTCTGACACATTTAATTGGTTTCTTTTACGGTTATCAACTGTAGGAAAGTGGAACTGATTGCCAAATGAAATCCTATAATTCAGGAAGGGAAAATGAAACTGCTGTAATTTTAGAATATTTTCACTGGGAAATCAAAGTAACATTATGACCAGGAAGAAGCACACTTCAGAGATTGATTTATATAAAAGTAATGTGTATAATGTATACATATATGTGTATTCTGTGTACATGTAGAAAAGCCCAAAAATTTCCTGTGAACCATTATTACTTTTCTTAAAAAACAAGCTAGCAATTAGAACTGTGATGATAGGTTTCCCTGTACTATATACGGCTTGCAGAAATCTCCAAAACCAGAAATGGTTCAATGTGATTTTGAGTGGCCCGAAAATAAGACTGCAGCATCCTAAATCACCCATTCTCTTTTTAAAAAGCTAACAAAGTCCTGTAATTTGTGCAAATCGGATGTCAAAATCTTTTTATACAGATAGTCACAGACTTACTACGATTTCAATCGCTAAGCAATCCGGACATAAAAGTTCAACAGTCAGGTCTCCACATCATTTCATGAGGACAATAGCAGCACTCCCCACTGCCATCATTAGGCAAAATCCATTGATCATTAGGTGAGGACCCACCTTAAGCCAAGCCATTTCAGACTTGATCCCTCCCAGCCCTGGGTCTCAGTTCTTTTAAGCTAGGGGATTGCATCCCCTCCAATGCTTCCCAACTGTATTCCCCTAACTTCTTTTTGGTCACCCCGCACCCTTCCTTGTGAGGCAACAAGCAGCTCTAGAACCATGCAGCTCAGGCCCTTTTCCTGGCATACCATAGTACTAGGGCTGTAAACACCACCTGAGCAATGGAGCAAAACTACAGCCCAAAAGCCTCAGCTGCCCCAGTATGACCCAGCAGCATGGTGCATAGCTGCCCCAGCTGAGGAACCCCCAATAGTGCAGCACAAAGCTGCAGCATCTCAGGAAGCCTTAACAGCAGAAAGCTACCACATTTTGGAAGTTCTAACATTCTTGTGCAAAGCTGCAGTCTCAGAAAGCACTCCAGCTCAGTCTCCTGTCTGTTACTGATGAGGTAAGAAAATGGGAGTAAATTAGCTTCAAGCTATAGAATTCTACCTGTTATTTTGTGTACAAAAATCCTTGCAAATCAATGTTACTGTTTCCTATAAAAGGAAAAATACCTCTTTTTATAATTTAATGTTAAAGTTATTTAGTGCCAATATTCTTTATATGTTCTGCCTTTCTATTATTTATTCTACAGAAAAGTGAGCTATGCGGTTCTGTTTCAAAACAAAATATGAGTTTCTAAACTGGGAGAGAGGCAGATAAACATCAGAAATGCAAAGGGAAATATCCTTCCAATAGCTTCCTAAATAATAAAAAAAAGTTTTCATGACAATGTTGTCAAATTTCCAGCATATTCATTCATAAATCCAACTGGATGCATGTTCTGACTTCATCAGCCTCAATGATTCAATCAAGCAATTCTGCTATAGCCATTCCCTTGACATCTACACAGGGAACAGTTTGAATCCCCTTATGCACCTTGTAAACATCAGTTGGAAGCACAACAGATACACAAAAAAGAAAATTTATCATAACAAAACAAAGCGTAACATTTCGAACAATATAATTCAATGGGCAACAGAATCTGCCCTTGATAAACTTGTAGTGAAGAAAGCCACCTCTACATACTGACAGTAGCAGCATCCTGAATGCAAACAGGTAACCTTTTTATGCTGAGAAAACATTTCACATTTTGAGGGTTCTGCATATTGTGAGTGTGTCTGCAAAATAATTACAATATAGATTTTCCCTAATCACAAAATGGCTCGCCAGGGGGAGCATAGCCAATCAGAAAACATCCATTTATCAGAAGGCAAGCTACTCTCTAAGGACACTCTCCATCACTTCAATGAAGAATTGGAAGGCTGGGTTTCTCCTACAATCCCTGAAAAGGAAATATCCTTGCTCACTTTTAGTATGATCAAAATAGACAATTGTATCAGAATAAAACTTCCTGAATCTTGAAAGCAACCCCTTAGCTACAAAAGAAGGGATGAAACAAACTCCCTGTTGGCATATTAAATCATTTCCAAGATACAGTGATAAAGGACAAAGTAAAAGAATGTAAGAGGAGTTCAAGTCAGTGGGAATCATTCACATATATGGAGCCTGAAATTCATTCAGTAAATAATTCAAGAAATTAATAACAGATACAAGTAAGCTGGAACAGGTGAAAAAAAATAAGCTGAAGATGAAGACCAAAGTATACGGTATCTGACCAAGAAGTATCAACTAGAAACAAGGAAGATTAAGGAAGCACTGGAAATAATAAAGCAGCAAATAATAGCCATAGCCAAAAAACTCAGCAGATACAAAGTTTGAATTGCATACTATAGGCAGAATCTCCATTTTCCCTCAAAAAGCCAATATTGCAAGATCTTCAAAGGGATTTATACCAAGGGATTTTGGTATATATAGGCAAAGCCTTTATTTTTCCGAATGTTCTGTTCAAATTTGTCTCTATTATTGGAGACAAACAGAATTCAGAAATCTTGTGCATTTGTGTTTCTAATCACAAGGTAGAGTAGCGCTTAAGGCATCAGGCTATAAACTGGGAGATGGCAATGGCAAACCACTTCCCAAAAACCTTGCCAAGAAAAATTGCAGGGACTACTCCAGGCAGTCACCAACTAGTCAAAAGCTGACTCAAAGATACAAAAATAAATGAAAAAAAAAATTATTTCTTTTTATTTTATTTATCAAATTTAGGCACTGCCGGGCTCACTAATTATTTAGCTATTGGATATTACTAACTATGTGTTAGCAAAGTGCTCATATTCCAAGGAAGTTATGAATCTCTGGAGAGGTTTCCCCCTCCCCCCAAAATATGTTCACCATGCCAAAGCTCACTTTTATGAATTGCAACTATGCAAAATATGCACATTCACGTCACAGGCCCTGTCAGTCTCCTCATATGTGGGTTATATAATGATCATGATGCGATGTGATTGGTTACTGAATTATAATTTTTATCATTTCCCATCATCCCTATGAAGATGGAATAGTTGTCTACATGGGTTCAATTTTAAAATATCCCTTGAATTTAAGCTGTGAGAGAAAGACATTTCCCGTACTAGACACAAACCAAGTATAGCATGGTCTCAGGAAAAGCAGAGCATAATGCAGACCTGTGGAGTGTGCTCCTCCACTCAGCTGTAAGAAAATATATGACACAAACAGTATTTTGAGAGTTTGGTGCAGAATAAAATCCTTGGATCTTTACATCAGAACTGAGTGGGTTGGATTCCACCAGAATGAAACACCAGTTATTCTGTATGTTCTGTCATAGGAAATAATGGGAATTTGAAATAATACTTTCTGTAGCTTCTACCTGCATTTGCAGCCATAGAAGTAAGCCCAAAAAAGAAACAATAGATTCACTTCAATTCAACTCATGTTGTAACAAAAGCAAAAATACACTTTTTCAGCTAAATTGGTTTGAGAGTTTTATTTGTTCCTATATAGACAATGTGCACTTTAATTTTTAGGCATATGTCTGCAAAATTTTACAAAGCAATCTAGGTTTTTCACATAGAAATCTGAAACATCCTTAGCACAATAAACCCATTTGAAAAGCACATGCCCTGACCATATTTTTGAAATCTGGCAAACTGTCTGCAAAGTAATTGTGACACACATACACATAAGGATAACAGTTTTAATTTACAACTAATAAACTTTAACCTCTATATAGCAAAGAATTTAAAATCAGTACAATAATACACATAACATTATTTGGTAAAGTATTGTGAACTCTCAGCATACCAGGGATCTGTCAAGTCCTACTGTTCCTCAGCCAAGGAATTTAAGTATAGGAATGATTCCAAATGAAAAATCAAGAATAATTACTCTACAAAGAGTGTCTTCAGAACATAGTTGCTGCTTCAAAAGTTGAAGATGAGGTCCTTAATTCCTAATTCCTAACCCACACAACAGAAATCTCTACCTTGAGTATCTCAAACTCTTTTAATACAATACATTTTAATTTGACGTACAATTTTGTTCTACTGAGGAAAGCTAAGTTATTCTGTAAATCACTCCAATAGTTCCAATGTGTCTACTCATTAAAAAGACAGATTTAAGATAGAAAGAGTAAACCAGCTCAACACTATTTAATTGACTAAATTCAAAGTATAGCATATTGAATTGATGTAAGCGTTTTACAGCAACTTATTAACTGAAGCCAGACAATCTGCAGTTTTCACTGATGCTGAAAATAGGGCTACTTTCTCTCACAGCCCACAGCCCAGTATGAGCGGTTTGAAGCAGTGGACAAAGGTGTGCATCCCCCTTTGCATGAGCACCAGGTGAACGCATGCACACATGCTCCATTTGTGACAGGCACATGCCCTTACCACTCACACAGAACCATCCCCTCTCCCACCTCCCAGTGCCGGTCTGTAAAGCTGGAGAGATTAGGGAACTTTGTTCTACAAGACACACCTAGAGAATACGGTGGCAAAAATCAATACTAGAAACAACATACTCCAGAAAATATGTAGAACTAAATGGGAAGCTCCAGCTGCCACCCTCTGGTCATCACCATTAGGATTGGTCTACTCCACAGCAGAATATATGGCCTAACAGCTGCCATACTAGTAAGTCAGACACAAGACTCAATGACACTATGGGGATTTTAAGTGGATGTATTAAAACCATTTTGACTTGCTGGCTTCCTGTTTTGAGCCATAGAGCTTGATAAAGACAACACGCACTAGTGAGAGAATATAGAAAAATTATGAACCACTCACTCCTATCGGTGCATGCTGACCTTCCTCATTTATCAGCTGGAAGACTCAAATCCAGGAAGCCCCCACTGGTACTTGCACAACATCTGCTCAACAGCTTTAGCACTGATTCCCAGTGGAAAGCCAAATGGATTGCTAAATGCCCAGACACACGAAGATGTATAAATGATCCCACAAAAAGGTGCCAGGCTTTGAACTACCACATCAGAAATGAACAATTCTGAATAGGATTCTCATCTTACATGGCATCTACCAGGACTCCCTGTATAAATGGGGCATAGTATCCACCCCACCCTTAGCGCGACTGCAAATTCCCATGTTAAACTGTAGATCACATCATGACTGACTATAAGCTGAGGGCATATACTGGTCCATATACTGATTTTTTAAAATATAAGCAATACTGCTCTTCAATGGTTAGATGGCCTAGACATTGGTATTTGAACATAGATCTTTTTAACATTTATATTTCATTGTGTTTTACTAACCTAGGTGAAAGATTAAAATATATTGCTGGTACATATATAATATGCCATATGATTGATAAATAGTTATTCAGGTACAAGGTTAAAATTTCCAACGTGCACCTTTTATAGGGTATTACTGTAATGAATGGGTCTCTTACACACGCATTTATAACTCTGGATATTCAGAAAGAAAGGATGCAAAAGAAGGTGGGGGAACACAGAGATAAAGATGGCACAACAATATGATCCTTTTAGTAAACAGACACCAAGATTGAAAGCTTGGTACACAGTACAGAGGAGAAATTGTTAAGGATCTAAGTCAGCTTGTAAAAATACAATCCACACTATGCTGCCAAAACCAACTGAAAGCCTGTTTTATCAAGCCCTTTTGCACAGCCAGCTTTACAATTTCCTTTTAAGCATTTCTTCCTTCTCTCCCAACCTCAATAACAACTATTAACTACTATTTTAGTGATTCAAATGATGCACTACAAAAATACAGCATAATAGTACAGAAACCACTGATAAAGGTTTCTTCTGACCAATTACACTCAAGAAAACAGCGCTACTATGTTCACCTTAAGTAAACCATACAACAAACATTGAAAGCGTACATCATTATCCACTTCAAAACATACCACCTGTTTAAAATAAACTTCCTGTAGGGCCTTTTATTCAGATGTTTGCAAATATAAGAAAAACACAAAAGCTGGTCCTATGCAAAGGAAGCATGCCGCTGTAATCTCTACAACATTGTGGACTTCAAATAAGAAATATTCAGTAAAATAAGCACCCATATGATCTTTAGGTTACATTGCCCTGTAGTATATACATTTTCCGTTGATCCATCCAAGTTACTATTTTTGTGGATCCAAGTTTTTACTAACGATTTTGGAAATCGCCCTTATCAAGCAGAGAAAAATTCTTTGCAGAGCTGAGCAAATGTCTCTACCACTGGATACTCAGTCACCATATCATATTTTTACATATATTTATTACAGTTTTATACTACCAGGCTCAAAACACAAATCTGCAATAATACAATAGGCACAATGGTGATTATTCACTTCCCAAAGGCCTTCTCAAACTGCTCGGTCTTTAATAGCTTCCAGAAAACCAACAATGATGCTGTTAATATGATTCTAGAGGGAGGTACTCTATAATATTGGGGCTGCAACTGAAAACTGTTGGTCCTCACCCTTTCCACTTCATGTATTTGGGAGACAATTAAGAGAAGTTGGTAATGTGTGCACTGGGTCATTCAGGTGGGCTGCTTCTATGCAGAAAAAGTGTCCCTGTAAGTCCCTCAGAGATAAGCCATGTAGAGCTTTATAAGTCAAAACCAGCACCTAGAAATCTACTGACAGTCAATGATGAGACTGTAAAAGAGAAATTATATGATCATAGTCCCTTTGTTTGCTAATATAATGAGTCACCATTTTATATAAGTTGCCACACAAACTTTAGATGTAGTTCTATGTAGCGTACATATAGTAATCCAAACCCATAGTAATAAAAGCATGAATCACTGTGGCTAGAAAGTTTGATGTAAATATAAAGATAAGGGATAACCTTGATAATAGATAAATCTAGCCCTGGCTTTGCTTTCTTCTGTTTTAACTTTCAACTCTACATTGTTAAAATGGCTCACTAATTCAGTATTGCATCCCCACTACTCATTTTTGCAACTATAAGTTTTTCTACTATAGTATTTAGCCCCAGACAGGAAACTAATTTTTATCCAAACATTCCAAAGGCAATTCCTTTTTAAAAAAAAAACAAATGTATGCTCACCATAAATCATGCTACATAAGCTTAGTATTACAGGCTCATTTGAGAACAGCATCTATTATTTGAACAATCATTCCAAAATACCCTGGACAATGTTATTCTAATATTAAAAAATTTGAACCAAGCTTGAAAAGAAATTGCTAATGGTTACATAGTACATCGGTAACTGATGTAAGTACCGTAGTTCCCAGAATTCACATTCCTCAAGTCCTTACTTGGGTCCAATGTGGCTTCAGAACACTTTAGCAGCTTCAGATGGCTTTTTAACTTCAGACTTTTCTGGACATGAACAGACTGACTACAATGATCCATGCTATGCTCATGTTCTGTGTTGTCACCAGATTGTCCTTTAACTTCACAGAATTCAGCTACTGCAATTCTTGTCAGTTTGTCTATACAAAGCTGTATAAGATCCTGAAGCATATACTGTAACCTTGTTCTTGAAGCCATGTTCAGTTCAAAATATTTGTATGTATTTACAAAAGACAGGGTGCCTTTGAACACAGGTACAACATGAAGACTATTAAAAGTTCAAAGTTACAACAAACCAGCAAAAAGCTACTTATGACTGAGATTCAAAATTCCAATGTTATATGACTGCATTTTGGGCACTCAGCAACCAGCTTGCATTTACAAACATTTGCATTGTCCCGTAGTCATGTGACCACAATTTATAGCATTTTTGCTGGAAGCTGGTATTTACTTTCAGTTTCTGGCAAAAAAACAAAACAAACCACCTCATAGTGAATATAGCTTAAAAACCATTACAAAAGGTTGTAAAATTGGGCATGGTCATGTGGTGATCCGCTTTACTGTAAAGCGGATCACACAGCCATCGCACTTTACAAGCATAATTCCATGCTCAATGATGGTCATAAGTGAAGGACCGCCTGTATCTTCCCAGATAGCACAACTGAATTAGATTTTTTTAAAAGAGTTAATTTTTATATGACTAAGCACTCTAAATTGTTTAGTAAGACAGTATGACCATCAATGTTATTTACTTACTTGAGAGAGTAACAATCAAAGAAAAACAGATGGAAAAACTCATTTAAGCACCACATGCTGGTAGTTCTTGCTTACTGACTACACATTCAGCAACTATTGTTGTTGTTTTTAAAATTACAATGGTACTGAAAAAAAGAGAATTACAACCAATTCTCAAAGATCCGACCATCACACTGTCCCAATGGTCATGTATTTGTGATTCAGGCTTTTGGCAATTGATACAATAATTGCTAAGTTCTACAGTCACGATTGTCTTTTACAACTTTCACAAGTATCCAAAAAGCATAGTCAATGAGAAAGCTGGGAGGAAGTTGTAAAACATGGTCATATGATGCAATGATTAACAATCTAGTGATTCGCTTAATGGCCACAGCCAGAAACGGTGCAAGTCAGCATGACCTTATGGCATTTCACTTTATGATTGCGTTGCTTAGCAAAGGAGTTGCTCACAGATAAGTGAGCGCTACCTGTAATCCAAATCCCGTAGAAAACGTGATTTTAAAAAGAACATGTTGATAGCACAAGTCCCTTATGGTAGATATTAGTTCTCCCAACTAAAAGAAGTCTAGTAATTCTCTCTAGCCAAGAGAAAAATATTTCATGAAAGTGTTAAATAAAAGTAAAAAAAAAATTAAGGAAATCTCTTAAAAAGAAAATTTTAACTTTTTTGATAGTATTTCCAAAAATACTACGCAAAATTTTCTATCTCATATCTAGTTTGGCTGTTATAATGACACTATACTAATTCTCACTAGGCACCAGAATCAATGTTTACATTTCACACCTGCCCGAGTTGGCAAGAGAGAGAGTCTACATTTTCTTGTGTTTGATCAAAATTTTGGACACGTGGAATATTTTCTAGCAATAATCTAAAGGTTTTCTCAGTTGTAACCTCTTAAAAGTCCCAGGTTCCAAAAGAACAATTTCCTAAATGTTAGTATGCCCTTCTTGAGCGTAGCATTATAGAAGTGAACATAAGAAACATGCATCACACATGCAGGCAGAGGTGTCAAAACAACCCAGTAGGACTGTTCTAAATTAGAAGTCAAATCTACCACCTCCTTCCATTTGAACTTTCCAGGGACAAGCAATAACATTTAAATGACCTTCTCTTCACATCACAATTAAGCTGTCCAGTATAAACAGACTGCTACAAATTATTATTTTAAATATATTGCAAGTACAAAGGCAATAGGAAAATGATGATGTAAGGAAAAGAAACAACAGGTAAAAGAGGCAAGTGGAATTTTCAGAAAGAATGATCACAAAATGTGTATCAGCTAGACGCAGTAGCCACAAATTACACTGCTAACAAATTATTTCAGTCAAGGTAACTTTCAGCTGTATTGCCCAAAGAAAACATGGTATTTTGCAAAAAAAAAAAAAAAAAACCCACACCAATAATTAAGGCATTTTATTGTTACTTTTAAGCCTTGCAGGTTTTTTGGGTCTAAAAAAGCATTTAAAGCATCATAGTGTAAACAAGTGGATAAAGCAGTAAGCAAACAAACATAATAAGTGTATTAGAATGGATGCCTGAAGTAAAATCAATAAAGTCTCAGCACATGGGTGCCTTCAGCAGAATACTAGAGATATCTAGCAACTGGCTATCTTTTTAATCAGTATGTCGCTATTTATTTTATTAAATTCCAACTGAACTATCATATTCAAGATCAGGAGTATCAAATTTTATTTCATTGAGGGCCACACCAGGGTTGTGTTTGACCTCAAAGGGACTGGGCTGGGCGTGGCCAGAGTAGGTGTGGCCAGCTTGATGTCACTCGTGTCGGGGGGTGCCTGTAGTGCCCTGAGTGCTCTGCCAACGAAAACGGGCTCCCGAGCTCCATTTCCAGCAACCCTCTGCCAGAGAAAACGGAGCTCCGTTTCTGGCTGAAATGGCCTCCTGCAACCCCCTGCCAGAGAAAACGGAGCTTGCAAGGATTGCATGTGGCCCTCGCGAGCTTCATTTTTGGCTGCGACGGCCTCCTGAGCTTCGTTTTTGGCTGTGATGTCTTCTGCAACCCTCTGCTAGTGAAAACAGCGCAGTCCTTCTGAGCTCTGTTTCCAGCTGTGACGTCCTCCTGCAACCCTCTACCAGCAAAAACAGAGCTCGGGAGGGCAGCACAGAGCCCTTCCAAGCTCAGTTTTCACTGGCAGAGGCACCACAGGCCTGTCCTTTGCTCTTTCCAGAGCAGCCCTGTGGGCTAGATGTAAGCACCCAGCGGGTCAAATCTGGCCCGCACATCTTGAGTTTGACACCCCTGTTCTAGATGGAGCTATCCTGAAAATCAACACAAAATTTTATATACCCCTCTAAAGGACAATCCATAAACATCCCACATTAACAACCCATGAATGCTAAAATGCTTTTGTTCAAGAAATAAAACTCTAAATTAAAAAATTTACTAAGTAGAACATTATATTCACTTTCCTTGCTGAATATCACAGTTTTATTCAGAACCCAACCAGCCCCCATTCATTTTTGAATTAGTAAAGGTCAGTAGTTTAAAATATGGCCTTTCATTAATCATTTCCTCTCACTTATTAATTGCTAACCCTTTAATTATCCGTTTCCTCTTTGCAATCAAAAGAAATCCTGCCATTTCAATATTCATTAAGTGTCTTCTCTTTTTTTCATGCAACTGCATATTTCTGGAGGGGGGGGGAAATAAAAGCACTAGTGTAGAAATAAGTGGGGCCTCACTAATTATTCATAGATCACAGATGGATCAATATTTTACTGTCCATACTGAGTAAGTTGATGTTGCATTTAATATAAAAAAACCACACTCAAATGTAAATCTTTCCCTTCCCACAACATTCAAAGCATAGCCATATAATAGACTCATTATAAAGACATCCTAAAAACTAAATAAATTACTGCCTTTTTGATAAAATGATCCCATTTTATGAAATAAGTTACATTTTAAGCACATCTATAATACATTTACTTCTGAGCCGTGTTAATAATGATTAAACTAAAACCGCAGATATTATTTTTTTGGCTTTAAAGTTCTTTGAAATCTATGAAATAAGCTTTCCTATACTGTATTCCTCCTAAATATGATGGGACGTACATGTTTTTTTTATTCACTGAATAAAATACTGGGAATATAAAATAGGGCCATTTTTTGTAATGAAACAAACTTTGAAATTCCCTTCCTAAAGGTAATCTACTTAATTTTAATCAGCAGGTATAAGGTTTCTTTCAGACACTTGTTAACCTTAGGCACTTACAGTATTTGTGAATTTACTTAACATTTAATTTTTTTGGATTTACTTAACTTTTTAAATGCTGAATACAATGTTCCATCTCATTTTTAAAAAGTTGCATAGGTGTGATATTCAAAATATCGGAACAGTTATGTATCTGGGGCAAGTTACACCTTCCCTCCCCCAGTAAATAATTTTTATAAGGTGTCTTATAAATATCAAATGGAGTAGCCATAGAACATCTTAAATTTCCACATAGATTTACTGTTGCCTAACATGAATTCTCAAGATTTATCTTTAATTTGTTATGGGAAGCCTTTAACTTATTAAACGAACGTTTGGTGTATAATTACGGCTGGAAATAAACCTGAAATATATGAAGATGCAAGCTAATATTTTATTGATAATGATACATCAAAACTGTATTATTCAACAGTTCAGAAATCTCAGGTTATGTAGTTAATTGGGCTAAACTCTAAGATATTAGCTCCTAAAAGGCTTTACTCTCTGTTGAAACATAATAAAAGTGGTTTTAAGTGAATTCCTTTAAATTTTGGCAAATAATCATTTCAAAGAAACTTCCTTCATTCACGATGTATACTTCTCTAAAAAAAATTTTTTAATCACATGTAATTAGTACAGATTGTTAAGACTCCCTATGAATTTATACAAAAATGTAATTTAATTAAAATGAATATTGCTTTAAGGCTGCATATATTTGGTGGTACTTTCTATGTCAATACTTCTAAACTTTTGTAACTGATTCATGAAATATTAAGAATTTATTTATGGCAGGAATATGCCTCTTAGTTTTTTAAAGCCTAAATTACAGTTATCGTAAAGCAAATGGGATTTAATTTTTCAGATTTTCAATTTTATACTGGGCAGAATGTCTCTTCATTTCCCTTTGGAATGCAGGTGATCAAAAACAAAATCCTTTACATGCACAATAAGAAAATAATTATGTGATCCCAGTGATGTCGTAATAGGAGCTCAATTCCAATTTTAGGTATAGTGATATTGTATTTCCTGAATTAAAAACTGGAAGGCATATTTAGAAAATATTGGAATGAAAATATAATTTCATCCCCCAATTCATATAACATATTTACACTCTGGAATAATCCCAATCTGAAAATAGTTTGCTGGAATGTGGGAGAGGGAATTAGAATACATGAGCTGCTAACAGTAGCACTACTCTAAATCAATTTATTACACAAATCAAATTTTCAAGCTATTTGGATTATTATTTGAGGAATTTAAACTATGTAAAACAAAAAATAACAATATATTCAATTAAAATACCTCTTAAATTCAGTTTGGTGTGATGCAGTGGCTCCACTTAAAATTCCAGAACCAGTACTTACATTCAAACCTTCATAAAAATTTTATAAACTTGTAAAGTTTATTACTAAAATGGGTAGGAACAATGGAATAAAGGAACTAGAATAGCCTATATTATCAATGACAAAAAACTTGAAAAAAATATTAATTATACCCCATGTGATTTTAAGAAGACACTTTCAACAAAAGCTTTTTTTCTGTATCTATTATATTCTTCAGAAAATGTTCAAAAAGGACTAGTTTCCAATTACAGTATTCTATCTATGGATAAAGGAATACTTACCCATAAGTCTTATTCAATTAATAGTCTATTCTTGATATGGCTGAGTGATATAAACAAAGATGGAGAAATGTATATAAATAGAAATATCATTTATAAGAGAGTTGGTATAAGAGTATTGGTTTGGTAATAACCTTAATGTAGTTTATAGCACTGCTGTTCCTAACAAAAAGCATGTATCATCAAGCATTCAATACTGTCCTAAATAATTCTCACCTTAGTGACCACAATTATGGCTACATTATTAAAGCTTCACTATTTTTAGTTATTATCCTTATTAGCTTACTTAAAAAAAATCAAAATATAAACACCAAAAATGGTTAGTTTGACTTTTTAGGAAATACATATCCTTCCAGATGGAGTAAAGTCTTAACAAATTATAAGTTGATTTAAATGTAACATTAAATGATGAAATATTTAATAATTGACTAAAGTCCTAAAAGCAAGGTTGAAATGATACACTTAGCATCTTTTGTAAATTTAGTCATAACTTAGGTTATGTTTTATCCTAGCTTTGCTCAGACACAGTTTTTATTATAGTCAGAACAATATTTCTCTGCCAAAGATGAATATTTATATGAATTAATTTGAAATGAACACAATTCATTTGGTATATTTCAAATCTCTATCAATATATTCTGTTCATTATCTCCCAATCTACTATAGTGGAATAGCAAAAAAGATTATTCATAAAGCACTTGAACCTATGAAAAAATGTAACAACCACAAAAGAACAATGTATCTCATTTTGAAAAAGGCATTAATGAAAAAACTACAGTGAGAGAAAACTGGTCTGTTAATTCACACTAACTCATAAGTCTAATATCATAGTCAATTTGTAATTTGCTTTTTACTGTAAATAAGCAGCTCTTCCGGTAATAGCTTTCATGACTATATATAAGCTAAGTGAGTGACAAAGTAATTTTTACAGCACAGTACTGCGGGAAATATTATATCTGGATTACAACTACTGTATATATAAGATTTCTAAGGATTAGGATCTATATAAGAACAGTGGCTTTAGAACCTGGACTAGGACAAAGAACATAAAAGACATAGAAGCTCACTGGCTGACACTATCTCACAGCCCAATTTACCTCAAGGAGGAACTTTTGTTGCGGTAAATTTTTGGAAGTGGCTGAAGGCAGCAATGATGTTATTTTAATAAACCAAACCAGGATTTTCTGCGACTAGCTTTGGAAGAAATTTAGAGAATCCCACTTTTTAGCATTTTCCTCTTGAATATGGGAGAATTACTTCTCTGTTTCATAACAATGTGATGCCTAAATTCAAAAGCATGATTTCTGAGCATTCCAAGGAATATGCCATAGATTATAAACATGCAATAATTTGGCCATTTTTCAGATAAATGATTACCTATGATTGAATCAATAGTCTATTTTTCCATGGATCAGAATATTTTTAAAAAGTAAGTAAAATTACATTAAAATTTAGCATCATTAAATGTTTTAGTTTAAAATGCATGACTTTTAACAGCACTATAGCAAACTTTAGTTGATGAAAACCTACACTCTATTTATTCTTGCTGAAACAAATATACTCTAAAATATCTATAAATTGCCAATTTTTTCAAGGTAAAGTATATATTGTATTATATTTACTGTACTCCATCTTAAAAGTTAGTCACCCAGAGTTATTTATAAGATGGCTAGTTTATTTATGAATTAAATAAATATCAGACACCTAATAATTACCACTATCTGGATGGTGGCATCCAAACTTTAGAATGTCCTTACAAGCGATATTTTATTTCACCATGGTTCCTTTTGTTTTGAGCCAAATTGAAATAGTGTTTCCCAGAGGCATTTTTAAGATTTTATTTAATGTAATCAAATTGCTCTTTTCCTAGCTGCATAGTTTCTATAGCTCAAATTATAATTCTAATGTTACTGTGTTATATTTAGATTTTAATAATTTTCTGTAAACCTCTTTAAGACTTTGCCATTGTCACAGACTGAAAATTAGCAACTTTCTCAAATAAGAATGCAGATGAAGCATAAATTGATAGCTAATATATGTTTGATAAATAACCACAACACATAACACAAAGACTACAATTTTTGGAATGCTCCATGAATAGTCCTCAGTGTCACTTATGACCACAACTAAAGGTGGCAAACATATTATTATCCTAGGAACTCACATAAACTCACCCATATTGGCATAAAACCGTCAAAAATATATTTTTGCTGAAGGAATAAAAGCTGTAAAACAAGAATACAATAAGCACTCAAAACCAATATTTATGGTAAGGAAGATATAGGTAAGATAATACTTGATTTTTGTGTGCTGATGGCTAGGATTTTGAAATTGGGTAGCGGGATAAATAGGGGGTAGATCATATATGCATCAGAATCACAGAAGACTATCAAATAAACAAGATCAGACATTTAGTGTTACAAGTTACTTAGGACAGAAGTGTTTCAATATAGTAAACAACTTTTATAACTGAAAAGATAGTACTAGGATCACACAAAATAATTGGAAGCAGAAAATTACATAACTGGTGAAAATGCCAAAAGTTTAAAGCATCTTTTTCCAGACAGAACTCTTTAGATATGTCCAATTACAATTCTCATATTTTGCTAGCATTTCCTATACTGAGATAATGGTAATTTAGTCCAAAGATCATCAACATAGGGCTCATAAGCATGACATCTACAACATCACTAGATGGCACTCAGGCACCTTCAAATTATATAATTAACAGAATTAACTATAGTAAGATATTTTATAATTTGGGGGATTTTTATTAAAACTTTTAAAACAAAACATATTTGACAGTTTAAGCAAAGCACAAAATTTCATGATACCCACTACATAACAAGGTTACTGATCCCTAATGTTTTGAAAATACCAGATTGAGGAAAGTGCATTAGAAGATTAGTAACAACAAAGCTCAAATGAAAGTGGAAAGTGAGCATCAATGGAACAGTGTGGAAAAATTGGTACAAACAGATGAGAACAAAGATATGTGATTAAATATCAGATCATCCTACTGTAACTCTCCAAACAGAAAAAGGAAGGGGCAAAAATCTGATGTTGACTCTAAGAGCAGTACTAGTTTTTTTGTTCATTGATTGATTCTGAGCAATCACCCTTCACCTAATCCTCCACACTGAAATAACCAAAGAAGAGTAGAAGAGTAAAAACAGGCTCTTCAAAGTGAACACTAAATATTAATCAGAATAGTGATTGTTATTTCTAACTATCACATATTTAATTATTCTTGCCAAGTAAAGGAGTGACTAGAAAATAAGTGAACGCATGAATACTGCTCCTCCAAGATGCACTACCATCTTCCCTTTCTTACCACTCTTTTTATAAGATGGAAAGTCTGTGTCTCTGACAACTCAATATAGATAGTCCTTGACTTACAACCATTTGTTTAGTGACCGTTTCAAGTTACAGTGGCACTGAAAAAAGTGACTTATGACCGTTTTTCACACAACTGTTAAAGCATCTCCATGGACACATGATTCAAATTCAGATGCTTCGTAACTGGTTCATATTTATGACAGTTGCAGTGTCCTAGGGTCATGCGATCACCTTTTGCGACCTTCTGACAAGCAAAGTCAATGGAAAAACTAGGTTCATTTTACAACCGTAGTTACTAGCTTAACCGCAGTGATTCACTTAACAACTGTGGCAAGAAAGGTCATAAAATGGGGCAAGTGACATACAGTGGAGGGTTGCCTTCTCTGCCTGGGTTCGAGCCACCCTGCTTAGCTGGGTTGAGGCTGGTGACTTGGAACATGAACAGGCCGCGGCAGGAGCAGGGTCAGCGGTGTTGAGGCAGCTCCTGGATTCTTTGGAAGCGGATTTTATTTGCTTGCAGGAGACTAAGATAACTTAACAAATGTCTCACTTAACAATAGAAATTTTGGGAACAACTGTTGTTAAATCGAGGACTATCTGTAACCCTTAAGAAGAGATAGAAGCTACTATCCGTACTCTTGTATTTATCTATCAGAATCTGACAAGTGACAATTGCAAAAAGTGAAGGTTTCTAATCCCATTTAGTTATCTATCTAGTTGAATAGTCTGCATGCTCAACATGCAGACCATTGCACCCAAAGACCCAAAACAAATGAGTTTCCATCTCTGCTTCTTTGACTCACCTTCTGCTATTTCCCTCCCATTATGACTCTATCAAATGAGCAGGCAAAAGGTTGTTGTCCATGCAAACCTTGGCTCATTTGCTTGTATTCTTATATCTAATAGATGCCACCATAGCTAGGAATGAGGCCCAAATTTTCCTGCTGCATAACCTAGAAAAAGGAGGGCAAAGACAGCACTTTCCATTCACAGGGGAGCACAATGGAACCCAATCCTCCCTGCAGTGCAGCCCATGGAGAATACCATACTAAGTTTGTCCAGTTTCTTATCTTTTGCGTGCATTCAGTATGATGGGGCTGCCTGGAAAGAGAAGAATCTTCCCCCAAAAGCATATTACCAAATGTTCCCGATATCCAGGACCAAATCTTGAGAAAAGGACACCCAAGGAAGTTGGTGGGATCAGCTGCAGGAAGCTAAAGGTGCATGGGACCACACATAGCTTGGGGCCTAGAGGCTGGAGAAGATGGTCAGCACCACTAAGAGTAAACCCGGGGAGCTGACATCAACGAGAGAGCATCAAGAAACATCAAGTCACCTCTGACCTTAAGCCCACCCCTCTCTCTTCAGGGGGCACGCCCATGTCTTCCTCACCCACTCCTCCTCCCCTCTTAGGCAGGAGGAGCAGCCCCTCCCATTGCTGGGCAGAGGGGATTGCTGTGACGCACTCAGGGGCCCTGGGCGCGCAGGAGAAAAGGGGAGGGGAACCCACGAGCGGAAAGAAACCAACGGCCGCATCACGGTCGCGCATCCTCTCCACCCTCGGAACTGCTTCAAATGGTCCCGTCTAGGGCCCCCATGCAAGGGATTTCATGGTCCGGCCCAGGTCTTCCCCACCCCCTTTCCTCGGGTCACTCACAGTCTCTCTTCATCTCCGCTCGGCGCCGCCGCCATTTTCTTCGCAGCGAAGAACCCGCGGGGGGGGGAGGGGGAAAACCGAGCCGGAGAGGAAACCCGGGCAGCCAGGCTCCACCCACCTCGCTGCTATTGGATGTTGGGGCCCATCACTCAGGTCTGCAACACAAAACTATTGGTCGGTGTTTCTCTAAACGGGCGAGGCTGCCCTGCTCTTGGCGGCCGTTAGAATTGGCGGGAAGCGCTGTCAGTTACAACGATACGAAGTGGGCAGGGGACAAATTCGCACTCTGTTTCTGATTGGACTGTGCAGGTTGTTTGTCTATCGATAGGCCCGTTGGCTTATCAGTCACCGGACAAAAAGGTGGTGTGGAATCGCGGGCTTAAGGATTTTGAAATGTAACGGGTCTAACGTTTTTTTAAAAACTGCTTCAGTAGTTCGTCCGCTGTGAGCTCCTAAAGTTCTTCGTTTTTTAGCGTAAAAAGAAAATACTTTATATGGAGAAGGCAGTCCTATCAATGCAGTGTATCCAAGTGATACCAAGGTCATGATTCTACCTAATTGGATCCGACTACAAAATAACTAAAACCTTCCAGTTCAGAATGACTCCGGACGACTTACATGAAGAGATAAAACAGTTTTCTTGGTTTCGTACAAAAGTGGTTTTTATTTCCATTGTAGGATTTTTATTTTTATTTCTTTTACATCTCATCAATGCGTGGCCAGCCAATACCTTAAAAAAACAAGTGTCAATTCCCCTATGCAGCCTCACAATATCACACTGTCACGTGAAAGTTATCTTAACATCACTATTAAATAGTAATGGGTAGGATACGTAAGGTTTCATCTGTCCACTATTATGTTCCAGCTTGCAAGTCTGATAAGGAAGGCAACGGCTGAAGAGTCAGATTCTTACATGCTGAATCCAACCACAGCTAGTAAAATGCTGGTTTCAGTTGGGCCTTCTCATGTTTGGGTGCTATGTTGTAAAAAACCCCATCTATACTGCAGTTGTAGATGAGTAAACAATCTGTATACCAACCTTTCAGAGGTTCAAAAAAAGTTGTATTATATTTTTGAAAACTAAGAAAATTTGTTGAAGCTGTCCTTGCCATATTTTGTGCTGTTAAAAATATTTAAGGTACTCAAAATGATGAACAAGTTTGTGCTAGTGAACATATGCATTTGTATCAGTTTTTGATTTTGTAACATACATTTCAACCATTTATCATGATAATAAAACAGTGAACAGAAAATACTATTGTTGCCTTTCTTAAGCATAACCTATTTAAAAAAAATATTGTGTTTACACCACACCACTTAACCATATACCATTGTTTACAAGCCCATTAGCTAGGTTTATGAAAACATTAAATTACATGACATTTGGAATCTCACATGCTAAAGAATAATGGTTTATTTAAACCACAATTGGCTGGATTTACACAATAAATTTTAAAAAGTTTACTAGTTTACAAATTGGAAGAGCTGGGTTGACATTATCAAACTTCAACATACAACTTAGTATAGTTGCATAACTCAAGTTATTCTACTCAGAGCTCCACTGGCACAAGCTTTATCACAGATTCAGTCAGGCACTGAGTTTGTAGAATGCAGTCCTAAACATTTGCATCATCTCAGAAGTTGGTTCAAGTTTATTTGGGATTAAACTCCAATGGAGTTTTTCTAGCCATGTGTCCTATTGGATTCAGGCTTATTTTCAAGTGAGTTCATGTTAGTTAATTAATGCTGAATTTATTTTAAACAGGCATGCTATGATTAAGATCTAATCAAAAATTCTTTTCACAACAGAAACGTATTATCACACTCTGCTCATATAAATCCCAAAAGCATGGTTTTTGACCTTCCTCCAAGTTGTAGGAGCTGCTAGCTGTGCTGAATACAGCTACATTCCTCCAATATAACAGGATTATCAGGCCTAGTAGATAGGTTGTGAAAGTTATCTGAGCCTCACTTTGATAAGGAATGTAAGCAGGAAATAACAAGAAAAAAAGAAAAAGGTGCAGAAAACAGCAGGAAGTTATAACTCCCACATCCTTGACATGCCATGCGCATTAATTATAGTTGTATCTGCCCCCTAGTGCTGCTAATGCAAAAGTGCACAAAAATGCACTTTATCCACTTATTATATAGCTTCTTGCTAAGCTATACATGATTCTACTCTACACTAGCAAATCCAATTAGAAATAAACTATGATATTTGATTAAATTGTGTTGTAGGCAGAGATACAAAACAGAAAAGATCTGCAATCATAGAAGAATTTTATATATTTTATGCAAAATTCTTAAACAGAATTAGTGGTAGTTTATTTAATTTATATGCTACCCTTCTACCTGTTGGGACTGGAACCTCACTAATCAATGCAACTGGTGAGTTACACTTGATTTTATGACTTTTTTATGCTACAGCCATTAAGCAAATTGTATTTGTTAACTGAATCCAGCTTTCCCTATTGACTTTGCTTGTGGGAAGCCCCCTGAGAAGGTCACAAATAGTGATCACATGAGACACACCCATACCCCCAAAATGCTGCAACTGTGGTAAATATATACCAGTTTCCAAGTACCTGAATTTTGATCATGTAATTATGGAGACACTGCAACGACCATAAGTGCAAGGATGAGTCATGTCACTTTTTTTCAACACTGTCATAATTTTGAATGGACATTAAATAAATTGTTATAAATTGAGGATTACCTATATTAGAGTTTATAATAGATGTTCTACCACTAGTTTGCACAAAAATAAATATTGTTGATTTTATTTTTTCCCATGTTGTTAATTTGCCAATAATTTTCTTTGTTAGCTGGTTCTTTTCTGTCCAACACCACCCAAGGTTTTTCTACAAGGTTTTTATAACTAACAGGTATATGACAAGACTTCAAAACCTTTCCAGCAATATATGTGGTCGTCACACTGGATGCATCATACAAACATTGCTAAAAAAAAAAGGAAGGTACAATCTAATCTCATTTACATTAGTACAGCATTATATATTTACAAATCCTATAGATTTTTTTTTCCAAACCTGAAGTTATATTACCTAAGCCTCTATTTTTATATAAACCCATGTGACTCACTGTGATCTCTAATACATTGATATAATCACATGAGTAATATCTCTTACATATATCTCAAACTTTTAATTTGTTTCAGTGCTTTATATGAACATGCAATTTTAATCCAAAGGTCTTTTGCAATCCAGTACTCAATTGTATGATTATGTTTCGTTGAGTTCAGAGGGTCTTTCTCCTAACTACATTCACAATAAAAATGAATTGAAAAATGCTTTCGTGTATACTTCCATGTTGGTGGTAATTTTATATATATATATATAGTATTCAGCTTTATTCGGGTATTCTCCCACGTCATTATAGTTGTGCTTTTAAAGTTGTAGCAACGTTTCGGCAGAATCTCATCTGCCATCATCAGGCTTCTGTATGGTGTTCGAACACCATATAGAAGCCTGATGATGGAGATGAGATTCTGCCGAAACGTTGCTGCAACTTTAAAAGCACAACTATAATGACGTGGGAAAATACCCGAATAAAGCTGAATACTCATACATAAATACCCGCAAAAACCTAAGAAAACATAAATATATATATATTTATATATATTAATCTTTAGTGTGCCACAAGACTTTTTGTTGTGCCTGTTTCAACTTCTAGCTACCTCTTTTAAATTAATCTTCCCATATAATAATAAAATCAGTATCTTTTTTGTGTATATATATTGTATATGTATATATATTTGTTTTCTTGTTTTTGCGGGTACTTACATGTGTGGTATTCAGCTTTGTTCGGGTATTTTCCCACGTCATTATAGTTGTGCTTTTGAAGTTGTAGCAATGTTTCAGCAGAATCTCATCTGCCATCATCAGGCTTCTGTATTGTGTTCGTCTGTAAAAGTCTGACTCACAGACAAACACAGTACAGAAGCTTGATGATGGCAGATGAGATTCTGCCGAAACATTGCTACAACTTTTAAAGCACAATTATAATGACGTGGGAAAATACCCGAACAAAGCTGAATACCAGATAGATAGATAGATAGATAGATAGATAGATAGATAGATAGATAGATAGATAGATACTACACAGGCATCACATCAAGACTGCCTTCAAAACAGACAGAAAAATAGCAGCCATCCTTAGAAACCCCAAAGATAAAATTGACCTGGAAAACCAAGGCATATATGAAGTCCCCTGGGCATCATGCCCGGCCACATACATTGGACAGACCAATAGAAGAATAAGTACCCACCTGGATGAACACAAAAATGCAGTAAAAAAGCTGGAACACACTTCCTCACTAGTCCAACACATGAAAGCCACAGGTCATAGCATCAACTTCAATGGCACCAAAACCCTAGCCACTATAGAAAACCCCAGCCACAGAATTATCAGAAAAGCCACAGAGATTGAAAAAAGACCTGAAAGCATGAATAGAAGAGATGATTCCACCAGACTGTCAATTATTTGGAAGCCTGCACTCACAAACAAAAAAATCTCCACACCACTAGCCAGGCAAACACCTGGGCACAAACAGATCCCCCCTGATACCTCCAGCTCAAACACACCCCAACCAGGCACCCAGATGAAACCTAGCTTCCTAACAAATGATAGCCGTCCATTTACTCGGAGCCAAGCTGCATTAAAAGCCTCCAATATAGGAACACAATGTTGCCAGCCAATCAAGACACACAAAAAGCTACAAAACAGACAGATGATATTAGAAACACCAATCAAGCAGAACACAGCAAACTCCAAGACCAATAAACACAGACCAAGACTCACAACCAATCAGGATGAAGAAAAAAACCATTCTGGCACAGCAGTAGGCTAGCCCCAAATTTAAAACTGAAACAACTGTAAAAGTCTGAGTCACAGACAAACACAATACAGAAGCCTAATGTTGGCAGATGAGATTCTGCCGAAACGTTGCTACAACTTTAAAAGCACAACAAAAATTGATAAAGTCACACAATTTCATTGTGTGTTTTATGTCTTGGTAGCAACAACTAGGAGATAACATATTCCACAGTGCTAGCATGCATTGCCCAACCTTAATTTATTAATTCTTAAATTATTTTGATGATGGTGTCATAATTAAAGGAAAAAGCTGGGATGAACTCTAAATTTGCTGTAAATTGTCTATATTCACACATGGCATGGTCTTACCTTTTAATTTCCTACATTAGCAAAAGTTATCTATATTTTAGATTATATTCAGCTCTAAAAATATACATGCTGATAAAAAGGATTTAAATACACATTCATTTATTTTAAAAATCCTTAAATATTCTTTTCATTAAAAAGCAATATCTAGATTTGCTAGTTTAGACAACAGAATGCTTATTACAGAAAGTCCCTGCACTTGAAGGGTAATGAATGCTTTGCTTACCATTCTCTTGTATAAATAGGGGACAATCCATATCTGGAACAATAGAAAACTGCTTCCAATCTGAAGAAGACAGAAATCTAAATTGGAAGACAATATATATGCCTAACATTGTAAGAATGTAGAGGTTTTATTTATCCAAGAAATTGCAATTGCATATTTTACATTGTTATTTAAAAATAAAAAATGAAAAAGCATAATATGTTACTTATAAAAAGTTATAAACATACACCATTTAAATACAGTGTTAATGTATGAATAATGAAAAACTAAGAATGTTTATGAAATGAACACTTTATGAAATTTATGAAATGAACACTTTAAAAACCACAAGAATTCTAAAATATTTCAAACCAAAGAAAAATACAGTATTAAAACAGTGATGATCAATTAACATTTAATTATTCACTAGTTGTTTCTTTTTCTCAGATGTGTATAAGTTTTGTACAATAGCATTTCAAAGCAGTTTATAAAAAATAAAATACTCTGTGTTGTAAAAAGAATAAATTAAACATGTAAAAAATGAAAGCTGTAAAAAAATTGGAAAAATAAAAGAAAGCAGTAACAATGCAGCTAATATTCACTCAGGGAAAGTTTGTACATAAAAAATATAAGTAAGTGTTTCACATATGGCATAATTCTACAATTTTTATTATGAATTTTAGTAGCTGCAACCATATAATACACAATTGCCTAATTTTATTCTTTGACTGAAATAAACTTTTTCACATAAACTAATTCTTGATAGCTATCATAAGGGATGATATATTCTTTTTAAAATATAATTTTATTAAATTATTATAACATATGCAAGATGCCAAGTATGTTTTATGTTTAGTTTTCAGAAAAAGCCTCAGAATTCCAACATGTTCTTAATTCAGAAAAATTGTTGAGAATTTAAGGAAAGAACTTTCTGGAAAAAATATTTATATGCACGAACAATTTTCAGTGTTGAAAAAGAATTAATTCTTAAAGAAATGTGATGTATATATTCCTATCAGAAATTAATTTTTTAAGACTCAGTGGAGTTATACCCCTTCTAAAGGCCCCACTCATACAGTTTATGAGGTTTTATAAAAAATGGATTTTTTTAGATTCAACTTTTAGCATGAAATACAATACTTTAAGGCTCAAATCCTATTATTTAAATTTGGGAATAAGCTCCACTACGATTTAGCTCTGAGTGAATATATTGTAGTTCTGTGTATAGTGGTTCTACAGAGCTACAATCACTACAAAATTATCATTATATGGTCTTTGAAATTGTGGTAATTTGGACTATATCATACAATTTACCATAATGTTATTGGTGCCTTTTAAAAAGCTCATTGGGAAATATAACATTTGAAATAAATATATCCTAATTCTTGATAGCTATAAATTAGGTTAAAATCTTAATACCTAAAATCATTCTAGTTAAATAAAAGTTTTCATGGTTAGAATAGCACAGTATATCATCAAAGCTCGTTTTTTTTTTCTACCATGCTTCACTAAAATTGAAGCAAAGGTGCTTCTAGAAAGATGTTCATATATTGATGCATGGATAAGAAATACCATGAAACAATGCTCTAACTGTATTTTAAAGGATTGTGAGAAAGAATCCTTTTATTCATTTCTGATATTTTAAGGTGGTAAGTAATGGAACTGAAGCAGTTTTTACTATTTTTCTATTATTTTCTGCATTGTTATGCTTTTATTATGCTGTAATATTTTTATTTAGAATAGCTTTATAAATTTAATTTACTACTTTGAAGTTATGTTTGTTTTACTATTTTATAATGAAATATATCATGTACACTGGAATTTAAGTTATAAAATAATACTGTTTGACCTATTTTTTCAAAATGCAAACAAGTCAAAAACATTCATTGCTACAGTCAACACTAAAATTTCTGCATCCTAACAGCATACTTTAATTTTTGCTAGTGAAAAAGTAGGAAAAAATTGAGTATTTTGTAAAAATAATTGTATATCATCCACACTGTAATATTCAAAGGTGGTTTATTATATATGCCTGAAAACTTTCAAATATAAGAATTAATTTAGTTAATTTTAATTTAGAAATAGAAGAACTATGTTTTTAATGACAATAAACTATCTATTTGTTAAGGGTTACTTTATACTATTTTTTTCCTCCTTAAAAACCTAAAATGGTAAAGTAATTTTTCTTAAACATTTGAATATCCCCCGGATATCCCGCTCCCCTTATACATGTATAAAATAAATATATTGGTTATACAGTATGTTTTAGAAATCATAGAGTCCAAATTTTCCAATTTGTTTTATGTCTTATCAAAATAATCTTATCAATTTCATGAGATTGAAATTCATACATATATGGGAAAATCCCAAAGTATAGTAATTTATTATAACAATCCAGCAATCAAAGTGCAGTCCAACAAAAATATACTACAATACACACCAGAATTCAAATTCAGTATACTAATGGAAATAGCAATTCTGTGAAGAAAATACTATATCCTATATATATTATAAACTCTATCACATTATTTTATGTTATTTTCTAGTTTTATTTATTTTCTAACTGCTTTAGTAAAAGATTTCAGATTTCGTTTGAGTCTATAAAAGTTAAATCAGTAACTGGAGAAGACATGCATTTTGTAGATTTACAAATAAGGCAGCATGTAATGCATAGACTGTTATATTATACAATTGTATTTTTATATTACAGTTTTTCAAACAAGTTACCCAAGTTATCTGGATTGGGTCAGTCCCTTGGTTTTTTGTCCTAATGATTGTAGTGCCTATTAATGCAATCCACCACATATTTACCAAAAAATGTATTCCATTGATTTAAAAGGGTAAATCATGAATTCCATTGATTTAAAACTTTTAAGTAGTATATATGATATTATATCTGGTGCTTGTTATCTTACAACTAATGTTATTACAAGAAGAATTGTTATTATTTTTGTTAGAAATCAGATTTTTAGGTTTAAAAAAACTAGTTATTTGACTTTTCTAATTGCTTCAGTGAACTTTACCTCATTCTGTTGTAATTAGAAAATCTCATTTTTTCATTCTTGCTATTTGATAAAATAAATGTGCAGTTGCTACTACATTACAAATGATCTAAGAATCTTCTTTCAGCAGAATATTTTTCTTTTGGAAATGTTACATTTCTCCAAAAATGTTGTTGCAATGTTTGTTTTTCTTTGGGAGGGTATTACTACGTTCATCCTATTAATTTAGTATACAAGTAGGCAAATTAGTACTTTTCAAATGTTATGGATCGTAATTACCTTTCACCCCAGCCAGCATGGCTAATGGTCAGAAACCTTGGCAGCAGTCCAAAATATCTCATTTAGTACATAATTTGTGTTTTCTAGTTCTGTATTGGCTGATTGCTCTAATGAGCCAAGCAGCCATTAAAATATGTAAAGGCAGTTCCAGTAGGAAATCCAAAAAGACATCCACTCTGATTATTTAAACAAGATGGTTATTCCATGGAGAAGTTCTCCTATACATGATACATTGAAATGAACAGAGTAACGATAGTTTGGGTTCCATTGGCCATATTGTAATTATCTTTTCTCTACTTTGCTATTTTGATGGTGCCTAACATCTGTTGCCTTGGGTAGCATTGTAGAGTTTGCCAGGTTGTACAAGGTGAAAACAAAGCCTGGTTTTAACAGTAATAATTGAAATTTTGGAAGTATACTAGCAACATTGAATAGTAGAATCACATAGTTGCAGGAGATCAGAACACTGGACAGCTCCCTTAGGGAACAGGTATCAAAGCCCAGATGTAGCGCAACCACAAAAGCAGTCTTCCTTTAGTAATTGTCTATTCCTACAATCAAAGAGTTCCTCTGAAAGAACAAGTAAATGTAGTCTAAAAGGGACAGGGACTATTTCTAAGGTCTTGATTTAACGGATCTAGAGAACTTCCAGCTGTCTCTGCCTGTCAAATGAAAGTGACAGGTTACCCACCTATAACAGAGAGACCCTTTTTAAAAGGATGGCAGAAGAGATGGATATAGCAGAAATCTCTAACAAACTAGCTGCTCCAACTGTTATCTTTGTCTCCTTGAAAATAGTTCCAGTCCTTTCTGTTGTTCTGTCAAGGTTCAGAACCTATTAGATTCCCACTTTCATTACTTTAGAACAATTAGGATTTACTAAGTTTTAATTATTGGAAAGTTGTTGTTTTCAACAGGGAGTAGCAAAAGCAAAAAAACAATAACCTTAAACTCTTTTTACCTACTGCTTTTCCATTCAAAATTCATTACCAACAACAGCTATTTTCATCCTTCAGATGATCAGATGCGTATTATAATTATGTATTTAGAAGCACACAGGAACAATAAAAGCATATAGATTGATTTTAGAGCAAAAAAATCAACCAAAATAGTAATAATTAAACAGCCTCTTTCTGTCACTTTTTCCAGCCTTCTGTTATAGCTGTAACCCCCAAGATTGGCTTTCTTTTTTTTGAGACAGATTTATTACAAATATTTTAATGCAGTTGTTCTCTCTGACATTGCAGTAAATGCTATTATTAGCCCATTATAATTGTTAACTTTCAAAACTATGCACAGATGAATATATCTTGGAAACCTCAATTAATATTATTATGGTAAATTAAATTTATTTGCTGTGCATCTCACCATAGGGCTACTACAGGTGGTTTATACAACAATAAAAAACAAATACATAGGAAGTTTAAACAAAGCAAAAGTAAAATAATAGTACAATAAGATAAAATAACAAAACAATAAAATAGACCAAAAAAAGAGCAACCTGATCTTCAAGCAACAGACATGAATCCAGGAGGATCCCCAAATTGTGAACAGGGTCAATGATTCAGCCAGCTTTAATATTCAATTTGAAAAGTATTGATAAGTAGACCTCCATAAAAATGGTTTAAAGCAGAGCCATAAATGTTTTGGCTAGCTCCTTTAATAGATTTTTAGTCTGAAATACAAATGTTCTTTCTTCCATTTGCAGTATAGTAGTGTCATTTCTTCACTCGGCAGTCAAAAAATAGAAAAACAATAAGACACTAGGTCCAGATGGTCTCCCAGCAGAAATGCATCAATGTATATATGAATGTCTTGAATCAGCGATGTTGGATGTGTACAATGAGGTATTGGAACTTGCCAAATTGCCCAACTCGTGGAGAGAAGCGAATATTTTATTAATCCCCAAAGAAGTTTTAGACCATAAACAGATTAAAAATTATACATAAATTTCACTTTTGAATGTAGATTATAAAATATTCACAATAATAATGTCTGAAAGACTAAAAATTTTACTAAACGAACTTATTCATGCAGATCAAATGGTTTTCTACCCTCTAGACAGATAAGAAACAATACAAGGATAATATTAAATGTATTAGAGTACTATGAAGTCCACCCGGAAAAACAGGCAGCACTGATTTTCTTAGATGCTCAGAAAGCATTCGACAACCTCAACTGGCAGTTCTTGATCCAACAGGTGGAAAATATGGGATTTGGAATCAAATTTAAGAAAATGATAGGTACAATTTACTCAAACCAAAAAGCTAAGGTAATTATAAATGGAAGACCACTGAAAATTTCCAAATAATAAAGATGTAAGACAAGGATGTCCAATGTCACCTCTGCTTTTTATCTTGACATTGGAAGTGCTTTTGAACCAGATCAGACAAAGGAGGTTAATAATTGGACTGAAGAGTAAGAAAGAAGAATATAAGGTACAGGCCTTTTGCGGACGACCTGATCTTGGATAAAACTGAAGACATTACAAGATAGCAAAACCAGAGGCAGCCTTGGATTCCCAAAATGGGAAACATATTACCAAGCAACAATTTTATTATGGGTTAAGGAATGGATAAATTTAAAAAATAAAAGAATTTTGGCAATTGAGGGCCATGACCTCCAAATTGGGTGGCACACCTTTCTATGGGATAAAAAGAATAAGACCCACTCCTATTTTCATAGACGTCTGATAAGGGATTCATTATTACAAACCTGGGAAAAAGTTTTTTAAAAAAGCATTATTTGAAAAGACCAAATTGGATCTCACCTATGGAAGCTATATTATATCCGAATATGAGGGACATTAAAAAAATTAGGTATGAAGAACTTTTAGATGAACAGGGAAAATTAAAAACATTGGATAAACTAAAAGAACAAGGTATAATATTGGATTGGTGGGTATACTTGCAAATTCAAACCAAATTTAAGAAAGATGTAGACGAACAAGGGATAGATAAGGAGTTACAAAAATTGGACCAATTTCTGATAGGCAAAGACATAAAATTTATAACACAAATGTATAACTATTTATTGGAGGTGGAATTAGAGGAAGAAATTGACAAAGAATCAATGATTGCCTGGGCAAAAAATGTAAGCCATAACATAAATCTGGATGAATGGGAAAAGATTTGGACCAAGAACTGGAAGGTGACCTTGTTGATGGCATTTAAAGAAAATCAATATAAAATGTTTTGTAGATGGCACTTAGCACCGACAAGACCGGTGAAAATGTATTCAAATATAAAACCGGAATGCTGGAAATGCAAACAAAAAAAAGGAATGTTTTTCCATATGTGGTAGCAATGTATATAGAAGTTAAAAAAATATTGGAAGAAGGTGCAGAGATGGCTTCTCGAGATTACAAACCATAGACTGATATTGGAACCAGAAACATTTTTATTAGGTATGATTAAAGGGAATTTGAGCAAGGATAAAAGATGTAACATCTTAACGGCAGCAAGAATCACCTTTGCACAAAGTTGGAAGAGTGATAAAATACCATCAGATGAAGCTTTAATTCAAAAAATAATGGATTGTGCAGAGCTAGATAAATTCACTATGGAATTAAGAGGCAAGGATGACTTAGAATATTACACGATATGGGATAGGTGGTATAAATGGGTGGAGAATAAAGATAAAAATGATGTATAGTCATAAAATGAGAAACATGTATATATAATGACACCAATACTGTTTATGGAAATGAGAGTTTTTGTATTTTTGGTTTTTAAAGAATAAAAATTTATTTAAAAAAATAAAAAATAAAATAAAGTGGATTGCTAGTGTAAGCTCTATATGGGAAAAGAGTTTATGATTTCCTCTCTTTTTCCTGATTAATGTAGGATATGTGACTAAAAAAAGTTAAAATATGAAATTTGAAAATGTAATTCATTAATTGGCATCAAGTTCTGTCAGATGAAATCTTGAGCAAATTGCAGAATTTGGCATCATATAAGTCTACTCAGAAATGTTTTAGTCTTAACACTGAAGCCTTAGATTTTATTTTTAAAAACCCCAAAACTGCTTAATGTAACCAAACTGACTGAAGTATTACTACATTAACAGCAACATTTTGTACAGTTTGAAATGGCAAATAAATTTTATAAATAACTGCAAATATTAGTACAAGGTAGAAAGATGGTTTGAAACTGAGTGATTGGGCATGTAACTTCCTAATTTATAAAATGAGCATGTCTGCATTGCAAACTGTATAGGGGAAGAACTGTGAAATATAGTGCATCAAACAATCTTGGATTTTCGAAGTTTTGATCCTGTAGAAATAGTGGTGATCAAAGACTGCATATTTTATGGTGAAACAGTGATGGCAGGGAGCAGCAATTATTAATTATCTTAGATTTCTTAATCTTAGATTTCCCTACATCCTAGTTTTTGAATTGTCCCAGGCTGATGAAAACCTTTATTGGGCAAATCTGGAAGGAGAAATGATTTCTGTAAGTTCAAATTAATATTCTTAAAAAACACTTTAACAGTGAAAACCTTGTTTTAAAAATTGGGAAAGCATATTAGACAAGAAGTACTTTATGGTGCATTTTCTCCAAAGCCATTCCCTATATTTACATAACAATTTTAGATCCTGAGGAAGAAGGCGGAGCCTCCTCGCTGACGGATGGTAGATAGCAACTCTCTGCGGCTATCGTCCGTGCTCTTTTGTCGGAGAGCCCCAATCATTTTGATTAGGGGCTGAAACTGCCTTGGAGGGGCAACGGAGTAAGAGGAAGCAGCAAGCCTGATTGTGGGGAGCCGCATCTCCCCCCCCGGGCTTGTTTTTTTTTTCCTCCCGAAGACAACTGCAGCGGTGGTCCAAAATGGCCACCCTGAAGAGAACGACTCAGCTGGACTAAGATTTGTGCAGCAGGGAAGAAAGAGGTGGATAACTTCTGAACCGGGACAATTGGGCAATTTAACTAAACAAAAGTACCCCGGGATTAAGGTACCATAGAATTTTTAAGAAAAGAAAAGTGAGTGGCGAAATTACAAAGGGACAGAGAGAGAAAAAGAAAATATTTTTGACAGCTAAATGGGGCTTCGAACCGGGAAAGGAAGAAGCTGGAATTAAAGATTTAATAAAATTGGACTAAAATATTTTGGGAATAAACAAGTATAAAACTAAAGCTGGACTTAAGATTGTCAAAGAATAATAATAACAAAGTTTACAAATTGGAGACTGGACTGTGATGGAATATTGAGGTTTGAAAAACCTTAAATAAAAAAATAGGGGAAAAAGGTGAAGACTTTGTATAATGGAGAGTGTCACCTTTTGATAAAAATTTGGCTCAAATAAAAGGGAAAGCACTCTGTTTTTGAATGAACTGGTGTGGATATAACATTACAGAAATATTGAAACAAAGTAAGAATTTTAGAAAATGAAAGCAGAACCAGAATAAAGGAAAAAGCAAGGAAAGACTCTGTGGGACTGATTGACGTTTTTGGTATAAACCCTGAACTGGAATAACTGAGAACTTTAAAAAACTTAAAGAAGAAAGAAGGAAAGTAAAAGTGGTTTCTTTTTGTGGACTTTAATGATCATAAAATATAAGAATGATGATATCTCTTTGGGAATTAAAAATGGAACTTAAAAATATGAGAGAATTACTACAGGAAAGAGGCAAATCACTTTGCTCTCTGCTAGAAAAAATGGAAATGGCGATTGAAGAACAAGAAGAAAGATTTTCAGAGGAGGAGGAATCGACTCAAGGAGAAGACATTTTAAATAGACAATTAACACAAAGAATGTTACAAACAAGTGGGGAAAGAAGGAAGGTTAAAAAGTTGAGATTTAAGAAGGCAATTAAAAGAGGGAACACCTGTGAAGTTAGGAAAGGCAGGAAGACTCAGCAGAAAAGGGGAAAGGAAGATATTAAGAAAGAGAGGGATATAAACTGGAATGAGAAAAGATATGGGGAAAAGAGGGGGAGGAGAAGCAACAAGAAACAGGCATATGAAAGAAAGAAATACAGAAATAGTAAAATGTTGAAAGGAAATTGTTTCTTTACAATTAAAAAAAGGAATACCCGTGAAGTCAGGAAAGGCAGAAAGACCCTGCAGAAAAGGGGAAAGAAAGAGGGGGATATAAACTGGAATGAGAAAAGATATGGGGAAAAGAGGGGGAGAAGAGGCAGTAAGAAACAGGCATGTGAAAGAAAGAAACGCAGAACTAATAAAATGCTGAAAAGAAATAGTTTTTTCAGAGATAATGGTTGATGAATTAAAAAGGGGATTCTGACAAGGGGTAATAAGAATATTTCTGCAATTAAAATATTTAGAAAATAGGGTAATATAGATACTGATAACTCTTATTAAAGGGGGAAAAATATGCTGTGGAATCCAGTTGAAAAGATGTAATGATTAATGGTTTATTGGGAATTAAGATGAGGGAATAAAGGTATATTCTAATCATTAAGGTGTCACACTCAAAATAGTAAAAGGGGGGGACCCTATACTTGTTCTTTTTTCTTTTTGTGTGTGTGTGTTAAAATTTGTATTAATTTAGAATTCATAAAAAAATGTGTAATGGAAAGGGAATATGACAGAAGAATCAGCTAAATTAATAAGTTAAATATAGACTATTAAAAGCAAGGAGAGACTTTGGTAATTTCATTATTACTATTATTAGGCAAATATATATTGTTTATTTTTATTTTTAAAATAAATATTAAAGGATTATATTTGAAATAATTGAAATGAAATAAAAAGAGGTTTAGATTGAGATTAATGAAAGAATTTAGAATTAAACTTTATTATTATTATTATTAGGCAAACACATATTGTTTATCTTTATTTTCAAAAATAAATATTAAAGGTATTTGAAATAATTGAAATGAAACAAAAAGATGTCTCTATTGAGATTAATGAAAGAGGCTAGAATTAATGTGTTTATTTCTCTCCTTACTGAAAATTTGGAATGGAAAAGGTAATGATAGAATTAAGTATACATATATCAATGTATAATTGCTGTCATATTTATATGTAAAGGTGATGACCCAGAAATATGTTGTCCACTAAAAAGAGATTTTTCTTTTTAATGTGAAAAACTGAATAAAGTTTGTTTAAAAAAAAACAATTTTAGATCCTTTCAGAAGAAAAAGAGAATGTTAAAAACATGGTACATTAATACTTCAAAATAATGGATGGATGCTTGGATGGATGCTTGGATGGATGGATGGATAACTAAGAGTTTATCCTGCTTCCAGCACATAAAGCTAAAAATATCAAACCAACCTTTTCCAGCACTGAAGAAAACAAAACTGCAAATTGCACGTTGGCAAGGGGAAGCAAAATTATGAATAAAAATATTTTTATTGTTAGTTATTATACTGTATTATTATATTCGGCTATATTATTTATTTATTTATTCAAAAGTGATATAACTAGCCAACTCCAATGAATTCTGGGTGGTGTCCAGAAGCAGAATATAGTAATATTTTATAATTATAAAATATATTTTATACTACATAATAATTCATATAATTATATAGTATGTTTTTGCAATAATTATAAATAGAATTGCTCAGAACTGCATTAAAGTGTACCAGTCAATATAGATATCTGTTAAAAAAGACTCCTACCCTAGGGTTTTAGATGTATAGGTAGTCCTTTCACTTAAAACTCTTTGTTTATTGTTGGTTCAAAGTTATGACAGCCTTGGAAAAAGTGAGTTACAACCTGTCCTTAAAACTTCAACTGTCACAGCAGCTGCACAGTCACATGATTGCAATTCTGGCAATTGGTAGTTCCTCACATTTACAACAGGTGCAGCATCTTGTGGCCATGTGATCACAATTTGTGACCTTCCCAGCTGGCTTATAATAAGTAAAGACTGTTGAGAAAGTTGATTACTTAGTGACCATGTGATTCATTTAAACATTTAACGAACATTGTAAAAATTGTTGTCAAATCAGGTCCAGTTATAGGATGACTCACCTTATGACTGCACTCACTTAATGATAGACGTTCTGGTGCCAACTTCAACCAGAAATAAAGTGCTACTTGTAATGATATGTGGGAATGGCCTGGAGGGATGAAGGAAAGTGATGTTACTTAGGGAACGATCAAAAAAGAGGAGGAGGAGCCGACAGTGGTTTAAATGTCAAAGAAAGAAATTTAGGAAGGACCTGATCTAATTGGTCAGGCTGTTAAAAGTGATGTGGGAGATTTGTACTTTCAGATTTAGAAGATTATGTTAATGTAACCTTACAATAATGTAGAATGTGTTCATCTGATCATATCTTGCATGCATCTGGCTTGCCTGGGAAGACATTAAATTATTAATTAGATATTTTTAAAAACAATATATGTATCAACCATATTCAGATTTATGTTAATAGTATACTGTAAATTTTATTTTATTTGTTATAATCACTGCCATAGAAGGTAATAATTAGATACATTTGAATAGATGAATTAATCCATAATGATACATTGTGACTACTAAAAACAAGCCTTTCCTGATTTAATTCTTCGAAAACTAGATACGGGACACTGTAAAATTGGTTATCAGATTGGTAAGAAATCTAGCAGCTATTTCCAAAACAATCAATGGATGCAGACTGCTGGTCCTTCACAAAAGAGACAAATTTACTCTCTTTTATATAGAAAGTAATTAAGAAAGGTAAGCATGACCTTCCTATTCTAACCATAAATAGGTTCCACATTTGAAATTTTATTAATCAGAACTTAAATAGATTTGTTTGGGAAATTAACCATTCCCATTCCAGGCTGTTCTTAGAAGCCTACCCAGAGATAAATAGGAAGGGAAGAATACTGTAATGTTTTTAAACTTACTTTTTTGCAAGTACCTTGGGCCAATCTGTTCTCGTGCCAGAAAATGTACAGTCCTTAGAGGCAATTGTATTTGTAGCCTGTTCTGTTTCCCTATTCCATAGATCAACAAGGACATCCACAGGATCACTGGCTCTTGCTTCTGGAAAATCCCTCAGAGCTTTAAATAATTAATTGGATTCTGTAAATCTCCAAAGATTTAAGATGTTCTTCATCCCTGCAAAGTGAAATAATGTTATGAAATCAAAATTCATCTTTGGAAAACATACTAAGACATAAAACAATTTTTAAAAATGCAAATAGAAGCAAGAAATATCCTGTATTACAGCCTCAGTATAAACAGGTTTTTGCTACAATATATTCACGTATTAACAATAAAGCACTTAAATGATTGTTTCACACTTGTTAATTTGCAAGATTCTAAATGCTAGCACATGCTTGTGGCACATGCAGGAGAAAAATCAACTGTAATAAAAACAGTAAATGTGACATTTGTTTAATTAATTCTGTGGTAATAGTATAGAATAAACTCAACATTTTATAAGGAAGAAGAAGAATACAACAGTAATTTAATTTATTTATAAAATATTGGATTTTAAAAAATATGGCAGAGGTTGGCAATAAAATAGTTTATGGGCTTTCCTGCAGAGCTCATCCCATAACATTGGGGATACCATTGAAAAAAGCTGCTATGCAACCCAAGAGATCTTAAATAGAAAAGTTGTAAAGCAGAGCAGATCCCACTGGCCCAAAGAGATGAACGTAAGAAAACTTATAATGGCAACAGTCATGAACTTGACAAACGCTTATACAGGCTCAGCATTAACCATTGGCTTTGGGGTGAAAGAGCTATGATAATTCTTGTACTGCATTTTTTTCCAGGTTTTTTTCAGTGATCTATAAAAAAAAGTTCATAATTTTTAAATCCCTTTTGGATAATTTTGTTTCATTGGTGAAATAAGTGCCTATGCTCATGTATTTGTATGTGTATGTGTGTGTGTGAGAGAGAGATTGGCTTATGGTATTAGCAGAAAATAAAAAATAATCAATGATACAATTTTAACTAATCAGTCTAATATGCCACCATTCATAGTAGCATATTTCACAGCTATCTGAAAATGGCTTAAGGAGAAAGTGGTCCATTAATCAGGGGTCAACTATTCCAAAGGAGAAGGGCCATCATAGGGAAGGTCCAAGCTCAGGGGCACCGAAAATGGCATTTTCGTAATAGTAGGACCCTCAATCTTTTCTCACAGATGTTACTGGATGGGCAGTTTTAGTTTAAACAAAGTGGTCAGTGAAATATCCTGGAAAAATTGATAGCTTTGACGGTAACAATCATCACTAAGTTATATCTGAAAACCAGCTGGCATTGAGTGCAGCTCCCATCATAATGGTGTTACAAAGACAAACCCATAATTACCGGAGCCATTGCATGCTGCAATAACCAACCCTAATTCTCCAATATGTTATATTCTGAGTTATTTATGACATTTCACTGTCTGATAAGGATAACAGCAAAAATTTGGCAGAAGGTTAAACTTATCTTTCTTAGCTTCTTTTGCTATAACTGCTTGAGACTTCCTTGAGAATAAACTTACTTAAATGTTTCAATCTTAAAGGCTGTGAGGACAGAAATGCTGGAGTTGGAGAGTAAGGGACTACTTGTTTGTAGCTGTACCATAATACCTCTTCTAGGATCCCAACCCCCTTTTGTATACCCTCAAGTCATTTTTTCACTCCTGGCAACTGCCTGGACTATTCCCTGTAAATTTCTTGGCAAATTTTCAAAAGAGGTCAGGCCCTCCATCCTAGGACTGAGAGGAAGTGATTTTGTGCCTAAGGCAGAACTAGAACTATGAGTTTTCCAGCCTCCCAATTTCTAGCCTGTTGTCTTAACCACTATTCCAGGGGTGTCAAACTCAATTTCATTGAGGGCTGCATCAGGGTTGTGTTTGACCTCGGGGAACCAGGGTGGACGTAGGTAGGGTAGGTGTGGCCAGCTCGACATCATTCATGTTGGGGGTGCCTGTGGCAGCCCGAGCACTCTGCCAGCTCCATTTTTGGCTGCAATGGCCTCCTGCAACCCCCTGCCAGCGAAAGTGGAGCTCAGGAGGGCCACCTGCAGCCCTCACATGCTCCGTTTTTGCTGGTAGGGGCACTGCAGGCCAGTCCTTTGCTGTTTCCCTGCAAGCCAGATCTAAGCATTCTGCAGACCACATCTGTCCCCCAGGCCTTGAATTTGACACCCCCACACTACACCAAATAGTCTCCTGCAATACTTAAAATATTTTTTTTAATTGTATACAATCAGTCTGTTTCATTACTCACTCAATGTGATGCCTTAAGTTGTCCAAATACTTATGATCTTATGCCAACTAGAGGCCAAAGAGAGCAAAAAGCAAATTCAATTTTATCTTGAATGTTGTATCATTTAGTTGACTCACATGTAACTGCTATCAATTCCTCTCCGTGCAACTTTTTCTATCCCATCTATTCAACCTTATATATACTATAAATCTTTTAGTTCTTTCAATCCTCTACTTCCTTCTCCTATGTCTCTCCATTGTAATCCTCACTACACAAAATCAAATTTATTTCCATTAATTTTTCTTCATTCTGATGCCCTTTGAAATTAGCGATATCGATCATTTCCTTGCCCCCCAAAAAACTTAGCCCACCCAAATGAGTTGGAGATAACAGACTTAGGTTCTCATACTGGCAATCTCTAAGGGGATCAATTTTCTTACTATCTTCCATGTCTTCAGATATAAAAAAAACTTTGTTCCCACCTCAGTTACATCTTTGTCAATCTTACATCATCAAGAGGTGCTGATAATCTACAGGTGAAACTCGAAAAATTAGAATATTGTGCAAAAGTTCATTTATTTCAGTAATGCAACTTAAAAGGTGAAACTAATATATGAGATAGACTCATTACATGCAAAACAAGACAGTTCAAGCCGTGATTTGTCATAATTGTGATGATGGCTTACACCTCATGAAAACCCCAAATCCACAATCTCAGAAAATTAGAATAATACATGCAATCAATAAAACAAGGATTGTACATAGAACAATATCGGACCTCTGAAAAATATAAGCATGCATATGGACTCAGTACTTGGTTTGGGCCTCTTTTGCAGCAATTACTGCCTCAATGCGGTGTGGCATGGAAGCTATCAGCCTGTGGCACAGCTGAGGTGTTATGGAAGACCAGGATGCTTCAATTGCGGCCTTCAGCTCTTCTGCATTGTTCGGTCTCATGTCTCTCATCTGTCTCTTAGCAATGCCCCATAGATTCTCTATGGGTTCTGGTCAGGCACGTTTGCTGGCCAATCAAGCACAGTAATCCCACGGTCATTGAACCAGGTTTTGGTGCTTTTGGCAGTGTGGGCAGGTGCCAAGTCCTGCTGGAAAATGAAGTCAGCATCCCCATAAAGCTCGTCTGCGGAAGGAAGCGTGAAGTGCTCCAAAATCTCCTGGTAAGACGGTTGCATTGACCCTGAACTTAATGAAGCACAGTGGACCAACACCAACAGATGACATGGCTCCCCAAATCAACACAGACTGTGGAAACTTCACACTGGACTTCAAGCATTTTGCAGTGTGTACCTCTCCATTCTTCCTCCAGGCTCTGGGTCCTTGGTTTCCAAATGAGATGCAAAAGTTGCTCTCATCAGAAAAGAGGACTTTGGATCACTGAGCAACAGACCAGTACTGTTTTTCTTTAGCCCAGGTAAGACACTTCTGACATTGTTTGTTGTTCAGGAGCGGCCTGACAAGAGGAATATGACATTTGAAGCCCATGTCCAGGATCCATCTGTGTGTGGTGGCTCTTGATGCACTGACTCCAGCCTCAGTCCACTCCTTGTGAAAGTCCCCAACACTTTCGAATGGCCTTTTCCTGACAATCCTCTCCAGGCTGCGGTCATCCCTGCTGCTTGTGCACCTTTTTCTTCCACACATTTCCCTTCCACATAATTTTCTATTAATGTGCTTTGATACAGCACTTTGCAAACATCCAACTTCTTTTGCAATTACCTTTTGAGGCTTTCCTCCTTATGGAGGGTGTCAATGATAGTTTTCTGCACAATTGTCAGGTCAGCATCTTTCCCATGATTGTGATTCCTACTGAACCAGACTGAGAGACCATTTAAAGGCTCAGGGACCCTTTGCAGGTGTTATGGCTTAATTAGCTGATTAGAATGGGAAACTTTGAGCCTAGAGTATTGAACCTTTTCACAATTTTCTAATTTTCTGAGATTGTGGATTTGGGGTTTTCATGAGCTGTAAGCCATCATAATCACAATTATGACAAATCACGGCTTGAACTATCTTGCGTGGCATGTAATGAGTCTATCTCATATATTAGTTTTACCTTTTAAGTTGCATTACTGAAATAAATGAATTTTTGCATGATATTCTAATTTTTTGAGTTTCACCTGTATATTGGCTCAAACTCTGTCCTCTACAACTAGTATAGTAGTTGTGGCTTTTGAGTGTTTTCGAACTAATCACTTATGAAATTCATCTAAAATTGCTGTTAATGCTGAGTTCTAGTCACCTTGCCCCACTCCTGCCTGGACTACCTGAACCTTTCATGACCATGGCTATATACTGTATGAAATTCTGCTTTTTGTGTCTGCATTGGAAACATGCTGCTGAATATTACCTAATTTCCTTAGGAACATCCCCAAAGAACTACTATGTGCATATGCACCAGGCTGGTCTACAGCAATCAAGTTAAATAATACCATATGTGCGATTCCTTTCTTGCTGTTTTGGAGTCTTATTGTCTATTATTGCCTTCTTGTTCAATTATCTTCTCACCTTAGAGCAGAGGCTATTAGTACTATGTTTCCCTTGTCTTCTATTTCCCACCTTCCATGAGACACAGCATTTTTTTTAAAAAAGGGTAGCAGATAGCACAATCTTAAGTAAAAGTATGCAGAAGTTGAATTGCACAAACCTGAGAGTTATGTCTGTGGAAAGTTCCTCCCTGTTCAGTGCATTTCAGTTCAACCAGCATTATCTTCTCTGTCAGATTTTCTTTTAATAAGAAAAGCCCAGGGACCAATCTATACCAGTATTCTTTCCAATCAATAACATCTAGCTCACTTGTACATCACATGGTATATTCCCCAACCAGTTTTTCTGATGCTATTTGTTTCATTTCCCACAAGTTCTTCATTATTTATTTTAATTATTGCCATTTCCCTGTGCTATGTGCGATGTATGTTCCTGTGTCATGATATTACACGACTTATCAATGAGAATAGTTTAAAGTTGTAGATATTTTTCAATACTTTGTCTATTTTTCCTTTGTCCTCAGGTAGAATGGAGAGATATGATATTTGTAGGCAAGAAATCAATTTGTTTGCTGCTGCTGTTATTTTTAGGGTATTTTTTTTCATTATGCGTATATAGTATATAGCTGTGCAACCAAATAATGCATGAAGACAGAATAAATCAAAACTAGAAACTGAATGCACTGAATGTTCCTCAAAAATGAGTTGCCTACACAAAGCAGTATTATTCTTCCATAATTATTGAGGTGCACTTGTTGTTGCTGTAGTTCCGTAGGCAGCTTATGGGAGGTAGTCCCGAAGGTGCTTTTCAAAAGGCAATTGAACTTTCTTAGTTTTTTCCTTGAAAATATTTTGTGTCTCATCCAAGAAGCTTCTTCAGTTCTAAACTGAAGCAAAACATTTTCTAGGAACAAACTAAGAAAGTCCAGTTGCCTTTTGAAAAACACCTTTGGGACAACCATGACCTGGATGATTGAGAATCTCATAGACATTTATGGCAGATACTTTTGTTATAACCACAAACATTTTCTAAATTATATTATACACTGTACTTATTTTATGCTAAGTACAGTGAATATTGGGCTGCATTCTCAAATATGTAAACCTTCCCCTTGGTAGATTTTTCATTTAAAAAAACGAAGCACAAAGTGTGCCTACTAAACAAAGAGATCCAGCATAGAAAATGCCTTAAAGTCAACAAAGGAACTTATCTATGCAAAACACTTATTCTATCACTAAACATTGTTATTATCATTAAACGTTGTTCCCTTCTACAGAGGGAAATTTCATACCAGATTAGAAATAGTGGTCTAGTATTGTATGAGATGTGAACCCATGCCTGCGATTTCCTGAGGCAACACTTTTGATCTCTTTGCTTCACAGCTGCAGGTCAATGCACAATTTTTCTGGGATAAATTAAGTATGAAGTAAAAATATACATGAATTTCATGTGTAGGATTTTTCCACTCAACATACATAATAGTTATAATAATATCTAATTTTATTTATCAAATTAATTAAACGTATAGCCACCCATCTCATTGTCAAGCAACTGGGCTGCTAATTATATTTCTAAGGAACAAAGGTGGATCATTTCTCCCATCTTTAGCCTAACAGAAATTCTGTTGCCTAAATCCACATGCTGTATTTTTTTTTTTTTTTTTTGTAGAGCAGAAGTAAACAACTTTTGATGCAAGTGTCTGGAAGCCCAATTCACATACCAACTGTGCAGTGTGCCAAGGACTCATGGATGAAGCTTGGCTTTTCCATGTTTTATTTGCCTATTAAATGGAATTCGATTTAAAAAAAAACTTTACTATGATGTTTAAACTGTTTGGGAACTTATTCAACCATTTTTTGTAAATTCACTGCCTCAAAATAATAGGAAATAGAATCTTGATTTTTCAAACAATCATAGCCCCAAAACTTGGTGGTATAGTCAAGATATGCTTCCAGGGATCATATAGAGCAGGGGTCGCCAACCTTTTGGACCTCAGGGACCACCAAACACATAATTTTAAATCCCGGGGACCACTAATATGAATTTTGACTGATGGTGGCTTGCTGACATTGGTGGGAGAGAAAGAGAGAGAGAGAGAGATCTGATCTAACCTCTCTCTCTCTCCTCCCCCCTCTCATACACACACACACACACACATATACTAAACACACAGAGGCAGGGGTGGGATTCAAATTTCTTAACAACTAATTCTTAGGTGTGGCCTAATTTGTGGGTGTGGCTTGGTGGTCATGTGACTGGCTGGGCATGGCTTGTGTGTAAATATTATAAATATTTATGTAAAAATTGTTCTTTTTTATTAGAAAAGAGCAACTTTTACCCAAAAGCAGGCAAAGCAGGCAGGCAGATTGAGTTGCTCACAGAATCACAGATTCAGAGATATCTTTCTGCCATCAGCTACCTGAGTCTGTCACATAAAATTTGCTTGTAAGCAAACTCATAAAATTTGCTAGCAAGCAAACTCACAAAATTAACTCACATCCAAAGATTTCCTGCTTTCTAGCTAATCTAAATGTCCCGGCACAGCAGAACAAATGATGGTGAGAAAAAAAAAAGGAAAAATAGCAACTTAGCAGGCAAGTTTGCCAGGTAAGGAGTGAATGGGCGGGGACAGTTCCCACGGGCCATGTGGGCGGGGCAGACTTGTGTTTCTGCACAGCCTGGATTAATTGCTGGGGGGGGGTGCTTTGGGGGTGACATTTCTCTGTGGACCACCAAAATTTTCTCATGGACCACCAGTGGGCCGCGGACAACCAGTTGGCAACCACTGATATAGAGGATCTCTGTTCAGGGGCAGGCTTTCCAACATGATCAGAATTGTTGGAGTCTCATGGAATTTCACTATGGATTGTTCCATCAACTTCCAGTAGGAAAGAGGGCAACATTCCCCATATTAGGTTGAGGATTTAATTTATATCCCTTGTCAGGCCTTTCTTATTTATCCATTCCAAGTATGCAGTCTTTGCCTCAGTTTAGATGAAAACAAAAGTAAGGCTAAATGTCACTTGTATATTAATAAAAGCTCAATCTACGTCCTCAGATGTTTTCTCACAATGGTTTCATGCAGATGAAAAGCAATAATCTCCCAGCCTGATATTCTCACAATGGCCAGTCAAATTGCAACAGAATTGCTGTGAGTTAGGGCCCCAACACAGAAAGTTGGCCCAGAAGAATACTGTGGTTGATGATATTAAAAGCTGGAGGAACCATCAAGCAAATCATCAGGGTTGCACTCCACTACCCACTCTATAAGAAGATACCTCAAAGGAATAAATATTAATACATGTAAATTTGCGCCAGTACTTAACCCAAGGCTGTGATTTCTCCTTTGTTATTTCTCCCTCTGCTGGCTATTGCAGAAAGTACAATGAAAACTTCTGAAGGAACTAGAAATGAGAAAGAGGTTGATTGTGGAATACTCAAATATGAGAATTCATTTTTAAATAGGACTTATGAAAGGGAACATCTCAGTGAGCCACATATGTATTCTATTTAAAAGTTGAGATAGGACAGCTTTCCCAATCTGGGGTCTTTCAGATGTGCCAGGTAACAATTACCACAATTCTCACACAATGTGAGCGAGAATTTTGGAAGTTATAGCCCAAGAAATTAGAAGCCGAGGAAGTCTAAGATAAGACCATAATATAGGTTGATTCTAAAGCTAGATAAATATTCTGAGAGTTCCTGTAACAGAACCCATATGAATATAACATCTTGATGACTTTGCAGAAAAGGCTGGAATAGCAAGGGCATTGTCACAATTAAAATGAAACCCCGTGCCCAATTGAGATCATGCCCATTGGAGGCATTTCTAAAACATTGGTTCTGTTTGTTTCATATTGTGTGGGTTACCATCAAAGGATAATCCCTGCCTTGTGTACATTCTGATACCTGAGCCTCAGTCACTCGCACCCATAGCTAAAAAGGAAAGAAATATGTAATGAAATTACTTCCCTCTTCTTCACAACATACATAAACAATTTTATCATCTTCTCTCAAAATAGAACAACCATTAAATGATTGACTTGGCTCTGATTTCTTATCCCAAACTTTTTATATATTTTTGTTGCTGAATTTTGGCAGTATCATTGCAATTTAAGTGCCAATACTCATTTTTCTTCCTTTTTATAATATTTTTATTTAAAAATCACAATTAAAAAGAGAAAGACTAATACAAATTTAAAAAGAAATAATAGAAAGAGCAGAAAAGAAAAATAGAAAAGGAGGAAAGAAGCACATGGTATAGAAAAAGAATGAAATATATAAAGAAATGACTTCATCACAAATAGAAACAATTTTAGTAACTTATCTTCTCTTAAAATATAACACATCTTCATCTTCCCGTATTTTATATCTTATTTTTAAACACATCCATAAAAACTTCCTGATCAGCAAAAGTCCATTAAGTTTTTTTTACAGAGATAACAATATAATTATTTTAATCTTTAAAATAAATCAATTTTAAATTCCTTTTTTTTTTACTTTTAACAATCTTGATTTTTAGTTCTTCAAATAATGTCCTAAAGCTTGATTTCTTTTCATTTTTTTATTTCTCCTCCCAAAAATCTTCAAAGCTTTAACAAGCCTCTTTTGTAAATCCAATATAGGAAGATTATCCAGGTCATTCTCTTGGTTTGTTATTTGTATATCCCTTTTAATTATTAAGACATCAGCTGGCTTCTTTTGTATATCCATCTTTTTCCATGACATTCTTGTAGCTATTCATTTTTAAATTCATTCTTGTCCATTAAAACTTGTTCCTATTTCATAACAATTTTTAAATCCAGTCTATTTTATAGAGATAGACACTCTTAAAATTAACTTCTGCATTAATTGTTCAAAATATCCTTCAAAATGTCGAATGTTAAAATATTTTGTTCCATTATGTATTGGTAAGTCAAATTAAGTGTTCTCATTTAGTGCTCATCTTTAGTTCCGTCTAGTTCCCTCTGATATTCAACTTTCAAAATTCCATCCTTTTTTAAGAAGAATTCAATAGAAATTTATTTTTCCACTGGAATAATTTTTATAATTCCAAAATCTAATTTCAAATTATATAGAATTAAAATCATTTGTAACTTTTAAAAATCAAAAATCTAATCATCCCTTTTCTATTTATTCCAGAAAAAAATAAGTCCTTAAACTTATACTTAAAACTTCTTTTGCTAAGGATTGAAGGAAACTCACCTAGTGCAGTAAAACTTGTTGATCCAAAGGTTCCTAACAGCTGAAAAGCAGTTAAGCAATTTCCAAAAGTGATTATAAAACAAAATATGCAAGTCCACTGTCCTGAGTGCCAACCACTATTTCAGTAAGATAGCTATTCCCTTGTCTCCTTCTGGAAAATGCTGTCTTTCTTTCCCTTCCCTTAAACCTTCTGGAAAATGATGTGTTGTGGTCTGTCTCCCTGTGATGAGCAATTGCCTGGAGCATGGGTGGACAATCTCAAGTTCTCTTCTTGCCCAAAGTGGAATTACAAAGAGCTGGTCTATCTCTGGTTCTTCATTCTGATGGAGTCTTGAGTATTCCATTTCTTTTGCTGAAGCCCTGCTCAGCTTCAACTGGGTTCAACCCTATCATGTACTTCTTCATGAAAAATAATCAACCTAGACAGAAAGCAGTTAAGAATAAGCCAAACACAGCAGGAAGACAGTGGGGGATTCCCAGTATATCCCACTGGTTATACCTGAAATAAATTTGTTCATTTGTTGTTACCCTAAATGCAACTCCAGCCCCCATATTAATACTTCACAGAGTGGGTATTAATCCCCTTGCTTAATTTATATATCAATATCTATATCTATCTATCAATCATCAATCATCATCTATCTATGGTAACTATGCATTATTTTCAGTCTTTCAATGTATTATCTCAATTTATCTCAATTAAAAATGAATAAGTGTACCTTTCTCTGGAATCTGTATCCTCAAAGATAATTGCTTTTTTCATATCACTTTTTGGAGCAGTTCCCTTTTCTTGGATCCTAGCAAAATAATGATGGACACACAGAAAGATAGTTCATAATTGTTTTCCAGGTTTCCCTGAAGGCAAACTGTTTACTACTGCCTGCCTGCCTTAGCAATGTTCATCCACTGGAGAATATTAGGCATATTCTCAGTTCACACAGGCTTACGAGAAGTCTGACAAATATAGTATGATCCTCCACAGCAGATCTGTTGATCCAATAAAGCATTCCATGAAGCCTGAAAACCCAGGTCTTGGTCCTTGATGTTTCATCTGGAACTACTGTTGTACATTCCTTACGCCTGGGCTTCTTGTGACAACAGATTGATGTGATAATGCCTCTGCTGGCCACCTCTCACATACATTGCCATTTGGACAGGCAGTGCTCACTCTACAGTATTATCAAAGGGGAAGGGAATAAAAAGTGTCATTTTGTCCTGAATGATATTTGGTGAGTTCCTCTTTGAGAGAATACTCTAACTAAAAAAATGGAGACAAAACATAAATCAATGTAGTTCAGCCGGCTGAATATGGCAGAGGCAGTCAGAGAGAAGAGGAAATAAAACATTAAAGTACAGAAATGGCAGATGAGGGGGACCTCTGCAAAGTGTACTAAGAAAAAGCAGAACTAAGTGTAGAGAAAACCCAAGGAGAAGAAAATAATAGAAAAGGTGAAGGAATGCAGGGGTGACTACACAATGATCCCACTCCAAAACCCAGCCTTTTTCTCACATGTTATAAATAGACTTCCCCACCAAACTAAGAAACAAACCCTTATATGTGTGCTTTATTTTTAAAATTGTATTTAATTTTTTTTTGCATTTTGTAGACTATACATTTAATAAGGGATGCAATAATCTTTGTTGAACCTAATGCATTAGGGAGCCAACCGTGTGAACTTTGGGTATAATTAGCCACAGGTTCCCCACTTCTCTGTAACTTGAGCATTTAGCTCAATGCTTAAAAAATATATTATATTACACTGAAGGATATCCTTTCCATCCACACTCATATCCAGCAAATTGTGTTCCAAATGTAACAGACATCATCAAATAAAACTTGTAGATATAGAAAAGAAATAATTACCAAAAAGATTGGCCTTTTGAAAGAAAAAACAGATTCATAGTTGATTGTCAAAAACAGTATATCATTTCTCCATGGTTGTTCAACTATAATTCCATTCATCTAGGAAGAACATTGTCCAAAACAATGAAAATCCTAGTGTTTATTTTTAAAATAGCTTTTGATACTTAACTTTAAACATTAATTTTGCCCAGATCAGAACAATTGACATTGCTTCTTTCGTGAATATTCATGTAGCTCAGACAAGAAGGTAGGTAGAATGAAAAGCTGGAGACTTTGCTTGGAAAAATAAAACAGGTGTGAACATTCATAGAGAAATACTAGAGGAAGGACTTTCTCCATCTGTAAGGGAGACCATTTATCTGTGCCAGAATTAATTTTTATGTTCTTCGTTTCCTGAAGAATGTTACGGAGAGATCCCTGAATTTAGCAGAATAATGGAGATATAATAATGGAGAAAAATGAAGCATCCCATAAGTAGCACACAAATGCTTTGTACTGAATATGCACATCTGTGTAGATAATTCCCATGTATATATTTTATACTGCTTCATATAAAATATCCTGGAGGAAGACTAATGTCTATTTATTTCTTGCCCCTGCTCAGGCATTTCTAAAAAGTACCAAGGAAGAGAAAGTGAGCCCACCCCACTATTTTCAATAGCATGGGGTTAGCTACGTCTTCGCTGTTAGAAGATATAAAAGGTAACCACAATACATGCTCTTAATGTTTTTTTTCCTGAAGTTGGTCTCAAATTCTTCCAAGAACAGGTATTTAGATTTGTCTCTGAATGTTTCCCCTTCAAAAACATCGTGAGATGCCACTTCTGAACACACAAATTAACTTCTTTCACGAGTCAGAAAAGCACTTTCATTGCACTGAGACGCCCAGCAGCTCAGTGTGCAAGATGGCATATTAACAAGTCACCAAGCACTTTCCCCCCCTCAGAGTGAACAATTGCCCAAACAAATGGCTCTCCCTCCTCCTTTGGCTAGCTCATAAATGCGCCTCCTGCAAGCACTGCAAGAAATTCTTCCCCCAGTCACATCACACAAAGGTGCAAGGATGAATTAATTTTTCTAGCCTGATACCCATATAATTAAATTTCTTCATTTTCTTTTCTCCTTTGTTAAACATATGTTGCCTTGTACGTTGTAGTTTTTCTTTCTTTTTGTATAGTACATCGATTTAAAAAAACAAAAAAGCACTAAACCCAGAGTACCTCTGGGCTCTGATCCCTGCAATGACCCTGCTGTTGCTGCCTTCCTAGCTGTCTGATTCTGGCCATCTCAGTCTTCCAGAGTTTTGCCCTTCTTCCATAGATGGGAGGTTAAAGTTTCCATAGATGGGAGGTCACTTAATTAGGCTTCCCCAAGTGACCCCCAAATCCTTTGGATTAGGGAAGGTCCAAGCGGTGGGTGTCACCTCATAAGCAGCTGAGCAGCTTGGAGAAAAGGAAGCTCAATGCAGTTTAATGGAGCGAAGGTAGAGGAGAAGAATTAGGGCAAGCTTGAGCCCCTATGGCAAAGAAAGGGGATCTAATACTGCCCACAATAGACCAGCAACAGCAACTCAGGCCTTCACTGTCTTCTCTAACTGGATAACTGCAATCCACTTTTATCTAGGGCTACCTTTGAAGTCTACCTGGAAACTACACACTTAGAATGCAGCAGGATCCCTATTTGAGGAAGCATGGGTGTGTGTGTGTGTGTGTGTGTGTGTGTGTGTGTGTGAGAGAGAGAGAGAGAGAGAGAGAGAGAGAGAGAGAGAGAGAGAGAGAGAGAACTATTCTACCCAAACAAAGTTGATGACAGAGTAGCCTCCAGCATTAATACTGCAAGTTCTTAGTCTAAATCGGGGTGGGCAAACTTTTTGGCTCGGGGGCCTCATTGATTTTTAAAATTTGACAGACGGGCCGCCACCTGGTGTCGAAATGCCTGTCATTACAAGTCAAAATCAAATGAATGCAATCATTCAATCATTCACATCAAACCTTAATTCTGTACCAATCTTCAGCGGGCCGGATTAAAAAGACCAACGGGCCGGATGTGGCGCCTTGGCTGTAGTTTGCCCACCCCTGGTCTAAATGCTGGTTAGAGTCTGAGTCAGAATACACATCTTCTCTCAGGGATATAGCTTATGGATTCAGGAGAATCCCTCATCTTCAGATTAAGCAGAAGCTTTATCGTTGTAAAAGACAAAGGAAGAATTCAGGGTATAACAAAGAAAACAGCAGCTCTGATAAATAACCAGTTGTAAAGATCTGTGGTATGTCTTTGAGAGATAAGAGGAAGAGCCACAGGCAAAACAACTATCATGCAAAAGGTATTGCAGCCCACAGGAAAAAAAAGTGGTGTGGGAAGGATCTCAGAAGGAACTCTTCCTAAGTTTTGAGAAAGTAAAAGTAAAGGAGAGGAGAGTGCTTCCAAACTTGCAAGTTTAATGTCAGCCCTTCAAGGCAATCCAGACAAAAACACAAGCTATGAATTCTAACACTACTTTACTGTTAGGTTACAGTAGCACAATCCTTCTGTGGGCTGAGTTATCATGACAATCGTCTAAGATATAGTGTAGGCATGTTGAAGATCCCATTGGCTAAGGAGTTCCATCTGCTCTGTGCCAGCCTCTGGAACCTCATCCCACCCAAGGTGAGGTTACTGTCAGGGTTCCAGTTAACGCACTCAACGGAATCAAAACTCCAAGGCAGGCGTACTCCTCAAAGTATAGATTTATTAGGCATGTCATATTGGCACGTCTGGGGAAAACCCGACTCTGATGGACCTGAGGTTTTCCCCACCCAAATCAAAACCCCAAAGTTCTTTCCCCCAGGTCACACGTCCATCACATGGTCCAATCAGGTCACAGCCCCAATTCTGGCTGGCTTTTGTCCATGCCTCTCCAACACCTGGTAGAGCATCTTTGGCTCCCACGGGAAAGAAAGTTATTTTGGTCACACATCCCAAGCTATCTCTATCTCCCCCCTCAAGTTCCTACAGCTCCAACCGCCCTTTCTGTGGCAGCCCCGAAGATGCTCCCATTATGGCTTCGGGGCTGATAGTTATCCTCAAAATGGTTTTTTTTTTCCCATCAGACCTGGGGACCTACTGGCAGCAGAGAATCTGTGCGTTGATTGCACCAGGTACCAGAGAATCCTTGCCTTGTGGCCGGAATGGAGCCTGTTCATTACGATTGAAGGTTGTGACAGTCATAAAGTGGACCCAAGTTATCATGATTGGACCTGCTTTTTTGCAATGGTCATTAAGTGAATTCCATGGTTGTTAAGCAAAACCCGTTGTTTGCTCAGGAGCATTTTTGCCAAAAGACAAAAGTAAACATCAGTTTTTAGCAAAAACATTGTAAATTGCTGTCATGTGAATGTGGGGCACTGTAAACAGCCATAATGCTGGTTGGTTGCCAAGTACCCAAAATGTGGTCATGTGAGGGGGCCTGTTGTAACTTTGGAACCGAGTTGTAAGCACTTTTTTTTGGGGGGGGGGGGAATGCCATAACTTTGAATGGTCACCAAACTTAATTTTAATTAATCCTCTCCCAATTTTGTTTTCCTTAAGCAAATTATTTAATGGTTTTAATTGGTTTTTATATTCTGTTTTAAAAATTGGTTTTATTTTACATCCCCAAAAGTTGCCTTGTGTTAGGTGGTCAAATAAATTGATAAATGAATAAATAAAAGTGTTCTTTCAAAGAATTTCAACTGTGAATTATAGGACATGAAGTTTAAGGCAAATATTAGTTTTTCAAGTTGATATTTTAAATCTTACTAAATCTTTAGTTCCAGTGTGGATCCTAATGTTTACATTATAAGGACTGATAGTTCTCAGGAGAACCAGGAAAAAAATTATTCACAGAAAAACCTAATATATAAGCCATTTCCCCAGTAGAGGTTTTAGCATCTTCTAGATGTAGGAGGATTCTATCATTGTTGAACCAAAATATCAAAGTGAGGTTAAGTTTAATTTTTCTTCACCAATAGCTGAATGTGGCATTAAAAAGACAACATGTATGAGGAAATGGCCGTAGCTGGATTAAGAGGTGTTGATATATAGCCCAATTTTCTCTGAAGGGATAATCAGGACAGAGCAATTCCAAACTTTAGACATTGGTTCAATGCATAAGAATAATTATAACATCACAACATCCCATATAGAAATGTAGCATGTCAACAAGAATGCCAGGCTGGAGTTCATTTGGATAACTTAGCTTTTTATGTTTAAAGCATTTCTTTTCTGTGGGACAACATTCAAGCAAGGTGATGGTACATACATATTAAGCCCTAAATAACAAGGGATCAAAGATTCTGAATCAATCATTCATACAGTCCAATTTAGTCCCCTGCAAAGCATGGGCTTTTTAAAGCTTGTTAGAAGAAGCTTAACTTGCAGGAGTTCCTCACATTTTCTGGATAGTTCAGTCTTTGGAAATGTGCATGGTAACTTACATTGCATTGCTTTTAGTGTCAAGTTAAAACTGATTTGACTGAGAAGTATTATGCCAAACTGAGAGTGATCTGCTGTACCCTGGGAGAAAAGTAGGTTAAGAATATTGTGTATAATGAATGGATGACTGAATATATCTAAGAAGGATCTATGACTTTGTAACTATGACAATCTCAGTTCAGAGTTAGATCATTTGACAGCTTGGATAGTTTGAAATCCTTTCACTCAGAAGAACTCTAAAGGAAGAGTAGTTCACAATTCAGAAATAGATCCTAAAACTCTTTATGGCTTTTAGAACAGGAATTAGGGTGCTGAAATATCAAGGCAAGCCACTAAACAACCAAAGTATAACTTTTGTCTGATACAGTATATAGAACATTAAAAAGGTACAAGAACACAGCTTTTTAAAAAGTAGAGAATATGCATTGTAGGAAGTTAGCACCCATCCCTCTCCTAGAAAATTGAAATATCCTAGGAAATATTAAAAAGGCAAAATATTTCCCCTAAAAAGAGAGGAAACTCAGAAGCAGAAACTCACCTCAGAAGTAGAAGCTCACCCCCACCTTTGTTAATGGGTGGGACATTAAGGCCTGGGCCAGAATACTTTACATAACAAAGATCTCCAGGTAAAACTATAGCAGAGCCCTTTCAGTGCATCATCATCATCATCATCCAGCAAGGCTCAACCAAGCCTGGAACTCAGGACAGCCTACAGAATTGCCCCTGCATGGCCCCATGGGAGTCTGACAACCAATCAGAATACAAGTTCCAATTCAAATCCCAACAAAGGTTATAAAACCCAGGCACTCTCAGCACCTCAGTCTCTTCTTGATCTTTTCCTTCATCCTGAAGCATGTGATCATCCTTCCTTTTTCACTCTGGAGCTCCAGGCCATGTGGTCCTGCCCACCATTAAACCTTTCAAACAGCCTCCATGTTTCCAGTGTCTTTTTCCCCACTTGGAATTGAACCCAGAAGGATATTTCTACCAACAGCATGCATACGTTCAACACCACACAGAGAGAGATAATACACCCAATTGGAAAATGCCTTAAAAATTCTGATTCAATCAATTTGGGCAAATGAACTCATCATTCTCTGCTCTGAAAGTAACTATATCCAAAAAGCAACATCCATCAGCCACCCAAAGATTGTTGGTACCAGTTGCTTTTCAGATAAATGGGATAAATGTTTTAATTGGCAGAAAGCCAATAGTAGGAGGAAAGAAAACAGGTACAATACCATTCTATCTAGTACCCACCCAACAGAATTAGATATTTAGGAAATGATTTAGACTCACAGTAAAAAAGATAAGTCTATATAAACATATGAGAAGGACATTAAGCATTACATAGCTGAGGTAATAACAGGAAACATTGGCTATCACAACACTTTGTCAATATATCCACTCATGTAATTTTGTAATTGCCCTTTTAACAAGAATATTCTGTATTGCCTTTGATGTGAATTGCACAGGAAAACAGCCAGAGTACCAAAGAGACCCGCAAATCCTAAAGTACAAGATTTATTATCTTCCCTTTAAACTTAGCAGTCATAAAATATAACACAAACTAGAAAATCTATTCATACTGTCAGTTGCTTGGGCCAGTGATAATGAAATAGACGCTCCACCACTTTTGTTCCAAAGAAATGAGGAACCTCTGGTCCTCCAGATATTGATGACTTGCCATTCCTAGCATCTTGGTTATAAACCATGATTTACACATTGCTTCAAGTATGTGTCTTATGTGTGCAGGGGGGGCATTTCCTGTCTCTAACTACCTGCCATTTAACATATTACACACAAAGAACAAAACCAAAATGAACTTCAATGTTGAATTGTACCAGCCGCAATATTCCTGTCTCTTTTTTACTTTCTCTCTCTCTGATCCTTTCTCACTTTCTTCCCTCTTCCCCAAACATTTTTATATTTCTGTAAACTTTGGGTTCTTCCAAATCTGCAGACACTTCCTACCTGAGCACCGATGGTATTATTTAATAATGAATTTCCTATTAAAATATATTCATATATGCCATATATCACAAGGCTGCCCTGAGATTTGTTTCATTTATCCATTGCAAATACACTGTGAATCCCCAAGTTAACTCAAAATTTTTAAAGCCAGATTTTTGTATATGCAAAATAACCTCAGGCAAAACCCTCAGGTTTAATGTAAAAATGGTTTCTGAAGGCAGTTAAGATCAACAGGAAATTTCTATCTAAAGTTCGTTGGCTCTCAATCTTGGGTGGTATCTGTGTGTATTCAAAATACTGTATCTGAAAGGAAGAAAGCCTGTAGGCCCGTCTGCTGGGGGAATGTTTTCATCTGGGACTATGGGGCTAGACGTTCTCTGCTGGTGCTCCCCTTCTTTGGAACAGCATCCCCCCTAAAATTAGACGGCAACTGGGGTTTAGGGGTTTAGAAAGATATTTAGTAAGCCATGTGATGGATCCCATTCTACACAATTCTTTCCTTTTTTCTATTGCAGATTTATACTGTTGCTTGGCAAACCATGTTATGTCAGAACTGTTGTTATTTTTATCATATTTATTGCGTTTAATATTTTCTACTGGAACTGGCCACATAAGCCACGTATATTGGCTCATGTTTGAAGCAGCCTGTAAGCCAGAATAACAAATATATTAAATAAGTAAGACTTGTTTGCCTTTCAAGGTGAAAATAAATTTTTTGATAGACTTGGTCTATCCAAAAATGAAGTATTCCCTCTTATTAAGAATGAAGCCAATGAAGCCAACGAAGTACAAGATATGATACAGTCTATTTTATTTTTATTTGATTTGTCAATCACTTACAAGATTATAGATATAAGTATAAACATGAGTAAGAATACAAGAAATAGGTACGAATAAATGGAGACAATAAGACAGGGACGGTAGGTACGATGGTGCACTTATGCACGCCCCTTACAAGGAAGAGTATTCTTACTCATGTAAACAGGGACTAGGCTCTGTGGACTATATACTACTCAGATTCTTATTCTGTTTACCAGCATGCATTACAAGTCATCAATTCCATTTTGATTTTTGGAAGGTTGAGCACATTAAATCCAAATTCAATTACTTCCACCACTGCATGCACAAATGTAACCTAGCACTGATCTATCATAGTTTACATACACACACACAACTTTTTTTCATCCTCAAAGATACTTAGCAATGCTAAATATTCTAAATATATATTTAAGTCACTTATTAAATTAGAGTATAAAACAACGAGCAGTACAAGAGAATGAATGTATAATGGGAAGAAAGGAAGAATCTAAATAGAGGAAAACAACCAAATTCACCCAGCTCCCTTATTTATGTGGAAGCGTATCATAAGCATGAAGATAAGAGCACAGGCTGCTGGAAGCTATTCAAAGAGGCAAAAACCATTTTGCAAAACTTTTGCCTAATGTTTTTGGAGAAGATAGAGATCAGGTGGGCTAGGTTACCAACCTTAACTATGTCCATGCTGCACATAGCATTCCCAGTTAACAGTAAGAACAGTACCAATCAGTTTGGGCATATTTAAACCCTAAATCATAAGTAAAGACCCATTTTACCCCAAGGATGTTCATAATGTTCTGTGGAAGCTTGGATCTCTGATTTAGAAACTATCATGCAAACCAGCATATTCTTCCCTACATATCCTCAACTACAAATGCTAGGAGTATACTCAGGATGTGTTACACTCAGGATGTACTACTTAATGTATTATGTTGTTGTTGTTTTAGGAGAGAGGTATTTACAGAATTTTCTGCCTAGCAACAAAAATAACTTGACAGCCTGGGACTTAATGTATCTTGACTAGGGATTAAGGGATGATGGCACTATTCTGCCGGTTGGTATCAGGCAGAAAAATGTCTCGAGGAGGTCTTAATTATTTAGAGGTTAAGGAGTTGAGGGTTTTTTTTTTTAAGAATCCAGAACTCTAGAAAGTTTTTTTTTTTTCAAGAAAACCATGGGAATTCAGGTCAGGCTAAAAAGAAATTGGTAAATCAAAGAGAAATACCCTTTTTTTAGAAAAGTTGAAAGGTGTCCTCAGTCCTGAAATAGATAAACTCTGGTTGTGGAGAGCAAATTGAAGGACTAAGAGAGGATAGGATGAAGCTTCTTTGTTAAGTGATATTTTGAAGCTGATAGTACTCACTGTGGCCATTATTCTGTGTGTAGACAAGTCATCTGCTTCCATATATATCTACCACATAACATGCTCTCAAAATTGCACTGGCCTAAAATGTTTGTTTTTCTTGGAATACTTGTAATATGATGGTCTCAAGATAGATAATGTGCCATCATACATACCACTAAGAAGATAGAAGGATTAGTTTAGACTTGGTTGACTTCAGAAGATATGGAAAGATGCCAAGATGCAGGCATAAGCAAGAAGGTATGAAAATGTTTGACAAAACTTCAAAACAAAAGGCATTTCAATAGATGTCTAGTCTTGTGACGCTAGTGGGCATGAATACAATTTTGAGAAAATACCATGATGCCTATGCATGTGAGTCTTTCACAAAAAAATGTTTTGATGGGATTTATTTTGTTATAGAACATCTGTTGAACATAGGGCAATGTGACAAAGATGAAAAGGCAGCATCTCCAAGAATCTGAATTCTAAACTCAGCTGGGGTCAGAATCTAAAATACAAATATATTTTTTCAAATGCATATTTCTCTCACTGATCTTGAATGATCTCCTTGTTTTACGTCTTAGCCCTATCATGTACAAGATCCAGTTATTTCATTCTCCCTCTCCCTCCCTCCCTCTCTTTCTCCCTCCCTCCCTCCCTCTCTCTCTCTCTCTCTCTCTCTCACACACACACACACACACACACACACACACACACGGGTGTGGAGGGGAAATATTCCCTTGATTCTTCTCCTCCTTCTTTTCACCATCCTACCTTCATAAACATTTCTCAACATCATCTTTCCAACTTATTATATCATCCTATCCCTCTCTTCTTACTGCTTCATAGGCAATAACTCTGTGTCTATTCATTCCTATTTTTCAGTTTGTGGAAAACTGGAACTGTTCAAAGCAATCTATTGACATCCACTTGTCCACTGTTGTCAATACCAGTTATCCCTGGATTTATGAGGGTATAAAAGTCTTCAGTATAATGAATTATGGCAGTACTGAAACACACATTTTGCTCTGAAGAACTTCCATCTCAAAATAATAATTTGAAAAGCTAATATTTAAAAACCACAGGTATCGGCTGGGATTTTGTAGGGAGGCATTCCAATATGCACAATGAATTACATTATTTTTATTTACCTCGTAATTTCAGTTAACTCTCTGTAAGAGCAATGCATATATTGCAATTCTTTGAGGTTAGATTTTCAAAAAATATTTGCTAGGTCTTTAAGTTATTTGTATGTCATCCAATGATAGTAGTCTCTTGAGCATGTGTTTAGAATTTCTTGCTGATAAAGATCCTAAAGACCCTTCAATAATTGTTGGTCTATGATATAATTAATATCTAGTGTTGGGAATGAGAAAGGTTACTTTGTGCTTGAAGTGATGAGTGTTTGGACATAATTTGCATAGTCTAGGGATAATGCCATTATACTTCACAAGTTATGTCCATCTATGTTTCTGATAAAGGAGAATGTTTGTAAGGCAGACTTGAAATAAGTGGTCCTTGATGAGCTTGGTTGCTTTCTTGCACTTGTTTTATTACCCAAAATAGGTAACATGATCTTCAACTATTGAAATGCCTGCAAGAAAACAGCCAAGCTCAGAGAACACTAAAGACCCCCCATCTATATTTGTAGATCTATGTAAAAAGATTTTGAAGTTCATTTCTTGGGGTAGTTGCAAGGGCATTATCTTTAGTGAAAAAGCACCACTTCTGTTATAATAAAGTTGGAGCTAGGTACAAAAATGGGACATTCAGAAATTGGAAGGAAATTCCATTCTGAATCAGCTTAGTGGAGTTCTTTTGACTCTCTAATCCCTCCATCATGTTCATCTCTCACCTGAAGTGTCCGGCAAACATACCATTGGTGATGTAGGACACGTGCAAGCTGTTAATGTGCAACCAACGGAGGAGGGGAGGAGGGGAGGAAGAAGGAAAGAAGGAGGGGAGAGGGCCAAATTGTAGCATTGTAGCCCAATTAAGGGATAAAACGTTTAAGGGCTTTGGGGGATCTTGTTCTCCAAGATGAAAGCTTAATCTTCTGGGGGGGGCAGTTATATAAATGGGTAGGATTTTGAACCTTAGCATAGACTATTGGATTGGAGAGGCTGATCAAGGGCGGAGAGAAAGAGCAACAAGAAAGAGAACTGAGAAAGAAAGAGAACGTGGGAGAGAGGAAGAGGGCAAGAACCGCAAACAAGGGGAAAGACAGTAATCAAGGCCATGACAGAGGCCTGGGATGTGGCAGTGTTTGCTGCTCGGCGGCACAACGATGATGAAGATACCACTAAGGAAACTTTATTTGCTTATACCAACAGCAACAATACCCGTGGTGAGTTTGGCAAGGGCCTCAGAACAGGGGTAGGTGGGCTGGCTAAGATTGGTTCACAGGATAAACTTTTACAAGAACAGGGCAAGTAGGTGGGCTTTCTTCAGCTGACTTCAACCTTGGCAATTAAATGTCTTTGGAAGAGGGGTCCCAGAAATAGAATTTGCTAGTTACCACTGGAACGGTTCTGGATAAGGAAGGCCTCCAAGTAGTCCCAGTAGAAGGATGGAAGTGACAGTGATGGTCTTAGTATACTATAAGTCATAGAGATGTATATACTTTCCTATGGATGAACTCTTGAATTATTTACAAGAATAGGGACTTTGTCTTATTTTAGCAGAATGCATCCCTGATTGATTTGCCCAAGATGCTATTATGCTTGCTGAGATCCTTCTAATATTTAACTTTGTCCATCTTCTGGCAGACCCTTTTGAAGGTCCAAACTATCATATTGCACCACGATGGGTCTACAACTTAACTTCACTCTGGATGATCTTTGTTGTCATTGCCTCAGTCTTTACCAATGGTTTGGTATTGGTGGCCACAGCCAAATTCAAGAAATTACGGCATCCGCTCAACTGGATTTTGGTGAACTTGGCTATAGCTGATTTGGGTGAAACAGTTATTGCTAGCACCATCAGTGTCATCAACCAGATCTTTGGCTATTTCATCCTTGGCCATCCTTTGTGTGTTTTGGAGGGTTATACTGTCTCTGCTTGTGGTAAGAAGTACTTATTCGTCATGTTTTCTGCTTAATCCCTTGTTACCCCAATCTCTTCCCTTCAGGTCACAGTTTTATCCTCTTCCCCCTAATATAAGCACATCCTATAATCCTTTTGTCCTCAGAGATCACCCATCATGCTGCTCCTTTTCTCTCCATGTCCCTGAGTTGCTACCCTGTTAATCCCATGCATTATAGGACACATCTGGCAGAATATGTTGTAAAGGTTTCAGTATAACCATTTCAGTTTTCTGACCCTTGATGCTGTTTCATATAAATGATTTAGCAGGTCAGAAACTGAATTTCTATATGATAGATTACATATAACACACACACACATGCACACACACCTAATAGAGCTCTGAGCATACTATTATCCTCTTCTGCTCTTCCTTCCCAGGCATTACAGCTCTCTGGTCTTTGGCCATTATTTCCTGGGAGCGCTGGGTTGTTGTTTGCAAACCTTTTGGAAATGTCAAGTTTGATGCTAAAATGGCTCTTGGTGGTATTTTCTTCTCCTGGATATGGTCTTGTACCTGGACAGCACCACCAATCTTTGGCTGGAGTAGGTAAGTTTGAGGGGATGGTACAGAGTAACATCACTGGAAACAAAGGAGCAAGGTGATGTCCTTCATTTTCAGCAGCTTTCCAACATAACTAAAAAATAAACTTTTGTATATGTTCACGTAAAGAGTGGCTAGCTTTCGTCAAGAATGTTGATAGGGAAGAGTCAGTGATTTGGCTTTCTTTCTTTCAATGAGAAATGAGTTACGTGGATCATTGATCTTTTTTAATCTACAAGTCATTAAATCTTTCATTTGGCATTTATTTTTAGGAGATGGTGAGCAATGAGCAGGATATGTGTACAAGGGTATTCAGATGTTGAAGCCTAAAGCAATTCTGAGCGCAACTGCTTTGTCATGTGTTTGTCAAATCTTATCTTGGTCAGAATGTTGTGTGACATCAGAAATTATTCTGTTTTATTTTATATGAACAACTGTAAAACATACTAAGAGGGGCTCAAAAGATTAGATTACTCAAATCTCAAATGTGAAAATGACTTTCATCTCCTCCCAACCAGATACTGGCCCCATGGTCTGAAAACATCATGTGGTCCAGATGTATTCAGTGGCAATGAAGATCCAGGTGTCCAGTCTTACATGATTGTCCTGATGATTACCTGTTGTGCAATTCCCCTGAGCGTCATCATTATTTGTTACTTGCAAGTGTGGATGGCTATCCGTGCGGTAAATACACACATTGTATTATATCACAGATGTCATATATCTTTCCTTTCCTTTAGCACCCTCCTTCATGTCCCTTGTGACAGGATCTCTCTTCCTTATAAAGCACACTTTCTTCCAAATTGAAGTATCACTGCTATAGAGTCTCCAATTGATAGCTATATAGAGAATTAATCAATTGTTAAGAAGCCACAATTCTGTCACTGTACTTGAAAATCCTTAATCACATTGCAACACAAATAAGATCTCCTCACTACCAATATATACCTAGATAGTTTCCCTAACGTGATCTCCACTTCTATAAAAGTCCTCTGGCTAATCTCAGTTTCCTAATAAGACCTTTGCCAGGAATGATTTCCAATTTTCTTTAGTTCATCTTCCCTATACTTCTGCTTATATTATTTTACTTATAAAAGGATATCCACATACAAATTTAATCTGGATCCAATTTCTGTGGTAAACTCCTTTCTCTCTCTTGTTCCAAATCACACCTAGGGATCTGAGATGTACCTTATTGGCCTTACTTCTTTCTTTTCTCTCATAGGTTGCAGCCCAGCAGAAAGAGTCAGAATCCACACAGAAGGCTGAGAAGGAAGTGTCAAGGATGGTAGTGGTCATGATCCTTGCCTACATTGTCTGCTGGGGACCATATACATTTTTTGCCTGTTTTGCTGCTGCCAATCCAGGCTATGCCTTTCACCCCCTGACAGCTGCCATGCCTGCCTTCTTTGCAAAAAGCGCCACCATTTATAACCCAATTATCTATGTCTTCATGAACAGACAGGTAATTTGCTTTGCCCCAGTGGAATAGCTGGAAATTATTGGAATTGAGAGAGACGGGCGGATTAAGAGTATTGAACGGAAAGCAACTGGGGGATGTGGGTTATATCATTTGGGGATTATGTTGTATGTGGTGGAAAAGGGTAGAACTTGTAAACGCTCATTGACATTTGTCTGTCTCCTGGCAGTTCCGTAATTGCATAATGCAGCTCTTTGGCAAGAAAGTGGATGATGGTTCTGAACTTTCTACTTCCCGCACTGAAGTCTCATCTGCCTCTAACTCTTCTGTATCACCGGCATAAGAGCTCTTTCTTGATATATATCAAGACAGTTCTGCCTCCCAGGAGAGCCCTAGTGAGAATTTCTCCTTCTTTCCGCAGCATATGGATTCCCTATGCATATCTAACATATTGGGCTGCTATTGCACAAACCCGTTCCTTGGACTTAAGACTGTGACCCAGGTTGGGTGCTTCTATTTCTCCTAGGGAGAGGGAGGTGTTTCCGCTTTCCTTTCAGAATTGATTAAGAGATGGCAATGAAAAGGTCATATCTCTATATTCAAATATTCCATCAGTCTGATATTTTCCTGGGGATTCAGAGGTTGTTTTGATTGTTGATTTCATCCCCTATCATTGTATCTTTAATTAATCTTTCACTTATCCTTTGGACTGCAAGAGAGGCAGAACAAAGGGGGCTCCTGTGGAAAGTTTATGACTTTTGTGAAGCAAGTCTATCCCTCCCCCCTTTTTTTATATAGAGAATCTTCTAAGATTTGAAGATTTGAAGGTGAGTATCTTCAAGATGCCACTTCCTATGAATGGGTAGATAGTTTGATGTATCCACAAAAGGAGATAATCTAGACATCAGCCGCAGCAGTTCTATTTTGATTATCTTTTGCTCTGCCCCTCTTATGAAGTGTTTGGGTGGGTGCAGGGAGTTTATTGAAAGGAGGCTGGAGAATGAAGTTGTCCCCTGCAATTTCTGTGCCTCAGCATGTTTGGAGATACTGATTTCTAGCTATGCCTAAGAGGAAACATAATTCTGGCAGAAATCATAGATGAGAACTTGCCGTCAGCACTTTGGCCATCCCAGAACTCTGTATATCTCCTCAGCATGGCTAAACAGGGCCCACTCTGTACATAATATTTGATATTAAAATCACCCATGTTCCATGGGTTATTTAGCTAGAAATGCAATTGATAAAATTATTTTTAAAAACTTTACAGCAGTGAGACAGAATAAATTAATGTACAAAAATGTTTACCTTCTGTATAAAAGCTGAGCTTGTATCTTACAAATGATGTTGTGAAACACTACATTTTGTCCACAATATGTACTGCTTGAAATGTATCCAAGAATGTGGGAATTTGCCTTAGCTGCCAATATACTGACTGAGGATTAGTGGGAAAAGAGAAATAACAAAATGTAATTTTAATTTTTGACAATGGATATTTGTAGAAATCAAACAGGGTGAAACTGGTAGCTCAAACTAAAGAATATGCGTCACCCCTGACAGCAGAAAAGTGTAAGAGAAGCAAATCTGAGCAATGAGATAGAACATTTGGGAAGTTTTCTTGTGCAAACCTTAACTGATGAGATGAGTACTGAAGGAAATATTTTCTGTTATTAAAATGCAATAGGATTTCCTGTCTCAGGTACCAAAAAAATTGTGGGCTGAATAGCTTAAACAAGGATTTAAACCTATCAAATTCCATTTATTTTCTTTCATGTGCAATCATGCTTCCATATACACAACATATGTGCATGCACATGTTCCTCTCTTCCTCTCCAAAAGTTGAACCTCCACACCACATTCAAGTTTCCTGCAATGTTTTTCAGCTCATCTGGGATGCTAGAATTCAGAGGTGGATTGTCATGTGAAGTTGTCATTCAAGCAGCTTTGTAATTTAGTTCTCCATACCTATAGAAACAATCAAGGAGAAAAGAAAGAACAGAAAGACAGACTACTTTTTTATTTTAATAAACAAATAAATAGTTATATTGTTGAGAAGCTGCTTAGTTGCAGCATAGGTACAGAAATAGTGATACCAATGTTGTCTGACTGTCAAGATGAAGGAAGCCATGTTTTCCATTCTGACTCAATGATGTCATGGAAGTAATTCCATGCAAGAGTTATGATGGTAATCACAAGGAGAGTGGACACGGCCCGCATACGAGTATGCAGAAGAGGAACTATAAAAGCTGAAATTGTTGAAAAAAACACCAGGATAATGGCAGCAATGGTCAATAGCAGGTTCATGAGCTGTCCATAAAGCTTATACATACTGGCCTGGGGCATCTCCATTGCCTCCTGCTGTTGGGCTTGCTGCTGCTGTTCCAGTTTGGCAAGTCGGGTCTGGTAGGAATCCAGCACCTCCTACCACAAAGACAAGGAAAAAACAAGAGGTCAGGACAAGACCAGCCAATTTCCAGACACTGATTTAGTTAATCCCAGGTGGATTTCCACAGTGTTATTTTTCACCTGCCATTTGCAGGTTCACATGCTCTAATTTTTTGATGGCTCTATTTATATCTGCGAAGAGGAAGATCGGTTTTCTGGCTCCTGGGTAACCCAAGTGGCGCTATGCCTACCCAGATGCCAACAAGTTCAGAAGACTGCCAGGGTTTACAAATGCACAAGAGGAAATACTTTAGAGGAAAAATGTTGAGGGGACTTCAAAACAGCCCAATTAATACTATGCTCATTGGTCATAGAATGCTGACTTGTACAAAAGGGGAGGGCACAATGCAATATTTTGTTGTAGAGCCCACTTATGTGTATTACCAATGCTAACACACTGATGTTGCAGTATGTGCAAAAGCAGGTTCATGGTGATCTTATCAGCAGACAAAATAACAGTGCAAGTGCTTGTATCACTTATAACATTGTTCTATAATCCTTCATCCTCTGAGTTTTCTGGCACCCTACAATGACAGTCATTGCAGCCTTCATTTCTTTTTGCAAAAATACACTTCTCTCTCTCTAAAGACAGTTGTCATAGCCTATTGAGCAAGATGGGATATTACAATTTTTTCTTTTGTTCCATTTCTATGCACTCTGTCACATGTAACCTGTTCCAATGTCCTGTTCCTTGCTCCAAGAACAATAGTGTGCACAGCACCTATGCATTTAGTTAAGCAGTCTCTTACCCAGACATCCCGGGACCTCTCATAAGATTGATACACCATCTTCTCCTCAGTGCAGGCCAGATCATGTTTGAGGTTGGTGATTTCATTGAGATTTAGCTGTACTGCATCATTCACTTGTATTTCCAGGTTATAGTGCCTGAAGAAGGGTGGCATTAAGTCAGGTTCTGTAATCTGATCCTGTGTTCTAAGTCCTTTTTCCCTCCCCTTCCCCCCCCCACCTCCCAGCCAACTGGTTGATCTTGTTACAGTCACCACTTTAGGCATTGCTGGATAAATGGATTATAATGATCTGGCTCTGCTTCCTGATTTGACACTTCTAGTACAAGAAAAGGGTGTCTATGCTCATCCTGGATTGGAAAAGGGAGGAGAGGATTACAAGTATTCAGTGCCATCTGGGTTTGGGAATGTGAAAACAAAAGAAACCAAACATTCTGGAGTACATCAAAGCACTGAAACTAATACTGGTGGGAAAAAATACTTTTGGGAACCCAGTGAGGTTTGGAACTTAGAAAGGCAGTATTGCTGCCAAAGATGTGACAACAAGTAGATGAACAATTTGGTAAGCTGAATTATTATGCTAAAAATGCTTCTGAACAGTTCTCTACCAGATATTCTTTTATCTACATGAAATTATCTGAAGGTAAAAATAGACATAATAAATATGAACTCAAATTTCTTTATTTGCAATGATTGACTTCCTTTTGGCTACATAACAGAGATATTTACTAGCAAAGGGAATGGTTACTCAGCCATCAGTCTGGTCTCTTATGTCATGCAGTAGGTACATTATTTTATTATTTTTTTAAAGAAAAATATGAAGAATTATCTGTTCATTCATTGAAATTACTTTTTTAGAAATGAATCTTTTAAATAGTCTAGTTTAGTTATAATCTTATCTAATCTGATTGGAGGATAATGGGATGGAAAATACCAGCAAAGAAACCAACCCAGTACTAGTGTGTTTCTGCTTTGCTTTGAAAGCACATTAATAAATGTGGTGTGACAACAGTGAAGATATCCCAAGTGGATTAATTGTTATAAAAATGTTTTCATTCTCTACATGCTTCTGCATACAAGAGGGATCTTTTTCCAATTAAAAAATATTGCAACAATCCTCCTGGCTAAGGAGATTGTGGCTATGCCCTTTTCATATCACAAGAAAACAAGAAGTTTCTAAGTAATGTCAATAAAGCATGGAGAAGATCAGAAGAAATAGGCAAGTTATGGTCTGTATTATGATACTACATTAGTAACTGCCTGCTTATTTGTGTGTGAGTATGGCATATGAAGCAAAGAGTTTCATATCCAGGAAAGACATAGTGGATTTGTCACTAAAGATAAAACTGTGATGTTCTAAGAGAATGAGTCTCAGGAGGAAACAGGACACCAGGGACAATCAAGCCTGCAATGGGAAGGAAATGGAATACTGGGAACCACTCTTCTCAAGAATGTGGATGCCCACCTTTTCTTTTCCTCCTGTAGGAGTTCCATAATTTGCTTTTTATCAGCTTTCCAAGCTTCGTCTAACTTGTTCCTCTGACTGTCCAGGACTTTGTGATACTCCTTTAGCTCCGTGATCTGGCTCCTCAGCTCCTGAAGCTTCTTTTTTGCCTCCTCTTCAAGATACTGCTTTGGGGCTGCTTCTATGATTGACTCATTTTCTGGGCTCTCTGGGATGGAGCATTCTTCTATTAGAGGAGCTTCTGTAGGGCGGAACTTGAACATGTTATATGGCCCCTGGTGGGCCACATTGACCTTGAGAGTTTGGGGCGGGGGAGAGGGACTGCTGTCTGCAGGTGATAAATTCTTCTGCTCTAATCTCTTCAGTTGGGTCAAGCAATCCTGCAGACGCTGTTCAAGATGAGCAATATTAGCCGAGGAGCGTTGGTTGATACGTTCAAATGCTTGACGGATGGAGGGTGCCTTTTCCCTATCAGCTTTGCTTACCAGTTCCACATAAGTGGAAAGGTTGTCATCACGATTGGCCTTCTCCACTCGCAGCAATTCAGACAAGTGCAATATGCGATGGCGTAGAGCATCTTTCGGACTTCGGTAACTTGACTGGGAAGATCCGGAAGCAGCAGAGGACCTGCGGATCTGACTGGAGTCCACTTGCTACAAGGATGGAGCAGGAAGACAGGAATAGCAAAGAGAAGTATACCAATTTAAGTTACCGCAGAATTGTCATATTTTACATGCAGCTCCCATTAGGTAGCTAACAATGTACCTATCTTGAGTGACCCTAGAATGTTAAGCCATACACTGTCTATTTTGTATTTATACCCATATTCTCTACTCTGCTTTCATGTAGGACAGCCAGTTTCTCTTTCTGTATAGAAAGATGGAGTGCTCTCTCATTTGGAGATTGTGAGAGGAACAGGGATGCTAAATAAGAGATAATTGTCCAATAACTCTCTTTTCAGGCAAACCTATGGCAACTTTATAAGTCTGGATATTGAGTGCTAGTTCTTGCTGTTCCCTTAGTTCAAATTTCTAAATTAAACAAGATTCTTAATAGAATTATATTTTGAACCTTGTTCATTCTCTTCCAACCTGATTACCTCTCTTGCTTCACCAGTGGATTTAAGCATTGATTCCTCAGTATCTCAGCTTGTACAAGCACACTCACATTCAATTTAAAATATCTAATTTCTTTATTGGGTAAAACAAGGTGGCAATGTCAGAGAGATGTTCAGCAGCTGGCTGCCTCTTCAATTTTCTGGTAAATGACCCATTTATCTCAACCACCCTGTCTCTTAAAGCAATGGTCGCCAACTGGTGGGCTGTGAGAAAATTTTGGTGGGCCGCGGAGAAATCTCACCTCCAGAGCACCCCTCCAAAGCAATTAATCCAGGCTGTGCAGAAACACAAGGCTGCCCTACCCACACAACCCGGGGGAAACCTCCCCCCCACTCACTCCTTACCCGGCAAACTTGCTGGCTAAATTGCTATTATTCCTTTTTCCAATCATCATCTGTTCTTCTGTGCCAGGAGATTTAGATTAGCTAGGAAGCAGGAAATGGTTGGATTTCTTGCTTTCTAGTTAGTCTTTAGATCTTCGGCTCTGCTTTTAAGCACAGCAAACCTCCCTTAGGACTATTATTCAGTGCAGGCTCACAGCAAGCAAATTTTATGTGACAGACTGAGCTAGCCGATGTCAGATAGATCACTGAATGATTCTGTGAGCAACTCAATCTGCCTGCTTGGTTTGGCTGATTTTGGGTAAAAGTTGCTCTTTTTTAATAAAAAATTCAATATTTACATACGCGTTGTGTTGTGAGTTAATTTTGTGAGTTTGCTTGCAAGCAAATTTTATGTGACAGACTGAGCTAGCCAATGACAGATATCACAGAATGAATCTGTGATTCAGTGAGCAACTCAATCTGCCTGCCTGCTTTGCCTGATTTGGGGTTGCTCTTTTTTTTATAAAAAAATCAATATTTATATAAATATTTACAATATTTACATACAAGCCATGCCCAGCCAGTCACATGACCACCAAGCCACATACACAAATTAGGCCACGCCCACAAAACCAGTTAGTGGTCCCTGGGATTTAAAATTATGAGTTTGGTGGTCCTGAGGTCCAAAAGGTTGGCGACCCCTGTCTTAAAGCATCCCTTAACAAAAGAGAAAAGGCATGGCGAGATTGACTATATACAGTACGCACTGTTCTTCTTGGGAAACAAGGAAGTGGTCAAAAACCTTTTGAAATGCCTTCTTGGATTTGAGGAGAAATGATGAGGTGTGGGTATAATGCTGAAGGGATGATATTCTACGTTGGTCCTATTTGACTGAGGTTGGTAAGGTGCAAAAATATTAGTGTTTCTTATCTTTTGCCCTATCTTCTGTTCTGGAAAAGTACCCTTGCACAGAAAATTCCCTTTCATTAGAACAATGCAGTGACATCACATATCATTCTCCCTGAATCATGACAACTGCCATTATAATCAGGGGCCCTTACTGCTTGGAATCTCATTACATAGCAATATACTATGTACAAACTTAGAAATATTTATTTACCCATAGTTTACCAAAGTAATCCCTTTTGAGTTCATCTGATATGCACATATCATATGGATGATATATATATATGGATGGATTTGCTCAACATCTTAGGCTACAATCTAATTGTGATCTAGAGTGTTATAGTTTCTGGTCCAGAGTGTCTACAAGAGAGCCATGTGCTAGACATTTTAAATATGAAGAAATGTGTTTTATTGATCACTCACTGAATTGGGAGCTTGACTTGTTGATGCTTCTGACTGCTGGGATGGTTCTCCTTTGGTTAAATTATAGTCTACCATCAATGCTGTATGGAAACAGACAAGTGCATAAAAGTAACATTAATTTGTGACCTAATCTTTTTATATTTGTTGTTTTATTTGATTGTTGTAAGTTGGCCAAAGTTGCTTCTGGTGAGATAGACTAGCAAAAAAATAAATAAAATTGTCCTTTGTTGAAGCTAAATTGTAACTTCCTCTAGCCTTCTTAAAAATGGTGTTAAGAGGTAATATTTATGACTTTCTTCATCTCTTTTTAAAGAGGTTTTTAACTAAATAAAAAAAGAAAAAGAATACACAAAATTATAACAAAAGAAACAAAAATATGAAAGATGTAAATGTACATATAATAAATTGTGGCCCCAATTCCTGATCTATAATAATTAAACCACTGAATAGTTGGAGCCATTTAGTTGTCTTTCAGATGCTGAACCTGTAAGTCATTTGACTGTAAGTCTTTTTGTCCAGGAGTCAACTTTCACGTGAGAATACAGAACATAAATATCTAAAAATATTAAACCTCAAACTTAAGTGAATACCTGTGATTGCTTCTTACTGAAATGTAACCATATATTTTAAAAGAACATTAATTTCACATCATCTTTAACAGCATTGCATTTCAAATTCCCAGAGGTTGTGGGAGGAGCTGCTGGCTGATTGTGAAGGAAGCAGAGGGTGAGTAAAAAGGAGAGAGACAGTTTGAATTGCTTCCATTGCATTTCAAATTCCCAGAGGTTGTGGGAGGAGCTGCTGGCTGATCGTGAAGGAAGCAGAGGGTGAGTAAAAAGGAGAAAGATAGCGGCCCATGTGCCTAACAGCGCACGAATCGTATAACTATAAACCAAGAATACCAATAATACATTTAGGGTAAGTGCGCTTGAAATTGTGATTTTATTTTATTTCAAAATGACCGGCTTAGTTCAGTGTAATACTTGTTTTACAGCTGTCTTTCACAGTACTCTTTTCAAACTTGGATACTGTCCTCTTTGTAAAAAAATTACCAGTCTACATCGACAGATTACCTATCTAGAATCTCTAATCTATGCTCTCCAAGCAGAAATTAGGTGCCCAATCCAGCCATCTATTGAGCTGCCGTGCTACCAGCCCCCACTACCACAAAGATCCTACAGGAAAAGGGCAGTATGGACAACCATAGGATCTGGCAGGGTGAGAGCTGTGGACCATAAACACAAAGCTTTTGCTGTGTCCCAGCATAACAAATACAGTGCCCTTGCTGACCTTAATAGGGACACTAAAGTGACAGGTCAAGGTAGTTGTGATAATGATAACTCAAGTAAGCCAGGGATCATGGTCCTAGAAGAAGAACTTACTTTGGAAAGGAGAAAGTGTGAATCAGGTATTACACACCTGTCACACAAGAAGAGCAAGGCATCCAAAAAGAGAAGCCACCTTCTGGTTGGGGACTCAATTGTAAGGGATGTAAATTTAGGAAAGGATACTGAGGTTTTGAAAGAGGTCAGGTGTCTACCAGGTGCTACTGCCAGCAGAGACAAGAAGTGTATTCTTAAGATAGTCAAGAATGCCAGCAAGGACTGTGGTGTTGATGCTATTATACATCTTGGTACAAATGATCTGTCCCAGAAGGATGTACTTTCTGTTCAGAAAAACTTCCAGAGCTTGGGGTATGAACTTAGTAATATGGACTGTAGGCTTATCTTTTCAGAGGTTCTACCAGTATGCAAGGAACAAAAAGGAAAAGGGCAGCGTGTAGCAGAGTTTAATTTGTGGCTAAAGGAGTGGTGTAAAAGGGAAGGCTTTGGTTTTATTAGTCATGATGTCTGCAGCTGGTCCAATGAAAAACTGTACAAAAGAGATGGTTTGCATCCCTCAAAGAAAGGGACCGAGTTACTTGGCATTAAATTCACAGATTTCCTGGATAAACATTTAAACTGAACAGTGGGGACAGAGAATTAATGGATTCAGAACATTTCAGTCCCCAGCAACCTAAAACTAATAAGGATACCAGTGCATGCAAAATAGATGTTTGTGTTGGTAAGATTATCAATCTTGATGCCAACCAAAACCAAGCATTTAATAGTGAGTGCCATACCAGGTGCACTAATCAAACAGGTGGCAAGAAAGTAGGGTCAGGTAGGCACAACACAGGTTATGGAGACAGTAAACACAGACATAAAGATCTCAAGTGCCTATATACAAATACACAGAGTCTGGGGAACAACCAGGGTGAATTCAAACTAAGAATACATGAAGGTAAATATGATATAGTTGGAATAATAGAAACTTGGTGGAATGAAACCCATGACTAGAACATACTGGTAGAAGGATACAAACTATTCAAAAAAACCAGATCCCATAAAAGAGGAGGTGGAGTTGCACTGTATGTAAAGGACCACTATATTGCTACAGAAATGCATGAAACCAAAGATGAAAACCTCCTAGAATGCATATGGGTCAATATAAAAGAAAAAAAGAATGACATGTCCATAGGTGTATATTATAGGGCACCCAATCAAGCAGAAAAAATAGATGTCCTTTTTGCTAGCCAACTAACAAACATATGCAGGAAACACACAACAATAGTAATGGGAGACTTCAATTATCCTGATATCAATTGGAAAACTAATTCTGCACCAAGTGAGAAACCAAATAAGTTCCTAACCAACCTAGCTGACAACTTTGTTGTACAAAAGGTAGAGGGGTGAAACTAGAGGGACAGCCATACTGGACTTAATTCTTACAAACAGAGAAGAAGTAATAGAGGGAGTTGAAACTGCAGAAACCTTGGGTGAGAGTGACCATGTCATACTAGAATTCAACATAACACAGACACAAGCAACAGAACATAATGACACCAGAGTCTTGGATTTGGAGCTGATTTCAATAAACTCAGAGAGAACTTGGGAAAGATTCCATGGATGAAAATCCTAAAAGGGAAAACAACTCAAGAATCTTGGGAAACTCTAAAAAGTATGATCATAGAAGCCCAGACCAGCTCAATGCCACTGAGAAAGAAAAACAAGAAATCCAAGAAGAAACCAGCATGGCTACACAAAGATCTCTTTGGCAAATTGAAAGAAAAAAAGGACAAGTACAAAAAATGGAAAGAAGGACATACAACCAAGGCAGAATATCAGCAGATAGCCAGAAACTGCAAAGACGAAGTCAGGATAGCAAAGGCTCAGAATGAACAAAGACTTGCAACAAAAGTCAAAGATAATAAAAAAAGTTTCTTCCAACATATAAATAGCAAGAAAAAAATCAAGGAAACAGTCGGTCCACTAAAGAGAGGAGACGGCAAGGAAGTAACAGGCAACAGAGAGAAAGCAGAACTGCTTAACTCATTCTTTGCATCCCTCTTCACACAAAAAGAAACTATAGCTCAACCCACCAAAAACATAACTGTAAAAGACAGACCAGAAATAAAAGTTAAAATAAGCAAAAAAAAGAAAAAGTAAGAAAACACCTGTATGATCTTGATGAAAACAAATTGCCGGGGCCTGATGGATTACATCCCAGAGTTTTAAAGGAGCTGGCAGAGGCCATCTCAGAACCACTGCACCATATCTTTCAAAAATCCTGGAGTGCCGGGGAACTACCAGAGGACTGGAAAAGAGCTGATGTGGTTCCCATCTTCAAAAAAGGAAAAAAAACAGACCCAGGAAACTATAGACCAATCAGCCTAACATCAATACCCGGGAAGATACTGGAAAAGATAATAAAAAAACAGATCTGCCAACATCTAGAAACAAGTAAAGTAATAACTAGCAGTCAGCACGGGTTTGTTAAGAACAGATCATGCCAAACCAATCTTATTTCATTCTTCAACATAGTGACTAAATTAGTACACCAGCAGAATACTGTGGACATAATATATTTAGATTTCAGCAAGGCATTCGACAAAGTAGACCACAACCTACTTCTTAGTAAGCTAGAAAAAAGTGGAACAGATAGCACCACCACTAGAAGGACTCGCAACTGGCTGGCAAACTGTACTCAACGAGTAGTCCTTAATGGGTCTAAGTCTACACAGAGGGAAGTAAGCAGTGGGGTGCCACAAGGTTCAGTCTTAGGCCCACTACTCTTCAATATCTTCATTAACGACATAGATGAGGTAATAGAAGGGGAACTTACCAAATTTGCAGATGGCAGGAATAGCTAACACCCAAGAAGATAGGCTCAAGATCCAGGTGGATCTTGACAGACTAGAACACTGGCCCATATCTAACAAAATGAAATTCAATGTAGAGAAAAGGAAAGTCCTACACCTAGGCAAGAAAAACCAAAAGTACACATATAGACTGGGTGAAACCAGGCTCAATAGCAGTAACTGTGAGAGGGATCTTGGAGTCTTAGTGGACAACCAGCTAAATATGAGCCAGCAGTGTGCAGCAGCAGCCAAAAAAGTTAATGCAATCCTAAATTGTATTAACGGAGGGATACAATCAAAATAAAGGGAAGTACTAATACCGCTCTATAAATCCTTAGTAAGGCCACACTTAGAGTACTGCATCCAGTTTTGCTCACCACGTTATAAAAAAGATGTTGAGACTCTAGAAAAAGTACAGAGAAGAGCAACCAGGATGATTAGGGGACTGGAGACTAAAATATACAATGAACGGTTGCAGGAACTGGGCTTGGCTAGTCTCATAAAGAGAAGGACCAGGGGAGACATGATAGCGGTCTTCCAATATTTGAGGGGCTGCCATAGGGAGGAAGGGTCAAGCTATTTTCTAAAGCGCCTGTAGGGCAGACAAGAAATAATGGATGGAAACTGAACAAGGAGAGATTTAACCTGGAAATAAGGAGAAACTTTCTGACAGTGAGAACAATCAACCAATGGAACAGCTTGCTCTCGGAAGTTGTGGGAGCGCCATCACTTGAGACTTTCAAGAAGATATTGGACTGCCATTTGTCAGAAATGGTGTAGGGTCTCCCGCTTGGGCTAGGGGTTAGACTAAATGACCTACAAGGTGCCTTCCAACTCTGATTATCTGTTACCACACCATAAATGCAATGAGGTTGTTTCTAAAATATTATTTCTTGTTCAAAAGGATGTAATCTAAAATCTATTATTTTTTTAAAAATCTTGTTAAGTAAAACATGCAGGCAAAAGAAAAAGAAACATACTTAAAGAATTTGGGAAAAAATGAAAATACAAACCAAATTAAAACGAGTTTGTAAAATACTATAAAATTGCATTCCAGCAACTCTCTTTTTTCTCTCTCCCCATCTGATTGCTACTTGAATATTTTTATATATTTTTTTGGACATTATTACTCATTTCTGATTGAATTATTTTGTCATTATTTTTAAAAACTTTATATTTTTCTTCAAAAATTATATTCTTGGTGCCTTAGCTTGCTTATTGTATTGTACGGTATGTTGCATATAATGGAATCTCTCCTGGTTGAATTTGATTAGACCTCTCCTGTAAATGTATAATTTTCGATTGCTGCATACTCTTCAATGTATTGACAATGTATTGGAGTATTATGAAGCACTGGAGTATTATGAAACATCCAGAGTAACAAATGGCGTTAGTCTTTTTAGATGCACAGAAGGCGTTTGACAATGTGAACTGGCAGTTTATGTTGGCACAGGTAAAAGTGATGGATTTTGAGGAGCAATTTATCAAAATGATTAAGGCATAATATATCATAAACAAACCACAAAAGTGATGGTAAATGGAGATATGACAGAAAAGGTTAATATTAAGAAGGGTACAAGACAAGGATGTCCCTTGTCTCCATTACTATTTGTATTGACTTTGGAAGTATTGATTAGAAATATTAAACAAGATAGGCAGATAAAAGGTATGGAAATTAAAAAGGAAGAGTACAAGTTACAGGCATTTGCAGACAATCTAGTTTTTATTTTAGAAGACCCACAAGAAACAGGGTTTAAACTAATGGAAAAAATAGAAGAGTATGGGGAAGTAGCAGGACTGAAAATAAACAGAAAAAAACCAAGGTTTTAGTGAAGAACATCACAGATAAGCAAAAAAAAGTTAATGAAGAGATTAGATATTCAGATTACCAAGAAAGTAAAGTACTTAGGGATTGAACTAACAGCAAGATGTGTAACAATTAAAGAAGATTATTATAAATTGTTACTATAAATTAAGATACTTAGAAAAATGATAAGGTTTGCAATTGTCATTAATAGGAAGGATAGCCACAATTAAAATGAATATATTACTGAGGTTATTGTATTTGTTTCAAACAGTCTTGATAAAGATGGAGAAAAAATATTTTGAGGAACTGAATAAAATAATATTAAAATTTATATGGCAAGGGAAAAAAGCAATAATTAATTTTAAAATGCTACAGGATAAAAGAATGAGTGGAGGTTTAGGACTGCCAAATTGGGAATTATATTGTCAGACTTCAGTGTTAACGTAGATGAAAGAATGGATTATATTGAGGAATACAAGATTATTGACCTTGAAGGGACATGATGTGCAACTGGGTTGGCATGCCTTACTATGGTATGGAGAAAATAAGATACATGGTTACTTTCAAAGACACTAAATAAGAAATGCTTTATTGCTAGTATGGGAGAAAATCAGAGAACGGTACTATTTGAAAATATCAGCTTGGCTTTCAACAATGGAAGCACTTATTCATCCACGTTTTTAATATGGGAAATGTTGTCAGGTACAAAGATGTTTTGAATGAAAACGGTAAGCTCAAATCTAAACAAGAACTGAATGTGCAAGGGATTGAAATGGCTTGGTATTCACACATGCAAATACAATCTAGGTATAAAAAAGATGTAAAATTATATGGTTTCTATAGAGAGTTGACAAAACTGGATAAGATACTAACAGGAACAGAAAAAAGATTGATTAAAAAGTGGTATACTTATCTGTTGGGTATTAAATTAGAAGAGGAACAAGTGAAGGAGACAATGATAGCATGGGCAAAAAAAATTGGTTGTACAATAGAATTAGATAAATGGCAGAAATTGTGGGATAGAAATTAGAAGTTAACAATGTCAACTGCATACAAAGAAAACTTGTGTAGATGGCATTTGGCACTGGCAAGGTTGGCAAGGATGCTTAAAGATAAATAGCTAAATGTTGGAAATGTCTGTCATTTTAAATCCACATTGAAATTAATTTCAGTTTTGTCCAGAAATGCTTGTTCCTCTTCTGTAACATAATTTAGTTTATCAATAATGGCAAAGATCTTTAAAATTAGCTTCTGAGTTTATTGTTCACAAATAGCTCTCAATGCACCCATTGATGAAGATTTTGCTCCATTCTGCATTATTAGATTGAGTTTAAGTATGCTTCTGTTTAATTATAATCTTTATTTCCTTCTGGTGCCCCCTACTGTCCAAATTTAAAAGTCCTATGTTGTTTTTCTTCAAACTGCAAAAACATGGATAATTTCCCTCAAGAAGGATTTTTACATTTAATTTCAGAATGTTACTAAATCCATCTGGACCCTTTATAATATTCTAAAATCAACTCTAACCCCCCTTTTGCTGTTATTTTTTAATTAAATCCTTAAACTCATATTTAAAACTTTTTTGTAAAGGAATGAAGAAACTAATCCAGTGAATACCAAGAAACTTGTCATTACAAAGGTTCTGAATATTTTAAAAAAATTAATATCAAAGTGATTAAGAAATTAGGATTGATGGAAATTTATCCCTATACCTTGCATTTCACCTATGATAGAATCCCCCATTCCCAGTCACTCAACACACAAGCAGATCACAAAAATATTGGTTCCTGACACCTACTCACAAGGAGCTGTTGTCCAGAATACATGTGGGCAGGCACATGATTTCTCCTTTATCCAGAGAGATTTCACTGGCCCAGATCCCCATGCAGCTGGTGATTTCAGTCATAATGTGATCCCCCCTTCTTCAGGGGCATCTTGAGTTTGCCATATCCTCACTAGAAGTCCAGAATGTTCTGGAAATTTTTATATTTTTTTCCTAGTCCTTTGGGGTCTTTATCTAACTTAGTTGGTGCCTTCTTTGTTAAAAATTGCTAATAGAGATTTTTATCCCATTTTTCCTGAAGAATCAGAATAATAGAAAGCCTAGAAATATAAACAGACTGTTTTTATTATGCTGCTAAGAATTAAATTACGTTTCAAATTAAAATTGTTGGCCTATTACAGCCTTTGAAATGAAAATACTACCTATATATAATGCAATTTCTCCATCCAACTAATTAATATGGATGTAAATTAATGGGAGACATAGTCACCTTTTGTGTACTAATGGGATTAGTGCAGCCATCCCATTTAGATGAAGCAATTGCTCTTCCAATGGATTATTTCTACCAACAAGTTCCGAGTAGATTAAATCTACTAGTTAAAGAATATCTTCCATTTGATTACACTTGCTATTGCTGCAAATTCCTGCCTGAAATAACTACCCCAACTGTTTTTACAATAGACCTCCTTCTAAGTGGATGAGGCACATGTTATAATATACAAGTAACTGTAATGTGTTCCCCATTATACTATCCTTAGATGCAGCTGCTCCAGAATGTAGCAGCCTGAAGTAGTTAGATGTTTATCTCAGCTTATTCATATCATACCTTCTGTGTGAAATAGTTACCAGTTGGCTTCCGTGTGCAATTCAAGATGCTGGATCTCATTTTAGAAGCCCTTCATGATTTAGGACCTACGTATCTTTGGGACTGCATGCTCTCAATTATATTTCCTCACCAAATGGTATCAGGAAAAATTAGTTATTTGAGGTTTTGTCTCACAGGGAATCCCATCAGTAAGACCACAAAGCAGCCCCTGCATGCTACCCTCTGCCCCTCATTCACCTCGTCTATATAGTCCTGTATGGTCCTGATGCTGCTGATTTTCAGAATGCAGTTAAAATCTAATTGTCCTAAGATCTTGATGTGTTTTAAGGTAGTTCTCTCTTGTAGTGTAAATCTATTTGTTACAATCCATCTGCAATCCAAAACCAGGCTACACATTTTTACTACCGCTGTGCAGTATTTAATGGTGTAATTGTCAATTGATATATAGTTGTATAGCTTGTCCTGCTTAGTGACCACTCATTCAGCAATCCTTTGAACTTACAAAGATGCTGAACAAGCTGTACCTATGTCTGGTCCTCAAAATTCTGACCTTTGCAGCATCCCTGCAGTCACACGATTGCAATCCAACATATAGTAACTGGCTCACAATTATGACATTGCAGCATCTCACAATCAGTGGTGAACTGGACAAGCATAATTAATAGGGAAGCTGGCAGGAGGTAGCAAAGGCGGTACCCCATGATGTTGCACTTAATGATGTAGCAGGATTTGCTTAACAATAGCAACCTCGAATTGCTAGAACTGCCATCATTAAGCAGTATGTTCACATGATATCACACTTTACCACCATATCTCTATGCCCTCACTGGAGACTTGGTACCCTAGGTACTCCAACTATGCACAGTGAAATTCACATTTTGACAGCTTGACGTATAGTTCTGCTGCTAGAAGTTTCTCCAGTACCTGGCGGACTAGGGTATATAGTTAATGTCAATTCATAAAACATTTCTATGGCCATTTTAGAGTTGCCAACAGAAAGGGAGGGATGAAAAGGGTTTGAAAGAGCTGTGCAGCAGTTTGGAAATCAAAAGTGCATTCCATACATAGTTTTTCAGAAACTGTAACTAGGTGCACAAAAAGCTTACTGGAGAACATGATTGATGACTCTTGACTATGGATGTGTCTCATTGGAGAATATGAATTATGATACAGCCAGCAGGTGGGGGAAAACCAGGGTCAAGGATGACAGTGAATTATGTGTCTCAGAGCTGGCTACACCCAGGCAGTGCTGACATGTTGACTCCCAAATAATTCCTGTTTGTTTTAGAAGTTTGGCTTGAGACTCATGATTTAATTGGGGTAACTGCCGGAATCCTGACACTCAGGTAGTGTTAAGACTAAGCCCATAGTGAAATCCTGTTGAATCCAATTCTTTGTTTATACCTAATAGACAGACAGATGCAGTCTGCATCCAGGATAATCAGGCAGTAAGTTTTACTGATGGACAAGTTTCCAATTTATAATCTCAGTTATCTAACTCAATGTTTTCTGTGAAAGCAATTTTGTTGTGAATTTTTTGTACATTGTACAAAATGAGTATACAATATAATCTACTATTCCTAAGGTTTACATCTAAGCATAGGTCAACAGGCACATGAGGAGTCTTTCTCCTCAGCCCGCCTTTCTGTTATTATTGCAATTTATCATACAATCAGCCAGATGTTTAGATTGGATATAAGATGTTCCAAGTACAATAAAGCTGCCTTTGGCAACTGACTGATGGAGGATTTATCAATGCCAGTGGTGTTCAAGTGATGCTCCACTTAAAGAGCTTTCTTTTGCCAGTCACTTTATTTCTACTTACAAGTCTTTGAATTTTGTGATTTTCTCCAGTTCTTTCTTCTGCTGTTGTCAGGTACTGCCACATCCACTATCAGACTGATTCACTATCAGATTGATGATTTGTCACAGTCAGTCAGATGTTTGGACTTGGTTTGGCATTTTTATCTACCTATTGTTATTGTTAATTTTATATTAATCTGTCAGCCTTCAAGATCTACTGCTTTGCATCTTTTCTACTGCCTTGCATCTTTTGTCTGCCATAAGTAATGGGGGGAGGAGGGGGGAATGGTCTGGGAAGAGAGCTGGAAGTGTTACATTCTTGTGTTGTATAAATGAAGAGCGAGGGAGTATAAATTCCTGCTTTTAGGTTTCTATTTCTCGCTTAGCTTTCTTTTCTCTGAGCAGCTGCAAACGTTTATCAAAATATGCCAAGGTCAACAGACAGAGGCCTCATCACCACCTGAAGATGTCCACATGATCATATTCAGAACTTTTAATTGGAAGAATCTTTTGAACTATGGGGGGTGGGAACAACTTCATCACTTTGTATATGTGATCTGCGCACCTAAATTCTCAGATTCAGAATCTTACTTGATGCTACCACTTCATTTTTCAGTAAAAGAATTATTTCCTCTAATCTATGGAGTCTAAGTATTTCTTTCTTGGATTTTGAATGGAGCACAGACTGACAAATCAGGGGTTGAATTTTCATGTTTTGCAAATGCTGTACCTGCACCTTGAATTCCATATCTTGAATGGAGTAGGAGATTACACTTAGAATTATTGTATGTTCTTGGAAAAAAGACAAATCTGAAAAAGGAGCAAATCTGACAGAAGTCTATAAGGATAAAAAATGTTTATGCTTATAACTTCATTTTACAAAGGAAAATTCAACAGCAAAACTATGTAAATAAATAAATAAAATAAACCTAAAGGACAATTCTTTGAAATAAAGGACATATAATCACTGCTATCATATCAGATTATATTTGTGTTTGCTTCACCTTCTAATCTTTATTGCCTTTCAGCAGCCATGAAAATAAAAAGGGATCCATGATGTTCTTGGTCCCTTGATAGGAAGGCAGAAACATTTTAGAAGACTGAAAGGATCATTACACAAATCTAGCTCCTCCTGGCAGATGCAAAGATAGTTCAGGACATTTTGATGCCTTATGCAGAAAGACTGTATTGAATATCCATTAAAATTAATATGAGTTGTAAAAGAGCATAGTGGTATGGCTTGGCGGGAAGGGGCTCTTCCGTGGTTTTTGATGTTTCAATTGTGGCTTGATCAGGATTTTCAGACCCTTCTATGTTCTTAAATGTCTGTAATGGCACAAAATAGAACTAATAATGGTTTGCCATCACAGAGAGCTATAATCTAACCATATGCGCTGGATCTGCAGCAAACTATGATTGTGGCTCACTAGCTTGCAATTCAGTGTAGGGCATAATCACAGCAAATGCATCCCAACACTTCCTCTGAGGCAGCTTACTCAGTTTGTCTCAAGACAGGGTCCACTTTAAGAGTCAATGGAACAAGTAAAGGTGCACGTGTTTAACAAAGTAATTATACTTCTACATTCTAACTTAAAAGGGAATGCTATATTTATGGCACAAGGTAGAGTGACGTAATTCTTTCTTCTTGCTCTTCTCATATCTAAAAACGAGGATGGCATACAAACAAACTTGAGGCCAAGCACTTTGTCCAAGCATGCCATCAACCCTTGCAACTGTCTGTCAGTCTCTTGGCAAACAGACACTCTGGGCTAGCTGCCAGCGGCATTCTTCCTCTCCTGCAATGCCAAACCTGCAAGGCTACACATAAAGAGTATTTCTAGAGAGGAAGTTCACTACATTCCAGGCTGCCTGATATTTCTGGACAGGCCATAGTCAATTCTTTCTTGAAGTTAGGCTCCTGAGGTCAGCTCTGCTGCAATTTGATTGGGTGGATATCACATTTCGATATTGAGCTCAGCAAGAATTATTTCCCCAAGTTGTAGGTAGGATTTCATAGAGTCAGTACGTGGGGAGGGAAAAGATAATACTTTCCCGCAGCGTCACAAATGGGGAAAATGATTTTCTCCTGCATCCACGCATCTTTTTAAAAAGGTGTTCATCAGAAACCCAGCACTCCTCCGATGTCCTGTGTGACGTTTCACACAGACGGAAAACATTTCTTCCATTTTCGAGCGCAAGTAGTAAAAAGTATGGATCCCACTCAAGCACCCTGAAAAGGCTGCTTTCTTCAGTCACATTCTAAGGTTGTAGCGACGTCAGAACAAGATTCTCGGGCTGTACGACACCTAATTCACTGCTCGTCCATTCGCCCTCTCTCCCTCCCTCCGCGAAGGTTCAGAGCCTCACAAGGCTACGGCTCACATAAACATTAATGCGGGATTCTAGAGGGTTCAGAGCACCGGCTGGCTCCAGAAAGCAGAGGGCAGAAACTGGCGAGTATCATGTGAAGAGAAACTGCCCAACTGTAACTGATGTTCTAGCACGCCCACAGGCCTGGCAATGGAGCAATTGCTTTTACGCATGGGGTGACTGAGGCAAACCCCACTCCTCGCCAATTTCCCCAGCCTCTGAGCTCACTTCCTCTTGCAGGCGGAGCGCCGGCCAGCCGGGATAAAAAAGAGCAAAGCGTGCTTTAGCGCATCTGGATATTAGGAGCTTCATCATGGCCAACAGCTACGTTAAGCCGAAGGAGAAAACGTTGCAAAACCTACGAGATATTGCTAATCGCCTTCGGATTCACTCTATTCGGGCAACTTGCGCTTCGAACTCCGGGTAATCGAAGAGAAGGGATGCATTTAGTCTCTTTTCTGATGGAGCTTGTGATATTCCCACCATTGGCCTGCGCCGGGGATTGTATTCCACCCCTCCCTTATATCTAAATGTGATAATGGGAACGTTTCCTGGTACACCATATTGCTCTCTGGGTTCGCTGGCGGGGAGGGGGCGATGAAGTTGTTTTTTTAATTGGGTTCCAGTCTCAGAAGGGCTAACTAGCAGCTTCCATCAATTGAAATGATGAAGCCAAGAAATGTTATTAATTAGTTTGCAGAGATCCATTAATTTGAATAGCTCTTTTCTAAGTTGGTTGATAGCTTTACTTGAAGGTTATGAGCTACCAGCTCATTAAACTGGTCTTCCTCAGTCTATGGGTGAATGTTGTGAGGCCTATCGGTGTAGAGTTTTTATTGTCTCTGGTGAACATAGAAGTCACAAGGGTGTCTTTTAATTGAACATTATGCTCTGAATTGTAAATTCAACTCTTAATAGCAATTTTGTATCTCTCTCTGGGTAGCTCCTATTGAATTTTTGTCTCTCTGCCTTTTGACCTTGCAGACACCCAACATCATGTTGCAGTGCTGCAGAGATCATGTCTGTGTTGTTCTTTCATACCATGCACTACAGGCCAAATGAACCAGGCCACCCCAGCAATGACCGCTTTGTGCTCTCTAAGGTGAGAGGAGTGTGAAGAATATGGAGGAGGTGGTCTTGGGAGGATGGGACTGGATTATAATGCTCAAGTAAGGCCACAGCTTATTTCTTCCTAGCTGAGAGTTCGACTCAGTTCTTTCTGCAGCACCACATCCCAGAGTAATCTTCTTAAAAATAAGAGAGATTACTATTTCATGATTTGATGGCTACTTTGTTTGACCCTTGCAGGGCCATGCTGCACCTATACTTTATGCTGCATGGGCAGAAGTAGGTTTTATCAAGGAACCTGAGCTGCTAAATTTGAGGAAAATAGACTCTGATCTGGAAGGTCACCCAACTCCTGTAAGTACTCTTCTAAGACTAGTGCTGGGAATTTTGTGGAGCTTTGGAAAAAAAATAAGTTGATCTAACCAGTCAAAATACATACACACATACAAATATATATATATATATAAATAGATAAAACTTAGATGGTGTAATTCATTTTAAAAATTAGTTGTGCAAGATCAGCTTTTTAGGATGTAACAATAGTACTGTTCCTTCTTTCATGAAGACATCTGGATCACTGATACAGAAGCTTAGCCCATAAAAGTGGCTTTGTTCTACTGTGCAAATTAATATTAAACATATTAAACATATGTATAACAAAACTGGGATTTTATGATAGAATTACAAACTGGAATATATTTTGTTGGGATACAAAGGTACTAAAATAAGGTGTGTTTATATATTTCTACTGGAAAAGATAGAGGACAAAGGACTAACTTCATAAAGACTGTTTTTCAATGAAACACTCAAGAGATTGTGTTGGTATTTATTTCGTTGTAAAACTATTTCTTTTTGCTTAACAGAGACTTCCTTTTGTGGATGTGGCCACTGGTTCCTTGGGGCAGGGTCTGGGAGCTGCCTGTGGAATGGCCTATACAGGGAAATACTTTGATAAAACAAGGTGGGAAATCTGGCAAAAGTCTACAAAATGAAACCTGTTGCTTCTTTCACAAGAAAAGTTTCTTGCCTCTTTTTTGTTTTTTGTTTTGTTTCCTCTACTGCAAAGTCCAGTGGATCAGAGAATGGCAAAGAATGTATAGTGAAAGAGACTTACACTACACACACACTTGTTGAGACTCTTGTGTCTTGCTGTCTTCTAGTTACCGAATTTACTGCCTACTGGGTGATGGTGAATTCTCTGAGGGATCAGTATGGGAAGCTCTACAATTTGGCTCTCATTATCAATTGGATAATCTAGTGGCCATTATTGATGTGAACCGTCTGGGACAAAGTGAAGCAGCACCACTGGGTCATGATACAGATGTTTATCACAAGCGCTGTGAAGCCTTTGGGTAAGCATTGCTGGCTGTTTTTGTCCTAATTCTGGTAGGAAGCCTGCTACTTTTTGCCCCAACCTTTTCCTTTTCTGCTAGATGGAATACCTATGTTGTGGATGGTCATGATATGGAGGAACTATGCCAGGCTTTGTGGCAAGCAAGTCAACAGAAGGGGAAGCCCACCATGATTGTGGCCAAGACTTTCAAAGGACGGGGAATCCCAGGTGAAAGTAGTCTCTGAATCTTGAGGATGGGAAAAGGTAGTAAGTCCTTGAATGTCACTTCCTAATGTTCTCTGTTTTAGATGTGGAGAATGCAGACAATTGGCATGGAAAGCCCATTCCAAAAGACAAAGTGGAATCTGTTATTTCTACCATTCAGAGTCAAATCCAGACTAGTGATGTTTGTACTATCCAGCCACCTGCTCAAGATGTGCCACCAGTCAATACTGTGGATATCAAAATGCCTTCTTTACCTACCTATAATATAGGAGAAAAGGTACTGCACGGGCTAAGCAGATTTTTTTTTTCCAGTATTTGCAAATACTCTATTCTACTTCTGTCCTTTTGTGCCATGCATCTTTTTTCAGAAGGCCTCTTTGACATGGATCTGATGCAGGGCACTGACAAATCCCAGATTTAATTTTTTCCCCTTCCTATATTCATAAGAATGGACTAAAGGAGTAATGTTCTGTTTACTTTATTTATTGCTGACATATTCATTACATGCATCTTCAGTGTACTTTGGACATTGAGGTGAAATGGACTTTTTCTATCACATTCCATCTTCCTAACCTACCTCCTTTGAGGTACTTTCCTTTTGTCCTCAAATCCAGTTTGATAGTACCCCTTATCCCACAGAGAAACTCTGCAAAGGATCCAGAATAGCATGTGAATTAAATAAGCTTTATGCAAGACAGTAAAGCCTCTTAAATAAATAAGAATAAAAGGCAAATTAGTATATTAATTTGGAAAATGATAGCATGTCTTAGATCAGGATTTGCATTCATTTTTGGAAAAGGGACTACACTAATCAGGGGCACGCACACAAAAATAGTTGGAATAAAATAGATGGGTTCTGGACAAAAATGGGCTTTAATTAAGTAAAAGTACTATATTATTTTCCATGTTTGCAATAATTCCCTGCTTTTATGTAAAGTTTAAAAGGGTTAGTGCAGGGGATTCTAGAGGCATACCCAAAGTATTTGAGGACTGCATGAAACTCTGAGCCTCAATTTAGACCATTTAGAAATACTGTATAAATTTTAATGCAAATTTTAAATCTCTCCTCGTATAAGAATTTAATATAAAATGCCTGTATTCTAATATCAATCCTCCACTAGCTTTTCATGCAGTGACTTCTTGGAAGTTTTTCCTAGCTAAAATAAATGGAGTTTTTCCCTACTTGTGTCTAGGCGTATGATGAGTGAAGATGCTTATAGAAATGTAATATTTATCAAATGTGCTTAGATCATCCTTTTGACTTGGTAGTAAATTAAATGACCTGCAATGAGATTTTCTTTTTTTGTCAGGTGGCTACCCGCAAAGCCTATGGTTTAGCTCTGGTAAAACTGGGAAACACTAACAAGCATGTGGTTGTTTTGGATGGTGACACTAAAAACTCCACTTTTGCTGAGCTTTTCAAACAGGCCCATCCAGAACGCTATATAGAATGTTACATTGCTGAGCAGAACATGGTGAGTCTGAAAACATGAAATGGATTGGTGCATCTTGTGGCATGACCCATTCCAATGACATATTTGTGTGTGTGTGTGTGCTGTAGGTGAGTGTCGCTGTGGGCTGTGCTGCTAGGAACCGCACCATTGCATTTGCCAGCACCTTTGCTGCCTTTTTCACTCGAGCATTTGACCATATCCGGATGGCTGCTATCTCCCAATCAAACATTAAACTTTGTGGGTCACACAGTGGGGTTTCTATAGGTATGTGCTGCCTGATATCTAAACCCCTTTATTTTAATTACTATAATTTGACTTAAAGCTTCTTGTTTTCTCCAGCAGGATGAGGACCATTACATATTGTTTAATTCCTGTTTATCATTACAGCAATCCTATACTATATATAACTTGACCCAAAGTCATCCAGTAAGTTTCTTGATTAAATGGGAATTTGAACATAAATCTTTATAGTCTTCTTGATTATGATGACCATGCTGGCACTTTCCTGTTTATTTACATAGCCTGCAGTTGATTGAGATATTTAAAAATAGAACATTGTTATTAACTGAAGATCAAGAGTATGATATAGCAAGGAATCTTGACTTTTCCCCAGTTCGTTTGGTTTTTCTTCCTTGTAGTGATATTGAACATATTTGGGAATCAGCTGCTTGGGCAGAATGCTAAGTTCTGAAAGAATGTTGCCTTTAGTAGTCTAAATACAACATGCTAATCAGGGGTGGGATGCTACCGGTTCTGCCTGGCTCTATAGAACCGGTAGCTCTGAAGAGCAGCAGACACAGAACCAGTTCTGTGTTTGCTGCTGTTTGGCCCACCCGCCTGCCTGGGCTCTTACCTGTCCTTTATTTCCTGCTTTTTCAACCTCAGCTGCTTTGCGCGGCACAGCTGAGGTTGAAAAATCAGGAAAAAAGAGGCTTTTCAAATGCTGCGCACTTGTGCACAGCTTAAGGGTTTTTACATGTGCACACTGCACACATCAGGTGTGCATGCGTGCAAAGCACACATGCACGCGCAAAACGTAGTCACCGAACTGGTAGTAACACCAGTTGAATCCCACCTGATGCTAATCCTAGGAAAAATCTACTTTTATATTTATGCTAGCTGCACACCAGAAGTGAAGACTGATTATTATTAATAATACAATTTAATGGCAATAGTTAAGCTTTAATGAAAGCAGAAATTGTTTAGATGGAGTGCTTGCAGAGTGTTTTGGGATTTCCGCTTCATTCTCTTTGCTGTTCGCCTACTTAGACAACCAAATGCCTGAACTCAGCTAGCTCTACCTGAAAGAGAGATTTTGATCTGTAAATATTGTGATTGGCCTTCTGTAGTTTTCATAAAAGACTGAATCAAGCAATTGTATGCTAAATCTCAGTGGCCTAATATTGGGAGATATGGTTGGGGTATTCATACTCTCAAATGTACAGTATTTGTTTGAATGCATCCTTTTCTGTGACATGGCAAGCAATTTATTCAACTGCTTCTTCATCACAGGAGAAGATGGGCCCTCTCAGATGGCTTTGGAAGATCTAGCCATGTTCAGAACTATTCCAGGTTGTACTGTGTTTTACCCAAGTGATGCAGTCTCCACGGAGTATGCTGTTTCTTTGGCAGCAAACACCAAGGTATGTGGATAAAGGATATTGGTCTTGGCCTGTCAGGATTGAGGTATTATCATTAAATTAGGGAAATAAATTGTGGTGTGCTAGAGTAAGAAGTCACAATTTGCAACAAAGCTTCTTGCTTGCAGAATTTTCTTTTACCCTGGCCCTCATTTTCTTGCAGGCTATTTCATTTATTTATTTCCAGCTGTTTTACATCATTTGAAAACAAATCTAAGCATTTTACAAAAGTTAAATTCATAATACATCAAGCTAACAGCAGAAACATATTTCCTTCAACAAATACTTCCATAGAAAACAAAAGCTGTAATAATTGTAAAACCATAATAAGCATTAACTATATATACAGTATTATAGATACATACTTCACAGAATCTTTTAAATGACCAGAATTTCTCAAGCTGATTAAGGCTGTAGCAACTTTGCCAAATCAATGTAGCTTCTTACTGGTTGGCATCCTAATGTTTTTGTCAAATTTATTTTTTATTTGAGATTATAATTAACGTATATATTTTGTGAATAGTTCTTCAGGGTATTCTGTGTTTTTCCAGTGTGGTATCTTTCATTCTTTACTTGAATTATATGTCTTCTGTGACAGCACTGCCCTAAAAAGTGGTTAAGATGCTTTGCATAAATCTAGCATTTTCTATATTTCTGTGCTTTTTAGATAAAATTTTAATACAATTATTTAAAACCATTCTGTGTTTTATAATGTTTAATTTTGGTAAGATCTCTTTTTCTTCTTCTAAGTATTCATATTCTTCTTCCATATTGTTCCTTAGGGAATATGCTTCATTCGTACTAGTCGTCCAGAAACTCCTATCCTGTATTCTCAGGAAGAAAATTTTGAGATTGGCCATGCCAAGGTAAAGGATTTGAAAGACATGATTTCTGGTTCTATTTCAGTTTTCAAAGATCCAAAGAAAGAACTCTAGTATTAGAAAGTTTGGCCTATAATGATAGTCAAACGTTAAGTGTTCCCTTGAATGGTGCCTATACCATGAACTGAAATGTGCCAAGTAAAAATTATGGCATCCAAATATTTTTTTTCCAAGCAGGTAGTTTAGCTTCAGATAAAATATGAAACACAGTCTTAAATTATTTAGGAATGCATGAAATAAGGGAGATTATATACAGAAGAATTATCCTATTTCTAAAGCTAGACCTTTAATATAGACCATCCTTGCCTGCCTGCCCAATCAAAAGAGAATATACAAGTTATTGCATCGAGTACTGTAGTCTACCATTAGATGGCAGAAGACTATTCTGACAACAATTTTTACTCATCCTAGCATCTATATGGTCTTTCAACAGATAAATGAGTTGAGTTCCTGTTTTTCCTAGCTGTAGAGATAAGTACCTGAAATTTGGATTATTTAGTTCAAACAAAGCAAAATTAAAGAGACTGTATCCAGTTAGCAACTGTTTAAAGGAAGGCGGTTTAGTTGTCTTGTGTGGAAAAAGAAAGTTGATTTTTCAATATTTTCCATTGTTATTACAATTATTTTATCATCTTGGTGACTTGGAAGTGTCATTCATTTTGTGCATTGTATAGGAAATTTGTAGTTGAACATGGATTGGATGATAGATGAAGTCTAACCATTAAGGTCAAGTTATTCTCTATATGCAGTATACTTATAATTATTTAGAATTTGGTTTTGAGAAAACAATTTCTTCTGGGATTGGATAATAGTCCTTCTTAGGGGTTTCAATGTATCGCTGCAGTAGAAATAGACAAACCACCTACTTAGTGGATCGGTTGTGAACCATCAGGCCTCTTTAAGTAACCTTTAATGATATGATGGAGAATTCTTGGTAATGGTGCTTGCAAGCAAGCACATTAGGGAACAATGTCAACACTGCAGTTCTGCCTATTCTGGTATTTTCTGGTATTTTCTTCATACTTGCTTAGATTACATCAATTCTCATATCTAAAATACTTCTGCTTCCCTTATTCTGTAAGTTTGGCATGTTAGTGGGGTAGGCATCTTCTAAAAATGCTTATGTCTATTGGTTATTTTTTATAGGTAGTCCGTATAAATGATGCTGACAGAGTAGTTGTTATTGGAGCAGGTGTCACACTTCATGAAGCCCTTTCAGCTGCTGATGAACTAGCCAAACAAGGTATTGGACACTGGAGCCTTGGAGATTATAAATCCGATTATATGTCGACTTGATCAGCAATTTTAATAGAATTCTTTCTTTCATTCTTCTCATTAGTATTTTGCCTTTTTCTAGGAATCTATATCAGGGTAATTGATCCATTTACAATCAAACCTTTGGATGCTGATACCATCATTTCCAATGCCAGAGCCACTGGGGGGCATATCATTACAGTTGAGGATCATTACAAAGAAGTTAAGTAGTTAACTAAAAACATTTTTTCAGATATTCTTGGGAGAAGTTGGATATGGCTAAAGATGCACTTGCCCAAATCCCCTATTTTAGTAACTTTTCTTTTTACAAACTAGTTTTGCTTCTGCAATTGCCAACATTGATTATATGTTGATGCTACCACTTTTTTATGTGCTGCTCAATAGTTTAGAAACACCTATTGCTGTGCCTTGTAGAGAAAAAATTATGCATTGGGAGTACAACCTAATATGGACTATGAATGATTGCCTGATGGCCATTCAGTTTCTGTTAAAATGAGTGTGGCAGCCTGTTTATATATGTGGGCTACCTGTGATGCTAGTTGGTGGTCAGAGGCCATATATCCTTTCCCCAGTGCAATATGTTTCCCTGAATCTCTCCAAATAGCTGGTCAACAGGCTCTCACAAATGTGATACCACACTTTTCAGCTTTAGCAGTATATTTGTCATATCATAAACATCAGAGGGCTACAATCAGACAGCGATTCAGCAGCCTGCTGATCAGCCATTTGTCATATGCCTGAAGTGCCATTAAATACAAGAGCTCACACCACACATTCTTTCTGCCCACCAAATGATGAACAAAATGTCAAAAGTGAGACAGTAATTGGCAGGGGTGCCAAGATGATTGTTAAGTGCTGGAACAAGACTAATATGGCCCCCCTCACCTACACATTAAGTTAATATGGCCATGAGGGTCTCCCCTCCCCCTCTCCACCCCCCTGTGGATTTCACATTACTCTCTGCATGTAACTCATAACCAACTGAGAGGCTCGTTAAAAAGGGAGCGAGCTACCAGGGCAGTGAAGCAGATCAGGAAGTGAGGGGGGTAAGGCCGAGGTATGGAGAAGCAGCGTTGGAGTCCGTGCAGCCCACAAGTTGTTTTTTTCAACTGGGAGAAGAATGATTCACTCTAGTCTATATGAAAGAAAAGTGATGCTTCCCCCACCCCTGTTTATCCTCCTGTGTTTTAAAGCCATCTCTTGCCGGTTACCCTTTGGCACAGCTGGTGCACACAAATCCTCTGACTAAGCTAACAGTGGCGCTTCCTTCCTTTTGACGTGAAGGATTTTGAGAGGATGAGAAGTGGAAGTTCATTCTTCAAGAACTGGGGAGAAGGGGAGAAAGAGGGAGGTGGAGGTGGAGGGTGGGGCGATCATTGCTGCCGCTGCTGTGCAGAAAGGACACACCTTCCTTCCTTGCTGTTTGCCCTCTGATAAGTTGATCCAGCTTTGGAGTGTTTTGCTGTGAGCCACTACCACCACCCATCCCACCCCACCCTGCCTGAGTGCATCCAGGTTGACACATCGTCCCGCTGTTTTTCTTTTAAAAAATTTTGGTTTTGTAAAAAAAATTTAAATTTCCCTTTCATGGGCCCCCTTTGAGCTCCATGGGCCCCAGAACAATGTACTGGATGAACCCCCTCTCCTCAGGCCTGGTAATCAGAATGGGATAAATTGCCGTGGACAATTCAACATGGGAGAACTCAAGAGAGGGACAAATAGAAGTGCAGCTCATCCCAGCCTTGAGGACTACTGACTTGAGAAGGGTTAAACCTAAAGGCCTGCTGCAATTCACTTGTGCCTCTCTTGAGTTATCCTGCATGGCAAGTCAACCCAAGAAAGATGGCTGGGGCTAGTTGGCCACAGTGAGTTGTCCTGGACCTGATTGTAGTATATAGCATTATAAATAATATTTGTAGATATACTGGAGCCTTTTGGATTTTAGAAAGACTGTAATTTTTTTTCCTTGTGATTTAATATGAGACTTTTTAACATATGAATTATTTGAACCCTATTAAGTCAAGTTGGGTTTAATTAATTGGGATTCTTGCTGCTTAAGTTTGTACCTTTTTCCTATAAAAAGCACATTCTCAATTGATTTATACAAGAAGCTACTGTATTTGTATGCTTTTATTTGATCATAGTCAGAATGCAAGGCATTCTGTAAAAGAGCTTCTATACAGTGGAAAGCAAAATAGATGCTTTTCTTTGAACTCTCAGCACCAAACAAGAAAATAAGCACATCTTTAAAACTTCCTAAGTTTTAATGTTTCTTACGGTCCCTGTTTCTCTTTCTGAATGAGAAAGACAAAAGGTAGATGTTTGACTGCTGCTAAAATATGCAAACCTATTTATTGATGAGTTTCATTAATAAAAGGAAGTACATACGTAACTTTGAGTTACATACAAAGTACATGTACTTTGTAACTCAAACTTTCATATGAAGCTGTTGAAGGGAGCAGATTCCACCAAACACGTTCTGAGTGAAAATCTCCATTTATGTCCATCCCTTTTCTTTCTCTCTAGGTGGTATTGGTGAAGCTGTGGCTGCAGCTGTCTCCGGAGAACCTGGTATTTTAGTCCAAAGTCTAGCTGTGTCAGGTGTGCCTCGGAGTGGAAAACCTGCTGAGCTCTTAGATCTCTTTGGGATCAGTGCAAAACACATAATAACAGCTGTGAAGAGCACCTTTGCCAATTGATTTGACAGGAACGAAGGAAAGAAGGGTTATGAAATTATGAAAATGGATTCTGAAGAGCAGGGGGACAACTGTTTAGTTCTTTAAGTAGCCAACCAAAAGTAACCACTTATGATCCCCAAACATGCATTTTTAACTTTTAATTTGACAATTGCAGTTAATATTAATTTCATGGGTTTTTGACAAGATTCTGAGTGCAAATAAGCTTAAATTGTTTTGTAACAGAGTTCTCATCCCATCAGTATGTCATTCCTTCTAATTTTTATCTGTAATTGCATATTAATTGGATCTGACTATTCCACATGGACCAATAACGCTCATCTTATTGGAGTTTATGATTACCTTTTCTTGTGCTTGATTCCTAACCTACTTGACTCTCTCCTCTTCAGCCTGACATTCCAAAATTGAGCTGGGTAGATTTTCTATGAGCTATTTCCTGCCTGAAAGAATTAATGCATAATTAGTTTTTATTGAACAAAAATGCAAATATGGGAATGTAATCATCTAAATTCTTCAAATATATATTACTAATGGTACTGGCTTAAGATTTCTGATATAAATATTAAGTATGGAATGGTTCTAAGGAGATGCAGGCTTAAGTCCAGCTTCCTCTACAGCAGCTCGCAATGGTTTGGGTCCATTCATACTCTCAAAAAACCTACCTCACAAGTTGTGGGGGAAAATGGAAACAGGAAGCTGTTTATATGCTTGCTATGAGTTCCTGAAGGAAAGGAGGATATTAACTTAACAAATAAGTAGACTTAAATGTGAACAAGATAATGTTTCTGTATTACATGTGCTTTTACTGCCATCAAGCAAATCAATAAACTATCACTTGTGTATTCATATTGGAAATACTTGTGTGAAGTATACTTGTGTAAAATGTGTGAAACAGTGTGCAATAGTCTTTAAGACTATTAACATTTTACATGCAAAATTATTTTTTTTTCCCTAATAGGAGCCTCATATTTCAGCCCAGCTTTCTAAAACTTTTAGAATTTGTTCTAAAAGTATACATTGTTTCCATATGACTTCCTCAAATGGGAGCAGCAAAGAAATGATGCAAATTCTTCTATCAAGTTAAGAAGCCATGTTCTTAACATGGTTACTGCTATTAATGGACTAGCAGCTAGAACTCTTCAGTTAAATACAGTGTACTGAATAAAAATAGCTCATGGTATTTACATGACTCAATTTTCTGGGTCAGAAAATACTGGGCCCTCCCAAACTGAATTATAAGCTAACCATGTAGTTTGGGAATACAAAGCTAAATTGTGGTTGTATAGACATTTGTGATACAATCTCTGTACCTTGAAAGGGCAGAAATCGTTAACAAATTTTGCATTACAAAAACACATCTACAAATTATACAAGTGGAGTCATGCCTGATTATATAATGGATCATAAAAATGCATATATCGTAAACCTGGTTTTCTAGGCCCTGTTTTCTTTTGTATACTATATGTATAGTATTAATGCTGTCACTATTAAAGGTTATAATGCTCTTAAAGAGGTTAAAACTACTGGAGAGCTACTACGTGATGCTGAGTGCTATATATTTAATATTTCTGGCTTGACGCAAATCTGTTAGGATAAAATGCTGGGTAGTTTGTGGTTTTATATGTTGTGCTAATTCATTCACTAGCTTACACCATGCAAAGTCAAGCAATTAAACTTGTAGAGTTAACAATTGTTCTGTTGCGAGTACACGCTCTCAAAGCATACACTTGCTGTTATGTATTCTAATTTTTTTATATTTGCAAGCGGGCAATTAATATTTCTTTTCTCCCGAAGTATCCAATTTGTGAAAACTAAGTAAAGATATGCTTAATTTGAAGAGCAAGGAAAAGTTCAAGTGTGCTAACTTGTTTCACAAGATACCACTAGGAATGTGTAATATATTGTCCTTAATCCTTTGTACTGTATATGCTTTTTGGTGTTTTAAGGTTCTCTGCTTAGAAGGATTTGTATGAAAAAGAAAATTAGTTAATTCCATGAAAAGACATACAAGATCAAAAACTGGAAATTCAATTAACATTCCAAATTTGTTCTTTGATCCCACACAAGTTGACAGAAAGTAAGGATGTATCAATTCCTTGAAGTTAGGCTCCTGAGGTCATCTCTGCTCTGGAAAACTTTAAAATGCCTATAAAACACACTATAACCCGTTTATTTCAATGAGGCTCCTTCTCTCCCTAGGAAGAAAGTCATCTCCATTCCCTCACCTCGCTCAAATTTTGCAGGATAGAAGCACAAATGCGCTTTCTCTAAAACCTGTTGCAGAAGTTAAGTCTGTGAAAGATAAAGTCTCATTGGATAACGAAACTGTCAGTCATTCGACGGTCCGCGAACCGTTAGAGAAAAAAAAAAAACCGAGGCAGGAGAGTGGGGGGATAACAGTTTTATCAACCGATAACTGAAAGGTGAGACCTATTGGTGGAACGCTTTAAGAGTTCAGCCAAACAGAAAGCAAGAGGGGCGGGACTTCAGGCTCTGTAATGATTTCTTAACCTATCGGAGGAGAAAACGGTCATTCTGTTTAAAAAAAAAAATCCTGCCCAGTTAGAGTTGCTCCGAGTGTCGTAGGCCAATCAAGTTCTCGCTTCTCACATTATATGTAGAATAACGGACAGCAGTGTCTCGTTTAGGCGCGCGAGGAATTTCAAACGTGCGGGGAGGGGGAAGGAGCGGGGCTTATAAAGAGGAGGGGGCGGGGTCGGATGAAAGTGAACCGCATATTTTATTGGAGGCGGCGTGGCGGCTCGTTGCCGGACGCCAAAGGCGCTTGACCCGTAGACTTTGGAGGAAGGAGGAAGCTCTGTGGCTTAAACACAAACATAGAATTGAGCCCAGAGAAGTTTTTTCGGAAAGTCCCTTCCCGCTCAATGGGCTGTTCCTATTGGCGAAGGCGAATCCCGCCCCTTTTCTGAAAAGCAAGGTGAGAGAAGTTTCGGCTGCTGGGTGGGGCGGGTCGGCGGGAAAGGGAAATCGTCTTCCGCACCAAAACAATCACCTTCCCACATCATTGCCAGCGTGTCAGGCTGGAGGGCGTGAGGTTGGGGCTGGGTGGGTGGGTGGTTGGAATCTTGAATCAGGCACGCGTAGTCTTGCAAAAGTTAAAAAAAAGAATAATAATCCGAATCCTGTGCAGTTTGAAAGGACTTTGAAATGAAGAATTCTGTGACGGAGTTAACATTGTGGGTTATCGTTTGAGATTTGCAACGTTTAGAGCAGGGGTCTCCAAACCTTGGCAACTTTAAGCCTGGCGGACTTCAACTCCCAGAATTCCCCAGCCAGCTCTGGCTGGCTTTGCTGGCTGGGGAATTCTGGGAGTTGAAGTCCGCCAGGCTTAAAGTTGCCAAGGTTGGAGACCACCGGGTTTAGAGTTTTGTTCGAAAACCTCTTTCAAGCAGGCTTGTGGTTTGCGTTCCAATGAAATTCGAGGACGGTGTGCACCTCTTAAAACCAGCGAGCAAATTCCGCTAGGTGAACGCCCACAGTGGAAAAGGGATCTTTTCACCACTGGAAGCTTTCAAGAAGAGACTTAGACTGCCATCTTTCAGAAATGGGGTAGGAGGCCACCTGCTTGCGTGGGGGAGGGGTTGGACTAGATGACCTACAAGGTCCCTTCCAACTCTGTTATTCTGGAGTCATCTAGTCCAACCCCCCCCCCCCCCTCCTTATTGCAGGAATCTGCACTCCAGCATCCTGGGACAGTGAATGCTTCTCTCAGTTCCCTTGTAGGGAATGTGAGGCTGCATTCTTCAGCATCATATAATGGTGCAACCATTGTTGTTTGTTCAAATTTACTAAGCCTTCATTATTTGAACAACTATGGCTTATCACATGTTTTTGGTGAAATGGGTATATGCAAGGTTCAAGCAGAAGGTACGTGATGCCTCCTGGGCAGGCTATTCTGGCTTCAGCTTTTTTTTTTGGTATGTGTTTGATGAAACACTATTATACTGAGTTCGCCAGTTACTGCCCTGTTCCAATTGTTCTGCTACTATTATGGTCTGTTTGCTTCAGATATTCAGTTCTTCACTACAGTAGGTTTCCCTACATAGCAAACGCTGGTTATGTTAGCTCAGATTATTTTCATCCCCAAGCACCCCCCCCCCCCCCACTGTCCATAATTAGCTTTTGGGAAAGTTTAGGTTGACATCATGCTAGCTAGGAATTATCGTGGAGAATATTTTCACATCCGACACCATTTCCTGACATTTTAATTGCTACAATCTGCAGTTCTACCACCTCTAAATGATAGGCCTTCGCCTATTTAACACACTGCTGCACTTAGTCTGCATATACAATACATTTTTGTTCTTTTTCCGGTGGACGGACTGGAAAAGGAAGTGATACCCGTTTGTCTCTGAAAGCAGAAATCTTTTTTTAGACATTCTAAATGAAGTAATACTGTAACTTGTTTCCCTATGGCTAGTCCTTAGCTAACAGTTTGGCAACACAGTTGCTCTTCCTGAGGCCATGAATTGTAGAAGATTTTGGCCTTCCCCTCCTTTAATAAGGAGCTCCTCACCCATTTCTAAGATGGCAGAAAACTTTTAACAAGCTTCTTGTTCCCAGTGACAATTTCTTAGGCTTCTTCAGGAGATGCTGAAACTAGAAGCAGGATTAGGTAAGTGGGTTTTGTTAAGAAAAACTAATGAAGTTGTTCCCAAAGAACTGCAGCAATTGCTATCTATCACAGGCAAGCTGTGTTTACAGGTATTTTCAATTTATGACTACAACTGGGACCAGAATTTTCTTTTGCAATGCAAGGTGGCTCTTAACTGAGTCATGAGTTTTTGCTACAGTTATTAAATGAATCACTGCGATTAAGAGAATTAGATAATTATTTAGCAAATCCATCTT